>NW_024581133.1:10149329-10749329 GCF_017639235.1 Corvus kubaryi | reverse complement strand
ACTGTGTGAGTGCATGAACAATGCAACATGTGACCATGTCACAGGCACTTGCTACTGCAGTCCAGGCTTCAAAGGAATCCGATGTGATCAAGGTACAGTGGATTCTAACTATAAAATCCCTCTCTCCCTCTCTCTCTCCCCTCTCCAATGATCTACTTGCCTTAAAAAAACAGTGTTTCAAAAATGAAATGCACGATTCAATTTACAGTGTGTTATGAATTACTTTTAACAGCGGCTCTTATGATGGAAGAATTAAACCCCTATACTAAAATTAGTCCTGCTCTTGGATCAGAGAGGCACTCAGTGGGAGCAATCATTGGAATTATTATTCTCCTTCTAATTATTATGGTCTTGCTGGCACTCTTTGTGTGGTATCGACGGAAACAGAAGGAGAAGGGCCATGACATGCCAAGTGTATCTTACACTCCAGCCATGAGGATGACTAATACAGATTACTCACTTTCTGGTAAGGGTCTTTTTATGTTAATCAAATCCGGACTGATATTCCTGTCTGTTGGGGAAATACAAGTTTCTGTGATGTGTAACGTGTATTATCGAGCCTCAAAAATAATGACACTTCCATTCTTCCCCAGAATACCGTGATCTTTAAACACATAAATGGGACAGGAAAGCAAATATAAAACTGATTTAAGCTGCTTTCTGTGTGGAAGTTGATATGGGATATACCTAGGCAGGAAATATGTTGCATGGAATTTTGAGTCATGTGCATTCCTGTTGCGGTGCAGAGATGTTTTCCCTTTGTGAAATCTTGGGAAGCCTTTATTTGTTTGAGGAATGGGACTGACTGGGTCAGTCATAAGGTTTTGGTTTTGTTTGTGTTGCAGTTTGTGATTTGAGGTGTCTATTTGTTGTCATTCTCTGCTGTGTGCGGACCAGTCCTTGTCATGTAGACAGCTGGTGGGAATCATCTTCCCAGGAACTGAGGAAAGCAGGACAGAGGAAGAAGAAGGGTCTTTAGCATCAAAGCATTATTTTCTGTCTATCCTCTGCTACTGCTGTGGAGGACGGCTTTTCTTGACAGATTGGCTAAATTTTGGAGGATGTGATCTCCTTTTCAACACTGTCATTCCTATTCATTCCTCTTTGGCCAATATCAGGGATGATGCCAGGCAGGAGATGGCTTTAATTCCTTCTGCTTTTCCCGCTGTCTCTAGCGGGGATCTTCTCAGGGTTTGCTGCCCTCTGACTTCTCTTCCCATTAAATGGCTGAAACTCCAAGTCCAAGTAAATACAAGCCCGTGGGACTGGCAGAGGTTGACCCAGCAGCTCTGCTTCCCCGGGCCCACAGTGCCTTTTTCTTTTTGCTTTCTACTCTAAATGCACAAGGCCCCTGGCTTCTCTGCTGTGTCAGGGGGACATGGCTGGAAGTTTTTTATGGACTCCCCTGCCAAGGATGTGCCTGGAGGGAGCCTCTCCCATTAAGCCAATGATAGTAATGCCTGGCTACACCTAGAATTTAATCACGGAGCTTCTCATGGCATGGTGACTTCAGTCCTTGTGTTGGGGACGTTTTCCTGCCATGGTGTGTCCCACATCAGGGGCTCTCTGCTGAACACCATTGACTAAATTCATATTTAGACCACTCAGTAGAGCATTCCTTCTTCTGATAGCTATAAACGGGGGGGGGAATTATCACAGATCTCCCCTCATTCCTTCTTATTTTTAATTTTAGCTTTGCTGGCTCTTGCTTAAGCTGCCTATTTGGGTAAGAAATACATGTTCTTCACTTTTGTCTCAGGTGCAGCCACCTTTCCCAGAGCTTGTGATGCCATATGATACTTAAGCATGTGAGGAACAAAAGTATTTTGGAGATGGCTGAATTCCTGGATACATGCTAAATAGCTGAGGGATCACATCCCTCATCTGCACCAAACCTGGGATCTCTTTTGGTACCTGGGCTGGGAGTTTAATTCTGGCCCTCATGGTATTCCTGCTCTGTGTCAGCTCAGTTTCTAAAAACCCTCAATACCAGGTCCTTACAATCCCAAACAGCACCAGGTCTGTGGGGTGTCATAGGCTTCTCTAGAAAGAAAGTGGATAATGGTTCTCTCCTGTTCATCTCAGTCAGTGATGGGGATGCAGAGACTGGGCCTTTTCTTTCTTCTTTCTTTCTTTGTTCAGTCCTTGTAGCAATAGAAATTGTATCACTCAGGAAGCTGCAGCAGAGTGGGGTCAGGCATCTCTTTCTGGAGGTCACAAGGACAGTTTCCTTCCTCCCCCCCTTGGAAAACTCTGCCATTTGAGCTTGCAGAGGAAGATTAAGAAGTTAGAAACAAATTCAGCTCATTATAAATTGCCTGCAGGTACCAGCATTGTTTCAAATTTTTGTTTTTGCCGTTTTTAGAAGGGCATTTACAAATTCTAGACAAGACCTTCTGAAAACTCCCTGCCAAATCCTGACTGTCCTCCAGTACATTCCCCTACTGGGACTTTCAGTAACTGCCCAAACTTTGGCTTTACCAAGGCTGCTTCACTTCCAGAGACCAGAGAGGCAGGAAAAGGTGCTGATGTGCACCTTCCTCAGCAGAAAGTGGAGAGGTGGATACTGAGACAAGCTCACAGATAAGGAATATGTGGCTGGCAAGACAACACGGGTGTGTCTGAGGGCAGGTGTGCACGTGTGTGTTGTAGAGGATGCTGAAGGACAGCAGCAATATTGCAGAGAGGGAACAGGGATTCCAACCTTCACCTGGGTGTTTGCGTGTGGATTAAAGGCAGAATACCATGTAAAGGTACTTGTCCAATGAATATAATCCCATGTAAACCCATGTACTTTGGCAGGAATTCCACCTGGATGGCTGCAGCATCCAGCCCTCTGTGGGTTGTAACGTTACGGCTCTCCTGAATCAACAGTTGTTATTTTGCCTGTTTACTCTTATTTGAGTAATGGTGGTGTTGTTTCTGAATAGAGTCACATACACAGATCCCAAACTCCTGGAGGCAGCAATTTCTTCCAGCACATTTATTTCTGGAGGATGTTTTTGGTCTTTACGCCCTCAGCTTTTGTGAGGCTGATAATCCGTGCATATGTGTGAGAGAGATTATGAGGAAGGAGAACCCCTTGGGCAGCCCTTGGACTCTTGTGCATTTGTCGATGAAGGTTGTGGCAGCAAAACACACACTTTGCCCAGCAGCCAGAGGACAAGAAAACCACCCGTGCTGGGAGAGCTTATCCACAGCATATGGATCTGAGAGCAAACTTTCCCAAATAAGTCTGAAATCAAAACGGTGCTCCCCAGCATGAGAGCAGTGCACTACATCCAAAAAAGATTTTAAAGTGCAGGTTGTTTAGTTCAAGGAGATGGGGCCAGAAGGGAAAGCTGTGTGGTGGTGCTGGAGAGCAGCAGAGATTTCTTAGTGGGACTTCCACAAGGACTTGTCCATGGGCTGAAGTGATGTTTGAGGTCTTATCAAGGTCTTAGCAAACTTTCTGGTATGTGTGAATCCTCTGGTGAGAGCCAAGAGCCAAGCAAAGCTTGATACGAATAAAGCATTGTGGATCCTGAAGCCTAGACAAGACACTTCCAGAAATGATCTGCAGATGATGGGTGGTGGAAGGTGGCAGAATGAACCCTCCTGTTTGGAGCCTTCAGCCGTCTCACTGACACTGTGTGGGTGGAGAAGACCCACACAAAGAGAAGGAAGAAGTTCCATTTAGCAGTTAAGAACTCTGGGTCTATATTTACTGCAGAGTGCTCACTTAGTCCCTTTTCTGTGGCTGGGCTTGTGCCCAGTTTCCACAATACTGTCCTGCAGGATGGAGACTGATGCTCTCTGTGTCACCCCACAGCCCAGGCTCAGAGCAGGAGCTCAGTCTAATTCCCTTTCTTTTAGGCATTTAAGTGTTTCCTTATTGTTCAGACCAGAATAAAATTCTCACCTTTGAGAAGAGAGAGATTTTTTGTGGGTTGAGGGGTTTTTTTGGGTTTGTTGTTGTTGTTGTTGTTGGGCTTTTTTAAACAGGGACAGCATTAGATTTGAATTTGATGTATTTCCAGCCAGCAGTTACAAGAGCTTCATGAATAAATGCGTAGAAAATGGACTGTGCTATCAAGGTAAATCAGCCTGGGTGGCTACTCAAGTATCGACCAAAGGGAACTGTGTAGAAGGAGTAATTCTGAGTTCAGGGTGCTGCATGCAAGGTGGGGAAGAAAAGGATTTTGGGGATGTGTATAAGCTCAGGGTCATTAATTCAACACTAAGTAGTAGAGCAGTGTGGTAGAGTTTTATTTCAGCTCATTTTGGGTGCAAAAAACAAGCTACAGCCAGATAAGCTGGTTGAGAACTCGCATTGTCTCAGCTGGTTCCTGGTGGCACTGGTGTGTGCCTCGAATCCCCCAGAAGAGCCAGAGGGTCCTGGCTCTTTCTTCCAGCTGGTCCTTGCCCACAGCCAACAGATAAGGGAAGGGGGAAAGCAGAGCTGACTCCACCAACACTCACTTTCAGAGCAGAAAGGCACAGATCCAAGTGTCTGTGTTTAACTGGGACCGTGGGTTGTGGGGAGGGCGGACGAGCCCTTGAGCCAAGCCCCCTGAGCAGGCTCAAGGCTGTGTGAGCAGCTGTGTGGGTGGTGGGCACACACTGACACGAGGGGTGAGTTCCAGCCCCAGCTCTCACTGGCAGACCCCAAGAGAGGTGTGTTTCCTGTTAATTTGATTGCAAATGTCACAGAGGTGTAGCTGGGGGAGATGGCAGAGCCCCGGAAGCCTGGCTGAAAGGTGTGCAATGCAAAGACTTTAGCTCTGGAATCACATCCTGAGCTGAGCTAATTTGCTAGCAGCAACTCTGGAAAACAGCTGGGACTCAAAGGCTCTGCACTTACCACAAAATAGAGCTGACCTCGAAAATCCCTTCGCATGTTTCAGCAGAAAATAAGTGCCCGGACAGAGCTGCACATACAGGAGCAGCTTCTCCCGAGCCCTGAGCCACAGCCCTTATGTAAGAGACACCCTGCAGATAAACCCACTTCTTAGAAACAGGATATTCTGCAGTAAATTAAGCTCAATCTAGATCTCCACAAGATGTCAGCAAAGCAAAGTGCATGTTCAGAGTAAGGCAAATACAGAGGGCAAGGAGAGGTGGGTGATGGTGGCTGGGGACCCCCTGTCCTTCCTCACCCATCGCTGCCAGCCTTCACTAAAGGTGGTGATGGGCTCAAGCAGCCACCCCAGCACTTCATTACGCTTTGACATGAAGGTGTTCCCCACAACCAACCTCTCTGCCTGCAGTTTGAGCCCATGCTTTATTAAAACCCATTCATTTGCTCCTTACAGGGCTTTGCTGTTTAAATGATGTTGCTCCAGTTGAAGTTTTCCATCCCTTCTCCTGATGGTACTTTAAAATATGCATCAATTTGTTATGCAGCTGGAACCAGATTGGGATTGATGGTTTCATTAGAACTGCCAGTATAAATATGATGCCTTTCTTGGTAAATTATTCTGTTTGGTAAATGTGTTTATAACTTAAATTGAGGAAATAGATAAAATGTCACTGAGCATACAATATAACTGCCCAGGTTTGCCTTTCAGGGCTCCAGTTTTTGTTTTTAATAAGCCTTTGCACACAACGTAAAGCATTTTGGACTCCTTGGTACAGTTATAGCACCTTTGTTTCTAACATTACTCCGGATTATGTAACAAAAGGTTTCATTTGTTTCAACTGCAAGACTGCTCGGGAGCTCTTCCATAGGTTAAACTAAGGAGGCAGCTGTGTTGCAGCCCATCCATTTCCCAGGTTTTGCTTCCCTTCTCTCACCTGCAAAGCAGCTGGATTGTCAGGAATGACTTTATTAACATCTTCAAGAAGATAACACTGTATTATTTAAACATTTTGCTTTTTTCTCTTATGTTTAATGCTAATAGCCAAGAGCTTCACACTATAAAGCAGGATAGATTGCATCTGCAGATGTGTTAGAACACCCAGTACTCCAGTAAAGATTTCTAAACTAGATTGTCTCTACCATGTTTTCAGTTTCTTAAGAACTGTTGTGGCTTCCAAAGTATTTTGTGATGACTTGTTTTCTTCCCAGATATACCCCAAGGTAGCAGCAGTGTTCATTGTTTTTCCAATCCAAGCTACCACACTCTCTCATGTGGGGTGACTTCACGCTTCTTTCCCAGTAATCTGGATGGAAACAGCTCCTGTAAGGTAGATATTACCCCACCCCACTGTAGCAATGTTCTTATCAGTTCAAGGAAATCAACCAATGCAATGTCTCTCGAGCCCTGTTGTCTGCCAGCATTATTTAAAACTCCAGGGTAGCATTCCTGACATCCCAGACACAGAAAGGTTGGCTTTCCCCTCTCTGTATCTTCCCAATCTCTGGGAATGGGAACTGGAGTCTCATGCCTGTCTGGCTTGGTGTCTTAGCAACTCTAAGGTATGTTTGCTTCTCAGAAGAGATAAATAACTCAATAAATATAATTATCCATTAACACAACACAAGTAAATCAATGAAGCATTAATCAGTAATCTCACTTTGCTGTTTCATTGTTTCCCACATCAGTAGACACGCAAATTCCCTGCTGACACAGACAATCAGAAAGATGCAAGAAGGTCCCTGGGGTGCTTTTGAGGACTGTCCTGACTGATCCAGGGACACTTCTGGGAGCTCTGCTGTCACTCCTGGCTCTCCAGCAGAGCTATTCCAGCCCTTTCGCTGGAACATCCAGGAGCACCTTCCTTATCATTTGTTGCAATTGATTCCCTCAGACCATTCATGAACAACACTGTGACTTAATTCAGCACTTTTGCAGTAAATTTAGATATGGCAAATGGTAAAACCACTTCTTTGGAGCCTTAATAAGCCCAGGTGGGGCAAAGCAGAGGGAGCAGGGGAAAAAGGAAATGCAGTTGATTTCATCAAGGTCGTCAGCTTCAAAAATGATGGTACTTCAGGCTGTGTCACCTTAATCCAAATGTAACTATTGACTGGAATGCCATAAGAACAAGATTAATGCAAAAAAAGACAGTATTGTACAGGACAGGCAAAAATATCTCTACATGTGCTCTTGTAAGTCATTTCTGGTTATTAAAAGAAAATCTCATTAAAATGTGATAAAAAGGCTGGCTCCAGAGATTTCTGAGAAATGTTTAGACAGATGTGTAAATATGTTTTTTGATGTAGATAGTCCCCTTGCATCCTGAATTTTTGCTCCCCAAATTGAAAGTGCAAACGCTCATAAATGTCAAATTTAGGATGAGTGTCCATCTGGACCACTAATCCTTTTGCAGAAATTTAAATGAATTCTAAAAAGGTCAAAGCCAGCACCTATCCTGGATTCCCAGCCTGCAGTGCCATCTTCTCACTGAACTACTTCAAAAATTAAGCTGCTGGAAAGGTTTAATCCCCAAGTGGTGCTTTGGGACTCGCCCGAAAGCTGCTCCCCCTGCTGCAGCTCTGGCCATTGTAGTCAGTCAGGTTGTCCTGATAGGCACTGAAAGACCAATAGAACTGGTATTTTCAGGGCATTTATCAAAATATATGGCTTGATATTTCCTTTAGATCTCCCACCATCTCACTTATTAATGAGAATGCTTTGCAGTGCTGAATAGCTGAGGATGGCCAAAAATACACTTTGTCTGTCTGCAGCTCTGCAGCCAAGTAAGACAAAGGAGCATATAAAGCCCTAATAGCTGCCTTAACGAGTTCATTTCCAAATCAGTTTGCCTGGTGCCATTCTCACTTTCTGCAGAGAAATGTGCACAAGTTGTACATGGAGGATTCATTTCTTATAGTGCCAGCTGGGGTCACAAAGGAACCAGCACAGAAGCAAAATGAAAAAAAATGGCAGAGTCTCTGATGTGCTGAGCCAGAGCCCAGGATGTGTTATCCTCCCTGTGCTCCGAGGAGATCAGGCCTGGAGGCGATGGGCTGGAGCCATTCCTCCCTCTGAGCTTGGGCAAAGCACAAAGGCAGGACAGCTGGGAGCCCTGCTCCAGTTTGAGGAGGGTTGAGAAGAGTTTTCTCTCCTGTGCTTCCCTGCCCTTCTCTCCTTCCTTTCTGTGGCTTTTGCCTTTTCTCCCCTCTTTTCTTGGTGATCTCTCCACTCTATTGTCTTTTTTTTTTTCTCGTGTCCCTTTTCCTAGTCTCCTTTTTCCCCCAACTCTACATATATAATTCCTATTTCCTTCCTTCTCTCCCATCCCTCTCACATCTCCAGAATCCTTGGCCGGGGCTCCCAGCCCTGTGTACTGACCCTGCTGCAGTTCTTAGGGTGGCACCTTTGGACGGAAGGGGGTGGGTGAGGATTTAGCAGGAGCTGGAGGGCCCAGCACTGCACTGGGGACAGTTTGTGACATGGATCTGTCTGCACAGGACAGGAGCAGGGCCAAGCTTCAGCAGGGAGAAGGATCTCACCTCCTCATTCCCCCTCTGCCAGACAGACATTAGGCCACTGCTCAGGATCCTGAAGGTGAATCACTGAAGCTGCTGAGAGACAAGTAGCAGTGGAGGCATTAAACCCCCCACAGTGTGTTTGGGGCTGGGTGGTTGTGCCAGCAGAGCACAGCAGTCTCTGTGGAACACGGGCAGGAGGAAAACAAGGAGGAGGATAAGGGGGAGCCTATGAGAAGAGACTGAAAAAAGGCTTGGCTGCTTTTATCTGGCAAAATGAATGCTGAGGGGGAGCATGATTGCCATCTATAAATACAGCAAGGTAAACACGAGGAGGGAGGAGAGCTATTTAAGTGAGATGACAGAGCTGGCACAAGAACAAATGAGGATGAACTGGCCATGGATGCATTGAAGCTGGAAATTAGATTTCTACCATCAGATCAGTGAGATTTTGGAATAGCTTTCCAGGAAGACTAATGGGACAAAGAAACCTGATTACTGTTAAAATGGAGCTTGATCGGCTCTCTGAGGGATCATGTGCCTGGGTGTTTGCAGTAAAAGGCAGCTGGACACAGGGACTGGGTGATCCAAGCCCTTCCAGTCCTGTCCCCAGGCCCGTGCCAGGTGCCAGCAGGAGCTTGTAGGGCTGAGCTTCATCTCTGTGCAAGGTCCCCAAGAATGATCTGCAGCTCTGAGGTTCAGGAGGAGGCTCCAGCAGCTCAGGACAGGTTTTTAACTCCCAGCACTTTGCCCTTCCCATGGGATTGAGCTTGGCAAGTCACCTTGGGGGAAATGCTGGAGTCAAGAGATACCTTACTGTGAGTTTAAGTGAAGCCAAACATTGACCTTTCTTCTACAAGTAGGTTTGGCCTTTTTCTCATGACATGTGCAGCACCAACTAGTAATGATGCTGCAAGTTACCAAGGAGTATCAGACATGAACTCAGGTGAACTTTTGCCACAGAATTACTGCACCAAAAATTTCCAAAGGACATAAACAGAGATTACTTACCTCCATACCCATGTCTTTACTTCAGAGCTCTCATTGCTGGAGCTACAGACCAGATTTCAGGACCTATTTTGCTCAAAGGGTGTTAGGCAGGACCACTCACAGAACCACTCTCGGGGCTTCAATGCCAGCTTTGTATTTGAGTTTTTGAGTTGTGCATGAAGTAAAAACATCTCACTTTTACCAAGTGCTGCAAAGAATCCTCTGTGTAAAGGATGAGGCTGCTGCACTGGTCAAAAGCAAATGGAGGATTCTCACCTTGAGATTTTGCAAAGCACATAATTCCACCCTCACTCCCTTCCAGCATCGCAGCAAAAGTCCAGGTGTTGGTTTCTGCAGACATCATAAAAATCAATTGCTATTAGATGTCCTGAATTTTTAAAGCCAGCAGTTTCACATCTATTAAAGGAAGTTCTAAATTCTACCAAAGACTTCACATAAAATTAGAAACTGCAAAACAGAGGTCACTGGAAATGGTCTGACTGGATGTCACCCAGCTAATAAAAAGGAATTCAGTACAGAAAGCATCATTAAAGTACCTTTGACTAAAACTTGCCCAAGAAAAAGGAGGACTGAAAATACAGAATGGCTGCAGAATGTTCAGGATGGGCATCTAAAAGTGAGCAGCACAAGCTTGGACCAGGGAGATCTGAAGTCAGTAGTCTGGGAAATAAATGGCAAATTATTGATTGCTCTCCTGGAAGATAAAAGTATGATGGAATTCCTGCCAGCACTTCTTTGCCTAATCACCATGGACCTAAAAACCTGAGCAGTGACAAATGGCTGGTGGTGATCAAGTGGCCACTGTCATCTATCCAGCTATTTCAGACAGGCAGATAATGACTTTGCTTTATTCAGGCTGGTATCTCGTTGATCTTAAAGGAAAAGTTGCCAGATATGAGGTAGTTTTAACCAAATTGCTAAAATTACCAGCCTGGAATTTTAATGGATAAATTTACTATGAAGGATTTCTTCCTCCAGAAAATCAATTTTGCTTCACAGTAAAAATTGAAGTATTTTCTATCTTAAAAAAAAAAAAAAGTTAACAAATTACAGTGTGTTAAGAAATTATAGTAGCACAAAGAGACAGCTATAATCACATTTCTTCCTAATTGCTGCATTCAGAAAAACTTAGAAATGTCCCCAAATCATTTCATTTTAAAAAATCAATTCTAGCCCATAGGTCTTCATGCCAAATTTTAGGTTTGTGAGCTGATTTATAAATCCTGCAAACCCACAGCTTTTAATAGAAACCCCGACTTTAATAAATGTGCTCTAAGTGGTGCAGCTGGGTTGAAAAATCAGCATTTGTGTTCTGGCTGTAAGTTTTGAAGAGAAGACTGAAGCCATGGGCTCTGCTGAGGAGAACTGATGGTGTCAAGGGTTGAATTCCTCCCAGTGACCACATTCCAAACATATCTGCTCTTCATCCCCCTGCCACAGGGACAACATTGGGATGCTGCATCCCGAGATTGGGTGGCAGTGGCACTGAGGGCTGTTGGATAGGGCTGTGGAGGGGTGAAAATGCCTTTAGAATGTCGCTGTAGGTGCTGAGTGCCAGCTGGGGTTTAATATCCCAATAGGCTTCAATACCTCAGTGGGTTTTTGGTTCCAGGTCTAAAAAACCATTGAGACAGCTAAGCAAAAATTAATGAGATATCATGAAAAATGAAATGTGGTAATTTTGAATGCTCTCTTTTAATTTTAACCTCATTTTTGTTAAGCATTTTCTTGTAAATACAGTAAAATAGCAGAGCTGAATGCTCCCAAACACAGCAGGAGCCTTCCCAGTCTGAAAGGGCAATGATGACACAGGAGGGCAATGATGGCTTCATAACTCTTCAGAAACAAGGTTGGGATTTGCTCTTGAATTGACACTTCCTAAGGACCAGCTGTATTCCAGCAGGTGTGGCTTTCAAGGGAATAATGCTAGGTGGAAAACTCAGCAGTTTCAACACCTACAGCAATTCCCAGACCCTCCCTGCAGGGCTCAGCTGGTGACCACTCAACTGTGGAGCCCTTTTTGCTTGTCCCAGCCCAGTGGGGCCGTGGACCCCCAAAGTAGAGGCCCCTCTCCTTCCACTGCATGCTCTGGGAGATGCTGTCCCAGCAGCAGCACCTGGAGGGCAGCCCTGGACTCTCCGCTGGCAGATCCACACAGGCCTTTGTACTCAGTTATTGCCAAAGTTATTTTCCTTGAACTGAGAGAACTCATGTCCCCCTTGCATCTCTTGTCACTGAACCCACAGCTGTCTCAGCAGATCCTGTAGCTCCAAGCAGCCCCTGTCTGCATGCTGGTGTAGGGGGTTTGATCCATCCATCCCCATGGGTTATTTTGGAGCGTGTCACTCCATGTCCACAGGCATCCAGGTCATGGTTCCAAAGGAGATCCTGTGTTTTCCAGCATGTTTGTGTTCATGGCTTGGTGAAGTGACTTTCCTTTGTGATTTTCCCTAATGCTAGTGAACAACTGTCCAGCTCACACAGATAAAGGGCTGAGATGGTGAGGCCAAGGCAGGAGTCACCTCCCATTTTTATTCTGGACATCCTTGGGCTGTAGTCTGGGGTGGGAACTGTCTGTCTCTTCCAGTATTAACCCATTATCATACTCTTTGAACAGCTCAGTAACAAAATCCTTGACAGAGAAACTGCAGACTGGAGACCCTACAGCTATCTGAATGAACTAGGTCAGTAATTTTTAAACACTTTAATCACTTTAGTAGACTTTTGAGCAATTCCAAATCCAAATCAGCCCTTCATAAAGGCATTAACAATAATGAGGAATATTGGTGTTGTCTTTATTTCACAACCAGAATTGCCAGTAGTGAAAGATGGAGAATTAAAAATTGTTTCCTTTACCACAAACCACAGACTGGGAAAGCAGAGTCAATATTCATTTTAGTCTCCCATCCAAGGCTGCTCTGTCGAATCACTATCATCTAATCTATAAATGTTTTTTTAAGGACTAACTCAGGACATTAAAAATTCAAAATTGGCATTATTTTTTTTTCCTTTCATGCTTAATAAAGCTTAGCACTAAATACTGGCATCTTGATGAAGGTGTGTAGCCTTTGTGGGAGCTGGGGTGTGCAATGCTCTGTTATCTCTCAGTAAATCATTCCATGGCAATTCTGAACCACCAGCCAGTGCAACCAAGCCAAGAGTGAAGTTTAATTGCCTGTTCTGAGTTCATTCTCCCTGGCTTGAGTTTTAACAGGGTTTTTAGCAGCTCTTAGCTCAAATCCTGCCCAGATTTAGTGCTTTGGATGTTATTTGTTTTCCTATCTGAGCACTTGGAGTTTGGCTTGTCAGTGGCCGAAAGCATTTGCCCTGTCCTTCACTGAGATTAGTAATATCTCACTGAAAATATGCAGGAGGAGGGAAAGTGCAGCATTAAGGAGTATTACAGGATTTTTAAGGTCAACTATCTCACAGCTCACACGGCAAAGGAATGAACATAGGGCAGCACCAGGCATCACACCCTGCCACTGCCCCTGGTCCCACACCATGCCTCACTCCAAAGATAACTCTTCCCTGCATCAGGAAAATCACAAACCTGTCAAGCTTCAGTGCAAAATCTCTTCATCCTTAAAACCATCAATGTTTTCTGTGTAACAAGCTGCAGAACCACTGTTGTGCTTATCTGTATGTGACATGGAGGGGGCTGTGTGGGAGGGTTTCCAAATGCTACTCAAACCAAGTTAATTTTCCTTTTACCATTTTGCTGCTTTTTGTACACACTATTTGCTTTATTTGTGTTTAAGTGTGCTGTCCTGAGCTCCCCATGTGCCACATCTGTCCTGCATTCATGCATTTTATTTTACCAGCAGAAACGATGCTAAATGCCTCTGCAGCAAGAATGATCTAGAAGTGATAAATACTTTAGCTAAGTGGCCTCCAGCAAAATACTCAATTTTTTCCTACAGCATTTT
This sequence comes from Corvus kubaryi, assembly GCF_017639235.1. NCBI lineage: Eukaryota > Metazoa > Chordata > Aves > Passeriformes > Corvidae > Corvus > Corvus kubaryi. The sequence continues at coordinate 10,736,033 of NW_024581133.1, read as the reverse complement.
GCATCCAAGATAACTTTTACTTTCTTTTTTCAAACTAATTGATGAAATTAGATTTCTTTCTTTCTAGTTCCAGAATTAATGCCTGCTCATGCTAACTTTCATAATGTTGAATCCTTGCTCAGATCAAGGCCATTTTTACATGAAAATAAAAAGTTTTCATTTCTTGCTATTGCTGTTGTGCAATAAAAGCTGCAGGTTCCTCTTGTGCAAATTTCAGAAGAAAGTGAAAATTTTCAACTTGGAATTATAAACATAAAATAAAAGTTAAGATTAATAAAGCCACACAGGGAATCTTGACCTTCAAACTGCATCACACATGGAAGTACTACAGTTAAAAACATGTTCCATCTTCTCATCCCATGATCAGCCTTAGTTTTATGACACAGATGCTCCGTGTTGGAAGAGCAGCCAAGCCTTGGGCAGGGCTAGATTCAATTAAAAAGTTAAAATAGCAGTGGACAACTGCCCAACTCCTCTTCTATGACCCTGTGAAGAGTCATGGAGAGCAGATGTGTGAGTGAGACAAAGGTGGGGAAGAGAAAGGGAAATGGAGGAGAAATTGAGGAGCAATTGGGAAGGGATGGAAACTCTCCACTGGTTCCTCAGCCAGCGAGTACCCTGGCTGCAGCAGCAATCCCAAAGGATGGGACCCAGCAGATGAGGAGCACCAGGCTCCCAGAAATGCCTGTACCCTGTTAGAAACTGCAAGTGGCCTAAATATGAATTATAGCTGGGGAAAGGAAATTATAAGAATATCCACGTCAAAATTAACCCGAACACTCATCTCCTAAAACCTGCAGTGATAAGGATTTTCTTAATTGCAGTGGATCTCACCAGACTGCAGGTGTTTTACCTGTTTTGCAGGACTTTTTTTGCCAGGTTTGTGTTCTTTCCAAGCGGGAGATGCAAGGACAAAGCATGTATTTTTACTGCTGCACATTTGCTTGTGAGCTTCAAATAGCAGGCTTTATCAGAGAGCTGATTGTGTCTGTTCAATGGAGTCTAGGGAGGAGTACAGGTTGTTCCCATGGATGTGGGCTTCGGACATCAGAGTCCGGGGACTCTGTGGTGCCAAGAAGAGGTGACTTTGTTACCCTTCTGTGTGTCACTGCCTGCCCAAGGCAGCCTAGTCCTTGTTTCAGGGAATGGCTTGTCCTTGCCATTTTCTCTGTCTCGTGTTGCAGAACTGGAATTATTTGCCCTGTGAGTAATCCCTCTTGCTCTAGTCCAGTCTGCACTGAGCAGTGGCAGAGCCCAGCTTCCAGCTCCCATCCCAAGCAGGTCAAAGCTCCTAAACCACTGACCTGAGCTCAGGAAAGGTTCTTGTCTCATTAGCTGGAGCAGCTGCAAGCAGGGGTGGGTTTATCTGGAATGTTTTTTCAACAGCAGTCCTGGATGCAGAGACTAAAGTAGGATTTGCAGCACAACGGAGTGACTCAAAGCTGCATTTATTCCAGAGGACCAAAGGCTATAAGTTTGATTCACAGCTGACTTCACTTTTTTCTCAAAGCCAAAAGGTGTGGAAAACTATTTCCAGCTGAGATTCTGATTTCACCCCAGCAGATAATTTAGCTTCAAACTTAAACCTGGACTTCCCTGAAGTGCCAGATCCCTGGCCTGTTTAGGACTTTTTCACATTAACTACTACTGCAGTTTAAAAAATAACGTATCCATTATTCATTTCACCTCCCGAGGAACTCAGTGAATACAAAAAAATGGGTCATAAACCCGCAGTATTGTAACAGATAAAAGAGAAAACTAAAGGTAGAATTACAGGGAATAGGTTGGGAAAGGCTTTGAGGGGTTGTGTGTCCCTCCCAAGGGCAATGCACCTTCCCATGGGTCAGCCTGGGTCCCCTTTGTTCCCTGTCACTGCCTCTCCATGGGTACAGCCCCTTCCCCCTGGGACCCCAGCTGAGAGCTCTCCAGCTGCTCCTCCCAGCCTTGCTCCATGGGGTGAGCCCCAGATACTGCTTGGACACTGCTGCCCTTGGAGATTTGCTCAGCCCTGGCAGGGGGAGGACGTGTGATCCCCAGGGATGGCCTTGGGGAGCTCCACTGCTGGGACAGGGAGCCCCAGCCCTGTGGCAGTTGGCCAAGGAATGAATTCGCTCCATCCTCCTCGCTCCAACTCTGCCCGAGCAGAACACAGGAGGGAAAGAGCACAGAGCTAATCCTGCTCTGGGACAGAGCTGCCCAAACCTCCTAGTCTGCCTTGCCCTCTGCACCAGGGTGAGTTTGGGAATTGTCTCAGCACCAGGGCTGCAAAACAAAGCAGAAGGTGCTCAAATGGACTGGGGGGGTCACTCGTGGCCAGAAGAGCCCCATCACAGAGAGCCAGTCAGGTCCCACCAGCCCCTTTCCTGTGCTCAGGGATGGGCACGGAGAACCAGAGCAAAGGCTTGGTTTGTCTTTGATGTGCCGGGAGCACATTTAATGTCTAATTTAGTCATTTCCCTTATTTAGCGAAAAAAAAATGAAGCTGTCATGAAAAAGGGGCTGGTACAGCATTGCCCATGGCCATGACAACTTTTCTGCATAGACCAGAGGACACACAAGGACAAATAACTTGGAGACCTCTGGGATACACTGTTTGTGGGGCTCTTTTCCCAGTGTAACTGAGTTGCTTGACTGGGAATCCCCTAAGCCACAAAGACATTTCTCAGTAACCAAATTTGTATTGATTGTCCCAGTCAATAGGAAATACGAGACTCTATAGCTAAAAATATTTAAAGGCTTACATTAGATTTTCCTTTTGATTGATATCTAGGGTAATTTGCGGGAGTGAAAATGTAAAAAGGTCCCCATTCCCTTCTGTCTCAGCTTCTGTGAGGAACAGCAAGTTCCTCTGGAGCTGCACAAAGCAGAATTGTTTGCTGTCAGCTCTGCTCCTGGGGCTGTGCTGTCAGAGCACAGTGGTCACTTAGGGACTGTTGTCACATCAGTTACTGAACTGTGCAAATTCATGAGCAAAGTTATAGTAGGTAATTTAAGAAAATTGTACACACCTTAGAGTCGAAGGCTGCGAGTTAATAATACACTCTCCACAAACAAAACAAAGCCTAAAATTAGTCACAGAGTGCTGCAACGCAACCTGCAGACTCAGATTTGAAAGGGCATGTTTTAGGCTTCTTTCACACCATTCCAGTAATGAATGTCTCAGCAGATGGTTTTTATCCTGATCTCCTGATGGATGGCTGTTCTTGGTAACCCTGCTGCAGAGAGCTCTCCCTTCCAGGGAGGCTCTTAAGCACATGCATAATTCCAGGCGTGCACAGACTCCCCGCTGGAGCTGAGTGTGTGCTTACAGCTGAGGATGTGCTTAAGAGCCTCCCTAAATGACGGCCTTGATGTACAATTTAGAGGGAAGAATATATGCTGCTCAGTAGTCAAAGCAATCCAATTTACATAAATATTTATTTGTTTTCCATTATATATCATTTTTATGCAGGTGCTTGTGGGATGGATAGACGTCAGAACACATACATAATGGAAAAAAGCTTCAAAGGTATGGTATCCAGAGCTGCAGAACCCTGCCCAGGTGTGAGGAGGGTGTCCTAGAAGAGGTGAGATAGGAGCCCGGGAGAGGCGGTGCAGGCAGGGAGGGACAGAGCCAGCACCCACACGAGCTGCCTGCCTGGCTCCCAGCACTCCTGGGCCATGAATTATGGATGCAAAGCTTCCCAGGGTCACGGGCTTTGCAGCACAAGGCAAAAGGGAGGGCTCAGCTCAGGGCAGGAGGGGCAGGTGGAGCTGGCCAGAGCACATTCCTTTAGGACCCACCGACCACTGACAAGGGCTCTGGGGGCAGCTGCTGGTGGCAGACTGGTGTTTCCCTGGTCTTGGCTCCTGGCCATCCTGAGCTTAAAGCAAGCCCCCAGGAAAGAAGCTGCCCCTGCTCATGCCCTTTGCTGAGAGGGATTTAGAGCAGAGCTGGAGAAGAGCCCTCCTCGAGGTCGAGGTCCCCTCACTCTGGCATCAGCAGTTGTGGGCACTGACTCCAGGGCAGGTCTAAAACGGGATCTCAGATGAGTCACGAGCACAGGGCCAGTGGTTTTACATTTCACTTTCCCTCCAGGTTTACATTCAAAATACTCCAGTTACGTCTGGACCACGGGAGCACTTTGGCACAGCAGTTCCCAGAGCTCCTGGCAGATTGGGCTGGGGTTTAGCACACTGAGCTTGTGCTCCAGAAGATGGAGCAAGGAATCTGTCTCCTGGGGAACAGGCAGCTTTCAGGCTGAGGTCCTTGATCTGAATCCAAGGCTATTACGTCTGGGAATGTCCCTCAGTGAGCCGAGGAGGGAAATACCACACAGCCTCTTCCTGTAATGCCCTTGGGCTGGTGTTGGCTGAGTCACCGGGACAGTTGGTGCTGTTGCCAGACTCCCACTGCCCTGCCATGGCTGAGGTGCTCCAGAGCCAGACCTCTGTCTCAACTAGCAAGGAATATCGAAAGCTATTCCACATAAAAAGCATTAATCAGCTTATAGCCAGGCCTAGAGTTCAATAATCACTTTGTAGCTGCTGTTTTCAAAATACAAAGATGCAATATTTGCTAAAACATCACCTTACCACACAGAATCACCGAAGGAAACCAAGAAGCCATGACCAATCCTTTGTTGATAAAGCTAAAGTAAAAATATTGAATGGATTATGTATGTATATGATATATATATAATTCATGATATACAAAATACTCAATCCACTGGTTTCAGCTACTTCAATGATTCTCTTTTTCAAAAGAAAATTCTTACTGTAATAGAACTAGTTGTTCTCTTTACATGGAGCTATTAACTTCATTAGTTTAAACTAAATTACTGTGTTTACTAAGTTTAAAGGTGCTTTAAACACATGCAGCAGGAACTCCCATCCATAGGCACAGTCACACAGAGGGGGACCAGTGGGGTCAGAGAAAAAGAATCACAGTGACAGTGAACTGTGAAACGCATTTTCTGCTGCTACATATTTTGTTTAATTTTTAGGATCTGAACCATTTCCTTTACATGTTTATCTCCTTAAAAATTGAGAAATCAGGCTCAGAAGCCACAGCTGGAATTGTTTGTGGCTGCTCAGCTGTCTCAGACAGGCAGGGTTGGCACTGGCAGGGGCAGGGTGCCGGGACACAGGGACACACCTGCCTTCCCAGGGATGTTTGGGAGCTCACCTGCAGGCACTTAGGAGCTGAGGTCTCTCAGAAGCAGCTGCCTTTGGCTGGCTGAAGGTTCTCAAGGCCCCTCTGAAGGTCAGTTCCTGGGCTCAGGCAGCCCTGGGGCTCTGTAGCAGTGTGGGCACTGCCAGTCCCAGGGGAGTCTCCTCTCATGAGGAGCTGGGAATGTGCCCAACGCTCAGAGTGAGCTCTCCTTGCTCTGCCAGGCCCTGATTCACCACATTCCTTGGAAAAATAGAAAGAAAGAAACTCCCAGTCCCAAACAATTGGATTCTGTCAGCAAAAAGACTTGGCAGGCGGGTGCTTGGTTTTTATGTACTTTCATCCACTTTAAAACCATGTCTTCTCCCACCAGTGTGGTCTAACTGGGCACAGCCTGTCCTGCAGCTGGAAGTGGTCTCTAGTGCTCCTGGAGCAGACAGAACCCTGCAGGGAGAGGGCACAGGGGTCTTGAGGCTAAGGCCAGGCTGTAGTGAACCTGGGCCACCTCCTGCTTCCCCAGGTCTCTGAGAAGACTGGAGCTGGGGGCTGTGCCCAGAGCAGGGCACCAGCAGAGGGGGGGTCCCCTATGCAGCCCAACACCAGGGGTGTGGTGGCTGAGCTGCTGTGGAGCTCCAGGGAGTCAGGCACAGAGGTGTGGGATTGCCAGGTGTCAAGCCCAGTGTCTGACAGCAGCAGAGAGCAGCTGGATGTCACAGTGCCAGCCCTGAGCCCTGGGACACCCGGTGACAGGGGCTCAACAGGCATGAGGGTTTTCAGAGCAGGTTTCTGAGCAGTTTCTTTCCTGTGCATGGTGCTCAGTGATACCATTCCCAAACTTTTCCTTTCAGCTGAGTCCTTTGGTTTTAGAGGTTTGTTTTTTAAATGAATACTGCTGCACTGATGGAATGATGTGACCTCAGGCACTACCATTTTAAGGGAAAAATACCCTATGCTTTGTGGAAGAGCCAGGAAAATCCCAGCAGAGAGAAGCACTGATCCCAGGGATGCAGGGCTCAGAGTGGTTCCCCTGGCTGTTGTACAGGATGTGCCCCCACTCCTGTGTCACTCTGAAAAGCAGTAATGGGTCCTCGCTGTGTCACTGTCCCTGCAGCAGCCAGGGCTGGCCAGGTTAGGGACAGCAGCCAGCACAGGCACTTCACCCCTAATGGGGTTAAATAGCAGGAGAGCACCTTGTACCTGTGTGCAGCAGCTCTTCTCAGCACTTCCACCTCAGCTGTGGGTTCCAAGGCTGGTCATCAAGATGCCAGGGGAAATTCAGAGCAGAAGAGAGGAACCCAGTCCATGGGAGGGACATTTCTAGTCCCTGCTAACAAAAATAAACCCTCCAAAGGTCTGGTGATTGGTATCCAGGCAACGCAGAAGGCAGGGACTTCAAAATCAGAGCGTATTCCCAATATTTCTCTGGAAGTCCAGCTGACTGAGTGCTTCCAGTGAGCCCCAGCACTGTGGGGCAGAGCTCGCACCTCCACAAGAGCTGGACCCTGTGACAGGGAGGGATGAGGAGGCAGCACAGCCAGGGCCTGCAGCACCATGGGCTGGGATCTCTAAAGACGCTTGTTCTGCTTAAATTAATTCATGAAACAAAATTTGACAATTGATGCCAGACTTCTTAATTATCCCCAAATTACCTTAATAACAAAGTAACTCAGCAGTTCTACAGCCTTTAGAGTTAAATCCTCCCTGATGTTGCACATAATGTTTCTTGAGGGCTAATGACTCCCTGGTGCACCCAGAATCCCAAACATCCACTGGTGCTCCATAAAATATATTGCATCCAAAGCAAAGGTCTGATCCCAGCTAGACACAGAGCTCATGTTTACGTCAGCAGGAATGGGCTCTCAGGCACGTTGTTTCTCAGTATCTCCTGGGAAAAGGCAATTCCTGGGAGAGGCCAAACAAGTCTGGGCAGCCCGAGTGGTGTTCACTGGTCTCTTCCAACTGGTCCTGGGAAGGGAAGGGCTGAGGGACACCTTTCTGGGAGGTAATGTCAGTACAGGTGAATTTTAGCTTAGGGAGATAAAAGCAGCTGAGCTGGATGAAATAAAACAGCTGATGTGCTGGGATTTTTGCCTTTGCCAGCTCCAATGTGCCCAATTCCATAAACAAACGACACAGCTATTTACCTGCAGCTGCAGCTCTGCAGGAGCAGAAATTGTCACTCTGCCCTTCTTTGCTGTAGTAGCAGCAGTCCTTTATAATCAACATTTCCTGACTCTACACCCAGCTCTGGTTTGATTTGTTTCCTCCCAGCTGTGGTGCCGACAGAGAATGCTTTGCAGTGGGCTCTTGCAGCACAGAGGGAATCCTGACTTTCACCCTGTGAGCATCTGCTCAGCAGCACTGCTTGAAATGGAGAAGCAAGTTGGTGATAATCTTCATGTCCCCTCACCCCAAAATGCAGAGCTGGCTCATTAAAGGCTGCCCGGGCTCTCCTGATAAGCCCTATGTACCTGCAGTAGCCACCAGGAGCTGCAACTTGCTGGCAGGTGGAGCTGAGCCTTTTGTTTGTTTGTCTGTGGTTTCCTCACTTCTAACACCAACAAATCCCAGACTCTGGCACCTGGATTTAAGTCACATACACAGCAAAAGCCAACACTGAGCTTACTTATGTGCAGAAGCCTTTGGTCTCACACGGTTGCTCCATCTCTCCGTAGAAGGATGGGATGGGGCAGTTTTCCACTGATCTGTACCGGGATGGGGTTGGTGACACTGGAGGGACAAACCCTGCAGCCAACAGCCAAGGGATGTCGGTGTTGCCTTGGTTCCCATCTCCTGTCATGTGCTAAACCAGGCATGTCTCACTTGGAAGCAAAGGCACTGCTCATCTCACCCAGGCTGATGTCAGACGAGGAGTTTCTAAGTTTTATAACTAAATAAACATTGCACTGGTGCCAGGCCTCTCTCTGCCAGTCTCCCCATCCCTGATGGTCCCAGCTGGTATATGTGCAATGGAGCTTCCCAGCGAGCTGCTTTCACTGACGCTGGGAGCTGAGGGCTCTCCAGACTTGCTGAAATCAGAACCCAGAAAGGCAACCCCTGGCTGCAGGTGGCAGGCACGACCTGGCACCTCCCTCAGGGCTGAACCAGGACCAAGGGCACCAGGCCAGGGGTGATGGATACAGACACACATACAGACACAACCCCAGAGCTGAAGGAGGGACAATCACACACAGTGGAGAAAACCTGGCACGTGAGGGAGCAGGATGGGGCTGGCAGGCTCAGAGCTGAGGTTTGGAGCGGAGAAGCGATATCATGTTGTCTGTCTATTTCTTAACCTGCATTTCTCTTTTTGTCTCCCATACTAGACAGCGGGGGCAGCTGGGATTGCAGCTATTTTGCAAGTCCCCCTATTTCACCTGGAGTATTTCATATATACCAGGATCTGCCTTTGTACTGTAACCCAGCACAAGAAAATGCCTCATCTTTCATTGCATCGCTCTAATTCTAAATTACTGGCACTGCCCAGCAGGATGCACACAGCAGCAATGGCACGTTCTTGAATGTCAATGTTAAGACCTATTTATTCTCTATTGTTTTTTATTTTTGAAGCAAGACTGGCACTGTACCTTGCAGCAGGCTGGCCTATCCCAACCAGGATCACTGACCAGGCAGGCCAGTGGTCACAGCTCTCATGCCAGCCTTGTTGTCCCCATGTAGTGCCTCTGTCACCTCCTCTCCAGTCCAGGGAAGAGGAGCAGGAGATGTCTACAGCAAAGGGGGCAAAAAAAGCAGAGCAAAAGTGAGGCTCAGATGGAGGCTTGTCCCCCTCTGTGGAAACCCAAGCATTCCCTGTTTGTAGGACGCTGGATAACCCCAAAACCAGCAGGGACTGCACATGCAGAGGCTGCACTGGTACAGTTCTGAGCCTGTGGCAATGTTGTGCACTCCAACACAGGGCACTAGATGTGACCAAGGCCCCAGGACTCACCCTGCAGCTGGCTGAGCACCCCAGGTCCCAGCAGAAGATCTGACTGCCCGTGGCCACGCCTGGGTCTGCAGGGCAGGTGGAGTGGGATGAATATGGCTCTGTAGGAATTAGGGGGAGGGAGGGAAAGGATTGCCACCTCAAATTAAGTATCACAATAAACGACAACTAGAACCTTTCACAGGAAAACCTTCAGTACTGAGCAGGTTTTCATTTCTTTCCTGCTAGTGAGTGGTGGATGCAATGGTCTGGAACACCCAGAGTACAAGCGCCGGGTGTCTGTGCTGGAGGCTTCAAGGATCTTCCTTATCCCCTGCCCCCTTGTCCCCCTCAGCCTTCCTGCAGAGGCTCAGTTGTAATTAACCTAATTGTGCTAACGACCCTAACAATCCCACTCCACTCTTGTTTTGCAGATTATATGAAAGAATCTGTGTGCAGCTCCAGCACTTGTTCCCTGAACAGCAGTGAAAACCCATACGCCACCATTAAAGACCCCCCCATTTTAACCTGCAAACACTCCGAGAGCAGCTACGTGGAAATGAAATCGCCTGGTCACAGGGAGTCCCCGTATTCCGAAATGCCAACTTCATCAACAGCCAATAAAAATATCTACGAAGTTGGTAAGCAGTGGGTGGCACAGCGGGGTTGGTGGAAATGCTGGTTTTCCCCTGTCCTGGCACAAGGAGCCTGGACTTGGCATGGAGCAGGGAGGCACTGGCGGGGGGGAAGGCCTGAGCACTGGTGTGTTGGTTTGGGGAGCTAAGAGCCACAGTGGTAGATGTCCTGAGCTGGAAGAGACCCACAAGGATCAGGAGTTTTGGGACCACTGCTGGTCACCACAACCCAGTTTTCCTTGCTCCCCCAGAGCCCACTGTCAGCATAGTCCAAGACGCCCGCAGTCGGAGTGCCAGTTATCTCCAGAATCCATACGACCTGCCTAGGAACAGTCACATTCCTGGTCACTACGACCTGCTCCCCGTCCGGCACAGCCCGACACATGGGCCTTCTTGGGACAAGCAGTCTTAGAGGGATGGACTTCACTGGGCACTATGCTCCCAACACAGACTGTGAGGAAGCAGAGGAGAAGCCGTTCCTTCCTTTCCTATGCTGCTGAGGGTCTGCGGACTGGCAAGGACCTAACACGACATCAGCTTGGGCCAACTGCTGCTGCATGATGTTATTTATAGACATTTTTATATGGGTACCTGGAACTAACGAGAGCCTCCTCCACGTGGGACTGGAGTACATCACCCCAGGAAGGTGTCTTCATGCTCCGTGGCGTGTGTTCTAACCCTGGCTTTGCTGTAAAATAAAACCACAAAAACATGCTAAGTAGAAGGGACTTCAAGATGTACATTTCTACCAACTGAATCAAGAAACCTTTTACTGTTAGGAACAAGGTGACTAGGAATACACTGGAATTTATTTTCATCTTTGTCATGGGAATGGACATTTTTCTGAACGCAAGCAGGGAAATTTGTCATTTCACTGTCTGGAAAGCTCATTTACTGCCATCACCAAGTGCAACCTGTGCAGATCACGCTTGGTAATCAGCACTGAGATTGTCATCTCTATATTCAGCACCAGAGAATTTGAGTTGAGGATTATTAACACAGACACTTTCTGTGCAGTTCTTAAAATCTTTCCATACGTCCCGATCTCTGCTAATGAATGGAGTTTCCACAATGAGTCTAACACCCATCTTACCACACTTCTAACTTTGATTGGCACAGGTAGGCTTTGATTTTCCGTACGCAGCTTCTCTTTTGGTAGCTAAATCCAGCAGATCTATCGGGCAGCTTAAACTGCTGCCCCTTCAATTCCTGCCCGGGACACTGCAGGTTTGCACAGACCAGCCCTGGTTTCATTTCCTTTCCCAAAGCTCAGCCACATCGGCTTCTCTCTCCCATCTTTCCAAACCATCTCCTCATGATTCACTGTCAGCATGCCACTGATGACACCGCTGAATCTGATGTGCATTACCATGTAGTGCAACTTTATCCATTGATGATTCTACCTGAAATGTCATTAAATGGAGCTGAAACTGGGTTTTCTTTTTCAGCAGCTGTTTGTGAAGTAATTATTAAGGGTCTGACCCATGGTAAAATTTTGGACTGAGCCACCATGATACTTGTTTTTTTAATTTATAACCTCTATTGACCTAGAAAAGTAGAGTACTTGCCGTTAGTTCCTTGTAGATTTTGAGCATGAAGTAGTATTGACTCTAAGTATGTAATTTTATTAGGCAAACGTGGAAATAGCAAGTTGATTGCCTTTTAAATATAAAAAATATTCTGTTGCGCATTCACCAGTGTGATGGAAGCAGAAGAGGACAACACCAGCCCCGTGGGTTTGCTCTCAGCACAATCCCAGGTGTGACCTGCTGGGCTCTGGGACTGGCAAGAGGACCCCTCCAGCTCGGGGGCAGTGGCTGGATCCCGGCTCCAGGAATACTCCTGGATCACTCAGAGTACTATGGTGGGGCCCAGCCGTGTCCCCACATAGGGGCTCAGCCTCACACCTGGGATCAAAGCCCCTGGCCCTGGGCATCCTGCCCCAGGAGCTTTGTCCCTTGGAGCCAGGACTCTCCAGGTGGTCAGGCTGGCTCTGAACCCCCAACCTGAGCCTGGAAAGCCCCAGGCTCCCAGAGCAGCCACTGACCGAGCCACAAGATCCTGCCCACGAGGTTTCCCAAATGCTGCATGCATGCATGGGGGCCGTGCCCAATCAGCAATAGCAATTTTGTTTTCCAGGAAAGCCTCACTTGAGATGTAAGGAAAGAATTATTTTGTAGGCCTAGTAGGAATATATTTTAAGTACATGAATGGAAAGACTTACCTCAAAAATATCAAGAGAAAGGCAGTTGGATAAGGAATACTCTCATTAAGACCCACCTCGGCACCCAGCACAAGCAGCCTCAGCTGCTGGCCTGACCCATGTTTGTGTGTTGCTGTAGTTTGCAATGAGACTCCAGAGAGCAGAGATGTGCTCAGCTGTTTGGTTTTTTTTCAAAGCAGGATTTTGAAACCAAATGCAACGATGTGCATAGAGCTTCACAGGAAAAAAAAACAAACAATAAAACCAACAAAAAAAAAAGTACCTTCTTGTATATCAGCATTAGCTTAGGAAACAGGCACCAAAATGGCAATACTTTTTTAAGGCAAGACAGATTTGTAATATATTTGTTCACTGTGCAAAGGTATCCTACCTTGTACAAAATAAACTGAATTTCTCTCAATGTGTAGTTCTCCAACGTACTCATTTGCAGAGCAAAACTTCCTGCCCTGCACAGATCCAAGCTCTCCAGGCAATGTGGCTGCTCCCCTCAGCCAAAACCCCCCCAGGCACCAGGCTGGGATAGAACTGGCAGGATTGCTCAGAAAACCCAGTGCTGTCATTCCAAGTTGGAGTAAACCAAAGGTAAGTGGCTCTGCACACCCTTCTCCCAGTTCCTCGGCAGTTTGACCTCAGTGCTACTCCTGGGAACGCACAATCCCAGCTGGAAGAGCCCCTGCACACCCACTGTGTACTGACAGTGCCCTGGGCCACTCGCAGGTTCCCAGGCCTTCGGGTGGACGCCAGAGGACCCATGGTCACCCAGCAGTGATGGGACAGGACACAAGGCAGCCCAGCAGCTCCCAGGGAGCCCAATCAATAAATCACAAGCACAGATTTGCAGCAGAAACACCTTCAGAATTAATGCATCCCAGGCAATGCAGCCCCTGCTACGTGCTGAAGCTTTTCAATATTTGTGCTTCATATTTCTAAAAATCTTGTTAACTAAAGCCCAGCATGTAATCTTCTTATTTGACAAGCCACACTCAATAAGCTATTTAAGGCTGGAAATTCATCAGGTCTGAACTGATAGAATAAGTAATTCCAGCTTAATAAAAATGTCTTTAAATTAGAACAATTCCATGTCTTTTCTACTTAAGTCAGAAGCTCAACTCCCATCAAAGACAGGAACCACTGATGCTCGCTGAATAATTGTTAAAAGTTGAGGCTTTCAAATATGTAAATGACAGCAAAAGCTTTTAGCAAGCAAAGTCCATTTTGAAGCATTATATGGAATATCCAGAATCTCAGAAAGCTCCTTCCAGGACCCAAAGCAGTGTCTGTTACCATCAGTTGTCTCCCATTAGCAGGGAGGAGACACTTCAGTACACAAGTAGTGCCAATTATGGAACAGAATGATTAATCAGCAGCTGAACAGGACAATCCCCCATTGGAAAGCATTCAGATGGAATAATGACTTGCATTGTCTCTCCCAAAACACCTTGGGAAGCACCTTCCTGTCCCAGGAGTGTCACCCAGCCCAGGCCAGGAGCTGCTGCCAGGGCCCTGCAGTCCTTAGGAAAACACAGCACAGACCCCAGAACAGGAGGCAAAGGATTTCCCACGTAAGAAGTTCTCTCTCTGTACGGACCCCACTGGATTTTGCTTTAGAAGTCCTCAGCCTCCCACAGCAGTTTGTGCTCCCACCATCTGCACTGAAATTCCATCTGCTGCAAGAGGAAGAGTTTTGCCTAAAACCACACAAAATCCAGACTGATGTGAAGTCAAGTCACCTGCTTATAGAAATGAGAAAAGGAAGCAGAGTGAAACTCATCCTGCATTTCCAGCTGACAAATTTAGAACTTGGCTGCCACAGGAAATTGATTAATTCCAAAATCTGCTCCAGTCTAGGCAGAAGATGTACTGCAAGAACAGCTCCTGCAGTAAGCAAGGGCCTGGGCTCACACCCCACCATCCCCAGGGCCACCAGTGCTGCCCCGTTGGTGCTCATGGGCACCTCTTCATCAGGACACAGCAGAGGGATCCAAAGCTTGCATCATTTGCTGCAGAAGGCAGGAGTTTGTCACCCACTGGATTTTCTTCCTGGTGGCAACATGGGGAAAAAAAACAGGTTTGTAAAAGTTACTCAGACGTTTGAGTGGAATGAACCCCCAGAATTTTCTAAGCTTCAAAGCTTCCTGAAGCTGCCAAAGTGCCCTGGCTATAAACTGCAGCAGCCCCAGGAAGCTCAGAGCTGCTCTCAGGGAAGGCAACTGTGCTACACAACCTTTTCAGTTCCTTTTGCAGGGGCACTTCCACTTCACTGCCTTCTCATTGCCTGTTGCAAGAAGCTCATAGGTAAAAACCTTCCAGTCAAATCCCAGTTCTCCCAAAAAGTGCACCCAACACCACAGTGAGTCGTCCCCTGTAATTCTTTATTAGAATCGTGGATTAATATATTTTAAATCAATCTAAAAAAATAATGAATCAAAGTACAGTACATGCATAAAATACAAAGTAATTTACAAACAGATCAAAATAGCATCTTCAGAACTAATACCAGGAGGAGAAACGGAGTAAAAAACAAGAAGTGACCGATTACAGCAATGCCTTCCGTGTGCCTCACACATCATGAGCACCGCGAGACAGAAAAGTTGGGAACAGAACGCAGCTGAAAGTGCCAACCACATCTGGATGTTCCAAGTGGGTCATATCAGAGTTTGAGAAACATCCTCTACAATCAATTGCTTCCCTGTAATTGCATAAATAACTGCAAGCATTTGCACAACAGAGAGTTCCTTTGAATCCTGTGGGAATGCAGTGGCTGTGGCCCCCAATGCCAGTGTCAGGTGTGTTTAGGAACAGCACAGAGCGAGTGACGTGCAGTGACAGAAGGCACAGTTCATGTATCCCTGAACAAGCAGATTGGACTGATTGGTATGGAGCAACAGACCACAGGAGGAACATCCAGTAAGAAAACTACTCCAGAGGGTTTTGTTGAAGAACAAACAGCAAATCACTGGAATAATTTAAAAATACTGGATCAACCAGAACTGAAAACTAAGGCCAGATAGTGGAAGTTATTTATTCATCAACTCAAGCACTTGAATATATTAATATATGTGGCATGCATGAATAGATGTGATATGTAATATGTGACAACTCCCTTCAAGTCTGTGTCCCATGAAAGAAAAAAAGGCATCCTCAAATCCTGATACCACCAGCACTGTGGAGGCCAAGCCTCACGCAGCACAAAGATGCTGCAAGTTCCAGAGCTGGCGTGACCCTTCCTCAGGGACGCAGCTCCTACGTTCACTTCCTTCACAAGGGGCACCTCCATGGAGTCCCAGCAGCTCTGCCTCACATCAACCTCCTCTGCAGCCGGTGCCAAACCACAGCACCTCACTCACAGGTAGCCAGAACCTGCTGCTTGTTTGCAAGAAATTCTCTTTTCTCCCCCGTAATATCCTATAAAACTTCACTTGACTATCTGAAGATGTAGCCAAAAACATTTAACTTACAATAAAATTGCACTTCTGAGCTTCGCCGAGCTTTAGATGCAGAATGCAACACCTTAAGACAAGGAAAGATTATCCTGCCCAGAGAGATTTTCCTCTGACAATAATTGCTTTGTGAGGAGCAGGATAACGTCTTCAAGTGCTCTCCAAAGGTGTCAGTGCTCTGACTAGCGGGCATCATGTTGGGAAGGGATCAGTTGAGTTCCAAACAATTTACTGAGCCCAAACCGACAGGTCGGTGTTGGGAAAATACTGCAGCCACATCCAAGTAAGAGATTGATAAACACTGAAAACAAAGTGTTTAAGACATGGAGAAATTCATGGAGAAGGAATAAGTAGTAACTAAACACAAGAATGTAACCACAAGAATTACAAATATATTTAAATCTTGGACCTGGGGAATATACACAGCCTTTTAGGAAAGAATGGACAATTTATATATTCTGACAGCACTGCATCTTTGGTTTGTTTTCAGTGGTTGGAGGGACGTGGATGGGAACCACGTTGTTGCTTGGGGACATGTCATTCTCACGTCTGTCAGACATCTGCTTCTGGGAAACAATCCGATAGATCTCTGGAAGAGGAGAAAGAGCTGATCAATATGTGCACACCAGCAAAATGCCATCAAAGAGTTAAACCTAGGGGAAACCAGGCATAGCTTTGGAATTACATAAGTAATGCAATGAAGCTTCCACACTAAGTTCAATTGTGGTGGTTTCTAGATACAGAAAATAAAATATATTTTTGAAACAGAAATTACTTTTTTAACAACTGTTTTACTTCCCTTGAGATAAGAGTCAGTAAATGGACAGAATTCACAAATCTCTATGCTATGAATGAGAAACTATGTGCCCCATCCATTCCTTTTGAAGGTTAAGGACAGTTGTCACATGTTTGCTGATGTATCCACAAACAACACCAGGATTAAAAGGAACCATTCCAGATTTCTCTCCCTGATAGGACTGCAAGGACAATTTCTTCTTGCTGAGCACACCCATCATGTCTATCATCCAAGCAGTGTTAAATCTTCAGAAAAGATTGATTTGGGCCCAAAAGGGGAGACTCCGCCCCTTCAGCAGCACAGAAATCCCTTACAAAATGTGCTGTGTGAGAAATATGGGCTCCAGATGAAGAGATTCCAAACAAAGAGGAATTAGAGAGCATGGGATAAACACCTGCACCGAGAGCCTTGCCCTGTTCCTGGGGCTTCTCATGGCTGATGGTGCTGCACGTAAACTCAGAGCAGCTACAGCAGCACTTCAGCTGCACAGAGAGAGTAGAGCATGTGTAACACTTCACCCCCAGAAAGGAAATACAGGACGCCAAAAATAGAACATGGGGAACTCACTTGCAAATCTGAATTTGAAAAACATTAAAAAAATAAAAGCTTACTAAAGCTCAGTTTTACAAAAAGCCCCTGCTCGGACTCAGACAGGACAAACTGTACATTAAAATGGGTTTTTCATACGCAGTAAGGTACAGATCAAGTCATTGAGGCAACCAAACAAGAGCTGAACAGGTAAAAGGATTTTCTGATTTCACCCTTTCTTGAGCTTGCTCTTCTTTCCAACCACCTTATACATAAACAACCTCACAAGTTACATGAAAATCATGAAACCAGACCTTTAAAGCCACCTGCAGCCCGGTGTGGGAATGTGCAGACTTGGCCCCGTGGCAGTGCTCAGCAGAGCCTGTGTGTGGGGTGGGAGGAGCAGAGAGGAGAGACCTGCTCGGCACCTTCAGGACAAGCTTCGTGCTCAGGGCTGACAGCCAGTTCACTTCCAGTGCAGAGCAATGCCTGTTCCCATCAACACGAAAAGGCTCTGCCCACCTTTGTTACTGGGAATTCTCTGGTAACACCTTCAGCAGCAGCAATTCCCAGTTTCCCAGAGAATTTCCTGAACAAGTTCATACAAGTCCCTGACATATCACATACTTCCTCCACCCCATCAGCCAGGACTCACACAGGGTGCCCTCTGTGTAACAGCCTCATCTGACAGCAAAGATCCTCGGCAAACAGCTCCAAAGCCTTAAAAATAATCTTAACAGCACCAATTCCCTTACTGATAATGAATCTACCCCTTCTGACTCTGGGAACATCTTCCCATGATTCCCATTTCCACGGCCTCCCCAGCAGTCCTGCAAGTGAATCCTCTATCAGCAGTCCCAAGTTTGCTGCTCCCTGCTGCTTCTCCCCCCTTTGCAGAGTAAAGCTCAGTGCAGCCACAGCCTAAATGCTAAAATCTACCCTTCCCTGGTGAGCTGCACACTCAGCACACAGGGCTGTGCTGCTGTGGCAGGGGAGGGGGAACAGCCTAAACCTGCTCTCACTGGGGCAAAATGCCCAGCAGCCAAGCCTGCACTGGAAGTGCTGTGCCCAGAGAACGCTGGGCTAATGAAGATGTACCCTTTTTAATGAAGACACAGCACTTTGGGCTCTGCTCAGGAGCTGAATGAGACCTTATTAAGGGCACATTCAGCAGAATGCATCACTACATAATGGGGAACTGTGCGAGACAGGCCTTGCACTGTGAGAGCTGGGAAAAAGTGACACTGCTGCCCAGGAGGAGCTGGGCCAGGCCTTGGCTGCTCAGCCTGCACTGGGGTTCCATTCATTTTCAGGTGTACAGAGACAAAAGAGGAAATCCCTCGATTTTTTGATGTTAATTCTCTGATGTTGTTTCCTTGGTGATGGGATTCCTTAGAGATGAAACCACAGCAGAATGCGGTGTGGGAACAGAGACAGCACAGAGCCAGGCAGGGAATGGAGGCAGACTCCAGTTTACTTTAGGATGCTTCATCCTGCTGTGAATGCTCAGGGTGGCTGGGATCATAATACCAGTCTCTCTTATTTGCCAGATGATACAAAGCAGCTTTGTGTGCACAACAATCAGCCCCGGCAGTCTAGACATCTTGGAACAGAAGGATTTGGATAGGGACCATTACTCTAAGTCACAGATGGGAAAGGTCCTCAAAACCTCATCTGGAATCCACAGCAGGACAGGAAGCCCACCACATGTATGATACACCCCCTCTAAAAGTCCTCTATAATATGGGAGAAGAAAGAAGAGCTTTTATCCCTTTTATCCCTTATTCCACCTGTAGCAACAGATCACAGGCTGTGCTAACTACACTGGATTCACATTTCCCACGGCCAAAGCCATCTATTCAAAGTGCTTACTCTGAGAGCCCAGGTGTGGATAAGCTTAACAGGGACCCAGCCACACCTCCAAGGGAAGCACCTTCACAAACTTCCAACACTGTCCCAACCAGATCAGCTTCAGAAGGGCTGGAAAGAAAGGGGGGCTGCTACAGACCTTGGTCCCGACACCCTGTTCAGGAGAGATCCCAGCAGCTAGGGGAAAGGCTCTGGAGCAGCCTGGGGTGTCTGGTCCAGTTCCCAGCACTGCAAATACCAGAAGGGCTGGTGCAGCAGCTCATCCTGCCCCTTCTGTCAGCCAGCTCTGCTCGCAGCCGCTGGCAACACCTGCTGGTTTCCCCAGCTTCCTGCTCCCAAGGACAGCCAGCATTCCATCCACAGGCACTGAGCTTGGAAGCAGCCTTGCCAAACACACACCAGCCAGGATTCTGCAGGGTGACTCCAAAAACCACATTCCTCAGATGACTGCTCTCCTCCTTCCTCCAAAGCAAGTCATCAAGAGAAAAAGCCAGCTGTGAAGTGAGCTCCAGAACAGCCCTCCTTAGCATGCCAGTCACAGCCCAGATGGAGCCAACCTGCTGCTCAGGCACTGTTTACTGCACCTTTATCTCCCCCAAACAGGAGCTCCTGTCTGGAGAGAGCACATGCCCACTAAGCACAAGTGTTTCTTCCAGCACAGTTGAACTGACCCCTTCTGAACAAGGATCACAAGGATCCTGTCCAAGAGCTCTTCACCCTAAACACTGTCGCAGCAACATGCAGGCAACACTGACATCCATGGAAAAGCAACAGCCTTGAGAATCTGTCAGAGCCCACCAAGAGCAAGTTTTAATGGGCTGTTCACCCATTACAGACAGCTCTGCTTACAGACATATTAAACCAGAAAAAAAATCAAACCTCCATGGATTAGAATCCAAACTCACTTCTGGAATAAAAGGTACTGTGGGAAGCTTGTGAGGAGAGATAAAGAAAGCCCAGCCTGTGTCCAAGAGGTGAAGCGCTTCCCATGGCAACAGAGTGTCACACAGCTCTGAAGGAAGCCAAGTGCACACAGGAAACGTCCCACCTCTCCAGTGTCACTTAGAGAACACAGTGGGCCAGCAGGAGATGGGGACTGGGAGGTCACCAGTCTATACTGGCTATGACAGCCTGACAGCCACCTTGGGAGGGAATAAACACTGCCTGATATATTTGATGTTGTTTTATTAGTGCTGGTGTATGAAAGTGAATTAACTAACCTGCATCTGAGAGCCCTGAGCCCTCTGCAAACAGAGAGTGAGAGCAGCAAGGCTGCTTGTTCTACATGACACAAAGCACATCTGGCCAAATCTGACCTCAAAGTCAAGGTGTTCCTGAGAGAAGGGCTACCAAGGACATGGGCATAAAGGAAGAAGTCTCAGGTTTTAGCAGTTACAGGTGAGCAGTGTCTTTCTCCTGAAAAATCCATACCCAAACTCCTGTGCATTTTTACAGGACTGCCTTCAGGTATGTGAAGAAAACAGGAAATGCAGCAAGCATCCCAACACCTCTGCCTTCAGCCACTCCTTAGTCATCCACCCTCTGATGGCACAGGCAGTTTGTCATGTAGGGAATAAATGTGTAAGCTAACAGAACTTCTTTCTTTTTGAAAGAAATTTGTGCAGTATTGGAATTACAACCAAATGAATACATGCAAGTTAAAAGGAAACCACATGGTTTAATTAAAAAAGAAAAAAAGGTTTTTATTCACCTAGCACAAACACGCTTTTAGCTGGTATCGCACAGGAGCACTACTGCTTAGGAACCCACTGTAAAAACACAGTCAGAACTGTCAGAGGCCTCTTACAACTAAAGATGAAACAAGAAACAGATGGACACAGGCAGCTAATATCCCAGCAGCCTAACACCTCTCTCCACTGCCAGGCTGTCCATAAAGCATTTCAAACAACTGAAGAAATGCTACAGGATTTATACTTTTACTACAGTAAATAACCTCCTAGTTCTATCCTCACCTACATGTTCCACTGTGGCTACCAGGACCTTTTTGGTGTGTTTTTAAAAGAATGTCTAAATTAGGTGGCAAAGAGGAAAACAAAATTCAGAACCAACTAGGTGTCAAGGTCACAGCAACAAGATCTGATTTACAGACAGTTTAGTAGTGGGGTCACTGCTTATACCAAGCACATCACGTAGCCTGGCACATGCTACAACTGGGAAGGAGGGACTTTAAATTTGCAACTGCAAAACACGTTGGAGGCAGTTGGAGAAAACAAGAGACTGCCTGGCACACCTAGAACAGAGACACAGCAAACGGAGGAGTGTCTCAGATATCTGTTTTGAAAACTCAGACTAGAGCACTTGCCAAAGCTGGGAATGATGAAAGCTCCAAAACCAGAGGCCACAGTGTCCCATTGTGCCCTGACTACAGCTAACAGGGCACACAGAAATACAAAAGCCTCGTGACAGTGAGTGATTTCCACACCAATCTGTGAACTCCTACTCCACCTTTATAAGCCAGGGTTAAGTTAAGGTTCCCCAAATTGTTGTAGTTGAGTGTCTCAGCCTTAACAAGTTTTGCCTACCTAAACAAGGCTTTAAACAAACAGGAGGTACTTTATCCACAGAACATAAAAAATGCAGCACTGACTGCTGTCACAGGCCAAAAGTCCAGGCTACTAAATGCAATAGCAACTCCTGCAGCTCAGGAGTCACTGTGTCTCAAAGGAAGGATCTCTGCTCTTTCATCCCTTTTTCCTTGGCAACTGCTACGGTCACCATTAAAGATGGAAACAAACTGGACTGACTTCTCCTCTGATAAACAATGGCTGCTGTCACTTGATGCCAGCATGAGACAATTCCCTCGCCTGGGCACTCCCTGTAATGGAAGGCGGAAACTGAAACACAAACCAGGCTGACTACAGTCCTGGGGCAGATCAAAGTGAACAAGGATTCATTCCCCAGTTCAAGGCTAGCCTTTCAACTGTGACACTTTGACACTGGACTCCAAATCTTATTGCTAATGAAGAATGATTAAATAGCAACATTTTAAACACTTTATAGGCAAAGAGATGCCTATTTGCATCATATCTGAGCAGCCTTCTGCCCTTCCCCCTTGAAGCACAAAGCCCTGGATGACTCACCTGTCAGAATAGTCTGGAAAGCTGCTTCCACATTTGTAGAGTCTAAAGCAGATGTCTCAATAAATGACAAACCATTCTTCTCTGTGTGGACAGAAATACTATAATTAGAGAGGTACAGTACATATCTGTTTCCCATCTGGAAAAGCTTCTGTACCAGATAATATTTGTAGCATTCCTGATGAGACACCCAGGTATCAAGAGAAAGGAAAACAAAGTTGTGGGGTTTTCCCCCTTACTTGATCTGAAAGTGACACCACCCAACACCAACATTAGAATTTACACCCACTCCCAAGCACAGGGATCAGCCCAGTGCTGTGTTACTTTACTGCACAGGTTCGTGCATCACTGAAAGGGATAATCTGTTGCAGTTTCAAGAACTGCATGAGAAAGTTTCCTAGATTTTCTTTAACCTCATCAAGTTTCTCCACCTCCCACCTGCTAATACATCACAGAAGCTTATTTAATGGGGATGGAGCAGCAGGGGGAATGACACTCCTCCAGCTGCAGGCAGGGATCCTCACTGGCCATAAACTCTGCCAGTGGAGCTACGGCAAACTTTAATGCGAGGAACCCAGCTCCCCTCCTGGATTAAAGAAACTGGGCCTAAAACAAGGCTTACAGAAACTAGAACTACTGTTCACAGATCTTAATTACATAACAAAACTCAGAAAGCCAGTTTAATGAAAGTGTTCAGCCACAGGCACCTGTGTAGGGCTGCAGATTAGTTGGGATACAGAAGGCAAAGCTACCACCACACAAGAAACTCAAACCTAAAGCCAGAGGCAGTTTCTGCAACACAAACAGTGCCCAGGCAAGAGAATAAATCTGGGTTAAAATGTTCAGGTGCCTCTGGCTGGTTCTTGGAACGACATGTATGTTCTACAAGGTCTCCTTTCTGACTGAATGTGACATGTGACACTGAGGGGACATGAGCAGCAGCAGGTTTCTTCCTCCTACCCACACCCTCTCCAAGCAAGGTAGGCAAATCCCCGACAGCAGCAGGAAATTGCTCTGAGTTGCCCAACCTGCGAAAGCTCTGGCCTCGTCCGTGGGGACAGCTCTGAGGTGGCGCAGGTCGCTCTTGTTGCCCACGAGCATGATGACGATGTTGCTGTCGGCATGGTCCCGGAGCTCCTTCAGCCACCGCTCCACGTTCTCGTATGTGAGGTGCTTGGCAATGTCATACACCAGCAGTGCCCCCACGGCTCCACGGTAGTACCTGGGGACAAGGGGACAGCCAGCCAGCCACAGTGAGGATACAGGAGACTGTGCAATAGTCACCTTCCACCTCTGATCCACTCTTGAAAATTCTCGCCCACCCATCACTGTGGGTTCGGCACGGGCACAGCCCAGAGTGATAAGGAGACTGTAGAGTGACTCACTGGGTCATAAAAATGTCAGCGTGATCTACTCCCTTTACAAAAGGCCCCAGCTGGTCTCCTTTCGAGTGAGAGCCACAGTAATGCATTCAAAAGGAAACAGGCTGTGTTCTCCCACCCCACAACTCCCTCCAGCTCCAGCTTTTGCTATGCTGTTTTTTAACAATTAAACAAGCACACAAGTGCGCAGTCTTTCCTGGCTGCTACAGGAAGGCTTCTGCTCTTAGGTTACTGCTGATAAAATGACCAGGAACACTGATATTCCTTTGTCATTCGCTTCCATGGAAATGAGTCTCTCAAAGTTCTTGCATTCTAAACTTGAAATGACCCCAGTTACATGTCACGAGAGCACTGCAAAGTAAATAGGTCTGTGCAGGAACACATCAGATTGAGTTTCTGGGCTGAATAATATTTAACCTTCCCACCACCACATTATTGTGGGTATTACCTGACAAAACACAAACACCCCTGTTTGCAGTTGGTAAGGAATTGAAGGGGCCAAAACTGCCCTCCTCAGCCCAAGCTGGCTCCACTTACGCTGAGGTTATGGCTCGGTATCGCTCCTGCCCCGCTGTATCCCAGATTTGAGCTTTTATTGTCTTCCCATCGACCTGGATGCTCCTTGTTGCAAACTCCACACCAATGGTGCTCTTGCTTTCCAAGTTAAACTCATTGCGAGTGAATCGAGACAGAAGGTTGCTCTTTCCTACTCCAGAGTCTCCAATAAGTACAACTACAAGACAAAAATCATATCAGAATCAGACTCCAGAGGTAAATGACACACTGAAAATCACACACAAGAAATATTTCTTTGAAAGAATGAAGCATGAAGGAAAAAATGGCAACACCACCATCCTTGTCATGCATTTGCTGTCCAAGTCTCAATATTTCTGGAAAACCAGAGCTGCCACATTCACCAGTATTTTGAACAGATGTTAAGACTTGACTTTTATTGGTTATATTCCAATCTCCTTTGCCCAGTGTGGAAGAATATACATGGCTGTCACTGCAAACATTGGTGACCAGTTACATTTCCTTAAACAATACTAGAACTATAAACAAAAATAAAACCCTACAACCACACAACTGAAATCTGCTTTGCTGAAGAAGTGCAAAACACAGGGCAAGCAGCACACTCTGCTTTCACTTTACACTCCTCATGCCTTTGCAGAAGAGAGGTTCCCCACTGGGGCAGAAAAATTTGTGAATGAAAAGAGAACCAAACCAAAGAACCCCCAAGACCACCATCACCCCACCAGCCAGTTTGAAACATTTGCTGAGCCACAGCTCTCTACCCTTCCACAGTCCCCCACTGTTGCTGTGGCTCCTGGACACATCAGGCCAGAGCTTGAAACTGCTCAAAAATGCTGCCAGGGGATCGCTGTGCCTCAGAATTGGATCCACCATTCCCTGGCTCAGCTTGACTCATACGAGCACCAGTGGCAAGCAAACTAATTGGAAGGATTCAGCTATTCTTGACGACAGAGTGATAGAAGGTTCAAAGTCCAGTTCCTGCAGGAAAAACAGCATCACGAGGATTCCCTGCAATATCCTGTAACGCTGAGTTGAAAAGTGCAAGTTTAAGTGTTACTTAAAAACTCAGTACCAAGAGGCAGAAATGTGTTCACAACCTGACTCACATGAACAGGAGCCTCTTGGGGTCATCCTATGGCCTTAATGATGATAAGGCTCCAAACCAGTAATGAAGGAAAGGGAAGAAAAATATGATACAATCTTTGAGAAGAAAGGCCAATAATGAAGTTCAGCGGTGAATCAACACCAGTCCAAGCAAAAAAGTGCACACTCAGGTGACAAAAAACATTGTGTCTTTGTTTTTTTAGAGAAAAACAATTACTTGCTAAACACACATCACTAACAATTAAGACACCAAAACACAGCATTAAAGATTCTGTGTGGTACAACAAAGCAATGAGAGCACCAAACACAGTCAGTGACACAAACCCCCCGTGGAGCTCAGTCTAGCAGCAGAAACATTCCCATCTGCTGCTGCAGCCCTCTGCAGCTTCTGCTTAAATAATGCAGAGCAATTCTGGCAGATGGGACTTTGCTCTGACTGGAAGGGCAGAGCAGCACCTTTTAAACTCCCTCCATAAATGAAAATTGCAGAAAACGTTGGCTTCAAACACAGCCTTGTGCAGAATACTTCATCAAAATAAACATCTTCCCAGCTGCCCGTGCCAGCTGACTCAGCACGCAGCTGGCCAAGCACACAAGTTGGAGAAAGCACCCTCTGTTAACCTCTTCTGTGTAGGAAGATCACAAGTGCAGGTAGGTGGCAAGGCCCCATGCTGACTGCAAACAGGAGTCTGCTTTACTACGTGCTAGGTCACTGCTGAACAGCTCTTCTGGCACAGAGATGCTACATCATGGTAAACCCAGTGCAGGGGACAGGGCACCAATTGCATCACCACCCCTGGCAAATGGCCACAGCTTTCCTCTGCTACTGGCAAGTCTCTTCTTCAACACTGTTTTGGCAGGTTTAGCCCATGGGTTTAGATGACATCATGTTTGTATTCACTGGGACACACAACAAGTTCCTAGGAGGGAAAAGCTGACAGCCCCCTTTGTATTGCTCAGTCCTGCTATCACCCAGCACTAACTCTGGCAGGGGCCAGAAGTTGCTCTAAGCAAGAAAAGCAATCCACATTCACCATTTCCTTTTCCCAACAGGATGCATCATATACGTCTTAAGTATTGTCTCAAACCTACCTTTGTAGTTAGTACAAAGCCCACCTTCAAGTCATTTAACAACAGAGGGATCCCTTTAATTCCTCTGCCAGGTTTTTTTCCTTACCTTGCCTGAATCCCACACTCCTTATGTTCTGAATGGTTTCCAGCACCAGAATAATGTGTCCCAATTATAAGGGGAAAATAATACCTTCCTCCTTGAAATCAGCTATTTCCTCTACTTAATTGGGCCACTGCAGCTCCTCTTGGACACAAGAACAGCTTGGAATGTCAGCAGGCACCTGAGACTCCTCACACCTTCGGCATTTCTGCCAGTCTGGGCAAGTATCACTCTTAAAATACAATTATGAACTGAAACAGCTTTAACAGCCACTCAGATTGTGGTTTTAATTTCAGTTTTGCTTTCCTTATCAAGCCACCATATTTTGATATTTTATACTACACAGTGCTCCCATGTATTACATTCTTAGCATAGAAATGTAGTAGGAATGACCCTGGATGGCCAAGTCCCATACTAAATATCCAAGGCAAACAGTTTCTGGGAGGGAAATGACGTTATCTAGGCCATGATAAAGCTAAGTGTTGCTGCACATTGTCCCTTTCATTGGGCTTTTCTTCCAGAAATTCATTCCTAATGGTTAGAAATTGCCTTCTGATTTTCAGAAGGAATTAGTGGTCAGCTGATGGTGGTGTCCATGTGCCAGCATCCTCCATTAGCTTATTAGTGTCTTCTCCCAGCAGTGTTTACACTGGGGTATTTACAGAAAGCAACCACATCTTCTCTGGGCTTTGCTGTATTTGCTAAATACGCCTTCTTGTCAAATGGTTCCGTATAAACACGTTCACTTCCCCAAACACCTTCCCTACAAGTTTTTCAATTTCTTTTCAGCACAGTGAGAACTGCATACATCATTCTAAGGGAGATCCCCCTGTGATGCAGACAAGAATTTTAGTATTTCCATCTCTACTAGGCACACCTGGAGCTGGAATTATTTCTCCTGACAATTTCACCTTGACGGCTCCATCTGCCTGTCATCAGACCTAATTGTTCAGCTTCATGTTGGCAAACTTTTACTCTACCAGAGTCCAAGTCCCCAGGGATAAACCCTTACATCCCAAATACCAGCTCATCTGGAGGACCACAGTCCTCATCAGCACACAGCTCATTCAGTGCCATACTCCCATTTCCCCTGTCCCACCCAACTTGCATCATCCATAAATTCCATTTCTACATCAGCACTGGAAGGAGGAACGTCTGGAGGAAACATTTTAGCAAGTTCAGCCACAAGACTCAGTCCTGAAATCCATCAATAACCAGCTTTGGAGCAGGACCTCCCTCACAGGAGCAGCACCTTAGGAAGCTGCACAACCAAGGAAAATTGTACTGACACACCTGAAAGTCATGGAAATGATCTCCCAGCCCCAAGTGACTGATTCAGTGGTGGGACAGTTCCATACTTGCAACCACATGCTTTAAATTGATTCATTTGACTTTCTACAGCATTTACTACCCCAAACATTTAAGACAAGCATACAAGCATCTGGTGGAGAGAAAAAAAAAATTTAAAGAGAGAATGAAGTCCACAGTACTGTAAAAATTTCCCTAATTCCAGTTTTATTTCTGTAGAAGACCAAAATAAGAATTCAATTTCCTAAGATGCATGAGAAGCAATTTAGAGAACTATGTCAAGAAAGGGTTATTAATTTTTCACCAACATTCCAGCTCACTCACACAATTTTTGTTTCTGTAAAACCTCTTAGTTTAAATTTTCAGAAAATATTTTAATTATCTCATTAAACATGTTATTGGCAACCCAAACAGGTTGAAAATAAGAGTCCAGCAGCACTAGCTTGTGTTGTCTATGGTAAAAGTTATTGCACAAGTCACATATTACATGATTTAGGACCAGTACACCAGCACAAGAAAATCACAATGTCTAAAACTTGTTTCTGCACTGAATTCTGCTGTTAAGAGACCTATCAATAAAAAGCTTGGACACGTCTTCATGACCCCCAGAAGAACCTGCTGACGAACACCTCTCCCTGCCCACTTCAGCTGGAATTTGAAGGGCATGTGAAAAAAATTACTCGATCCTATACCTTGTAGGTAGCTAGTCATAAACCCAACATGGTCATGACTTGTGTTAACCTCCCTCCTCAGCTGTGCCCTGTTTTATTCACCCATTTTCTGTCACAAAAAGAACTGGCACTCCAAAGGCCCTCTGGGGCAGGGGTTGCCTGTCCATACAATCAGTAACACCTCCCAACACCTCTGCAGTAAATGGCTGCACCAGCCAGTTTGTTGCAGCACCAAAGTGCCTCCACATCTGAGGCAATGAAAGCCAAGGGCTTCTACCAATGTCAAATCAATAGATGTCATACAACCACATATTTCTCTAAACACGCAAGTAAAAATGTGTCTTCTAAACCCCAAACGAGCAAGCTG
Organism: Corvus kubaryi; assembly: GCF_017639235.1. Classification (NCBI taxonomy): domain Eukaryota; kingdom Metazoa; phylum Chordata; class Aves; order Passeriformes; family Corvidae; genus Corvus; species Corvus kubaryi. The sequence continues at coordinate 10,707,829 of NW_024581133.1, read as the reverse complement.
GTTCAGTTTCAGAGCATTTCCTCAATATCAGAGGGAGAAGTTGGAGAAATGAATATGATGCAAAGAAGCAGAGAGCTGAAACTGGAGTTTTTCCTAACAAGAAGCTGAATGTCACCACAAGTCAGGTCCATGACACGAGTCTGCCCCCAGATCCAGAGTTCCAGATGGCCAAGGTGCAGACATAATCTTCCTGAGCTTTGTCCATAGAAAACATCTTCTGCAAGTGAGGGTTCCTTTGATAACTGCTCATCTACTGCAAGCACACTAAACAAAAAGAGCAAAAAGGCTCCTGTACTAAAGCCAGGCTTAATTTATTAAATAATAAAGTAATATCCTTATATCACCATTATATTTTCCTCCTATTAAAATGAGAACAAGACTTCTACAAACTGGACTTCATAGGCCTTGTGTTTCCTCAGGAGCCATTCTGGGAACCGCAGGCACTGCTCTCAGCCAGACCCCAAAACTATGGAAGAATACAAAGACTGGAATCTGGACAAGAAAAATTTAACAGAAACTGGTTTTTTCCAAGAGAGGCTTAGTCTTTCCCATATGCTGAAGTGTTGCAACATAGTCAGGGGAAGGGTATTTTGTAACAGGTCCCTGGATTTTATTGCCCAGAAGCACAGGTGGGCTCAGTTTACACCCAGCAGCAGAGTCAGCCAGATTTCAACACACATCTGCTGTCAGGGGCTGACAGGACAAAACCAGAAGTCTCACAAACAGAAACGTGGCAGTTCAACCCAGGAGCAGTAAAAGACAGCCAGACTAGAGAACATCACATGATTGTTTTAACCAGGTCAAATTCTGAACTCAGTCCTGAACTCATGTCCCTTCATAAACCCAGAAGTGTCCTGCTGGATAAAGTGTCCTGACAGACAAACACCCAGAGTCTGACTACAAACAACTGGCGTCCAAAAACCATGGTGTGTATAACAAACAGGCTAATCTCTGTCCTAGCCAGCCCCTGCATCTTCAAATAAGCAATGCCTTCAGACTTGCCATTGTAACCATCACACGGACATGCCCCAAAACAAGATTTTTTTGCTTCTATGAATTCATGAAGGCTTTCAAACCCATTTATAATATGCATGGCAATGCACCACTCCAAAATTTGCATACCCACCTGAGGGACTTTGTCCTTTTGATTTCACCGGCTGCCCAATAAAAGAAGCATTACAGATATCCACAGAAATGATGACAAACAGGAGATACTTTCCCTATTTGCCCTTATCACTCACTGTTTAAATTTTGATCAAGTTGTACATAAATTCAGTATAAGGGCTATGAATCCATTAAGTCTCTTTTCTGATTATTTTGATGCCCTTCTCCATCTTTTTAATTCTACAATCCCTTTAAAAATGGATATGTCTGTCATGCCTGCATTTCCCCTCAATTCCCAAGATGCTCCTGTCTCAAACTCAAACACTGACTTAACGTTTCCCCCGAGTCCCCGTTTCCTTTTCCAAAAGATTTACCTACCCCTTGCCTTTTTGGCCAGTGCCTGGCAAGGAGACATTCGGTTCAGAGACCTACTTGCAATAATTTCCAGATCACTCCAGAGTGGTGACAGCTTGTTTAGAACCACCATCATCTCTGGGAAGTTACAAAAGTTTCCACAATTTGTACCACTCTGCATTTTTATGTTATTTCAGCTGCCACATTTACCCCACTTAAGTGACATTGCATCAACTTCCTGCAGTCCACTTTAGCCTGGCAAAACCCAAATCATTCATCTTCACAACAGCATTTTCACAGCATTCCCTGCAATCCCAACAGTTTCTATAAACCAAGCTAAACAGAAAAAGCTTTAGCAAAGGCAATCTCAATTAAACCAGCTTTAGACTTCTCCCTATAAGTGGATCCCAACTTTATTTTTTCCCAATTATAAAAGGAAGCAGGTCTAATGAAAGCAGCTCTCCCAACAAACTCCACATCACTGATAGTCCCAGGCCTTCACAGCTAAAACATTAATTACAAGCCCACTCACAGAACTGCATGAACAAGGGTAATTCAATGGCTTTGATAACCTGTACACAAGTACCTACAATAACATTGCCTAATGCCATTAAACCAGTGGTCAGCAAGGTCCTTGCCAGTGCTGCAAGCTGAGAAAAGATCCCATTCTGGAACTTCCTGATTTGATTTCCACAGCAGCACAGATGACTGATTTATAGGTAGAAATAATGCCACTTTCCACACGCAATTGGATAAAACAGCCAACAATAAAAATAATGTAATTCCTCAAAGTTATTACAGGAGCTTAAGGACACAGGAAAAAACATCGATGTTTACCTTCGAGATGACAAGCACAGGGTCTCTAACCCTTACAACATAACAAGCAATGCTCTAAATCCTAAATTCAAATTTATAATACCACATCACAACAAACAACTACTTTTTTACACTACTTTGCTTGCTTTTTCAGTGGGGTTTATTTTAATATCACATTATGGGACAGTGAACTTTCAAAACATCAGCACTTCTGTACACATTTCACAGCGGGCTACATGAACCTTTCCAGCAGGCTGGTATTTTACGCTGCAGGGAGTGAAAATTGAGGATTTAACCACAACCTAGAACGTTTTAACTCAACTTGCTGCTGTATTGCAGACTGGACGGGCATCAGCCCTGGAAAACGAGGTATTCTTGCCCTTCCCTGTGGGAGCCAGGACAGATCAAGGCCGGGCTGGATGGGGCTTGGAGCAGCCTGGTCGAGTGGAAGGTGTCCCTGCCCATGGCAGGGGGTGGAATGCGATGATCTTTAAGGTCCCTTCCCACCCAAACCATTCCATGGTTCTGTGAGGATTTTATGATCTCTGGGTGTGGAACAGCAGGGACATTCCACTCCTCGCCAAGGGCTCTGAACACAGAAGGCAGCAAGTCGTACTACTTAATTAGTGCATCATCTACCAATGCTGAGCATATCTCACCCACTCTATAGCTCTATTTAACAGCTGGAGAGGGTTGTTATCAACCTTGACGAGTCCTTATCAGCCCTGGGCATCCTTCCTGGCGATCTTTGCTCGCCACCCCGCAGACCGGCCGCCGCCTCAGCCTGTGCTCGGGGCAGCCTCGGACCAGCCCTGAGACCAAATGCCCAAATCCCCGCTGCCAAACCCTGCCCAAAGCTGACACTGTGGGGTGAGGGAGGGACACCCGAGCGGGGCCCGGCGATGCCCGGGGCGCTCCCCCCGCCCGCCGGGCCCCGCGTCAGGGAGCGGCCCCGGCCGCGCCCGCGGGTCCCGCCGCTCTCCCGCCCGCCCGCAGGGCCCTGCCCGCCTCACCTTTGAAGAGATAATCGTACTCGTCGTCGCGGGTGCCCATGGCGGGTGGCGGAGGAGCGGGACCGGGAGCGGAGCGGAGCCGAACCCTCCCTGCAGCCGCCGCAGCGCTTCCGCCCTCCACGCTCCGCCTGCCCGCCCACAGGCGCTTCCGGGGCAGCGGCGCCGCCGCACGACCGCGCCCGGGGCAGCGCTGCGGCCGCGCCCTCGCCGGGGTTAAAGCGAGAGGGGGTCCCGCCCGCCCCTCAGGGCCCCCGAGCACCGACACCCCCCGGCACCCCCTGGAGGGGGTGGCGCGCTGCGGCGGGAGTGCTGTGAAAGGGACTAGGGGTGGCCGGGAGAGACTGGTGACAGAGTGGTTCCATGGTGTAATGGTTAGCACTCTGGACTCTGAATCCAGCGATCCGAGTTCAAATCTCGGTGGAACCTGCTTATTTTCTTTCCTTCTTTCGTTTTTTTCCTTTTCGGGTCTTTGTGTCCAAACGATCCCCGGGCATTCTCTGAGCTGCCCGAGTCCCTGTGCCTAAATGGTGAATGGACACACTGAGCTCCCCGGACTCCTGTACCCAAACAATATCCAGGCATGTGCCATCCAAGCTCCCCAAGCCTCCTTTCCCAAGTGATGGATGGGCACACTCTGAGCTCTTTGGGCCTCTTCACACACAGTGTGATAACCTCACCTCACCTTTTGCCTGGTGCCCACCAACCTTAACCCTTGGCATGATGTGGGTGCCCTTCTCCTGCCTCCATGGGCAGGCACTGGCCTCACCCCAAAGGCACCCACAAGCACAGGAGAGCTCGGGGTGGGTTGGTGGGAAGCCCCCCCAAGGTCTCACAGATCCCTCCTGTGAACTGAGCTGAGAGGGGCATGTGAAACCAATGGAGCTTGTGGTGGAGGTATCAGAGATGCCAACAAGCCCTTTCAGCTCATGAGGTTCAGAGGCCATGAGCACAGGCCCCTTTCCCACTGCCATCCTTGCCTACCCTGCTTCTCTCTTCCCAAAAGATGGTCCAGTTCCCCTTGTCTGCTCCTGTGCCATGGGAGACACCAACTTTGTAGTCAGCTTCTCCTGGTGCAGGCTTGACATCTAAACAACTGAGGATAAAAATAGCACTTGTGTCCAGATGATTAAACCGAATCCCTTAAAACCTCTCTTTTCCCACCAGCCTGCCTTCAGCAGCAGTGTGTTTGCCATCACTGCAGTCAGTGGCTGTGTCATCATTCCTGTGTGTGAAAGTAACCCCCAGGCATCAACAGCAGTGCTGTGCATCAGTTACTGTCTGCTGGAACTGTAACGAGCCAGAACGTATCCTCTGTGTTTAAAAATAAATAGTTCACGCTGCCTCAGAGATTCTGAGTGAGGAAAACAAAACATTAATAACAAAGACACCTGATGTGCGACCACAGTGTGTCACGCCACAGGAGTACGGTGCTGCCGGCAGAGGCTCTCCAGGAGCATTGGGTGAGACTGGAGCATTGAGAGCATCATGGGATGCTCATTGAGAGCATATGGGCTCACCCATATCCTGCTGCCAGCCTCTTACGTGCCCTGCACCTCCAGCTCCTCACAGGGGGTAGCTTAGTAGCAGGAGGTCTGTAGGAGTCTGTGTTGTCTTTGGATTCATTCTTTTTATCTCCAGAAAAACCCAGAACCCACAAAACCTTGAGCCTGAAAATGCTCATCCCGCTCCTGCCACCTTTCTTAATCCTCTGGCATTGACTAGTACATCAAATGGATAGCAGATACTTGTCTGTGTAGAGGCTGGGTATATTTATAATTCAGGAGCTCAGGTTTCCATCTCATGTCCTATTTGCACTTGCCCATTGAACTTTGTTGTTAAAAAGCTATTAATTTTCACTTGATGTTTCTCAGACCTGGTTTCATCCTCCAGAATTGCTATTAGCGCTAAAACATCTTAAAAGAACACAGATGAAGTATTTTTAGTTATCCTCCTGTAAGATCTGTTCTCCTTTTCACACTTTGGATTTTGTTTGTGAGCCTAGAAACACCCTTTATTTACATTTTTCATGTATGCAAGCTTTACTTCCTCTTGCACCTAATTGCAGACGTTCCTCATCTAGAACTGGCTTACCTTATGCAAGACTTTAGGGTACAGGGTGAGGACAGTGGCTCTTCTGACTGAGGTAAAAATCACAGTTCCCATATTGCTGCACCACTGTCATTTCTTGAACATCAGCCATTATAAAGCAGAGGCATTTTTACCAATGATTTTTACCAAAACATCAAAATTTGTGCAGATTGTCATGGAGTCGAGCAGCAGCAGGGACTAATTCTATCTAAGCCTGTTTAAATGCAATTGATCATTTTAAAACAGATTCTTCATGGTGAAAACTGAAACAGCAGAAAGAGGTATGTGTCTAAACAGGAATCAACAGAGCAGGACATGAGGAGACCGTTGAACTAGCAAGGAGCTCCAGAAATTAAAGTCTTACACCCTGTTCAGTCCTGGGTTAATTTTGTTGCTGTTCAAGCCCCAAATGAGAATATCCAAACCCTCAGGAAATTTCACTGTCAGCACAGTCTGGTTTGGGCTGCTCTGCTCTTTCTCTGTGTCCCCTCCCAGAGCGAGTTGCTGCAGTGATGGGATGGCCTGGGACACCGGCCGTGCACAGGAAACACGGCCAGAAAGCAGAGGTCAGGCCTGGAATAACAGAGACCGTGCGCTCTCCAAGTGACAGCTTTTAATGTGAGAACAGTCACTCAGCACTGGCATTTCTGCTGCATTAATTGCCATTAGTGTCATCCTTGCGGGAACACTAAATTCATGGCAAACCTTGAATTAGAGTGCTCTCATAATTCCTAACTTAGGCAGAACCATTTGCAGAGGCAGCACGTCCCAAGCAACTGGAGCAGAGACAAGGAATGATACTCAGCTGGGCCTTGGATGTTCAATTTAGCGAAGAAAAGAAGCAGAGGTCACACTCATAACTGCGTATTTATGGGTCTGTTCTGGAAAATCATAGAGCAGCTGCCAAAAAGGGCCCAGCACCATTAACGTGCAGATGTGTGTCAGGGCTCCCAGCTCTCAGCTGCCCAGCCCCAGGCAATGTGCATCAAGCTCTCCCTGCACCCAATCTTCATTTCATTCTCCACTTCCCTCCTTCCATCATTTCCTGAGATCCCCAAGAGTAATCCTGGCCTAATAAAGTAGAAAATTTACCACCATCTTTGAAGGTTGTGGCATTCCCACAACAAGGTCAAGGTGTCTTTGCAGAGTACACTGGTGGTATTTGACATGGAAATGGCAGAATGTGAAACAGGGATGGCCATTATTTGCTGCTGGTCCCAGCTTTTCTGGCTCTGAAATCCCTGTTCACACTTTGCCAAGCCCATCTCTTTGCAAAGCTCAGAGAAGATTTGGAATTGGAAATCACAATAATTCAAAATTGTCCTTGAAGGGCCGTTGACCCAAATTCCTATTTCCCAGATAAAAGCAGGCCCTGGCTTCCCCAGGGCAGAAAGCAGGAAGGACAAAAGCAGAGCCCCAGAACTCTGTTTTATCAGAGGAGAAATATTTCCTAAGGGGAAAACTCAATCAATACTTTGCAATTTCCTAACAATCCATGAATCATTGCAATTATGCAGAGATAATTCAAGCTTTCCAACCTAGCTGCTAAATTAGAGAAAAGCGTACTCCTAGCACGCACTACCCCCAGTTTGACATGTCAGCAGAAAAAAACCCTTCAAATATAAAATCCATCCACTGAAATTAAAAAAAAAACCACTTTTTTAAAACCCTAGACCAATTTAAAGGGTCTACAATGTACAAGGATTCTATTTTTCAGGTAATTCTATGCCACAGGTAGGAATAATGGAAATACATGGAGTCAATAGGAATTTTTCTGTTGATGACTTATTTGCATTCCATCACTTGCTATGTCCTTTCTGATTTCTACAGCTCTAAGAAGAAAAGGTATAAGAAGAAATAGACCAAATCAAAATTAATTTCTAAATTAGCCTTTCCTTTTCTAACCTTGAAGTTGAAATAAAAAAAGGCCTGAATCTGAACACATTTTATATCCAAAATCGAATCTCAGTCTGGTTTTGCTGTTCTTCAGGGATCCCTGCAGCACTGCAGAAAGAGTGGGAAGGGAACAGAAAAATTAACCATCTTCTGGAGACATTTTTCACTAGGACAATATTATGGTAAGCAGAAAGGAAGGAAAGTTTTCAGTGTGTTTTGGGAACAGGAATTGAGTGCAAGACTCAATGACTTCGTGTTCCTTGTGATGACTGTCAAAATGAAGTCATCAGTTTCCTGAATGCATTTTGGACTCAACACTCATCTCTTTGTCCCTGCTGCCTCCAGAGACACACTAGCAAGATAACCGTGGCAGCCCCAGGACAATTGCTGCCGAAGATATACAGAATCATCGTTCAAAATCTTCTTCCTCTTACACACTCTGCCAGAGGGGTTTATTTCCTATCTAGGGTCAAAATTTGCTTGATGTTGGAGTTGGTACCAGGCAAATGCAGAAACATCAGCGCAGGCGTTATCACGTGGCCCATCATCTTCTAATTTGGATTCAAAAGATCAGCCCTGGGGAATGAGGAAGCAGTTTGGGTTCTGTGGCCAAGTCATTCTCTGCTGAAACAACCGGCGGGGCTGCCTGGCTGCGCTCAGCATGGCCACGTTGTTGGGGAGATGCACAGTGGTACTGGGAGCCAAGCTGAGACTGTAAAACTTTTCTCATTAAGATCATTAGAGAGCTGTCAGATGGAACAACTGGGATGGCTTTGATCTGGCAGAATACCCTTCCTCCTGTTCCCAGACCTTGGGAACTATCCAGTTTTCCATCATTTTTTTTTTCAAGTCATTCAAACATACTCTTTGGGTTTTCTATAGGTTGCAATAACTTCTTCAGGCAAACTGGAGGCTGTAACAGCTATTACAATATTAATTTATTAAATAGAAACCCTGATATTTCAGTGATTCCTCTATAAATATATGCACAGTTGGTTTTGCCAAGAAAATGACAAAATGTTGCTGATCGTCCCAAAGATATTCCCTATAAATCCACTAGGTGTCCTACTGTTTTCAAGCAATTAGGATCAAGGTGTGCTTGGGTTTTTCCCTAGTTTTGCCAGTGAGGAATTAGTTTGAGGCTTTAGTGGAATTAGGTCTGGGTTTGCAGGTTGAAAAGATGTGTACGTGTGGTTTGTGTGACACAGCAGGACATCCAGCTCACAGCAGCAGCGCTTTTGGCAAATGCCATTAATGTTCCCCACAGAGACCAACTCAAGGTTACACGCTGGAAGAGAAAAAGGGAAAAGAATCTGCCTTCCTCTCTTGGGAAACAAGATCCAGCCGAGCCAAATCCTCTTTTCAGTCAACTTTGGGCATCTATTTATAGGACTGCTAAAGCGAGGCCAATGCTGACCTCAAAGGTGGTGGCAACACACGTTAAGCTTCATCAGAGCTGCTCTGCACAGGCTGCAGTTGTGACATTCCTGGTCACTGTCCCCATCCCTGACGGGTGTCCCGCTGCTTGCCAGATCCTGTCACAGCACATGCTCACAAGGTGTCCTGTCACTCCCAACAGGGAGGGCATGTAAATACATACCAAGAAAAGCAAGCTGAAAAGCAACCAAAGGATAATTTTCTCATCTCAGAAAATACTTGGGGTGGAGTGTGGCCATTGGACAGTCTCCAGCTGCTTGGCTGCTCCTCCGTGGCGTGACCTGGAGCGCACACACCATATCAATTGTGCTATCCAGGACATCCCTCATCTGCCTCTTTGTTACTTGCACTGAGCCTCAGATATCTCCTAGGTATTGAAAAAGCATCTTTCATTACTCCAGTGGTTTTCAGTGCTCAGAAATGCAGTATTTCAGTGAGGGACAACTGCAGGTTGATTTTTATGGTCTTGTCACTGAAGCCCAAATCACGTTCTGTGTAATCCTCCCAGCCTTGCCCTCCCAAACAGGGGCTGCTGCATTTGCAAATATCCCTCCTGTTCACTCTCATTTCACTGGGCTGCCCTATCTATGCAAGGCAAGTGAGGAGAAAATCAGTTTTGTTTTCTATTTAACAAATGCCAGAGGCAGAGATGCTCTCAAACAACGAGATTGTCTCCTCTTCCAGTAGGTGCTTCATGGCCAGAAGTCCTGCCTGGGGCTATTGGCTGTGCAAATAGGCACTGGGCAAGGTGTCAGCACCAGTTTAATCACAAACTGCAAGGGGAAATCAGAGGGGAAACAAGAGCCTCCTGTCCTTGGCCCACCAGGACTCCTTGCCATCAGGCATTGCGCATCATGGGAAGTGCTGAGCATCTGTCCTCTGCCATGTGTTACTGCACTGCCTTTCTTCCCTGCTATCTGTGCTCAAGGTATGGCAGTCCTTTTCCTGACTACCTGCAGGAAGAAGAGGATACTCGGGTCTTCCAAGAGTGTATCTGTAGGTACCTGCTCCAGTCCCACCCCTGTGCAGGGTGTACTATATGCTGGCTGTGAGGGAATTTAACCTGGTCCGGCACTTGTGTTTGCTGTGACACCCAACAAACACCTCGAGCCTTGCCATGATTCAGAGCATAATGTGTGGGAGCCATCTGGTCCCGTAGCTGAAGGAGCAAATGGAAAATCTGATGAAAACACAAACAGTCACAATGAGAGACTGAAAAGATGTGTTGATATTACAAGGAGAAGTCTCCTTTTGTGGGGGGTAATCTCATCACCCATTGCCTCTTTCCTGCTCCTTCCTCTGGAAACCTGCTGATAGCCAGGTTGCACTCAGCTCTGGGAGTACTCACACCTTTGGGATGCTAAAAATATGTTTCGTGCGCTTGAGCAAACCACCCGAGACAAGAATTTGCTCAGCAGCCAGCTGTGCAGTGAGCAAGATGTGCAAGATGCTTGCAGAACAGCATATTTTACGGAGCTTGGATTGATCCAGAACTTTGGCTGGTTTAAGATGTGTTCTCGATTGGGATTAGTCACTAATATTGTCTCACTGCTGTGCAGAATTAAAGCTTGTGGCTGTGACAGACTGGAGTTTCACCTCAGCTTGCCTAGATATTCTCAGCCCTGGAATGGAGGTGTATTTGGGAGGGACTGGAGCATTAGGGGAGAAACAAGGAACTCAGTGCAGTGGATGGGGTAGAGCTTGGGATGGCTTGGATTTGGCAGAGTTTTTGTGTAACTTGTCCAGGACACTGGGTTAATAGAAGTTGTTTCATTGTATTTTGGAGTCAGTCTAGGTTTCCCTCATTCTAACCCTGATTTCTGATGTTTGGAGGACACAGGGAAGGCAGGGACACAGAAGATGCCTATTTTAGTACTTCTCTTCAGGGAATGCACGTTTCAGACAGGTACACATTTGTTTCCTCTAACACCAAATTAATGGGATTGATGTATTGACTCCACAATTCTTCTAAAAATTGCTTCAAGATTTGGCCTGCTTCCAGGCTGGTTAAATGCAATGTGCACACAGTTCAAGGCAGATATTTAATTATTCTAGTATTAATATAGTTTAAAAAATTCAGTTCCCTGTGAAATGCAGAAGGCAATAGTGTAGAGAGCAGCCCAGAAAGGCACCATATCCTGGGTTCATCCCACAGCAAGGGCAGCAGGTGAGGGGGAGATTCTGCCTCTCTGCCTCACTCAGGTGACACCCCACCTGCAGAGCTGCCTCCAGCCCTGGGGAACAACATCAGAAGGATTTGGAGCTGCTGGAGCAAGTCCAGAGGAAGCCATGGAGATGCTCTGAGGATTGGAGCCCCTCTGCTCTGGAGCCAGGCTGGGAGAGCTGGGGGTATTCAGCCTGGAGAAGAGAAGGCTCTGGGGAGACCTTAGAGCCCCTTCTAGTGCCTAAAGGGGCTCCAACAGAGTTGGAGAAGGACTTTGTACAAGGGCCTGGAGGGACAAGACAAGGAGGAATGGCTTCCCACTGACAGAGGGCAGGGTTAAATGGGATATTGGGAAGGAATTCTTCCCTGTGAGGGGAGTGAGACCCTGGCACAGGTTGTCCAGAGAAGCTGTGGCTGCCCCATCCCTGGAAGTGTCCAAGGCCAGGCTGGAGGGGCTTGGAGTAACATGATCTGCCCTCTGTAAGGTGTCCCTGCCCATGGCAGGGGGTTGGATCTGGATGATCTTTAAAGTCTCTTCCAACCCAAACTATTCTGGGATTCTATGATTCCATTATGCAATAATAACCCGAGTCAGTCATTTGTCAGTCTCAAGGCTTAAATCCACTGTCTCTATGACTATTCCTATATTTAACTAAATAAATACTGGCAAAGTACTCACCTCAGGTACTCAGCTACTGTATTTGTAGACTATTACAGCTGGTGATGGGGTCAGTAGCTCTGACCCAGGAGGAGGTGACCGGTCTGGGGGGATGGTCCCAAAAGGAATCGCCTTCCTGAGGCCCGGTGTCTTCCCTCAGCTGCTGGCCAGGAGGGCCTGTGCAGAGACTGTCAGCTCTTTAGTGATTATCAGCTCGTGATTCCAGCTCAGCTCTGCAGGGCAGCCTCCAGGCCAAGCCAGACCAGAGAGACGTGGCTGGTTCCGCACGGAAGGAAGCTTTATTGTTGGTCCCCTCCGGCGAAGGGGAAAGCCAGGGACGAGAGCTCTCTGTCACAGGGGCAGAGGCCTTTGCTTTTATAGGGATACAGGGGGTGGGTGAAGGCCAATGGGTTACAAAGGATCTGCATAGGGTCTCCTAAGGGATTGTGGGTCTGTCTTTTCTCGCCATGACCACAGAAGAGGTTGCCTTTCCAGGGAGTCCTGCTGGGCGATTACAAAATCTCTTATCTCAGCAGAGATCCCTCCAGGGCAGGGGCTGGGCATATCCCACAGTAGACTATGGGAACATCTCTGTGCCAGGTAGGCTCCTGGTCCTAAAAAGAGAAATAACTTGTATTAGGAATGGAGTAAGAGTCCTGTATTTGATTCTTTGATCACTGTGTCTCTGCTTTTATGATCTCACTAGGACAGTTACTTGATGCTTCTATATTTTGAGTGTCAACATGACTCCTCCAAATATTTGAAGTCATCTTTGTGTTTAATTTCTTTTCTGGCAAAACAGCATCCACTGCAGTTTAAGAATAGAATACATTAAAAAAAGTATACAACTCCAAAGCATAGAACATAGAATTTCTGGGCAAAATTCTCCTCTCAGTTACATTTATGTAACTCTGGAGTAGTGTCTTCCTCTTTCTTGTTACTCTGAACCTCCTTTTCATCTCATTGGGTCAGAGCCATAGGACCTACCACACATGGCTAAATCCTATTTCATCACAACTGTTGCAATCTCCTAGACAAAATTACAATCTCAGAGGAAGTACATAAAGATGCATGGGCCTCAATATCCTAAAAATATGCTGCTGTCAGTTGTTCTCTGTTAGTAGTTTTCCATGCAAATGAAAATACTGTGGTAGTGGAGAACTGCTGAGCTATCTGGAGCAGATATTTTCTCCACACACGCAAGCAGAGAATCTGCACTATTTGGCTGAGCTCCTTTATAAAACATGTTCAACAGCTCTTTCTTTAAACAAAGAAAGGGTTTGCTCTAAATCATTTGATATTTATTTTGTATAACTTGGCTGTCCATGCTATAGAAATGCTGTTATGGTCCAAGAAGACAGATTGCCTGGGCTGGAAGCCCCAGCCCTGTTCCAGGGAAGCACATGGCTTCCTTACAATGATTATGATTAATATAATTACTATTCAGTATATGGTGCAATTGTTTTTGGTGTTTAAAACAGAACAAAACAAAACAAAGCAGGTTTGGAAAGGAAAACAGAGCATCAGAAAAAAAAATTGTTAAATAGGAAGTGGTTGACTTTCAGGAAGTAACTCCATATCCAGATTCTGCTATCCAGTGCTTCCAGTCATCAGAGAATGGGAAAAAAAAACCCCATTAAATATCCCAATGGTCCTTTAGAAAATAATGCACCTCCCTTTCTGTAGGTACAACATTTTACATCTCCTGTCCAACAGCTGGTGGTGTCAAAGGCCAAGCGAGCAGGACGTGGAATGCAGAGCCTGACATTTTTCAGCGGTTGCTGAAGGCAAAACCATCTAAAACTGTAGCAGATGTTCACTTGCTTCCTGTCTGCTTATCAGCCTTGCAAAGGCACTTGGGTTTTGTGCTTGTTGTGCCAAGGGTAGCTATGGAGATCTCATACAAGCTGTGCAATAGTGATACGCTGAAGAGTTCTTTATGTATTTGGTTATGAATGATCAAGAAAATATTATGGTTTCCAAGAACTCGGTCAAAATTTTCCATATGTACATTAGATGTTCCCCTCGCATGACAAGAAAATGACAGTGCATAAAATAACTTAAGAAATACACTTCTGCAGTGAAGATGTTTGTTTGGCCTCAGTGTGCTCATGTTTTATACATTGTTTCTAGTACACCATGAAATAAAGAATAGTATCTGCAACCAACTGTATTTCTCCAAGGCCTTGAAAATGCTCAAGAAGAGTTTTTAACTGTCAATTTAAATATCACTGCCACGAATCCTTTTTTCTTGCACCTCAGCTGTTTTAATTCCTGTTTTTATTCATTATGAGCTCCTGTAAATTAAAACTTTAATATGAATGACTATAGGCAAGTGTTAAAGCAGAGCTCCATCTATTCTAGAGCTTTGAGATAGCTTAGAGACTGATTTTTACACTGATGCATTTATATTATTATGCATTTCCAATACAGTTGAGATGCAGGGCAATTAAGTTCATTGCTTAATAGATGGAAGTTCTTTTCCTCCATGAAATAGAAGAAATAAAGGAATTTACTTTATGTAAATTCTAGCCCAGATGTTTTGCTTTAAGGGTAGCAGAAAAGGATGGATTTGGAAAGGTTCCTTTGCCCATGTTGAAACTGGGAACCAAAAGTTACAGCTTTGACTTATCACTGGTAGACATGGTTATAGATATTCCCATGGGAAACAAAAGGTTTCAGAGGAACAGTGGCTCTGTTGGTGTTTGCCACATTTCATGTAACACTATCCAGGAAAAAGAGCACTAGGTAACCATTATTGCACTTTTAAATTGTCAATACCATTGCAAATCCATGTTAACCTGGAAATGCAAACAATGGGCACAGAGTATTCCTTCTAGGGGTGATATTCTTTGCATTGCAACATCATGACGCATGGCCCAGGAGGAACTGAAGCCCTTTGGGACAGTTGGTTCCAGGGGAAGTAGGTGTGGACTTTCTTTTGAGAATAGGAGCTCCCATACGAAAGCTGGAGGCCTAAAATTCAGTCACCTTCCTGTCCCCAAAGGCAAGGAACAACAAAGCAATGCATGAAACAAAAGAGAAAAGTTGTTGAAATTAAGATATGAGGACTTCATGCAAAGGATGATCTGAAGAATGCGGCAATAGAAACTGCCTGAAGCATCTGGGAAAACACCATAAGAAGTACAAAGATGAAAGAGGAAAAGAGGGAAAAAGGGGACCCAGAGATCAAATTTGTATGAGCTGGGAATGTAGAGAAGGTGAGCACAATTCTGTTGGTGAGTTCCTGGAAGAGATGCAGTAAATATATTAAAAAAACAATGTACTGGTACTGTGACTGGGTAGGAGAGCTTTTGTCTGAAGAGTTTGAAAATTGAGGTCACAGTATTTAGACTTCAACCGTACACGGTAGCACAGTTGGAAGCAGGATGGATGAGATGGTTTAACAGGGCTTCATTGTAGTCACATTAATTCAGTTTAAATAATTAATTCTCTTTTAAATTGACTCTACTCTGCACACTTGACATTTTGGAAAAGCTGCCATTGCCTGGCCTTCTGGTAAACGCTTTTGCATCTGTTTTCCATTGTTTCGTTCTTGAAAAAAATCCTTGTCACTAACAGGAACCATCAGCAGCATGGAACAAATTGGCTTGCCAAGGACATTTCCTCCCATCTCATTATTTATACTGGAAATACTCTCTTTTTTTTTGTATCAAGAGTCAGTCTGTGATTTTTTAAAATTGCCATTTATTAAGGTAGTTTTGTATTGTATTATAAGTCAAATTCTAGCTTGGTTACATAAATTACTTTCTGTGCATCAACATTTGGTCATACATTTTCCAAGGAGGTGATCAAGCAGTTTAATTAATAATCAATTCACAACTTCCCTCTGCCTACCTCATTATGAGGAGCCCCTGACTGTTGAAAGAGAGGATCTCCCCCAGGTACAAATCAGCAGATACATCACTATCCCCCTTCTGCTCTTAGCACATTGATTTTGAGCCTCAAGTGGCTGAGATTGAGTGGATCTATAATATTATTTGACACAAATTGGGTTAAACAAACAGGTTTTGTCTTTTACTCTCAAGGTGATTTGGTTTGTGTTTTCTCTTATATCCTTTCTCAGCTCTTGGTTGTGGATCAGTTGCTAAGACAGTGTTCATCTTGTGTAAACTCCCCCATGGAAGTGTCAGTGCTGTATGGCAAAGGAACACAAACACAATTTGGGGGGGGTCTGTTGGAGTTGGGGCTCCTTCAGGTAACCTGGAGCCAACCCTCTGAGAGCTCAGCAAAGGGCAGAGCCTGGGCTGACCTACATTCCCAGTGACTCACCATGAGATTTAATGTTGTTGCTGTTTTGCTGGTTTCTCAGCAGTTGCTCGCTCAGGCTTTAAACAAGGGCACTCTTACCTAACCAAATCAATGGATGAGCAGTTAGGACTCAATCTAATAGAGCCAGTATTTGTAATAATAGAAGGGCACATTCCAGAGCAGTTACAGAAGGAAGGAATTTCAGATAATTAGGAGAGGAGTTGAGCAGTGATACAGATTTTAAAAGTACCAAAGATAAAATAACAGATACTAAAAATATCTGTATTGAGATCAAATCCTCATGACTCAGTACTCAAGCCAACTTCCATTCTCTAGGAATTAGTAAGGAAATAATCCAAACAGGGTAGGTCGTGGTGTGCTGCCTTACTCTGGACTTACACTTCAAAGATGTATCTCACACTGAAAAAGGGCAGACTCAGGTCTGACTTTTCAGGGCAATTGAAAATTTTAAAAAGTATGTTCTGTAGTTGCAGCTTTTTAAAAAGAATGGTGAGTTTATTTCTATCTAGAAAAAAATTGAATAGTGAGCACCCTGGATCTTGAAAGGCAAAAGCACTGACAGCAGGGCCAGAGATGCATTCTTTGTGACAAGAACATAATTTTAAATACCTGTAACTTTCTAGCAAATAACTGAGGAGTGATGAATACAGCTTGCAAATAGAAACACAATTTCTTCTCTTTTTGTCTGCATGAAGTGTTCTCTGACTAGATGCAAGACTTTGAAAGTATTGAAGATACTGTAAGCATTGAAAGTACTTTGAAAGAAATTAGTATTTTGAAAAGTATTTTGACATGCTGTAGAATCTCGGAAAAGCAGAAATCTGTGTTAGGAGAACTTCAGCTACAATCTGGGTGAGATTTTCAGTGCAGATGTGTCAGATGCATTTCCTTGGAAACTCTCCATGACAGTTAGTGAGAAGAGTGACCCAACGTTTTCTCACCGTACAAAATAACCGTTCTGTTTGATGATGTAATGTGCATGAAGCACTGCTTGGATTTCCACAGCAGAGTCCTGTTTAAGCTTGTTTGGGAGAAGAGATTTTGTCTCAGAAGAGTTTCAAACATAGTCTAGAAAATCTCTTTGGTACATCTTGACTGATCTCAATCAGTTTTCGGAATTTTAATGATCTGGTTTTATTTCCAGATAATGACTATTTATGTAAATGAGATGCCTTATAAATAAATATGGAAATTATTCCATAATATTAATTACAGGCTTTATGGTTCAAACACTTATTATATAAAGGCAAATGGTGCTGGGGATTGTCTTTCAGTTTATTAATTTAGTTACTTTGTTAGTTTTATTTTAACTTGACTTACATATGTTGGGCAGTATTTCCTGAACTAAAACAAGGTGTATTGTGTGCCTGGATATATCAAAGGATATAGAAGGACAGTAAAAATCAAAGTGTATCCTACAGTGGTAGTAGTAAATGGAACCCAGACTTCAGAAAGTTTTTGTCTAAGAATCAAATAAATGAGTTTTACTTGGAGAATCTCAGCTTAAGTGTTGTTAGCCATTTACTCAAAAATTAGTTTTAAATTAATTATAATCCTTTGCACTTCTATAGCTGCTTCTCTTGAGAATCTCAGTAGTGTTCTACAAACATTAATTAAGCCTAATAGTACTCCTGAGAAGTGGTTAAGTGATAGATATACTTCACCCACCATGATATAAGCAATCTCTAGAACAAAATACAAAAACCTTAAACAGTAGGACTACACAAGAGTTTAGAGTCTGAAGTATCCCACTCAGGTAAAATGGTGGTGAAGGTTTAGCTATGTGGAATACAATTGCAAAGCCTGGGCATGATTCAAAGATGAATAAAAGTGCAAATAATAAGGAACTCTTCACTAGAGATCTCTAGTGAAGGAAAGTTGTTTTTTACCTGATGCGAGAGGAGATACCCACAGTATCACGTGGTGTGGCTCTGGTGATGAATTGGATACTGATTCAGAGGAAAACCGCTGTTTGCAGAAATCACCCCCAGATGGGCCAAAGAGCAGGCATCCACATGGAACATTTAAGGCTGATCCATGAACAGCAGGCATAGCAGTTAAGTCCTTCTCTCACCCCTGAGGGAACAGGAGCTGCTGAAAATAGCAACAAACCAGCAGTATCAGTGTGTACATTTACAGCCCCAGACTGTTATTTTTGCTGGCGAATCTGCATGCACAATTTCCTTCCTGATATTACTCCACAAAGAGAAGCTTTTGTTATCTGGCTTTACTGATGACAGCAATATTTAAACCAGGTTAGTGTTGGCACAGACAGCCAGCTGGCTTTGGTAGATGCATTAGGATTTGAGCCATCCTCAAGCAACACTTCTGCTGTCCCATGCTCACAAAATGAGCTGCAAATATTTGTCCAAACTGTACACGCTGATTGCTGACTAATGACAGAAGAGGTATGGATGGCATCATTACTTGACACACCGACCCGCAGCAACACAGCCAAGCACAACTTAACTGTTTTCTTTCTCCCTAGCACCAAAGGCCATCCCCTGAGTCTCTTACCATTCGAAAGCTGATAGCTGCTGCCATGCTGCAGTGCCTTGTGAATAATTTTAGCAGTTGCTGAGGGAAACTTTACGACGTGCAGCCTAAGTCCTTAGATGCACACTCTGAAATCTTGAGGAAGCAAATCAGCACTGGAAAGGGAAATTGTAATAAGTTTGCACCAGATTTTTATTTATGAAAATGACTTGGAAGCAGCTGGATCTCCTCCTTGGGTACATTCTCTTTCCTTTTTGTTTCCCAGCATTTCTGTGCTTTTGGGACCAGAAACTCTCCCATAAATATTGGCAATACATGCTTGACGAGAAACTCTACCTGCTGGAGAAAAAATCTGCTCATTTTATCCAAGTGGAATGCCTAGATACTGCAATTAGACAATTAGACTTTATCCTTACACATATACAGTAACATTCTTTATTTGCATTTGTGAATTGTAATTCACGACACACATGACTCCAGTGCTTCTGCTGAGTTCAGTGGCCTGTGGATCAGGGCTCGTATTTGCTTCATTTCCCCATATTTTTAGCTGCTTTTAATTACTTTACCTAGAGAAGGGGCTAAAAAATATTTTCTTTTTTTGTTTTTAATATATATATGCTGTTCTATTTCCTTTTATAATTTATAGTCAGTAGTTTCCCTGGAGTGTAAAAGCTTTTCAGAAATACTATATTTGAATCAGTAAAAGGAAGAGTTGACCGCACTGTTGTACTGCTGCACCATAATATTTACATACTTTATTTATTTCAAAATCTCTCCTAGAACTTAATCCTTCCAAGCAGGGACAGTCTCTTTATGTCAAAAGGGATAAGTTCCAGATTTTCAAATATGCATGTATGAAAAAGTCCATGAAGACGTTACTTCGTTTCCAGTGTGATTCCAGCTTGCCAAAGGCTCCATTTCATTGCATAACCCTCCGGATGCAGATCCATTACTGCACCGTAAAGTGGGTTACTGGACAGGGTAAGGCAATTCATCTTCTGAAATGCAGAGTCTTGTTTTGCCAGTTATGGAGTTTATAATTATCCATTATCTTCATAGTTATTTTTACCAAGGTTACAGATAGGTCTATTTGAAAGGTATTCTGTTGGGTTCTCTTGGAGGCTCATCCTTCCCCTCGTAGAGGTAGACGAGCAGCGCACACAGCACAGCCAAGCGAGTTCAAAAGGCATAAAACTGGTGAGAAACCGAACAGATTAAGTCCCAAACTGCACACTTAAGAAACTGAACTAAAATTGTTTTGCCTATGGAAGCCAGTCTCTGCCAGGAAAAACTGGGAATAGTGATAGCTGCCTTTTTTTTTTTTTTTAAAGCACTGCTGAAGCCCCATGAATTATAAATCGTCAAAGCTCACAATCCTGGGACAAAGTCTCTTAAAATCATGTCCTGGGACAGCAAAGTTCTCCACTTTATTCCTGGCTCTGTCACTGACCATCTGCCACTTGTCTTCTGCTTTGCTTGAGTTTACCCATGTGTAAAATGCACTTAAAATAAGCTAAACCAGACTTTGAAAATTACTTCAGTGCCACAAGCTAGAAATTTGGGGTTGTAACATGGAAAAAAATCATTCTGTGGTTGCTGGTCCATAGAAAGCCTGCGTGTCTCTCTGGCTGCACTCCAGGGGAGGCTAAATCTGGCTGCCAGGGCTCCGCCCTGCACTTGAGAGGCAGCAGAATCCCACATTAAGCGTGCTTGGTGCCTGCCCACTGCACTACATGCAATTGTTAATTTGTGTAATTAGCTTACTATGCACAACAAGAATCTGATCCAACACTAACTGGAATTAATAAGTAAACTTCAGTGACTTAATGATCTTGGGCTGGGGTCTTCATGTGCAAGTAGAGCTCCTTGCTCAGAGACCCCGAAAATCCCTGGGAAGGGAAAGGCTTTGTCTGACTGACACATAGACACATCTCTGTGCAATGAGCCTGGCAGGAGCTGGGCACACAGTAAATCTGTCTCTGACTGTACAGTAGCACTATTCACTGATGCTGCTCTTTATTCACAAATAAATACAGCACTATAGTCACAATTTTTCATAGGCCCTTTCAGAGGTGGCTTTAGAAGAGTCTTAAAGTGGAAAATTGATGACAAGCTATGCAGGAAAGCTTCGTGGCGAGATTTGTTAGGAAAGGTGACTTGATAAAAGTGGTGACAAGCTAATAATGAAATGGAACATTGCAATTAAATGTGCTGGTGGGGAAGAAAGTATGCCACAGCCAAGAGCATGAGCAGCAGGTAGGTCAGGGAAGGAAAGCAGCAGAGGCTTGATGGAACAGGGTGGGAAGGGGGGGAGATGTAGGAACAAGAAAGACAGGACAGAGATAAGCACTGTTAGCTGTGATGGCAGGATTGGGCAGAAACTACTTTGGTGTTTGCATCAAACCTTGCAGAGAGAGATCCCTGTCCCTGACCGCAATTTGTTGACATTGACACAATATGTAATTAAATGCAGATAGTCCTAGAAGGACAGAAATGGTGGAGGGAAACAAATTGACAGCAAAACAAAGACATCTACACAAAGTTTTACTTATAAAAGAGCTGAAAAGTATGAAAAATGCTAGAGTATTTGTTTCTCTAAAATGAGTTTCCTTTAGAAATAGTCTAGAATATTTTAATGGCTATGAACTTAAACCCTGCAAAGAGAGCTATTCATACATCAGTGCAGGGATTTTGCTCAGTATACAGGCAGCTGTAACAATACTCTTAGAAACAGGAACAGACCCATTAATCTTGGATGTTAACGCTGAAGCCTACATGAAATTTATGCCTACATGAAAAATGAGCAAGGGCAGAGAACACAGAACAGTTTGCATATCAAAAATTACTAACACTAGCCAGAAGATGGACTTCATTATTGCTATTTATTTGAAAAGTATTTCCAAGATTAAAATATATCGGAAATTGATTTAGAAAAGTTTCTACCAGCACACAAAATAATTTAAGGACATGCTACAGGACACAGAGCATCTTGCTGCAGTGACTAGTGAGATTCTGGGTTCTTGGTCTCTCACTTACCCCACTGTGTACTGTCGGGAGAACCACGTTCTTTATGGGTGTGGCTAGAAATGCATTTCAGGTGGAAACACAAGGAATGAGCAATATTCTTTTACTCCCTGACACATTCCTTACTCGGTTTGCTGCCTGTTGAGAAAAAAAACGAGACAGACTCAGCTTCCAAATATCAACCCTGGCAGTGCAGAGCTGTGCCTGCATGTCCAGGCTTGCATATGAGTGCTCCTGTCCAGGTAGACACCAGCTTGTGTCAGCCACCACATTTCCTATATGAGGGCACGAGGAGCAGCATTTCTGCTGTAAGCAATCTAAATAATAAAGGCATGTGGGGACAAACAGTGTTATTTTATACTTTTTTGGTTTTATATTCTCCTATTTGGTCAGATTTTCAGAGGGATGAGGTAAACCAAGAGAGTAGCTTTGAACATAATCTATTTACAGTTCAGTTTTTATAAATGCACAGTATTTACAAATTCAGAACTTCATATGAATTTTATGGATTTTATAACAAGCCACATCTAAACCCTCCAGCCAAACATCCAAAACTGAGGTAAGCCTGAATTCAAACTCAAAATTGTATGGTTGGAGCCTATCCCTAAACAGTACTTCGGTATAAAATTTGGAGACTCAGGGTTGCAGTAGACAAGGTGCCAGAAAAGTAGTATTTATTTCTGTGTCGGTACAGGCAAGAGGACTCGTTCTGTTGCGCTCAGCAACATCTTGACACGCTGCACTAATCTTAGCTGCACGCTCTTAAAAGATTATTTTTGTCTCGGGTTCTTTTTCTAGCCTTTGATGCAACAGCCTGCTGCGGGTTACATCAAGCCTGCAGAAAATCCCTCGATTTTCTCATCTCTTGTTTTCCAGACAGCCGGCACTTCCTCCGGGTCCAGGCGACGGGCGCCGCAGGTGAGCCAAATCCCGGCCTATTTGGGCCGGAGATTAATTTCTGTTTAAATTAAAGATGCTGTCTGGATTAAAAGGCTGAGGTGGGGGGGAGGCAGAGTCGAGCCCATGGTCTGTGCACTGTTTTACGCGCTTTCACTGAGGGCGCCCCGCTCCCCGCCTTCACGGCTCGGAGCCGCGTTCCGTGAGGGGGAAGGCAGGAGCGGCGGACCCGCGGTGCGAAGGGGAACGCTCAGAACGGACCCGATGGGCAGCGGGGCACGGCCGCCTCCCCCTCAGGAGCAGCGGGACCTGGCGGGCACCGTCCCGCGCGCCCGCCCCGCCGCGATCACGGGTCGCCGCCCACCTCCCCCGCCCCGTGACAGCCAAGATGGCGGCGGAGGGGAGGGGGGATCCCGCTTGAGCCGCCCACACGGCGGGAGGCGGCGGGGGCGAGCTGGGCTCCGCTGGGATGAGATAAGGGCGCGGGCACCGAGTGCGCTGCCTCCCGAACCCCCTTCACTGCCCGCTCCTCGCCCCGGGGAGTGCGGCTCCCGCTTGAGGTGAGGGCGGCGGGGCTGTCACCGCTGCGGGGCGCGGACCGGGGGGTTCTCCAATGCGATGCCGCGGGTCGGGTACTGCCGCGTTCCGGGGCCGGCGGGGAAGGGGCGCGGGACTGTCAGCGGGGGCGGGGAGGCCGGCGCTCGCGGGCCGGGGGCTGAGGCGGCGCGGGGGCGGCGGTAACTTTCTGCTGGGCCGCGGTGGGAGGGGGGAAAACTTTCTCCTTTCTCCTTGTGCTCGTCGGCTCGAGGCTCCCGCCAGCCCCGGCCGGGCCCAAGGGGCTCCCCGGGCTGCGGGGCCCGGGGCTGGCCGAGCCCTCGCCGCCGACCTGCCATGTTGTACGGGCTGCACGCCGGCGGGCCGGGGTGTGTGCGTGTTCCCGAATTCGCGTGTGTGTGTGCGCTCCCCAAATCCCCGAGTGTGCGCGTTTCCCCGATCCGCGTGTGTGAGCGTGTCCCCCAAATCCATGTGCGGTTTTTCCGCGCAGCACCGCTGCGTCAGCCGGAATTGCCCAGTGGTGCTCAGCCCCACGGTGCGCGTTTCTGTCCCGACTTTCCCTTCGGTGGCCTGGCTTACCCTATACCTGGATTAATGTGGCGCGCTGGACACAGTGGTAAAAATCAGCCTTGGCATTTTTATCGTCGCTCTGTCATGAGGTCTGCGTGTAGCACAAGTTGCTGGCCAGGGGATGATGGTATTCAATAACTTCCCAATGATGGTTGTTATTTTGAAGTTATTTCAAACAGGCTGCATTTAAAAATGTGCCGCTTCTCCTTTGCTAAAAATGGGGTCTTGACTTGCTGCCTAGTTCTGAAACATCATTTTTTTTAATTAACTGAGTGGAAGTGTGGTGTTCTGGACAGCTTTTTACTTCATTTCACAATTTTTTCTGGAACTGTTGCTCAACTGGAGGTTTCCGAAAAAGTGTTACATTACAGTACATAGTATTTCACTTTTTGAATGATTACACGCAAATATTTAATCTTGGCAAGTGTCTGGTGGTTTAGGGAAACTAATTGAGTTAGTCTAGCCAAGGAAGGTCGAGGGGGAGTAAATGGATTATTTCTGGTTTGTGTGTCTAGCATGCAAGTCTTACTTTGTAAGAGTCCCTTGCTTTTTCTCTTTTTTTTTTTTTTAAGTCATATATTTAGAGTACTGGTGAAACTTCATCTTGCTTTTAGAGTATTGAGGAATCTATAAGTTTTTTTAAAACTAATATTAAAGTGTAACTCTGGTAAAGGGAGCTCTTTTTTAGGTGCTATCATGACTTGGCATTGAAATAGTTTAATTATCAAAAATAGAGCATTAGAGTTTCTGTGGTTAGCTTTTGAAGAAGAGGAAAACTGCATGGAGCCTTCAAGACAGAACAAAAATGATTAAGCTTCTCTACAGCCTTAAGAGCTTCTGTGATGTACATGTTTTACTTCTGGAAATGCTGGGCTCCAGCTGGATGAGTACTTTCCTCGGGTTTGAGTGGCATCTGCTTCTTTGTACAGGCTTTACCCAATGGCTTCTGCTTCTTTGGAACAGGCTTTACCCAATGGCTTCTTCTAAAAAGTGCATTTGTTAGAAAGTAGCATAAAATATAAGATCTGCTTCTGCAAGCAGTGAGATAAAAAGCACCAGGACTATTTTCTTTAAACAGGGACTTACTTAGAAATGTTTTCCCAGTATTTGAGATTTTCATAGATCTGAGTATTCATATTTTTTGTAGCCGTGTGGTTGCAGGTTTGTGTTTCTGGTGAGCAGCTTGTTCTATATGACTTAACACCAGTATGGTGCTTAATGGAATTACTATATGTGTTAATGGCAATATTAGCAGTTGTCTAGTTAATATAGCCAGAGTTAATTATTAGTTAGAAAAAGCACAAATATTGACATAGCCTGGCACACACTATAGGGCTCAGGTGAACAGAGCTGATGCAGGTCAAGCCTTAGAAACAGTGTAAATAACCTGCTTCTATTTAAAATACGTGCTTGAAAGGGAAAGTAGAAAGGTGGAGAGTAAAGCCAGCTGGTCCCTAAAGGGAGTGAGGTTGTATATGTATATATATATATATATATATATATATATATATATATAACTCTTCTGTGTGACAAAAAAGAATTGTGGGCACCACCACTGCCAGAGGCCAGTTTGTCAGTTTTTAATCTGCAAGATTTTGCATTGAGGGTTTACTAATTTCTAGGTTAATTCCTGCTGTAGTGTGTGATAGCTGGAGAAAACTGTGTTGTGACTCTTCTGAGAGGAAGACAATTCCTAGACCAAGCTGAATGATAATGGGATTTGATGACCTTGAGGTTTTAATAGGGGAAAAAGAAATTTGCAGCATCACTTAAATATTCAACATCCTTTTTTATTTCCATCATGCTCCCTAGCAGATGAGTTGCAGTTAGTTTTGCAAGTCATAGTAGCCTAAAGTGCTTTCTATAACAGTGGCGGCAGAAACATTTGTGCTTCCTGGCCAAACACAGGCAGGTTGTGGAATGGAATAGTACAAGAGGTACTTAGTCAAAAGCTTTCTCAATCTTAAATTTATCTCCTGAAATGAAGACTTGCAGAAAGCCTTCTTTCCATTTCTTGTCCTTTCTTCATCTATGACCTGAGTTTTAAAATACGGTGTTAGCATGACCAGAAATTTGGAGGCCAAATGTTGCCCAATTTATGTTGGATTAAATAAGAAGTGAGTGTAGCCTTGCAGTGTTGTTCAAATGTATGTTTGGGGTATTGATGATTTCCAACTATGTTGCTATCTGACAGAGCATTTCAGTAGTGAAGGTTTTGATACACATGTGGCTGTAAAACTGAGGTATATTTCTGAAGTTTCCTGGAAAGAACTGTAATACTGAATAATGCTAATAATGAAAGAACCAAAAAAAGACACCAAAATAATTCCTGTACAAGTGCCTTAAGAAAGCATGATGCAATTTATGGTGATTGGTGTATTTCCAGTATGTTTATCTTGCTTGTTACAGTATTTTAATCAGGCTTCTCTGGGATGTATTCAAATTTCAAACTTTTGTTAAACTGACTCATAAAAAACCCAAACAAAAAAGCTCAAAATCCAAATCAAGCTATTCCATCCCCCACGTTGCAATCCCCCTCCAAAAGCAAAGCTGTAAAAATGTAGGACCTTTGAAGAAAGTTTAGGTTGAGCTTGCCCTTGTGCAAGGGTGCAGGTGTGGTTTGGGGGACTGAGATTACCTGTCCCTTGTCCTTCTGCTGTAGCTTCACTGGATGGTGACAAGAGCACAGAAAAGGCCCTTGGTCTCTGCACTTATATATCAATTCTGAATGTAAATAATATTTGCTACTGCAGACACAAATCATGGTATAGTTTTCTGCCATACTAAGAGCAGCTTACAGCTGTCCTGTGGAGTTAAAGCCAGCTGTGCCTTATTTTAATTGAGGAATAGCCAGCAGGTAGGGGATGAAGATGTGTAAGCTGTGAATGCATCACCACTGTTCAACTATTGTTAAAAATCAGCTGTTTCTAACACTGGTACTGACCAATAAATTATTTGAAGTGATTGAAGTTCTTTGCTATATGGCATAATAATCCTTGGATATTTTCTGCTGCCCTTCAGTTCAGGTTTAGTCTATGCCTAGTCTGAAAGTTTGGTCGGTGCCTGCTCTGGAAATAGGCTGCTGATGCTTATTAAGTGCTCCCACAGACTCCAGAGTCAAAATTAAACCATGCAGGGAAGGCTGTGTGGGGCAGTGATGCCAAGAGGTTTGATCTATAACACTCATTTCAGTAGCAGTCTGTGATGCAGAACTAGTCACTGGTAGTTCCCTAAAGAGCTCAGAAACAGTACCAGGAGGAAATTGAGAAGTGGAAATGAAAGACTTCAGAAAGTGTTGGCTGGTCCAACTATTTTAAATGGTGTATTTTTACCTTTTCAATATATTAGATGTAAGATACATTGCATTATCTAATATATAGATGAAAAATGTATATATATCTAATGGATATATTAGATAATGGTTACTGTAGAGGCTGAAATAGAATGAACTAAGTAATAATGGGAAGGGAGTGAAAGGAGGAGGAGCTATGGTCTAAAAATAGGATGAGAAGAATAAGGAGTGTGTTAGAGGTAAGTTAGCCAGTTATATCCTCCCTGTTTAATACTTACTGTAAATCTGAACTTTTAAAAATCTGGGTCAGGAAAATCATTAATGCTAATTAATAAAATTATTTCAATTTGGCCATCTGAAATGAAAGTGAACAGGCAGTAAGTGTGATGTATAAGTCCACGTATGTAAATAAAAATGTCCCAAGAGAAAACCCTCACCTTGTGCGCAGGCTTTATGCAAACACAGAGGAGGGCTTTGTGGGCTGGACTCTTGAGTTTTGGTTTTGTCTTGAGCTTCAGAAGAAACTTGTGGGCCTAAGGAATTATTCTCAGAGTTCCTAACTTGCCAAGATCAGGATCAGCAGTAGTTACCTTGGCATATCATTGCTCTTCAGCTAATTTATGGTGATTTTTGGGAGGAGACCCTAATGTTGTTGTCTATTGCTTTGCTGGCTGGGATACTGTCCCATCAATGCATGGTAGTTGATCAATATATTTGTAGCTGAGCTGGTAGTGGTACTTGCACACTTATTTTTCTGTGGAATAGATGCTGAACATTTTGGTAACTGGATGTAGAGATTTGCTGGATGAGGGAGGTATAAGTGAGTGTTATCCCTCCATTAAACCTTTCCAGTGGGGTGTAGATGATCTGCAGGCAGCGGTTACAGCCCTGCAGATGCAGTCTGTGCATGGCTGTCCCTGTCTATAATTTGCAGTGTGGTCGAGTCCAGTTTTCTCATCTTACAAAACATTTTTGCTGGTCAAAGGGAAAAAAATCGTATAAAACGTTGTAAGTCTCAGAGTGTGTTTTTAAATGTAGCAAAATGCATTAGAAACAGTCCCCACCTGTCTTTCCTTCCATCACACCATGAATTCAAAATTTAATTTGGGTAGAGAATGGTTTCAAAACAAAGCTGAGGTTGGCATGTGTGTCCCAATGTGTCAGGGTGAAAGCACTTCTGTCACTCTTGGTTGATGCACTTTGACATTTTCAGTGACAGCTTTTGGGTTTGAAGCTCAATATTGGAAGATTTTCTATTTTCATTTGCTTTTATCTGCTGTGCCAAGAAAAATAGAACATTCTGTTTGGGGGACTTTGCCTTTTAAAAAGTTGTTGTATAGTAAATAGTTGTACAAAAAACATGGATGAGCCACCCTGCTGAACTGTGCTTTGGATGAAGTAATATTTACATTTTATAGTGCTTATTTTGGCTTTTCTCCCCCTGATTTGCTACAATTTGTTTTCTGCATCCCTCCCTACAAACACAGTTGTATTTCAGAAATCCTTTCCATTCTTTGGTGGTGCCTTTTGGCCATAAATACTGTAATCTAGAAAGAAAAGTGGAAGTTTTAAAACTGGCCCTGTTGAGATTTGTCTCTGTTGTGAATCTTGTGGGATACTTGAACATCCTTGTCCTGAATTTTTTGTAGGCAGGGTTGAATTTCATGGGATTTTGCTGTGGCACAACTGGAATGATCACCGAAGGAGCCTGTGCCTTGTTAGACCCTCTTAGTAAATGCTTTGGTTTTATTGAGACTACAAACAGCACTGTTCGTTGTATTGAGAAACAAGCAAATAGAACACTTGGTGAGTGAGGGGAAAATGTGTAGAAGATGTGGGATATGCCTGATTCTCCCTCAGGGTGAATGAAGTCTATTCCTTCCTGCCTTCTCTCTGCCACTTACTGTGCTTCCTCCTCTAAGCTTTGATGCTGTAGATGACCAGTTCCTGCTCACTTTACTGTAGTCATCCTGCTGAATCTAGATTAGCCTTTGAATTTAGGCCTAATCTTTCTTTCTTTCTTGGCATTTCTGAACAAGTCTCCTTGTCCCTCAGTTCTTGGCTACATTCCTACTTTCTTCTCCCAAATTCATGGTCTTTTGTTTTGTCCGTCTGCTTTTATCCAGCACTTTTCTGTTTCCCAGCACCTCTTAGACATCCTTTGTTGCCAAGTTTTCTGAGCTCTCTTGATTATCTCCTCAGCTGTTTGGATCAGAGATGTAAACCATGACTTGGTACAGATGATTGTGCATGGGCCTGCAAAACACTTGGTAGCATTTCCAGTCCTGTGATGCAGGGCAGAAAAATCTTAGGTTTTCTCCTAGGTTTTTTGTGGATTTTTTTCTTTTTTAATAAAAATTGATGCAGCGTCAAAGGGAGCCTAGTGGAGGCTGGTGGCTTCCTGTGAATTATTGTGTTGTCTAACACAATAGTGCAGATGTGTGCAGTAGGGTCTAAGAAATAATGCAACTGATCACTTTAGCCCTGTTCTCACTGTTGCTGTCATTTGTGTAACTGTAGTAGGAAATGGGAAGAAAAAGTACAGGCGATGTCCTACTAAAAATAAAAATGCTATGAGGTTATGCTATTTGGGTTTTAATGTCAGTCCTCTGCATCTTGTTTCTTGAAGAAGTAGATCCTTTACTTAGAGGACCAAAAACTATTTGCAAATAAGTTCTGCAAGTAATACAAAATACAGCTGCAAGTACGTTGGCAGCAGTGCTGGCTGTGTTCCTTGTGATGCCTAAATCTATATTTTTTCTTTCATTTAAGTCTCCTCATTGGTTTTCCAGAGAGTTGACTAGAAAAGAATCTATTTGAAGTGTCCATGGGGAGATTAGTCATGTGTTAATGCTGTGTAATTCTTGGACTTTTTTCAGCTGTGCTTGAGGTCTGCAGGTGATCCCAAAATTTGTAATTTCTGGCACTCTTGGAAACTTGATATTAATGTTTGTATAGTTGGAGAAAATTATTTTGTACTACTGCTGCATGCTCTCTTTTTAGTCTTGTATGAAAATGTTCAAGGTCAGATACTGAAAAGTACCTGGCTGTAACTGGTGTGGGTCCATGGTGGGTTAGAGAGACCTGCACCAGGGCTGGATTCACTCTCTGGGCTGTCAGAGTAATGAACTAACAGTGCTGATTGCTCCTGTGTGATCTTGAAGAAATGGTCTTGTACATTGGGGTTATGAACAGAACCTTGAACTTTGTGATCCCAAAAATATAATTCTGATAATCTAATTCCCCAGATTTTTCCACTTCAGGAATGGAAGCAAATATTTCATGGTTTGCATCACCCCTCCTGGGATGCGTTTCTTCCCAGCCTCTCTTATGTTACACTTTGTTTGCTGCAGTCTTCTCATGGTAATCTTCTGAGAGTGTTTCCCAGTCTTGGGGAATAGAAGCTTCCTTTAAACAGAGTTCATTTTTGACTACAGCCTTGCTGATGCTAATGAGTTGTTCTGGGAGCCCAGAGTCTGAGTGTCTCCAGTGAGGCGCTGTCCTCAGTCCTGTGGTGCAAAACTGCTGCTTCAAAATGCTCAGATGTAGCACAGGCTCCTGGGCTTGCAAGTGCCTCAGTGTAAAACACAAGCTCAAGCTGTCTGTAGTGATACCAATGTTTAAAAGTGGCCATGCTGGTGTTCACCATATCTAAAGAAAAATTATGTATTGTGGCAGTAAGGGGCAAGATGACTGTATCACCCACTGCAAGAGGAATTGGGGTAAGGTGGCCAAATGGAAGAGTATGTGTTTTTTGCTGATTGTGGAGTAAGAAGGATCTGCTTAAATGTCCGAATCTTGCAAAGAAAAATGGTTTCAAGTAGACTTTGAAAGGTTTTTGGGCTGAGAGAGCACTTTGATAGCTGGCTAACACCTAGGAATGGACACAGAAAGTATTGATTGTCAGAAAATAATGGAAGAGTTGAAGTAATTTGAGTGGCTGGCTCATCTTTGATTTATTTTGGTTTAAAGCATTAGGCGTTGTTTGCATTCTTAAAATATCCATGTAGCATAAAACTTGATATTTTGTTTCTTAGTTTTAAAGTCTGGTTTAATTTACTTTTTTTAGTGAAGTGATATGTAACCTTATCTTAGCAAGGAGTCCTACAGCAATCCACAGTGTTCATTTCGTGTGACTGGTGCAGTGAAGTGTGCAGAAAGTAAGTTTCAACAAATGTGTACATTGTTTGATTCTTATTTTTACTGTTTCTATAGGGAATGAAACTTTAACAAGAAGTCTATGTTAAAGCCTGGCTGACAGCAAGAGAAGCAAAGTGTAGAAGCAATGCCCTGATGAAAAGGTAGGGAACACATTGGTAGAGTTGGCAAAAAGCTTGTGTTCTGCCTTGGGAATTCCTGTGAAATTAGAGGGCTTCTGCTTTGTTCCCAGGATTGTTTGCTTGCTATGAAGAAAATACAGGGGGGAAAAGGCTTATCTGACAATTTTGCCAGGCAATTTTGGCAGTACAGAGATGGGGTGAAGTTTTTTCCTTGTGCAACTGCAGTTACTCACATGCCTTGAGACTGTTGAACTCCCATGGGATTTGTGTGGTGTTATGTCTGAGAAATGGTTCTGAGTAGCTGTAGCAGGACTGACTTAGCCAGTTAACTTTGCTTTGCTCTTGTATGCCCAGCTGACGCTCTGTGGGGAGGTTACTTCAACAGGCTAATGTAGCAATGCACATATGAGATGCTGGGGGCTGTTAGAACTTTACTGACAATATTTAATAATTAGCCTCTGATTTGTGTCTCTGTTCATCTGTTCTTTGTGTTCCTTCAAAGGAAATAACTTCTTAGAATGTTATTGTATGATGAATATTTAAAAAAAATAAATCTCCAGCTTTGAACTGCTTTAAAAAAGGTTGCAGAGCCCTGCACTGGTTTCCAGCCTCCTGTAGGAGATATTTGTTGCTTGTTTATACATGACACGTCTTTGGGGCATGCTAACAAAGTGAAATATCACCTGGTTTAGACAGCAAATGGATCTAATAAGGAACTCAAATTAATAAGCAATTTAATATTCTCAAAGAAAAATGCAGGAAGGAATGAGAATGACAACAAGGCAGATTAAAAGATTACAAGGCAGTTGTTGTATTTGTCTGCCAGATGTGGACTGGCAGAAACTCTTCTAATGGAGTCAGATGGTCCTTACTGCTGTCTGGGAAAGTTGGCTCCTGGAAAGAAACTGGCATGGCTGGAGCAGTTCTTCTGGTCTGGAGCCACTTAAAAGTTACCTCTGCAAAATTCTGTGGGTAGGAGCAGGTTGTAGGAATTGGATGAGTTTTTTTTTTCCTTGCAAATGTTGTAGTGCATCTGTAGTAAACTGTACTTTGGGAAGCATCGTGCCTGTTCGTGCTGCACAGATGGAATATATGGCACATCCACATCAGTTCTGGTCATGTGATGGAGAAAAGCTGATGTGTGCTTTCCTCCTCTAGTATTTGAATGAGGAATGTGATCTGTTTAAAAAAGCTTGGACACTGAATAAATTATAACAGTGGTGACAAGCAGCAAAAATCTTTAATTAGTATTTTCTAAATGTTTATGAAAAAATAGGATGTTAGAAAATTACATTGAATAAACAGTAAAACTGTGTTACCCTTTGTCTTTCAGCAGAGCAATCAAGCTAATAGTTTGTGGATCTGAGAGATTATCTGATTGTTTCCCCTGTTCCCATATTTTTAGAAGTTACAAAAAGCCCTCTCATCTATGTAGTCATAATTTGCAAAGTGTGTTTAATTTTTTTACATGTGACTTTGCTATTTGCAAGGATATTTTGGTTCTCTCTGATCTTTATGGTGTTCAATTTAATGGCTGTCATATGATTAATACCACTATAAAAATAATTATCATGAGATGGCTCAAAGACCATATATTGCACTTATTTCCGGGGACTTTTGTAAGAGGTTATGGTTATGATCCCATGGTACTGTCTTCGAAGTGCAGCCTTTTGTCCCCAGATTACTGAAGTGTAGAGAGGCAATGGAAGCTTCTCAGTGTGGCACTCTTAATTGTTGAATTTCATCTGGAACCAGCTGCTTCAAGCAACCCTCTTGTGCAGTGTGACTTTTTCTGCAGTGTTTTTCATGTTTGTTTGGTTTGGGGTTTTTTTTCCTCCTCAAAGTTTACTTGCAGTATGGTGCGATGATGTAGGCAGCATTCCTGACCTCCCACATTACAATCCAAGGGGTGGAGTGGAGACCCCATGGCCAGGCTCTGTTGAAACCGTTGCAGGGGAGGGAACTCTGGGACTTTCTAGCTGATAGAGCCTCACAGCAGCTGAAGACCAAGGGAGATAAGGAAAGCTATCCTGCTGTGGAATCAGCAGCTGTAGAAAAATCTCTCTCCTTGGACTGACACATGTCCCCATCCCAAGGTTATCTCAGGTACTATCCTGAGATTCACGCCTGCAAGGGACAACCACTTACTCACTGAGTAAGATGTATGACTAAAGTCACTGTGGAATAGCTTCATGGTAAGAGTTTCTACAGAAATTCTTCATCAGTTTATGTGAAATGCTCTTCACAGAATGATTATTTGTCACTGAGTTAGCTTGAAATTTATGCCTTCTTTCTGGGGTCTGTTAACATAAAATTTGCATAAATCTGCTCTCCCGGTAACCAGATGTTGAAAATTTGAGTATCACAGTAGCTCTAGTAAAGTCTAAGTCAGCCTTAGACTAAAATACCACTGAAGTTTATCTTCTGCATTTTTAGCTGCAAGTTTTTGTATCAAAAGACAAAGATCATAACATCCTCATAGAATCCCTGAATGGTTTGGGTTGGAAGGGACCTTAAATCCCGTCTCATTCCACCCCTGCCATGGGCAGGGACACCTTCCACTACCCCAGGCTGCTCCAAACCCTGTCCAGCCTGGCCTTGGACACTTGCAGGTATGGAGCAAATATGAAAGGATAATACATCATCAGCCAGGCCTTTTTTTTTTCCTCTCTTCTGTAAAATCTGCATTAAATTATGAAAGTCTTGCTGACTTGTGTATTATGTGCTATAACCTTAGGAAGCAAATCTGTGTGATAGCAGGTGTTTGTATGTAGGGGATTCTAATTTTAACTGCCTCTAAATGAGGAGAGCTCGTCCCAGTTTTTCTTGAAAGTGCTTTTGGGAATAAATGAATGTTTGAATTTAAGACTTGGGGTATAAACTTTATATGGAATAATGGTGAAGTTTAAATGGTGTAAAGGTATGGTTCTTCAGTATTTATATATACACATTATTCTGTTTATTTGTAATGCTGTCTTGGCTGATTAAACTGGGGTAGTGCTGTTAATACACTGGAGTTATAAGTCTTGCTTGCAGTTTTAACAGCCGTCATTTGTGTAGTTTTTGATTAGTAAAGTGTTAGTTTCATTTCATCCTAACAGGCATCATGAATCACTCCAGAAATCAGTGTAGTTTTGTGAAATGGTGCTGGTGAGAAAAGGAAAAAAACCTTAATGTTACAATAACTATAATGTAGTCTTACAGAGAGTTGTTAATGTAACAAAATACTTAGAACTTCAGTCATATTAGCTGAAAGATGTAGTTGTCTGGTCTTATGCCAGAGTTTAAGGATACTTTGTTAAACATCTCCTCTCCATGCATTTGTTCCCAGCCTGCCTGGGTTTGCTGGAGCCACATGGACAGTGAGATAATAGGCGGCACATGCAGAGGTTGAGTTTGTGTGTCTTTGAATATATCACTCAAGGAGGAGTTTGAATTTGTAGTCATTACTTTCATATATATGCTGAATAACATATTCCAGATGTTTTTGAAATAACTGAATTTAGGTTAAACTAAGCTCAGTTTTGTAACTGCATGCTCTCTTCAAACACAAGCTGAATAGTTATTTTCAAGT
The DNA here is from genome assembly GCF_017639235.1 of Corvus kubaryi. Classification (NCBI taxonomy): domain Eukaryota; kingdom Metazoa; phylum Chordata; class Aves; order Passeriformes; family Corvidae; genus Corvus; species Corvus kubaryi. The sequence goes on along the minus strand of NW_024581133.1, from coordinate 10,673,318 downwards.
TGTTACTCTCCTATATATTGATGATTGTTTCCCAGTAATCATGTTTGCTGAAGTGTCCCATAGGGCTTATTAACCATATAGAAAAAATAAAAGCTAAATAATTTGGGGTTTCTTCTTGGCATTTTCTAGAACAATGTAAATAAGCATAAAATAAAAATCTTCACTCACTTCCTTGCAGCTTTAGAAGCTTGTCAAGCCAGTCCAGCAAAACATAACCAACCTAGAAAATAAGAGCAGGAAGAGGGAATTGTCTCTCTTGTGCTGGTGGATGAGGTTGGTAGAGGTGATCAGGCACAGCCTGACATTCTTCTTGCTTGAGCAGGGGCTGGTGCTGGAAATCTGAGACCAGCTTGGAACAATTTGATTAAATGCACGTTATCAACTTGGGATATAATTTTCCAAATTACCAGTAAGAAATATCTGAATTTATTATGTTTTAACAAAAATTCTTGGTCAAATCCAAGAATCATGATGGCATTAAGTTTGAGAAGTCTTAATCCTTGCTGCTTAGAGCAAAAAATAAAGGGAGATAAAGCAAAGGGAATAAAAGTTACATGAAAACTGAAGTCTTGTACCAACCATTCAAACTGTTTTAAATTCTGGTTGTTCAGTTTCGTAATGTCAGCAAGCTCTTGCAACTCCTGTGTGGTAACAGCTTCTCTTGCAATAAAATTTTGCACCCAAACAAAATTAATTCAACAAAAGGGAGTCTTAAATAGCTTGTCTGGTTTAAAAAGTCTGTAACTTGATGACAGTAAACTTCCTGAAGCTACTCTAGCAAGATTCCAGCACATATGGGTGACTTGGATAAACATTTTTAGCCCATTTCTCAATGTTCCATGAGAGAGCAGAAAGAATTTTCTTTTTTGCATGCTATGATTTTCTGTTTTTAAAAATAGCCATAATTTTATCATTTCTGATTGGTATTTCTTTCTTAGCAGTTGTAACACCTTGTAATGGAAGATGGAAGACAAAGGGGCTCGTGTTGCTGACTACTTTGTTGTCGCAGGATTAACGGATATCTCAAAACCACTGGAGGAGGAGATCCACTTCAACGATGCCTGCCATAAAATCGCCAAACCAAAAGAACCCATCACAGATGTAACAGTCCTTAATAAATCCCTGGGGGAGGAGGTTCCTCAGGGCTATAAATGCATAGATGTCACTCCCTCGGGCCTGTCCGCAGATCTCAATAATGGCAGCCTTGTAGGACCGCAGATATACCTTTGTTATCGCCGAGGAAGGGATAAGCCTCCACTTACTGATTTGGGGTGAGTGCTTTCCCTGTTCCAGTGGGTGATTTTCACAGGTTTATTTAACTAAAAAGCAAATAAGGCAGGTTTAGGGAAATGCCATACTGTTTAAATACAAGGCAAAACTCTAAACAGGAAGATACTTGTTGACTTGAGCCTACCGTAACCCAGTATGGAAGGGAAAATGCATGCTGAGTGGATTTTAATGACAAGTGTAATCCTTCCCATTTTGGAGTTTTCAAATCCATTTATAATTTTTAATGTATATATTTGGATGGGGATAAGATGCTTAACCTATTTAATACAAATTGAAAAGAGGTAAGTTACATGACATTCTTAGGACCAAGCAATGAATCTTTAACAGAACTGAAAATAACACTATTTTGCAGTAAACAAAATGCTTAAAAGCAATTATGTATGAGGAAAACCAGTATAGTTTCGTCATGAAGCTTTTCTGTTAGAATACAGTTGGAGATAATGTGACCTGAACGTGTCAGTAAAAATGTTTTGCTCAGAGATGAGACAAGAGCTGTGATTAAAACTCAAAGTGTTTTAAAAATGTGCCTTCTGAATTTTTTTGCATCCCCTTTTAACTAGGGTTTTATATGATGGGAAAGAAAGAGTGAAGCAAGACTGTGAAATCATTCAGACCACCCCGTATGGGCGGCCTGCCAACATCAGTGGCAGTGCCTCATCACAGCGGGTGTACATCACCTACCGCAGGGCCTCCGAGAACATGACCCAGAACACCCTGGCTGTCACAGACATCTGCATCATCATACCGAGCAAAGGAGAGACCCCTCCGCATACCTTCTGCAAGGTGGACAAGAATCTTAATAATAGTATGGTAAGATTCAAAATCTGGGCTTTGAACACTTGATACTCACTGATGTGATGTTTGTGAAGTATTTGTGGCAGTTCTTGGAGTACCTGGTGAAAAATTTTGATAAGCGCTCTCCAAAGATAAATCAAATATTGGAAGAGTTGGAGGATTGCATTCCTTTGTTCCTACTTGGAACAAAGTCTTTCTGGAAGCCTTAGAGCAAATGTTTGGGTTTTTTTAGTGCTGACTCCAGCATCTTTGGATTGATCCTTTAGAAACTGTTGTGTACCATGTGTGTAACCGGAGGCTTAACAGGTGTGGCTGTTTCTGACACTGCTTTTACTTTTGTGGTGGGAATTCCATATCTAGCAACCAGTTGCTGTTTTGTTTTCCAACTCTTCCCTTCACCTACAATGCTATTTTATAAGTGTTATTCTCCCCAGTAGTTTCACAAACTTCTTATTTAAAGAAAGTTGTATGTGAGTGATATTGGAAGCTGTTGACTGTAAGCACATTTGAGTAATTAATATAACATTTGAGTAATAAGTCTGGCCTGCTAAAATACACAGGTTTCACAGCACTTTGATTTTCAGAACTGAGTATTTTGGTGTCTCCTGGTTAAATCTGCAGCCCCAGGTGCTGGCTCTTGCAGGGTCCTCAGAAGTCAGTGTGCTGGGGAGGATGCTGACTGCTCTGCAAGTGGGATCATGTGAAAAAGATGATGGGAATTGATTTGTGCTTGTTTTTAAATAAATGCCTGTAGGCATTAACCAATGGATTTTTCAGTTCTTCTAGTCCCTGCATTGACTGGGTTATGGGAGTGCTGTCTTAGGGAAGTTGTTACACCTTTCTCCCTTCTATAAAAGCTCTGGGTTCGCTCTATGGGTGCTGGTCTTTTCTGTTCCATGCCTTTCCCTGTTCTTTATTCTCATGTCCAGAACTTGAGAATTTAAATACTTTAAGTTATCAACTTTATTATTAATTATATTCTGTTATGTTCCTTTGTTATACTTCATCACTTAATCCAATAAGTTCTTTTGTTTTACAGTGGGGCTCAGCAGTATACTTATGTTATAAAAAGTCTGTGGCAAAAACCAACACCATATCATATAAAGCTGGTATGTAACTACTATTTAGCTTTTTTTATCTTCAATTCAGGATTTGCAGGCTCATTTGTAATGTAATGTATTTTGTATGAAAGAATTAACTCTATCTTGCCATTATCCAACAAGGAATCTTTCCCTAAGCAATTATTTTAAAATCATGTCCAAAAAGAAGCCTTAGAACTGGGTATCATGACCAGGCTGTTTTAAAATTGGCATTTAATTGGGAAGCTCAGCTGTGTTTTGATACGTTTCTGCAAACCTGTGCGTCTCCCACCTGGGTTTGTGTTACTGGTAACTGTCTCTTAAGGATGTGTGTATGTGTATATGCAGAAGAAAATACCACAAAAATTATTCGATACATTTTCATGATCACTTTCTTTACAAACATTTTAAAGAATCCTGCAGATTTCTACACTGCCTTGAGCATCACTGGCACTGAGCTCTTTAAGTATTTTTGGATTGTGTATCATCTTTATTGTTTTATTTATAAGACAGAATTAGATTTGCTATGACTGATTAAACGTGTTGGGTTTGCGTTTGTCGTGTGGGGGGTTTTTTAAAGGCTGGTTTTGTTTGGCATACAAGTCATGAGCATGATTCACACTTAAGCTTTAATCCACTTACATCCCTTTTAGGTGCTGCTCTCTGTAAACAGGAGTTCAGGACGTACTAAAAGGTGGACAGTACATTTGTAAACAAATAAAAATTTTAAAAGGCCCCACATCTGGTGGTGACTTGCACAAAATTTTGATTCTTGGCAGGAGGGGGAGCCACTGCCCTTTTTGGTTACAAGTTTTTATTGCTTAACATTCCCCTTTCTATTAGAAAAGTGCATAGTGATTGTGCTGTCTAATGGAGAGCAATCCTAAATCCCTTCATGCAGTACCCATTCTCAGTGTGGAGTCCCCTGGGCTGGCAATCAGACAGGATGGATTGCTACAGCCTCTGATGTAACTGAGGACCTGTATGCTAAAAGCCTCTGATTCAGATCTTCATGTTCTACGGCTGTGTTTAAAATTAAGTCTAAACACATTGGTCTGACAGCACAGTAGCTGAATCCTCAGCTGAGGTGGATCAGCATATTTTATTTGATTCTATTGATATTTAAAAACTATCCTAATATCTAACATATACATATTTTTCAGGGGACATTTGTTGGCAAGAATTAATTGGTGTCATATTGAAATCATCAGTCTTATTTCTCAATTATTCACATTACCTTTTTTAAACTAGATTTTCAATCTTTGCTCATACTCGTGATGAGTGTGGACTGTTATAATAACAGTTGAGATGCACACAGCCTGAAAAGAGGAAAAGATAATCAGTTATGAATAGTTTCTAGAATGGAAAGTAAAATTTCAGTGTAATGCTTTAGTCAGGTGATTTCCCCTTAGGCCATGGGAGCATCTACCACTTCCAGCTATTCCTGTGCCTGATTATTTACACCTTCACTGATCTTCTGAAGTTACTGTGTGCTCATATATGAATTTTCTGGCAATTATTTTATGGAATGAGCTATTACAAACCTGTTTCTGCTGGCTCTTCTATAACTGCCTCTTTGCACATTCTATTTATAGGTTTAATATGCAGATATCCCGAAGAAGATTATGAATCATTCCCATTACCAGAATCTGTGCCTCTTTTTTGTCTCCCTATGGGTGCAACAATTGAATGTTGGCCATCTAACAGTAAATACCCTCTCCCAGTTTTTTCTACATTTGTACTAACTGGAGCTTCTGCAGAAAAGGTATTTTGAAACCTTAAAAAAACATTATTCATTTAACTGAAAAAACTCAGTTGTTTATTTCTTCAGGATGATGATAATGAATGTTTTCATAGATAAGCTTGAATCTGTTCTCTTGGGCTTGATTCCAAGACTGCTTTGAAGAGTGACTTGCCGTAGTTTCAGTGCTGGACTGCTGATCATAAATCTGTGCTCCTTTGCTTTCCTGTTAGCCTGTAAAACTGGAGAGTTGTAAAATTGCACTGCATATACATGCAAGTAATGCTATTTTTATTGCAAGCATGGAAACGACCTTGCATGTACATACTTGTTCTAAAAAGTAAATTGGATGTCAGGGGATATGGCTTTGAGTTGTGTATAAAGGATTCCTAAAATAGCTCTAAAGGCAATTGGAGGAGCAATTGACTGGAGTTGTACTCTTTATAATCATTATTTTTCTCTCAAATAGATAATTTTGTAAATTACTTTTTCTCATATGACATTGAGTGTTTTAAATAAATAATAGTCTGGATTTTCACAGCCATAAGAATATTCTGGAATGGAATGCTTCAAAAGATGATGCATTAATGTATCTTTTCAAACAGTAACACAGACTTGATTTTCTGTGTGTTTGGGGTTTCTTAGATTGCTTTGAAGATCAAGGAAAAGTTATTGCCTTCAAATCCATGATGTGTTTGCAGGTATATGGTGCTGCTATTCAGTTTTATGAACTGTATCCTGAAGAGAACCTCACAGAGAAACAAAAATCTCAGCTGGGATTAGCAGCTGCTGTCGAGGGAAAAGACACGTGCAGAACAGTGCAGACAAATAAATGCATCTGTCTGCTCTCTCACTGGCCTTTCTTTGATGCTTTCAAGAAATTTCTTACCTTTCTGTATCGTTACTCCATTTCTGGGCCACATGTCCTTCCCATTGAGAAGTAAGTAATTTCCAAAATTCATAACAGTAATTTCAGTTGGTAAGAGGGGGTTTTTGTTCTAAGCATCCTGTAATATCCTTTTTACTTGGGTCATCAAACATTAAATATAATGGCTGCACTTTGCTCCTCTGATAAACATATCTTTACCTACTTCCTGAAAAAGTCTAGATTTTTATTTGTGATTTAAGTGCCTGCAAAGGTCTCTGAAAGCTGTTTTAATTAGCTTTGCGCCCTTTAGCCATAGTGATTAGAAAGAGCAAGATTATAAATCCTTTCTTAATCTTGGACACATCAGGTTAGGAGAATTAAATGTGTAGATTTGCATTTTTTCAAACGCCTATTTGCAGTGTAAGGAGAGATGATAAAGCAGATTGAATATTTTGCACTAGTAATTATCTTCTATTTGTGATAAATAAACTTAATTTCTTTCTCACATAAAGGATTTCACATTATAAAATGCAGAGGAAATCCTTACACCAAGAAGTGGTCGATAGCTGTAATTGATATGTAATGCCACGTAACATTTCTTGGATCATGTAATGTTTTAATGCAACAGATTTCAGATACACCATTTACTTCTATTACACATCAGTGTTTTTTCTGCTTCAACTTAAATACTAACTTGTAGGAGACTTCGACTTTGTGGATTAAGTATTTTTTTGATTGTTTATCCCCTTGATTATTCCACTTCCCATCACTGTACTTATTTGAAGATTCTGACTGTGTAAACTTACAATGATGAAAACTTTTTTTTTTTTTTTTAAAGCTTAGGGGTTTGGTGTTTTGGGAATGAATAAAATAAGTTGATATCAGAAATGCTTTATCAACTTGGATTTTATGGATTTATTCTAATTTCTCTGATTTGTAAACTGGTCAGTTTACTGTGGATAACTTAAATATGGGATTCTAATGTAGTATCCAGCCTACTTTCTTTGGCTATTTTAATGATGATGAAAGTTGTGTGTGCCATACATGTACCTGAACATTTTCAGTCAGCCCAGCTGCTGCAAACAGCCAGCTTCCCTTGTTGCGTGACGTGTTCCATGTTTTGGCCACTGTCTTCATACACCGGTAATAAAGAAAAACCCAAATTGATGCTTGTTTGTGGTTTGTCTTAATTTCTTCAAAATGCAGTTGCCTGTGTCATAATAGTGGTAACATTTGTAGAAATCCTGATAAAATATGTGCTGTAGGAAGGAGTTTAGGATGGAATACCTGTTTCTCATGAGTTTTTACTGACCCCATGTTGCTTCTTTTAATGTGACAGTGGCTATTGTGTAAAACTGCACTTTTAGAACTTGTGTAAGTTTAATCAATTCATAAAACTGAGAACTTTGTCAAATTATAAAAACATTTTTCTGTATTCGTAGTATGTGGAAAAACTTTAATGTTTTTTCATCAGCAATTTTATATAACATTTTGTATTTAGAACTGAAGAAAATGGATAAGCTTAAGGATTCTCCTTGATACTCAGCCATAAATATTTTTTTTGCAGATAACCAGTTCTAGTCTCTGAGGTTTAGTGCTATTTCAAGCTCTCTCAGAAGCAGGATTTTAAAATGGGACTGTGATACTCAAACATCAATGTTTCTACTTTACAAGTGAAAAAAAACCTCTTTGTAACAATCTCACAAACCAAGTTTGTATTCTGAAAGAGAATCTGCCCTCCCATTTTCTTGTGACCAGTAGAAAAATAGGTTTTCAAGGTCAGAATACCCCAGTAGGATTCAGGTGCTGGGATTTTTTGTTCTGTTTTCTGAATAAGTATGTGCTATTTTAATATCATAATTGCTCTTACTGTAAAAAATTTTGTCTTGAGGTAAAGTAGTTGAAGCGTGCTTTCTACTAAATCAGTATTTTTCTTTTCCTCTAGACACATTTCCCATTTCATGCATAAAGTACCTTTTCCATCCCCTCAGAGGCCAAGAATTCTAGTTCAGGTAGGTGTAATTTTCTCCAATAACTGTGTCTAAGGTGAAGATAAAGCAGGTTAATAAATGGAAAATGTAATTTTTGTGCTCAAACTATTTTTGTTCAGGATTTCTTTTTCCTAAATTCATGTATGTGATGTGAGAAATCTGTAAAAATTCTATTTCCAGTTTAGTTAGTGACCTTAGTGAGTTATTACACGAAGCTGTTTAGTGAGCTTTGAACTTAATTTTTTTTCAGAGTATATGGAAATTAATGAAAAACTACTCCAAGTCAGCATGTGGTCTGACTTTTGCACTGTTTGCTTTTGAACTGTTTTCTTCTTGCTACTGTATGAAGGCTGAGTGTAAAATAAATAAATAAAACTAAAACCAGATGTGAAATGTATAACTGTGATTGCCCCTCTTCCCAAAGGGCTCTGTGCTCTCCTCTCCATGATGGACGGCTCTCAGTGAGAACTGCAAGAGCCACACTGAGTAACAGCCCCTTTATCAAACATGGGCCTTGCTCTGTCCTCCCTGCAGGACTGTGTGGGAGTGAAATAATTACAAGAATTGCTGCCTGTTCTTTGAAATTTCAGTGTGTCACTGTTGGTAGGAGAGAAAAAATCCTTGTCATGAAGACTTCTGAAGTGTTATTAAATCTTTTTCTTTTCTCCTAAAGAGGCAAAATAGTTAGAGACATGTTAAAATTTTTATTGCAGAGAAAAGAGAGCTCTCTTGCAGTCATAGTATTCTACGAATCGTGGTTTTGATTAAATACTTAAAAAATGATGCTCTTCTCTGTTATTACTTGTATAACATAAAATATGGAGAGCCCTGTGCAGTTCTGAGCCTTAATTGTGTAGCCCATATGGTAGCGAAGTCTTTCAGAGCAAATACAATCCTGGATTATGTCTTTATAGCATGTACTGAATATTGAAGATACTCTTTAGTGTATTCTAAAGGAGTGATATTTATTAAAGTTACTGGAAAGGGATTAGAGAACAGTTATACTGAAACTATATCTGGCACTTTTGTCCCTTTTCTTATGATTTTAAACTTCAATTCAAAACCCAGCATTTTTACATCTTGTTTTAGGCTTTTTGTATTCAAATTCAATAAAATATTTGTGCTAGGATACTCTAAACACCTATTTAGAGAGATTGTAATTGAGTTCAGAGAAAATAGTTTAATGCTTTTAGTCTGAAATGTTAGGGAATTTTGTTGAAGTATGTATGGTTTATATCCTGGAACAAAGTCTGAAGGTCTAGATGTAAGTGATGTGAAAATTATGTCTGTTATACCTTATTTTCAAAATGTTTTCTGCATTAAATTAATACAACTTTAGGAGCTGATAGTACAGATGGAGAAAGCACTGCTTTTACAGTAGGCAGTGGTAATTGCGGTCTGTGAAAAAATTCTTCCTTCCAGCTGCTTCCAGGGACTTAAGTTGTGTTTGAAACTGCACTGAATAAAATCACAGGTGATTGTACCAAAGACTTTTCCCCAAAATTAGTGGCGGAAATGCATATGTTGAAAATGGCAAGCTTTTAGGATTCCATTTCTCTCTGAAGCCTGTTAATGGAAAATGTGTTAGTCTTTTGCTAAGCAATTAAACTTCTAAGTTTCAAAGACATTATAGCCATTAGTAAAACACTCCAGAATGTTCCTGTTTGCCAGCTTCCAGCTGCCGTAGTTGAGAGGTTCCTTCTGACCTGAGATCTGCTGGACTGTGTTGTGTGTCCTACATCCCCTTACTGCACAGAGGTTGCTGTGCTAATGTATCACAACCTGCAGACTTCAAGAGCACGTGGAGTAATGTTTCTCCCTCTGGGGACTGGGGGTAATTACTGCCCCTTCTGCCTGAGGGAGATGTGCTCCTTGAAGAGATGCTTAATTGTGTTTATGTGCTTTTGCTGAAGCACAAGTCAGAGGACATCAGGCTGATGCTTCCTTTCAGAGGGTAGTTTATGAAGGTTTGCCTCAGGCTGAAAAAATGAGTCCTGTGAATTCTTCCACTGAACAAGCTAATGGTGCTGGTGGTCCCAAGGTGACTTACTTGACAAATCCAGCATGTGGTGTGGCCATCCTCATTTGTCAGGGAAGTGGGATGTGAAACGTGCAGGGAAACAGCATTACAGACACTCCTTAATTCCCTGGGTTTGGTGGGTCTCCAGACACAGAATTAGGTGACTTTGTGCTTCTAAGTCATCAGTCTTGTCTTCTGGCTTCTATTACCTGGTCACCTGCAGTGGGTCTAAGGTCAAACATACTCAAAACTGACATGTTACTAAAAATGGTCCAAACTTGCAGGTTAGTTATACAAGTTGCTGTGACTGAGTTACTACTGCTTTTATACAACAGAAAATGCAGGCAGGATTAAGCCAGCTGGTATCTTGTTACCGTGGATTTACTATGGCTGAAAACATCAGCTGAGCTTTGATAAACTGATTGTGCATTGCTATTCTTGTACTGACAAGAGTCTTCCTATTTGTGCTGAATATGTGAATGATTTGCTCGATGCCATGTCACTGTAAGAAAGAAATGTGATTTAATAGGATCTTCTCCTTGCATCTTCAACTAATGCAAATTTTAAAGATTCTATCAGAGCTGAGCAGTTTCTACCAACCAAGAGCTTAACTCTCATATGTCTTCTGAAGAAAATATAGCTTTACATTATGACCTGCCATCTCTCCCCTTCATGATTTTTTATCCCTCTCTTTATCCCTAAATCCAGAAAGAATTCCCCCCCAGTCCCTGAAAGCTGTATATGAACTATGGGTCCTCACAGCCCTTTAACTACAGAAGGCTTCATTTTTCAGCAGTTAATATATTCAAATTTTTGCAGCGTTAACTAGTTTAAAGTCCTCTATGAATTTGCAGTATATTCAGTTCTGGCCAAGAAAGGAAGATCATGCTTTGCCCAGTTTTTACTAAAAGATACTGATGCATATCATTGCACAGCACTTCTTACAGTGCTATACTACTGGGGTATACAAGATTCAGCCTAATTTGAGTTGTTTTTAAGTATTCTTTGTTATAGTTGTAATTTCTAATAAATTAGTGTAATTTCTAATACATACTTCTAAAGTTCAGAATAAGAATAATGTATTTTAAAATCTTTTCCCAGCTGTCTCCACACGATAACCTGATTCTTAGCCAGCCTGTGTCATCACCCCTCCCACTGAGGCAAGTAACAGTATCTTGTTCATTGTGAGATGTATTTTGATTTATGTTGTGGAAAAGATTTGGTATTTTGAGTTGCAATTGTGTAGTTAACTTACTTTGTCTGGTGCCTTTGGAAGCTGGTGGATCTGAAGTTTATTTATGTGATTAGACCTGCACGCTGACAAGCATACACATTTAATTAACAGTGTATTTGGGGTTTTTTTTTTAATAATTTTAGTGGGTCTTGAGGAGGAATATAGACTGTTAGATCCCCTTTCTATGAGCTGATACCTCCCAGGGCTCCCAGGATAGTTCAGGTTTTTGTTTTGGAAGGGAGTTGAAGGAGTTCTGTCACTGTCTTAACTTCCATGTCTCTGTGCAGGAGGCTGATGAAAAGAACGTATGTTGTCTCCCTGTAAATTGCTTCTCAAAAAGAAAAATTGTCATGCCTGTGTCCTGAAAATAGTCTAGACTGAGTCGAGTCTCAAGGAATCAGGGTTACTCTTGGGAAGTAACCATTCCTCACTGGCCAGTGAAGTGTGTCAAGTATTCTACCAAGTAATCTTCTCTAAAAGAAAGATTTGCAGATTTCCATTTATTTTATTATTGAACATTTCTTTTTTTATTGTCCCTTGTAACTCACCGGTGTGTTTATGTCCTGTAACAGTGGTGGCAAGTTTTCTACACTACTTCAGAATTTAGGACCTGAAAATGCAGTAACTCTGCTGGTGTTTGCTGTGACGGAACATAAAATCCTCATCCACTCATTGCGACCTTCTGTCCTCACGAGTGTGACAGAGGCATTGGTCTCTGTAAGTACCAGCTTTTAGTCATACACCTGTAAAAGGAATAAAAGAATGCATCTCAGATAAAATCTAAAATTAATAGTAGTACTGTTAGGCTTAAAGGCTACTTAAAAATAAGAATTAAAGATCACTAGAGAGAAAAATTACTGTTGCTGATGATATCCTGTGAAGACAGAAGAGAGTAACAGTTGCTTGTTTTTGGTGTGTAAATATTGTAAATACGTTTTTGATTATCACAGCGCACTAAAGAGTTCCTGATTTTCCCAACTAGCACTGCATCTGTTCCTGTGGAATTTTAAATGCATGATTTTCCCTGCCTGTCGCCACTAAGCACTGTTTGCTGCCTCTGCTATGTTGAGTCTGTGATTCTGAAGAGCTTTTTCCTGTGGAATTTTAGAGAAATTAGTGCAGTTTTTAATTAATAATCTACATCTAGATTTTCAGTAATAACTATCTGCCATGTTAAATAATTTTGGAGTTAGTGAAGTGTGGTTTGTTCTTGCATAGACTGTGTTGCACATGTTTAACTTGTGTTTTTGTCTCTGCATGTTTTCCAAGATGATATTTCCCTTCCATTGGCCTTGCCCATATATTCCTCTCTGTCCCTTGGCACTGGCAGATGTGTTGAGTGCCCCGTGCCCATTCATAGTGGGAATTGATTCCAGATACTTTGATCTCTATGACCCCCCACCTGATGTCAGCTGTGTTGACCTGGATACCAACACAATTTCTCAGTAAGTATTTATCAACAATTTTTCTTCCCTGTTAATTTTTTTTGCTTCCTATTTTCAGAGGCAAAACCTGGCTTTTTGGCAAAACTTGGAGGGGTATTTCTTTTAATTTTTCTTTTATTTTCTTTTCCTTCTGTCCATGCCAGTTTAAGTAATTAGAGCTCAAAACATGGCATGAGTGGTGGTTGCTAGTGCAATGACAGGTGTTTAATACCATTAATCTATCTCTGGTGAGTTGTAACTGGATTGATTTCAGTGCTGATGAGTGTGGCAGTATAATCATCAGCCTGAAATATAGGGCATTGGTTGGATGGCTCTGATCAGATCTCCACACAGTAAATCAAATTTGGCTTTGTTAGTTGGTTTGCAATCCTTTTCAGTCCAGTTTTAATGGAGTGAAACCTCTTTCTCTGGTGGGAGGGAACATCCTCTGAACACATTTGAGTGCATGCTTATACTTATTTTTTTCCCTTTTCAGAACTGGAGACAAGAAAGCTATTGCATGGAAGATCTTACCAAAGAAACCTTGTAAAAATCTGATGAACACTTTAAATACTTTGTATCAGCAACTGGCAGAATGTGAGTGGGAAAGAACATAGTAAGATTTACACCAGGCACAGTGTGCCACAAAAACAGATAAATGTAGCTAATTAAATGTGTTCCAAATTTACCAGTTCCACTAAACATTTATTTTTACAGAATGGGAAAATCTGTGCTGTAAGTCTGGAGATTAGAGAAACTATGTGGGGACTTTTGGGACAGAGGAGCCAGGACCTAATAAAGACCTTTTTTTTTTTCATCTTCAAAGTCTGCTCAAAGTTTGCTGATGTCTTGGCAATTGAAATTGAAATAACTTCAACACTTAAGCTAATAGTACCTCATTTAAAAATTTAAGATGGAAATAACAAGTGTTTTGTAAACATTAGGGGTTTAAATGTAAGGCACAATTACTGAACATCTCTAAGTAAAAACTGGTGGTTGATAGAATCCTCAAATATTGCTAAGCAAGGTATACTGCACCTTGATGTGAGAAGCAGAAAAATGGATAAGGGGTGGTTTTAATGAAATTCATTATAACAAAGCACTTCTTTTTTAAAGGCTTTTTACACATTCCTGGCTATTGAGGTCACAAGAATCTGTGTCCTGATTAGAATGTACAGAAACAGAAGTTTATTGGGATGTGGCGCACAAAGAAGCGTATAGCTGATGAAAATTATCTGATGCTTCAGAATTTTGATATATTTTACTGTGAGGGCTTTTTTAGAAGAAACTCTAAACCTTATATTCTATATGTAAAAATAGAGTGGTAGTGATCTTAAATCTTATTTATTAACCTACTTACAGCGTAGGTTGCTTAAAAATGATATCGAGGTAAAGTTGACTATAATTATATTATGTGGAAAGACAGTGATGAAACCATCCTTTCACTTTCCTGAGACATTATTAGAATGTATCCAAACTCTGGGTCTAGCAGTGAAGTCTTAGCTAGAGTTCTGATAGCTTTAAAATGTTGATGTAAGTGCATAATTAAAGAATACAGGTTTTGCTAGATCTTAAAAAAAAACCACCAGCTTTTTGTCTGTAGCAGCATTTTGCAGTGCTGTGTTTTAATGGCTCCGCTTTGCCTCTAAGTGGTGTTTTTCTGTGTATGTAGGTACTTAATGTGAATTGTCCACTTTTTGAGAGCACTTTGAAATGAAAGGCACAATCAAAAAAAATACATCCCATCTATGTGTTTGTCCTGAAAGTATGCTTCTTTAGTCAGCTCTTGTCTGAATTTTCACATGGTTTTACAAAAACTTTCTTTGAGGGCTTTTTAAAGCTCTGTCCACACTGGTTCTCTGTTGCTGTAGTAACATGTGCTGACAAGACCAGTACATCTTTCTTTTGGTGTTATCCCCAGATACATGAGGTACAGAAGGTCAAGCTGAATCCATTGTCACATGTCATGATTGAATCTCTGTATATTTTAATCTATTCCAAATGTAATGGAGTTCAGTAATCACTGAATCTAGGAAGATAAACAAAGTATTTTTGACCAATATTGAGGGGGGAAAAAAGTAAAACCGTATAATGTTGTTTTGTTCACAGTGCAACAGCGACCAAGAGAAGATGCATTCATGGAATTGGCAATGAATGATTATGATTTTAATTCTGGGAAGAAATTGCATCTCTTAGATTTGGAGATCCAGGAAGCATTTCTCTGTTTCATGGCTTCAATCCTAAAAGGTTACAGGTCTTATCTCAGGCCAATAACAGAGGCACCCTCTGAAACAGCCACAGATGCAAGTTCTCTGTTTGAACTACAAGGTGAAAAGTTATAAACTTGTTTTGTTTGTATTAATTTACTATTTTTAATTCTCTTTTATCTACAGAATAAAAACATTTGCGTGTTAGTGTTGCAAATTATGGGGGAAATATAAATGCAGACAAATTTGCACAGTAGTGGCAAAGATTGCAGAGAGCTTTTTGCACATAAGTAGAACCTACACTGAGCTCTGGTGAGGGCTTTTCCGTTCTAGGCATTCTGACAATGCTGCTGATTGCACTTTGCAGGGTTCCTCAAAAGCAGAGACCGTTCCCATCAGAAGTTCTACACCCTGATGACCAAAACCCAGATGTTCATTCGCTTCATTGAGGAATGTTCTTTTGTCAGTGACAAGGATGCCAGCCTTGCCTTCTTTGATGACTGTGTGGATAAAGTAAGCAAGTCTTGGTGTGCATACGGTGTTGAACTTCTGGTGTTGTCCACCTTATCTGATAATGTACTACCAGAATGTATTTGAAATGCAAGTTTGTTTTTCCTTTTATTTTCCTATTTTCTCATCATCATTGCCTTCCATTTTCCTTTTTTGTGGGGCTTCATTCCATTTTTTGCTTCAGATTTCTGAATGTAAGTAAAACATCGGGAGAACAAATTAGAGGTCCTAATTTTCACATGTGTGTAAATTTCTGTAATACTGGCCTGTTGTAAGAAGTGCAAGAAGGAGGACTGAACCGAAACCCAGAATCTTATATCCCTATTTCTATGAATATGATAAGAAATTCCACACCTAGTTGTCACTGGCTACCTGTACCAGTATATTCTGGGACACTGCTGTTTAAGCAGGGTGCAGTTGTCTGGGATTTCCTGGAAAGTAGGTCACCTGCTGTTTGTTCCATGGGAATTAATATTGAAGGCCGATAACTGCTGTTTACAGTTCCTATTTGTGGCTCGTTTTCCCGTGGAAGTGCAGATGAGCTAAAAGGAGCTGTTTTGAGAAGAAATCTGAAAACAGTGAAGTTTGAGAGAAATATAAAAGGATGGTATAATGATATTTAATGCTCTTTATAGCTTTTGCTAGTCTCAATATTTTAGTAGTAGCAGTTTTCAAAACTCTGCCTCCCAGTTCTATAGCATGACTTGCAGGTATTCATGTGTTGTAAATCGAGTTAATTACAAACATTTTTGTAATGTTGAGTCAGTCCTACAGCTCTGTTAGAAACCCTTCAATGTGTAGTGCTTGCTTTGCCATGTGCCAGTTTGTGCATAAAACAGGAGCTCTCCTACTCAGAAAGAGACCCCAGTGACTGAACTGCTGAGCAGCACTTGGTTTCCTTTGTGCTGCAGTTTAGTTCTCTGGCTGATGTTAAATAGGATGTTTATTCAGAATGCAATGACTGTGTAAGTGTCAAATTCTATCTGTTGCATTTCATTTTATAGAATGGTTTATGAGGGTGCTGAAGTTGATGCCATAAGCTAAAGTTATCTTGTCTGGGAACTCAGACATCTCTTTAAAAAAGTCATGCTTAGATTGCTGATGTCACTGTGAGACTGCACATAATCTGTGGAGCTGTTGGAGCTTTCACCTTTTCGGAAAGGTTAAGTAGCCATTTATACAGCTGAAACAGAGACTTGTCTGTTCTAGTGCCAGGTATTTTGCTGCTTGATGCCCTGGACAGCTTCTTTCCACTATAAAAAATGCTCATGACAGTTCGGTGAGACTAAATTTTCCAGAATGCACTTACACTTCTCCAACTTCCATTCCTGGCAGGGAGGATTTTATTCAAGCTTATTATTGGGACAGCTGCTTCTGTGCCAGGGATAACTATGGGCAAACTGAGGCACTGGCACTGCTATGTTTTCAGGATTTGCCATGGCTTTAGAATTGCTTGTGAAACTGGATATTCACTGACATGAGGGAGCAGGTTCCCGTGTAGGATTTCTTTGAACAATTATATATTTGCCTCATCTTTTCTTTCCTGCTTCTCCTTCCTGATTTCTCTTTATTTCTGATACTGTTCTTACCAGTCACATACAAAGTCAATATATTGAAGTATACCAAGGACTGCTGTACCAACTAGAGCTGTAGCCAAGACCAGATATCAAAATTGAATTGTTCCAATAAAGCCAATATTTATATTTTAATCTTTTATAAGGTGAACTGGTACCTGACAGGATATGTGTGAAAGAGTGATGTCATGAGTTGAAAGGTGCTTTCTTATGGGTAGTTATAGACTACTGGCTTGAGACAAATTTTATGTACTGTGAAATTAGTTATCTATAAAATATCAACTTAGCCCAGCCTTGAATAATTTGTAAGAGTAGTTTAAGCTGTAGAGTAATCTCTTCTATGTTATTTGGTCCTAGACAGCAGCAGCAGATTGTAATTGATTACCCATTTTGTCAACTGAAAGATACAGTGTAGTTGTCTCACAAGTTTTCATTTTTCCAGGAGTTCAAAAATTACCTCAATTCGACACACATTTAAGCTACTGGCTTTATTATATTTCACTGGTAAAACTTATAGCTGTGGGGTTTTTACATCCTTAGAAGTATTTAAATTGCAAGTAAGGTTTCGTTTACTGCTGCTTCTCAGGAGCCATATGTTCTTGCTACTTGGCTGGTTCAATTTGCTAATGCTTTCCATCTGTCTCATGCAGCAAAATGTGTAATTAAGGACACCTCTTTGTATGTTTATCAAACTTTAAATATTCAAGAATTTTACTGAAACTACTTGATATATTTGCACCTCACTGAAGGGAGAGAACTGTTTTATGCAGTCTTTTTATACATTAACTCTCTGTCGCCAAACTCTTAATGCATGAAAAACATGCATTCTTGGGTTCCACAGGTTGTTATTCCTTTCCTTGAAGTATTCTGCCATTTGGCTGTCATTTGGTTGCCACTTAAACCATTTAAGTAATTTAAATTAGAAAAACAAAGCTGTGCTTGTCCCCCTTTAACTTCAGTAAGATCACACATTTATATTCCATTCTCTTGGAGTGCATGTGTATTTCTGCAGTCTCTGCAAACTATCAAGACATTAAGTGCTGTGTAAGTCACTGCAATTGTAGATGGTGCTGGTAGTACCTTCTGTATGCACCAGACAGTTTGATAAAGCTTGGTATTGTTTTCAGTGATTAAAAGAGGGGGAAATAGCTCTTATTTTTATATTTAAAAATAAATTTCAAGCTACTGCTGCAGTTGGAAGCATAGTTCTAGAAATGGTTGTGTTCAGAAGGATTAATCTCTTCATACTACTTAAAATATTTACCTGAAAACAGACAGTTCAGACTATACCATTAAACACTGATTATTGGATTGGGGTAAAGTTCACAAAACCAATGCAACACTTATTATTGTCATTACAACTTGGCAAGGTGTCCTGTCCTTGCTTTTAAGATGCTGTTCTTTGATGCTGATGCAGACTTTGTCCTGTTGATCATACAGCTGTAAACAGAAAACACAATGCCCCTGGTAACTACTTTTCCTTTTAACTTCCTTCTCCAGGTAGATACGGACAAAACTGGGGAAACACGACTTATAGAGCTGGATGAGTCCTACAAGAGTGAGCACACAGTTTTCATAACACCACCTGAGATCCCTCATCTGCCAAATGGGGAAGAGCACCCTCTACAATACAGGTAGCTTAAGGACACAACAGGATGCCAGCCAAAATCCTAACAGCTGCCCTTGTAGAGTTTAATTTCTAGGTTCTTGTGAGAGTCAGGAAGTACAGATTTTTCCTGTCCCTTCATGTTGCTCAAGTAAAATGTGTGTGTAAAATGGCTGTCGTGACAGTTCTTTTGAAGCTTTAATTTTGTGTGTGTAAACAGAAGCAATAATACTTAATAAAGCTTGCAGTGATCATATTACATTGTGCTGGCTATTGTCACCTTTTAAGCTTAAAGTTGAAATTAATGGACCCTGTCTGTTGTCCTCTGCTATTACTGATAACGATACAAACTGCAGATATTCTTTGGAAAGAGAGTACATATAAAGAATCACTGAAAACTAGTGTTACTAATTTAGTAATTATGTCAGATGAGTTTGTTGGTTTCTTCATTAATTCTGAGAAATATTTTTATTTCTAATCTGATTTAATCTTTTAGATTGCTGTTTTTCCTATTGATTTTCATAAACCTCAGTCATGTGATGCTCACTGGGGACTAAGCCACACAGATTATTTTTTTATTAAATAGAATCAATACTAATGCATTTGACACATTAATTAAAGAAAATGCTATGACAGTAAATACATTTATCAATTTAAGTTGCTTACCCTGAATAACAGGTTAAGAGACTGTTTGTGCAGGCATATGAAACCATGCTGAGGGATTAGTGAGCCACTTTGTCACTGGTGTCTTTAAAGGTTTGCTTTTGTGTTTATTTCCTGGGAAGCCTCTGGTGCAGGTGTGTAGCTGATTTCCTTTGCCATTATGTGATGCATTTGCTTTGGAGCTGACTTACAGGACTGACATTTCTCTTACAGCTATAATGGATTTCCAGTATTAAAACTAGAATTGTTTGAACGGCCTGAAGGATTTCTCACAGCACCAAATAACAAACTGTCCTCAAAAGCCAGTAGCCCCAACAGCCCATCACCAATGTTCAGAAGAACTAAACAGGTACTTGCCGGTTATTCTTGGAGTGTGAGGTGCTTTGGAAGGGGACAGCTTGAGTTTGACTGTAAAGCAGTCTGATGGTTCTTCAGTTCTTCACTGACCTTGTCACTGTGTTAATTGTTCTCTGGATGTGCTTCTTGCCTGCACCATATGCTACAAGGGCCCCTGTACAGGTTGTTACTTGCTGTGCTGTCCCTGTCCCTTCCCCTTTCTTCACACTCTTCTCCATGAGTTTTCCAAATCCTCTTCTTGATTGCTTTTAACTGCCCAGGGCTTTGAGGGACTCCAAAGTGATAGATTTAAAGAAATGCAAGGTTTTAGCACTGGAATATTGCACAGTGACTGTTTTTGGTGTAACTCTCACTGCTTTTATATTTCTTCCCACTTTACTATATTGTTAATATTACTGTTGCAGTTTACATGGATATGATGGTACATGTTCAGTTTTTAACATGTAGCTTTGTGTGATTTAGATGCAAACACACACAAATAATCTCCATGTTTCTTTCCAGGAAATTAAATCTGCCCACAAAATTGCTAAGAAGTACTCCTCCATCCCCCAGATGTGGTCCAGGTGTTTGCTCCGTCACTGCTACGGCCTTTGGTTCATCTGCCTCCCTGCCTATGTGAAAGTCTGCCACTCCAAAGTCAGGGCTCTGAGAACTGCCTATGATGTGCTACAGAAAATGCACACCAAAAAAATAGATCCACCTGATGAGGTAAAATAACCTCAAATTCCTGAAGGAGTGCATGGGTTTGAGGTGTTGGGAGCTCAGGGCTCACTGGTGTGTGTTTGCAGGTGTGCTACAGAGTCCTCATGCAGCTGTGTGGGCAGTATGGGCAGCCTGTGCTGGCAGTCAGGGTGCTCTTTGAAATGCAGAAGGCTGGCATCGACCCCAATGCCATCACCTATGGCTACTACAACAAGGTGAGTATGTTTTAGAGAGTATGGGGGGGACAAAAATTCATTTTTGTCCAGGCAAATAGAAGGGAGAAAAATAACAAAGCAGTTCAGGTGTGATTCTGTAATTTCATGTAAGTTGAAGTAACACAAGACAGAATCATTTTGTGGGTTTTGGTTTTGTAGGTTTAGAAATCTACTGTATTGCTGCCAGTGTAACTCAGTTTGAAATTTTAACAGTTTTCATACCCGACTCTTCCTGAAGATGACTTTACTTGATTTTGGTATTTCCAAAATAGGCTGTTTTGGAAAGCACCTGGCCTTCAAGCAATCGAGGTGGCTATTTCCTCTGGATGAAAATACGAAATGTTGTCTTAGGAATAGCACAGTTTAAAAAAGCATTGAAAAAGCTACCAGCAAGTACTGCACATACGTCTGTTCCTGGTAGAGTATTCACATCCTACTGGTTTTTTATGTTCACGCTGATGAGAAAATTCTTTGAAAAATCTTTCTTTTGTGATTTTGATAAAACTGTTTTAGAAGAAGAAAAAACAGTAGTTACTGCATAATTTTTGGAAAGCAGTATCTTTTATTGCCTTTGAATCTGAAATACTCTGCTATTCATTTGTTGTATCAGCTATTCACAAGACAAGTGGAGACAAAATATGAACCTGAAATTTGTGATAATTATCCTAGTTCATCCAATAACCAGTCTTATAACTGGCAGAAACTTTTGTCCAGCCTTGCTTTATTTTATTTGCCCCTTTTTTTTTGATGCTAGCTAAGAGGCAACTAGAACTAGTCCTTGAGTTTGCAGTACTGATTGCACGTTCTGCATACCCACCTGCAGTGATCGTGTTTATTTTTATCTAGAATATAAGTAAAACATGTGAGGCTGTAAATTATGTGGTTTCTTTCTTTTTCTTTTCAGTAAAGACTTACATAATGTGAACATCAAATGGTCATATGGCCATGCCTGTAACTGATATTTTTTTAAAGTACTGATGTTCATGGTACTTAGAACTTCCTGGTAGTAAAGCATGATAGTACATCGTAAAGTAGCAGCAATGTAGTTAGTTTAGTTCATGTGGACCTTGGAAGACCTTTACAACATACTTTTATAAATGTATGTAGGTCATCTGATTCAACTTTCAAAGCCCTTCCCACCAGGGCTGTTTTGTGATTCTAAATGTGTACAAATAAATCTTTGCCCTGACAAACAGAACAGATATGATGGCCTTATGGCTAGATGACTTCTCCTAGACCCCAGAGACTCCAGTCCTACTTCTGGCTCTATCATTAACCTTATGGATGACCTTGAACACTTTTGCTTTATTTCTGCCTGTTCTTCATGAAGCTGAACTTCCTGATAAACCACTTTATTGAAAACCAGCTATGCAAAGCACTGTACAAGAGCAAAATGCTGTTTGCAACTCAGACCATGTAAACTAAGGAAATGTAATTAGTTCTTAATGAAATAACTGTCACTTATATAATTAATAGTATTTGCTTTTGACATCATCTGATTTTTTCAAGATTAGTTTGCATGAAATCTCATAGCTAGAATGTGTGCTGACTCCTCAGGAAATCAAAAAAACTCTCCCATAAATTCCAGATTATTTTCTTACCTTTACCATAGCAGCAAGGTTTTTACCCTGTCTGTAGCTGTTCAGTGCAGCATCTGTAGGGAAAAGAGGGAAAACTTTGAATTATGTTGGACTCTGTTGAGTCTGGAGAGAGACTATATTAATTACACCTGGTTAGTGTTTTGGCTTGAGAATGACCAGATAAGTGGCTTGAATGTTTGCAGGGGTTTTTGGGATGATGTTGGTTATTTCTATTTTAATCTAATTTTGCAGACAAACTCATGCTTGCTACTGCCTTGTTTCAATTTTTTTACTTTCTAGAGTGAAGCCACGAGAATCACATGCATTACCTCTGAGAAACATATGACACTAAAATGAAACCATGTTTACATGCCTCTTAGAGCTCTTGAAAAGATGTGACATTTTGATCAAATAAACCAGGCAGCAGAATCAAACAGTGCTTTAGTTCAATATTTTAAAAGAAATGTTGCTCATTACCCGTTTAATTTCATCCTCTAAAACATGACTTCAGTGTTTATGCTATAAGAAGCCAATCCTTTTTCTCTTTTTTTTTTTTTGGTGGTAAAATGTTCACTGTTAATTGGAATGTTCTTGATAAGAGGCCTTTGAATTACTGTTGATATTCAATTTATTCCCCTGAACAATGTCACACTATTAAACACCATAATTGTCTTTATTCTGATGTTGCCCTGCAGTGATAGGGGGACTTTCAGACACTGGCAATAACACATCACTCAAAGAAGAAGCCAAGCAAGGCAAAACTTGTCTTCAAGACATCCAAGAACAAAAGGAGGACAAGAGAGAGAGTGACTCCAGTTCTCGTATGTATCTTGTGAATACAGATATCTGGTTCATTTGGGATAAATAAGGATTTCAGCAAAAGCTAAGTGGGACAGCTGATTCCTCACAGTGAGTGTGTGAGATAATGCCAGTTTATGCCACTGCCTAAAGTTCTTTTTCTAAATGAAATTTTCTGGATGTCTGATGGTTTCACTTTGAAAATTACAGTCTTTTTTTCTCTCCTGTTTCAAATAAGTGATAATGGTAGCATAAAGACTTAATGATAATTATAGCCTAATGTTTTTGTCTTTTGAAAAAATGAAATTGCCTCATAGGCATAATCTACAGAAAAGCCTTTTCTACCAGTCTGGTTTCTTTATAAATCCTGTAAGAGGAGAACAGCTGAAATTATGCAAGTCTGAGAGGTCTAAATTACCCAGCTCCTTGGAATTCTCAAAGTTTGGGAGATGCATCAAAATGGGAAGGCTTTTTTTTTCTTCAGGTTTTGCATCTGCTGCTCTTGATTCCCTCAAGTGCAGTCAAGCAGCATCGACTTCATGCAAGAACATAGAAGATCAGATTGTGTAGCAAAATTGCTGAAGTACTACAGATTCCCATGTATATTCATGGAAAATACCCTTCTTAGTAAATCTTCCCCTAGTAATATAATTGTTTAAATTTTTCAGTGGGCTTTCTCCTACTATATGAGTTAACTATCCCTTTGTCAAGTAACATAAAAGTCTGAGAAAATATGCAGTTAGGTAAGTTGCTTCAGTGTTTTCGCCACGATCTTCCTTCTAGCACTAATATTTTTTTCTTCAATTTGCTTGAAAAGTTGTCTTATCTGTGATCGTAAGAACATATATGTAAGATTACAGACAAGTTATTTAGGTTTAATAAAACTTTTAAGGATGCAGAAAACGTGAATTCTGCCTAATTTATTAATTCTGACATTTGTGGCTCTCTATAATAATATGATGTGCTAAAACATTTTGCAGTTTTGAAAACAACTTGATAATATTAAAGTTGCCTGAAATCCCTTAGAGAAGTAATTCTCTATTTTGGGTACTCACCTGCAATGGAATTTTTATTTCATATCTGAAAGAGTTGAATGTGAATATTCACATTTACTTCATTTCTCCTGTGTAGTCCTGGGGGAAGTGAGATTGATGTGAAGCTGAGCTCTTGCAAAGGCAGGAGAAAATGCTCTTACACCTCTTCTATGCAAGTGAACAAGGATGGTCTTAATCTTCACAACCACTACATATTTTGGAATGATTTTTGGGCTCTGTGTAGAGAAGCTTATGGAACTTCCAGTTCCAAAAGTAATGCTGGGAGTTAAATATCCATAGTGAAAACCTCTGCCCAGGCAGATGTCAGCCGGTGTAGCCTGGGGTGGGTACTACATGATGTCACTTAATCCTGTGTGAGGTGTCCAGTAGGTAATGGGGACTTGAGATTTAAGGGGAGTTCCTCAGATTCTACAAAACTCTCTTCTTCTGTCTGCAGTGTCCGAAGTGGAGAGCACAAAAGGGAGTGGGGACTGCCTGCCTAAACTGAATTACCAGAACTCCAGGAATGACAAAGCCACTTCCAGCATCGTGCGGCTCAATGGCACTGTTGACAGTACTGTGGCAGAAGGGAGCAGGGGTGAGTGGAGGGAAAATATATATATAGTTACTAATGCACTCTAAGTAGTGTTCCTAAGTTCTGTTGTCCACTAAACTTACAGTATTTTATTTCTGTAATAGCAGTGGCTGCTGAAATGTGGGGGAGGGCATTTAGGTTGGAGTCAGTATATGCTGTGTCAGGAAGATGCATGGGAATATTCTGCATTTCCAGATTTTTTCTTGTTTGTTCTATTTTTTTGCTGTAGTTAACATCTGCTTACAAAACACCAAAATCTTGGGTTTTTTCTTGTAATCTCCAGCAACTAATTAATTCCTTCAGGATGGACAAGGGGTTTCTATGCAGTGGGATTTAAAAGACACTTTCAGACATTTTCATGCGTCTTTAGTAATTTCAGATCTGGTTATTATAATACTGTCAGCTATGCTTGAAGTATTGTCGTGTACTTTAAAGTCTGCATACAATGGAGATTTCTCTGACAATAATCCCCCTTATTAGCTCTGGTTTTAATTCATTAAGTTAGAAAGTGGTGGGGTTTTTCCATTTCCTGGATACTTGTGCTATGCTTTGCTTTCAAACCTTGTAAAAAGAGGAAAGTAAATACAGCTGAGACTTTTCTTGATGGTGTCTCTCAAAGTGCTCTGGAGGTGTATGATTTTACTCCCTTTTAAGTGTTTTATTGTCTGTCCCTTCCTAAAAGTTATGACCATGGTCAGCTCAACATTTCAGCCTCTAGCAGAACACAGTGAATTCCATCTGTGTTGTAAAATGCTTGAAAGATGAGACAAATTTGCATTCTTTTGTACTTTTGTTTAGTTTACTTGTATAGCAACAAATAAAGCACCTTGTTCCATCTGTTTTTCAGAGAGTTCTGTAGGATTACTGTTTACATCATCTTTTGAGGATGCCAATGAAACAGAAGTTATAAAAAATAAATCCTTAAGAAGGAGACATAAAAGTGCAGTGGAAGCTGACTTAAGGGAGATTCCGTGGGAAAGCAGGAACCGGAATCTGAGTGGAGATGGCTTAGTGGGACTCATGATAAACAGAATCAACCAGGAAGCAAACCCTGGAGAAATTGTTGAAAAACTGGGAGCTGATGCCAAAATTCTATCTAGTGCATTACAGAAAAGCATACGGCCAAAAACTCTTAATATCAGAACTTCCTCTTTAGGGTCTAAGAGAGAAAGCCTGGAGAAAGAATCCAGTGATGAAGATGCAGCTTTTGATTGCAGTTTTACAGATAAAACAGAGTCTCCTGTTATCTTTGATCTGGAAGACCTGGATGCAGAACCTGAAACACCTACAGCAGTGAAAACTTCCAGTGAAAAATCAAGAAGGTTGCAAAGAAAGAGCAGCTTTCCAGTAAAGCCAGTTGAAAAGACAGATGTTGAAACTGGATTTGATCCATTGTCTCTGCTGGTTGCTGAGACAGAACAGCAGAAAGAGGATGAGGAGGAGGAGGATGATAGAAGTGTTTCTACTCCATCTGCAAGAAGAGACTTAGCTGAAGAGATAGTCATGTACATGAACAACATGAGCAGCCCTTTGTCCAGTCGTGCCCCGAGCATTGAGTTGCAAAAACCCTTTGATGACAGAAATGCTAATAAAAGGAGCCCAACCATTATCCAGCCTTGTAGGAGGTCCAGCCTTCCCCCAAACTCCCCAAGGCCACCCAGTCTTACCAAATCCAAGAGCTACCATGCAAAAAATGAAGAAAGGCCAAGGGACAGGCTTTGGTCTTCCCCAGCTTATTCCCCAAACAGCCCAGCCAAGGAGCAGCCCCAGGACACAACCAGTGCATTGACACTCGTGTCATCACCATCGTTCAACTTGGACACACTGTTAACTCCCAAGTTTGATGTTCTGAAAAGCAGCATGTTCTCTGCTGGAAAAGGGGTTGCAGAGAAAGCAAGCAAGTGGTACTCCAAATTTGCAATGTATGCTGCATCTGCAAAGGTAAATGTTTATTAAGATCCTATCAATTAAGGAAGAACTTCATAAAGGTTTAATTACTGACCCTCATGTGATGAATCCCTTGCATGACCTATGTCATTGTAGACTATGTACATTAAGTTGTTTTAATCATGTTTGATATACCAGAATCCTAATTTTAATGTCCTGAATAAAATTTGTCTAGCTTAGGTTCTGAATATATTTAATGGGAGAACAGAAGTGTCCTGACAGAACAAAGACTGCTCTGGCTTCCCTTTTCAACCTAAAGAAGAAACATTTAAATAAGCAAATACTGGGTTTAAGTCTTTATTGCTTTTATGAGTAAGGGGAAATCTGGTTGTATTGTTTGCCAAAGTAATTTAAAGCTAGTTTTGATCTGAGGTCATTTGTTAGAACGTTCTTTGCTGCTACCAATTCAAATCAAAACTACTTTTGTTCCCACTCCTTGGTAATGAAGAGAGACACTTGCTTTGTCTATCCTAATGTATTCCTACAGCTGCTGATAATTCTTGTAGCAATGGGGTGAAAAAGTTATAGGATTAAAATGGTTATGATTTCACTTAATTATTTTTATTAGGAGAATCTTTAAAAAGGAATCCTGGTGTAGCTGTTTAACCCAGAGTGGGACTTCCCTTGTCTTGCATCAGTTCTGAACACAGGTCTGTGATCTTCCAAGGAGGGAGGGTCATGCCTTGAATTTACTGAGACAAAGAAGGCTTCCCCTTTTTGTCAGAAATATTTTTGCTTTCCTTTCATTTTTTTACTGGAACTTCTTTTCTTCTCTCAGGATCAAAATTCAGACAGAGCAAGTGTTTCATCTCTTGGAGCTCTGGACTCAGAATCTACTTCTCTCACTGATGAAGATGTCTGCAATGATTTTGAAAGTGCTTCTCCTCAGGAGAACACCACATCAGAAATTAAGGGAATTAGCATCAGCAAGACAAGCCTGGAAAGCTCAGCTTCCCATGATAGCTCAGCTAAACAATTTGACCAGTGTGGTAAGAGACAGCTTTTGCATGGTATTCATCACTCTGAACAAAAACATTCTAGTTTGAAAAGTTGTTCTTTCATAATTATCAGCTTAGGATCATCCTAGTCATTAGTCCTTTTTGTGGAAGAAGTAAAGTTCTTTTACTACCTGAAAACTCTTACTCAAATAGGAAACCCTTTGAGTCCTTGAGTATTCATGTAAACACCTTATTTGTGTAAGTTGTACAGCTCCAGAAAACATCTATAGAAACATTGTAATGGTAACTTCATTGGTCCAGTTCTATTTTCTAAAAGTAGTAAAAGTACTTTTTTAAAATCTGTTACAATTTTCTATAAGCCACTGTTGAAGCTGATTATCAGACAGACTTCGTAGGGTTTTTTTCCTAATGTGTGCTGGATAATTGGTCATGACTGTTGTATCAGTTTCTGATGTCATTGTGGGGTACAAACAGCACCTCTTGTCCTTCCCTAGTTTTTGTCCACACAGAAAATGTGGCTATGAATTGCTTAAAATTTGTTTTCAAGCTACCAACTGTTGTTAACAAAGAAAACTGAACATATGGAAATTGTTTGTTGGTAGCTTTTATTTTTGCCTTGGTTGGTGCTGGGCAGATGGCAGCCTCACACTCCACAGTTCTGAACCAGTGTATCTCATTTGTTGCACCTTCCATCACACATTTTATAACTGCAGTATTGTTTGAGCAGAAAGACAGAGTGCTAAAAATGCATTTTTGGAATAACTAGTACTTTGGGTTTCTTCTGTTAACAGGTTCACTTTCCAAGTTCCCTTTACCTGACAAATCAGAGTTGGTATCTTCCTGCAGCACAAGCAGTACCAGCGTGTTCCAGAACTATGCCATGGAGGTACAGGATGATTTACTGATTTTAATCAATGGACTAGGAGCACGTCTTTAAATATGAATAATATCTGTATCTCTGGTAAAGCTGAAAGCTTAAAACTAATACACTGAAAGATAGAGATTTCTGTCACAAAGTGGATTTAATTTCAAATCCTGCTCTAGAAAGGTCTTTATTTCAGTCACATCTTTTGGTCCTTAAAGCTTCAGTTCTCAAGAGTTTACTATTGGATGCAATTGAATTCAGGCATCTAAATCCCTTGTGGAGATAAATTTGTTCAAAGTGAAAATACCAAGTCTTAAGCAGCACTGTATGTTTAGAAACACAGAAAAGAGAACTACCTATTTCTTGGTGCAACTTCTAGTAAGATCATTTTTCTTTTCACTGTTAGGCTGGTTTGGGTGGCTCTTCATTATTTTCTTTGCTTTTCTCCCTCCCCTTACCCCCCACCCTGGATTTAGGTTAATGACTGTTCATTTGCATCTTTTTTTCCCATTTCTACAATACTGACAGTCACCACAGAAGTGTGTTTAAGTTCTAATCATAGTTTATGTAGCTGCATAAATAGTCTTGTACTTTTATGCTTGCAGATTACAAATAACGTGTTATTGTTAGTAGTAATGTTATTTAATAACTGGCTGGTTTTAATCTGATAAGCAATAACAGGATGAACTTGTATGCAAGGGGGGAGGAATATTCATCAAAGGGCAAAGATTTTGGCTGCAGTTTTAAGTGCTCTGTGAAAGAAAAGTAGCTTTGAGAACATGTTCTAGTGGATTCTGTTCCTGCTCTGTGCAGGTCCTCATCTCGAGCTGTTCTCGGTGTCGGACTTGCGACTGTTTGGTTCATGATGAAGAAATCATGGCAGGCTGGACAGCAGACGATTCAAATCTCAATACCACGTGTCCCTTCTGTGGCAATTTATTTCTGCCTTTTTTAAGCATAGAAATCCGAGATCTGCGGCGGCCTGGGCGGTAATAACAATACTGGAATTTTCCTCAATTTTGAATGCTCGTCATTGGGAAGTGCTTTTTGTTTGGGATTTGGGGTTTTTTTGGGTTGGTTTTTTTTTTCGGATAATGTTAAGCTTCTGCTTTCCCTGCAGGTATTTTCTGAAGTCCAGCCCTTCTACAGAAAATATGCAGCTCCCATCCCTTTTTTCCAATCAGAGCGGGAAGTCCTGTAACACCACAGGCACTGTTGGCCTTACTACATCCCTGATGTCTGTCCAAGAGGATATCAATTCAAATAGGTAGATGTGCATTTCCTGCCTAGAAATTCCTCAGCTTCTCCATGGATATGCCTGTATTTTAATCAACTGAAATAAATTTAAATTTTTTGAAGAGGATAAATTGATTTGAGAGAGGATCTCTCTGCTGCCTCTCCCTCATCTCTCAGCTGGCCACATCATGCTTTCTCTGCCTGATATGCACCATTTCATCCCTAATATACAAATTCATGTTGGCATTTGTAATTCTGCAAGTTTTATGAACTCTTTTGAGGACGTTTGTGTTCGTCATCAGTGCAAGGGGGAATAAAACTTGCACTGTAACATGAATGAGTGTGGTGGCTGACAAGGCAGAATTCAAACTGTCAGGTCCATTATTTCCAGGTTATTTCTGTCTGTCTGTGTACATGTTGGAGCACTCAGAGTAAAACAAAAAGCTGAGATTCTTTTTTTCCTCTCCTCTAGCAAATCTAAGCAGCATGACAATGTTTATGCCAGAAGTATCCAGATCCCCTCAGGACGAAGACAAAATACTTCTGGGTCAGAATGTACAAGTCACCCTGTAGCAAGGAGCATCAGTACTTTTGGTCCTTTGGAAGAAGATGAGAAGGAAAACCAGAAGATCAGCCATATCATTCCTACTGGTAGCCTGCCTGCTACTTTGCAAGGACCAACAGTGTGTAGTTTTTCTACCTTAAAAGTCATTTTTTCATGTGTGCCATAGATTAGAGAAATGTGTAACAGCATTAACCTTCCTAAATTACAGTAAATGCTAGGTTGTATTACTTAAACTAATGCTAGTTGCAGCTTTTAGATGTTGGTGTGTTGTAGAGAAGAAAAGCATTTTTAAGACTTTGTAAAGACAGTTACATTCGTTATATTAGTTACAACTAATGGCATTTTTTCTTTCTTACTGCAGGATTCCTTGGGCCTGGAATGGCGCTTGCCTAGTCCTGATCCTATTACAGTTCCTTACCTCAGTCCTCTTGTGGTATGGAAAGAGCTTGAAAGCTTACTTGAAAATGAAGGGGATCATGCAATAACGGTGGCAGACTTTGTAGATCATCATCCCATTGTGTTCTGGAATTTGGTGTGGTATTTCAGGCGCTTGGACTTGCCCAGCAACTTACCAGGATTAATACTTTCTTCTGAGCACTGCAATAAGAACTCCAAGGTATGGAATCAGATAGGAAACACTCACATAGGAGAAACGGTTGTTTTCCCATATAGGAAATCATTAGATGGTTCAGTAACTCTTAGAAATGTGTCTTGCACTATGCTGAGCCCAGTCCTGAATCGATAAAGAATGTGTCAGCTGAAGGAAAATATTCAAAACTCTGGAATGTGTGCTCAGCAGTGCTTGTGGGGGGCCGGTGTTTAGCTCTTACTTGTCACACTGTAATTTGTGATCCTCAGTTTCAAGGAGGATAAGTCCAGTTAGTTTTGTTGCTATTTGAGTAGCTAAGCAGTAGAAGGAGGAAGTTTAGATTTTAGGACTGTAGAAAATAGGCAAAACACTCATTTGCCGTGTCACTGGCAATCCCGTTCAGATTTAGCTTTCTGTGGTTTGAATAGCAAAGCTTTTTACCATGAGGCCTAGAGATGTGAAGATATATGTTAAATACAGAACTCCTTTGTCATGACTTCATAATAAAATATCTTTGTGTGCTTTCTGCTGTTCAGATTCCACGGAACTGTATGTCAGAGGACAGTAAATATGTTCTTATTCAGATGCTATGGGACAATATGAAATTGCATCAGGATCCGAGGCAGCCTCTGTATATTTTGTGGAATGCTCAGAGTAAGTTTTGTTTCTTGTGGATTTTGGTGGCATTTTTTAAGAACAATTTTCATTTTGAGCAACTGAAGCATGTATGTTGAGAAAAGATGTCTTTGTGGATAGTTCACACAAGCTACAATACTGATTTTTGATCATACTGCTTTTTGTCTTGCAGGTCAAAATCGCACTCTTTTGTTTGAGAGTGAGTGTTAAGTTTGGTGTTGCTATTCTCAGTTTGGGTGACTTGTTTTGGGGGGGAGGTTGGTTCTGTGCCTAGCAGTAAACTGCTTGAACAATTTTTAGTTTTCCAGCATTTCTGTATCAAATCACTGACTGGCATTGCCAGTGGCGGCTTCTCCTTTGGGAAGGGAGGAATGAAAGGGCAATACATTTCATTGATGCCATTCATCCACTTGGCTCATGTTCTTATTTTTAGAATTTGCTTACTCAGAGTTTTGTTGCTGGTGTTGGATCACACACCTGAAAATAGCTCATGGCCCATTGCATCTGTTGAGTTTTCTTATGTGCTTTTTGTGTTCTACATTGAAAATTTTTTTACTTGATGTTTTGTTCACTACATACATGTCAATATTTTTGGTTTCTGTAGCCTTCCACCTTTTTTTAATAACTCTGTACTTGCTACACAGAGAATCTATTTATTCTTACAGCCTTTCTAATGTTTTTCAGCCCAGAAGTACCCAATGGTCCAGTTATTGCAAAAAGATGATGACTCCTTTAACCAGGAGCTCTTGAGGAGTATGGTGAAAAGCATTAAGATGAATGATGTGTATGGACCAATGAGTCAGATATTGGAGAGGCTCAACAAGTGGCCACATATTAAAAGACAGAGGTAAGACCACCAATGTGCCTAACTGGAGCAGTGTTGGGCAATAATCAGGTTATTTATGTGAATTATATTTTCCTAGTGTGTTTTGTAAAGAAAAAAGCACTGTTTTCCACCAGTGTTCTCAAATTTATCACTCTGGTAAGTTGTTTTTTTTTTCTGGTAACTTTCACAAACTTAGTTTGTCCATTTTTTTTCTTTTTACTTTTTCCCTTTCCCCTCTCCTTTACAGCCACCTCTTTTTCTTACCTCTGAACCATGGGAAGCAGGGAGTGGGGTATATGTGTGTATATTTTGTTGTTTAATGTTGTTTATATATTACTAGGTGTTTTAAAATAAAACCCTACACTTGTTTCTAGGGTGTATGGGTATATTTGGGGTTTATTTTTAAGTCTTCAGTAGAGGACAGAAAAGGACCAAAGAAAGGTTGTCTCATATTTAGGAAGGAGATTTTTTTCCATTAGCAGTGGAATTAGTGAACATTAATTCCTATGAATTTTCATTTCTTGCCTGGATTTACTGATTAATACTAGGATATACAACAGTCTTGTCAACAGCTGGAGCATGGACGAGGTGTTTATTTGCTTGTCTGCCTGCTTTTTCAAGCTAATGTGAAAATGCAGAATAGCAAATTCCTTGCCTGGTTAAATCTGGTGGAATTCGGTTGAGTGCTTAAGTGCATGTTTCTCTCTGCGTGCACTTGGTGCAACTTCCAGGGGACCTACCATGGGTGATGTCCATATATGGGGAATCCAGGGCATTCTCCAGAGCTCAGAAATGACAATATTTTGGAGGTACAATCAGGAATTATATTCAAAATGCATCTTTTTAACAATAAGTTATCTTTAAATGCTTCAATCCTTTTTTTAATAGAGGTTGTTTTGTGGTGTATCAGTGCAGTATGTAAACTGATTGAGCTTCTTACCATTTCAGGAGCCTTTACAGAGAAATACTGTTTCTTTCTCTTGTTGCCCTAGGAAGAGATAACATTGATATAGGTGAGTTCTGCCAACTATTTAAATGAGCACAGACGATGAATTCATGCAAACTTAGTTGTTCAGCTTCCAGAAAAAAAAATTCTGTAGATTAGATATGTGCCACTCTGGTAAGTGCCAAATAAAAAGGACTTTACAGATATTTTCTGCTGATAAATGCAGCTGTCCTGGCATTTGGGTGGTGTTTTTGAGCTCGATATCTAAAGTTGTTTTTTCCCTTCCTGCAGATGCTTTTGACAGAGAGTACAAAATGGCCTATGATCGTCTCACCGCTAATCAAGTGAAGAACACTCATAACTGCGATAGACCACCAAGCACTGGAGTGATGGAATGCAGAAAGATTTTTGGAGAACCATATCTTTAAATATACCTGGTTACAGAGGTGATATCTATGGCGTATCCCTGTGTAAAATAACCACTTCAGTCACAAGGAACATCTCAGTCTTCAGTGCTCAGGAACGTGCGTACGATGGACTGTGGCAGGAGGCCTCGGGAAATTCGGCCTGGCTACGGTTGTGGAGATGGACAGAGGGCAAAATGGGCCAAATATTATTTCCCTGTCCCTTGTCCTTTCTGCAAATCGGTGTGTGGAGAGGCAGGTTCTAAACAAAATCAGTTCTCTGACTTGGGACAACATATTACAGCTCCCTTAAAAAAAAATTAAGTAACAGGTGGACAGAAACAATGCACTGAAACTAATGTGAGCGAAGGAAATTCTTCAGAATCTATTGTTTACATAGAATATTCATGATGTTATGAAGAGCATACAAAATTGTATTATACATATTTTAAATTGTTTATAGTAAGTTGATATTTTTTTAATTTTTTTAAATTACTGGAGTGAATTTTAAATGAACTTGCTGCAGAAGCAATACAGTGCTTATTTTTTTTTTGCAGTATACTGCTATTTATAGTAACTTGTCCAGTTACTTTTTGGAGAGTGATTTGTTTTTAAAGCAGAATAGAAAACGTAAACCTTCACCTAGACAGTACTCGAGATCCAGGATTTCTCTCATGCGCACTTGGAAAATGTGTTACCACAGCAATCAGAAGGAAGGTATGGTAAATTTTGCAAAACTCTAATGAACACACTGATGTCTCTGTGAAACACTTCTGTAGAAATCTCCTCTTCCTCTCGTGTTCCCTTCCCTCCCCACTCCCTAGGAAAGGGAAAGCATATTGAAGAGTCCTATGGATTATGTTATGGAATCAGCCCATCTCAGCTGTTGGCATTTGTTAGTGTGGCCTCATTCCAGATGGGACATGGAGCAAATGCCAGTCTGCATTGAGTTCTCCATAAACACACAGTGCTCAGAGTCTCTGTGGTTTTGTTTGAAACACTCTCAGTACAATACCACATAATGCCAATCCAAAGCTTCTAACTCAAGTACATCCAGCAAACTTGCTACAGGGAATTATAGGGAATGTAACTTATTGGGGAATATTGTGCTTAGCTAAATATACTTGGAATGTTCAGTCTGTATTTCACAGTTGTTTGCAAAACAACTTTTTTTTTCTCTGAAGAAAACTGCTATATGTCCTTGTGGTGGAGTCATGGCTTTTGCCTCATGTTTTCTTGTTCTAGACATATGAAAAATGTTCTGTGCTCTCAGTCACATAGCAACTCCTCACCAGAAGGTAGGCTACAGGGAAAATATCAGAAGTCTTGCATGGAGGTGGGAAAACAGACATCGAACTGTATAAAACACCCTAAACAAATTAAATCATGCTTTAACAGATAGCTTTAAGTAATCTTAATGATTTTCCAATTCTAATTTCTTTTAGTTGTTGCTGTTATAATACTTCCAAATATTCAACTGTTACATTATATTTTGTATTGCAGTCTGCCTACCAGTAGGTGTTTTTAAAACATCTTTAGTTTGCAAGTATAATAAATCAGCAATATTTAGTTAGGCAGAAAGGTGATAAACTTTAAAGCTCACATTTACTTTATTAAGTGAAATAGAATGAGCCTTAGAGGCTTAAATGAAAAGTAATGCTGCTATGAAGCTCTGTAACCTCCTCCCAGACCTCTGTAAAGTTGTAAGCAGATGCTGCCCTAAGAAGGAAGAATTTAAAATGCGTAGAGCTGCAGGTATGTGCTAACAATAATTGCAGGATGTAGTCTTGGATATAGCTTCCATCGGGTAATGCCTCTTCTCTAACGTGCTGCTAATTATGTAGCTGACCTTTTTGAAAGTATCCCCCCACCTGAGGTGGAGCTAGCAATGCTACACTTACAACATCTTTCACATTTAATTTATTTTAATGATTTGTGATGCTCTTTTGTACTGCCACACTTGTACAGTATCCCTTGTGCATGAAATGGAGCTCCTTTTCTCACCCAGGTACATGGTAGACATACCCTCTTCATTCCTCCGAACTATTGTGAAGTAAACAGGCTATTTTTGAACACATTCCCTGTAAGTACCCCTTAGTGTGCATTGCTGCTCTGCTCTGTACAGTAGGAATGCTGCATTACCATGGAAATCTTGCCTCCAGTAGTTGCTGTATTTAAGCTCACAGCTGGGTGTGCCATGGGGAGGGTCATGTTCCCAACTCCCTGCAGTTCTGTTTCCCATTTGCTACTGGGGCAGCCACTGTCCTATAGGACCTTCAAGCCATGAAAGGAGAGAGAGAGCAAGTGCTTTTTCCAGAGCTGCTGTGGGGCATTAGAGGGGCTGAGCTATGACCCAGCTTCGCACTCTGATTCCGGGGTGGCCGAAGCGCCGAGCCCAGTCCCCAGTCCAGGACACGGCGCATGTTAGTGCTGATGTGGGGGCAGCACTGTCACACGTGGCCCTTCCTCCATCTAGTCCCAGCCTCCTTTTAAGGACTTCCAACTGCCTCCAGACTTATAAACCCAATAAGTTTTACTTCTTTCCAATATCCCCCCAGTACTATCAGGTAGTGGATACTGCACTGGGAACAGGATTGTCTGTGCAGCCTTCACACAATCCCTCTGTTCTTGCATCCCCAGCGTGGCACTCCTGAAGCGTTGCTGATGTTAATTTGGGTGTGCTTTTAAATTACTATATCATGTAATAGCTCATCAAGTGAAATCATTATACTTAATGAATTGTTTTATAAAGTCTGTTGCAAGTCAGTGCACTGTAGAAATATATAAAAATAGAGTTGGAATAACAACATACTATAAGTGAGAAATTTTCCTCATTGAAGTCATAATGTTCCAAACGTATCCTGAGGTCATAATTTTTAAGCGTCATACAATTCAGTGTTGAAACAGTTTTCAAATCTCCCTGTCCTTTATTAGAAAAGCAATTGGACTATATTTTCCAATATCACAAAGATGAATAAATAAAATATTTGAGACATATTTTCAATTTAAAATTTTGTATGAACTGAATTTCCTCCTTTTGTGTACTAAATAGTGCTTATGTCCAAAACCTTAAATAAAGGTTTTAGATTTGCAGTGCAATATATATTTTGCTTTACTTATGGTTCCACTGGAATAATTATTGGAGATGAAATACTGAAATGTGAATAGAAACTGTGCTGTTTCTCTGACACTGCTGTGTCCCATTTGAGAAGGTTTGCTGTTGGTACAGTTACAGCCTGATGAATTTGACTTC
Organism: Corvus kubaryi; assembly: GCF_017639235.1. Lineage (NCBI taxonomy): Eukaryota > Metazoa > Chordata > Aves > Passeriformes > Corvidae > Corvus > Corvus kubaryi. The sequence continues at coordinate 10,636,809 of NW_024581133.1, read as the reverse complement.
CACTGGCAAATTAAATGATTTGTATCCCAAGAAAGAGAAAATTCCTGCATGTAAAATCTTTGTGTAACAAATGGGAGGTGCAAATAATAATAATAGAGAGGGGTATTTCTGGATATTATCTCACTGGGATTTAAAAATGGTACTTTGTTAGTCTGCAAGCAGCACTTTTTAAATGAATGGTTGTAGATTTGTAAATATGTAATGTTTAAATTTTATTTACCAAAAACCAATATGTTGGATGTTTGCTTTGGTTTGTAGTTCCTTTAAAATATGCAAAGTCGATGTTCCCAATGTTAAGGTTTTTTTCTGTCTCATCCAAAAAAAGAAGTTTTACAGTGAGTCAATAAAAAGCTTAAAATCTTTCTGGTTATTTTCATTACTAGATGGATTAGAGTGACAGAAATGTCTGCAACTCTTAACCATGTTGTGTGCTCCCATGAGGTGTTAACAATAAACCTCTCGGGTTTGTTGTCAGTGGCATTTTTTTCATCTTGTCTATGTAGAAGTCAGTGCTAACAAGAGGAACTAGTGCTGGTTAAATAATCTGTAACTGTCAGAGATTAGCGTCAGGATGAAAACAAACTCCCAGCAGTTCAACTCCTTGTAGTATTTGATTCCTGGCTTTAGTTTTGATTAGAGGTGATGTGCTATTCTAACCCCTGAGCCTTTTAGTCTCATTGCAGGAAGAGGTAAACCCAGATGACATCACACTTGTACTGGTGGCACTTCGCATGAATTTTAGGCACTGCACTGCAAGATCAGGTACAGATTTGAAAGGAGCTCAGTGCAGTTTGAGGGAGTTCATTGCTGAGCTGCAGCCTGTGTGTCCACACAGGGATTTTAAACAGAGCAGTTCCATAAAGGCCCAGCCACATCAGTCTGATTCTCTTCCACTGAAGTAAAAGTCACTCATTTCAGGGAGTTTGAGCAGTTCACTGGGTAATTTAGAGTGTGTTCCTGAAAATTTCCTATAATGAGTAAATATTCTGTGCTAAAAATCAGCTCTTGTAACTTCAGGGGATTGGCCCTAGTGAAAATTTGATGCATCTAAATTGTATCAGCCTTTCCACAAGCACCTAAACGTGTGTTACTTGATACTGGTCGTTTCAGTATCTGTTCTGATCCTAATGAAAAACATTAGAGGCTGACACACCACTTGAGACTGATTTATTTTTTAGCATGTTAAAGATACCTTATTTTCAGTAAGTTTGTTACAATTCTGGTTGCTTTTTTCAGCAGAACAACTGCTACTTCAACCATCTTTTGATGTTGCTGGATCCTCCCCTAGATCTTGAAGTGTCCACCTGTCATACAGATACTGGGCAGGATATTATCTTGTCCTCTAACATCACACTGATGATCAGAAACACAAAGTAGAGAGCAAACATGGTGAGCCCCAGTAATTTGTTCATTTTCCATTTACAGAGAGAGATGGAGATAATCACAAACAGGAGCATGAGGAAAAGGAGAACAATTGCACAAAACAAACCATTGCTGCTGACTGCCACGGGGCTGAGGCCATTGAAGATAGAAAAAAGGAACCAGGGAACTGGCAGGCTGCAAGGAAAGGAAAAGTAATTGAAATAAATGTTTTAAGGCAGTTCATTTTCTGCATCATAACTAAGCAATTTTTCCAAACTGTTACAGGGAAAAAAAAAGCATGATTGTATTCACTATAGCTCAGCATAAATCTAAACTGGATGTTGTTCCTGTCAAAACTGCATTTGGATAATGCTTGCACTATCATAATCCAATCCAAGAGTAAAAGGGGTTTGAAAATAATGCCTAAGAATTAAGTGCCTTGATGTGCTATAATAAAGAAATGTCCTGATGGTTTAGGATGGGAGATCAAGGCACTGATACTGACCTTCCCCAGGAGCTGAGTGTCTGAGTGATCAGATAAGGTTCCTGCCTGTATATCTTTGACATTAGCCAAAGATCTCTTGCATTTTTGTCTTGAAAAGTTGGTAATTTTGTGTTGATTTAGAATTGGGTGAGGATAATGGGCTGAGTTATGACAGTTTGTCTTTCCTGGCTGGGTTTGGGTTGGGTTTCTTCAAAAGGAACTGGTTGCTCAGCTGCCCTTCATTTTAACTACAGCTAAAATGAAATTAACTGAGGTGTGTTTGGTTTCAAACCAGGTAACTTTGTGGTTCAGAAATGCATCTCTTAGCATTGACCTGCTACTCACCCAACAGTGATGTCGAAGATGTTGCTGCCCACGGAACTGGACACAGCCATGTCCCCTAAGCCCTTCCGTGCCACGATGACACTGGTGATGAGGTCAGGAATGGATGTGCCTGCTGCCAGTATGGTTAACCCCATAATTTCCTCTGATATCCCAATTGTTTCACCAACCTAATCAACACAAAGTTGGGTAGTGCAGTTAGCAATGGAACATGAGTATACTTGCTCTGTGCAGTGTTAGTGTTTGTGCCATGTTTGCGTTAAAATATTCTGAGTCCCATAAATGTGGCAGCATTTTCCCGCTTTATAGAATTAAAAATTCAATTTTACAGTGTCTGTTGATTCTGGATTTGCTCTATAGGGAATCTGACCACAGTGGTGCCAGCACCGAGCCAAGGTCAAGTCAGCTACAGCACAATTTTCCTGTCCTCAGTCTTCCTCTTCTAGATGTTGTCTGCCTTTCCGAATTTAACTTCAGCTCCGCAAGATCCAAGGGCCTTTGGAGATGACAGTCCTTGGATTTACGGCATGATCAGATTTACTGGGCATGTGCAATATATCACTCAATACAGACTGGGGGGCTGATCCTACAAGATGGAAGTATTAGTTCCCAGAATACCAGGTGAACATTAAGACTGGGGGAGTGAAGATCATTTAGCAGCCTCCAGAATCAGAACCTATATTTTCCTGGAATTTTAATTAGGTAATGGATAATTATGTTCTGCACAGAAACATTAATCAATGAAAAGTCAGAATTAAGATAAATCTTGATAGTACTTTTCCTTTCACTGATGCACAAACTGCCTTGGAAGTTCTCAGAAAAGAATGAATCTTTGTCAAATCAAAAATTCCCGTTTGGGTTTTAACAAAACAAAGTTTCTACTGTTGTGATAGATGACTGCAGCTGTAATTCATCAGATAAAATGCCACAGTAACACTGTCCCCTCTCTCCATCTACTTGTTCTGAAATGGTGATTTGCAGAAAGAACATAAGCCTCTTACCTGGTGAGCCCACCACACCATGAGGTAAGAGAATGCAGCAATCCAGAGGATGGATCCAAAAAATGTGATGACAAAGAATTTTTTTGACTCCTGTTGAAATCAAGTTTGAAAAGAAAAAAGAGACGTTTCAGGGAAGTTAATAGTGCCCATTGAAAACTATTCACCTGAAACACTTCACTGCAATTGATTGCTTTAACTTGGACCCTGGTCTCTGTTTGCTCTGTTTTTCAGCTTGATTAGGTGACCTGTAGTTGCTAGAGTTTGTGGTTTACTAAATAAAGTCTCTGGGATGACATTACACTGCAGCTGGGGCTCTTGTCCCACTCCCTGCAGCACTAACAGTATTTCAGCTATGCAGACTCCAGACATGGAAAAATGGACCCAGGGACTCTTGCCTGGAGGAAGTCTATAGCTTAGTTAATGACTCCAGTAGCAGAAGGAAGATAGATTCTTACCAAGTTTCTGACATCAGGCAGAGTGCTCCAGAGAGGAAAGACAATGGGAAAGAGGAAAAGGTAAATTGCTTGTTTCTTCCTTGATTCTGGCCATTCCAGAGATAAGGGCTCATCGTTTTCATCACCCTCTGTGCTGTCACCATCGCTGTCCTCCTGGCTCTCAGAGCTGCTGTCTGAGGTGTCACTGCTTGACGGAGGCTGTACGTCAGGATAAAAAATCAAAAAGCCAATATGTTTTCACACTAACAAGGAGCTGCAGTTACTCACCATGGCCTCACCTGAGCAGAGCTCACATTTGTAACCTGCTGAGGGAAGCCACAGCTCTTGTGGGACAGAATCCAGGCACACCTCCACCCCAGTACCTGTGTATTGTTAACTAATTGGCATCCATTAACTATAACTACCTTCTAGACACAAATTAAACATTTTATATCCTTGAAAAACCTTTTCTCATCAGAACTGCCAAATTACATCACCTGAAAGGGATTTGGGGAGCAAAACAGAACAGTCTGCTGGTGAGCACAGGACAGGCAGGTGCTCTTATTTTCCCTTACCCTGGAGTGCCCTCTGACCACAGAAGAGTCATTTGAGGGGACAATACTATCCAGTCTCAGTTGGTGTCATAATTTGGACCCGATTTGTGTTTGTAAGAAAAAATGTTTCAGCCAGCATCTTAATAAATCACTACACACAGAGCCTATTTATAGATGCCAGTGACATGGGTTGGGTCCTGCCCCAACAGCTCTGGAGAGGGAAGAAAGAAAGTACACGTGAAGGTCAGCCTGGATGGGCACTTAGTGCCTGTGCTCCTGATTTTGATACCTGTCCATCCTGTGGCACATCTGCCTTCTGTGTGTCTTTGCTGGGCTCTGAGTCACTGGCAGGAGTTACCTGGACGGTGCTCGGTGCTTTCTTTTCCTCTTCTACAAAAAGCAATAAGAAGGAGTTCTGGTTTCAGTCATCTTGGATGGGTGGTCACCATATCAGGTGGTCACCTTCCATGTGACCAGCAGGAGCTCTGATCTCCCTACCACAATGGTGGCATTTCAGGTTAAACACCCTGAGATTGCTTAGGTTTGTTGTGTGTCCTCCCTGACTCCTGTGATTGTGTTTGGTAAATCTGGGCAGAATTTGGCCCACCTGGAGTAGAATGACATTTTGATGCTCCCCTGACCTTCCATCCAGAACTGCTGTAAGGGGCGCATGTGTAACAGGGAAATGCTAATTACCTCATCTGCAGCTGACTAACATTTCTTGGTTTTTTTCTGGATTCTGAAGATTATATTAAAACCATCCGTAAAACTCAGAAAGGATGTAAAGCTTTGCTTTTCAGATCCCCCCCTGACACCCCCTTCCCAGCAGAGCACAGCATTCTTCAGGGACCTGATATTCTTCAAGGCTTCTGAGAAATGACCAGGATGTGCTGCCAGACTTTAATCCCTGATCATTTGGTGGGTATTCAAAAGCAAATAGGAGGAAAGTGCTGACACATACAAGGAAGTAACTGCAATGTCCTGCTGTTCCTGAATTAACCTACATAGCCAAGAGGAACACGGAAACCTCTGTGGAAATAGAGTAGAAATATGGATAACACGGAGCAGAGGTGAGGGAGTGAAGTCAGTGTGGTGCTTATAGCACGCACCAAAAATTTACTTGGGTTTTAAACAGTTTTTTCTCAAGTTTGGGATTCATTCACCTGTGTGAGGCCATGTTGGGAGGTGCTCGGGTGCCTATGTTGTGTGGAGCTGGGATCTTCCACACAAAAGTTTCTTGTTATTCAAAATCTGCAGCCTTGCTGGCAGCACAAGCCTGTGTGTCAACAGTGACAGAGAAAGCCCAAAAAAACCATTAAACTGACAGAGGGCAGATCTAGGTTAAATGTTAGGAAAAAATTCTTCCCTGTGAGGGTGGGAAGCCCTGGAACAGGTTACCCAGAGAAGCTGTGGCTGCCCCTGGATCCCTGGAAGTGTCCAAGGCCAGGCTGGATGGGGTTTAGAGTACCCTAGGATAATAGAAGGTGTCCCTGCCCATGGGAGGGAGTGGGGCTGGATGGTCTTTAAGGTCCCTTCCAACCCAAACCATTACATGATTCTGTGATTATATCAAAGGAAGGATGCACAGGTCCTTGGAATTGCTATAGATGGGAGTCAGTGCAGCTTATTTCCTCTGGAGCAACCTTCTGTGCCCTTCTGCAAGTGTGTGAAGGTATTTGTTTTAACAAACACCTCATTTGCACGGTCTACCAAAGACCAGCAGCACCCAAGTGCTATCTGCAATGGTCTGATTTCCCTCCTGCACTGTTCCCTGGCCATTTCCAGTGCATCCTTGTATCTCTCCCTGCCTGGACGCTGCCTCACTAACAGCTCCGCTGGGGATGGCTGTTCCTGCCTGCGTGCATCGATTGATTTCTGCTGCATTGTTACAGCAGTCATCTGTAACCAGTAATAGCACAAAATTTGTGTTAGACCCCAGTGTTTCTTTGCCAGCCCTCGGGCTTTGTGTGCTGGGAAGGTGAGGGCTTGCTGTGCAAAACAAAGCAAACGGTACTGGCTCTTCCTGCACTCACCTGGCTGGGAGCCTTGTCCTTCCAGGGTCTCAGCCTTGGCCATGTTCCTCAGGATGTCAACCCTGTCTTTAAATTTTGCTGTGGGTGAGAGAAGGACACAGTCATCAGGGGCTGTCACTGCAAAGCCCCCCTTGACCTGCCTCCCCGACACACACATGCTCTTGCCCCCTTCCTCTTGCAGGGGCTGCAGCCAGCACTTCCCCAGGAGTTGTTCTGGCTGTGACCCCAGTTTTTGGCTGCTAGTTGGTCATAGCTGTTGTATTTAACTGCCTAGTGCTACAGCAATTACACCAGCAATTTGACATGGTACTAACACCATCCTATTTAAAGACAATCTAGAGGAATGAGAAATCCTTTCTGGGTCAGTAATACAGAGGATATCTGTACTTCATAGGAAGAAAATGCAGAAAGAACAGAGGAGGAGTTTTGGTGCAATATCATCTTTTTCCCAATGGACTATTGATTTTTTTCCGCGCTAGATTATGTGCAAACTAAAAATGACACCTTCCTCCTGCCATGTGGCTGCTGAAGAGGCTTTAGGGTGCTGCTTACAGCCTGGGGACCTGATGGGAATGGAAAATAAATACCTTTTATGTTCCAGTTCCCTGAAAAATTATTGCTTTTTCTAAGTATACACAAGTGTCTCCTGCTCCTGGTATCCAGGTTCAGCATGGTCCAGGCTGTCTGAGAGATGATCTTCACCAGCACAGGTCTGCTGCTCTATTTCTGGGACTGCCGAGGACTTCTTCCACTATAAACCAAGCTCTGCTCTACTCTGCTGAGCTGCTTTTTTAGTGGTTTACAGTGAACTGTGAAACTGTGTGTCTCTATAGTTGTTTTTTGCTCAAATATCTTACTGCTGATTCTCAGAGAAAGTGAACAAGAATGGGTTCAAAGAAAAGTCCCATTTTGCTCTAATCTATGTCCTTTGTTGAGCTGCACACCCAATGACTGAGGGTCACTGGATTTGCTTGTGGACAGTAGCCACAAGGAATTGGCCAATGCTGTGCTTGGCTTGTGTGCAGGGCTGTAAATTAATTTCCTCTGAAAGTTTTATCACACTGATCTAATCTACTGTGCTGTTGACTATGCACCCAGAAGGTGCTGTTGTCATTTGCCTCAAGGGCAGGGCCCTGCCACTTTATTAATCAGAGTGACATTGAGATAATAGAAATAGCAGGTCCAGCCATTTGAGCAGAATTACTGTTCTGAACTGAACCTTCTGAAAATCAGTAAATTCTGGTGTATGCCCAATAACGGGGCCCAGCTCAGACATTAACACCTCAGGGGACAAGTCCTACTCTGGTGAGATTCCTGCTTCTGTCTGACAGAAACATCTTTCACCAACCAGGATTTCCACTGAGCAGTGGAATGGCTGGACTGAGATGAAATGACCATGAAGTAATAGAATGGTTGGAGCTGGAAGGGACCTTAAAGGTCATCCAGCCCCACCCCCTCCCATGGGCAGGGACATCTTCCATTATCCCAGGGTGCTCTAAGCCCCGTCCAACCTGGCCTTGAACACTTCCAGGGATCCAGGGGCAGCCACAGCTTCTCTGGGTAACCTGTGCCAGGGCCTCCCCACCATCACAGGTAAGAATTTCTAATCTAAATGGTAATTTATTCTCCTTTGAAAGGCTGGCTGGGACTCAAGAGCCGGACTGTTCCATCCTCCTTGTCAACTGAAGTTCACTGGAGGGGATGTGAAGTGTTTCACTTCCTTCTCCCTGTGCTTGTGCACAAGCACATCCCTCAGTGCAGGGGCGACCTTTTGCTCCCAGTCTCCTCTAAGCAGTGGGCAATGCATCCTTCTGTTTGACTTTTCCCAGAAGCTGCTGCAAAAGCTCCTGTCAGCAGGGTCAGGGCAGTCAGGCTCAGGCTGAGATTATGGAAATTCAAGCTGCTGGCTCGCTGCCCTCAGCCAGGCCACAGGCTGGGAGTGCCAGTGGAACCTGGGAGCATCTCTCTGTCAGGATAAACAGATTAGGCCCAGGCCACTGTCCAGTTCTCATGAGATCAGCCTCATTTAAAAGGGTGTTAATTCCTTTGACACACAATTCCTGCAGGAGGGACTGAGACTGGAGGCAGAACTGGCTCTAAGCTGGCCAGATCTGCATGTCAGCATGGGGAGGAAGGATGTCCGTGAGCTCAGTCCATGCTGTTCTGGATTAGCTGTGCAGGGCAATGTCCCTCTCAGTCCCCTGGGGCATTCACTGCTGGCAACTCTGTCCCCTGGGCAGAGAACGCATGACACAGGGCATGTCTGTGTCCGGTGGCCCTGAGATGTTCTCCAGGAGAATTCTTGTTCTGTGAATTGACAGCATCCAGGATGGACTTCAGGTAGCAGCTGAGCTTCTACCTTGAATTTGGCTCTTACATTTAATTCACTCTTTGGCACTAGTATTCAATCCAACAGGATTCACAACACAATCAGCAGGGAGGATTTTTTCTTTACAATTTGGCATGAACCTGAAGGATTTGGAGATTCTGCTGTCTAAAAGTAGAAATATAAAATAAAGGTCTTTCAATTCCTTTTGCCCCTTTGTATCATGATTCTCTTACAACAAATGATGGAATGCTAATGAAGCAAGGAGAAGCTGTAGCTGCCTTCAGCCTTGTCCGGCCTGCAACAGTGCCCAATGCTCTGGTCTAATTTCCAAAATCATTACCTTGTTAACTGGGGCATAGTGAGGGCAGGCAGCTCTGAGAACCTCTCTGCTGAAGCCTTTTGCTTCATTCAAAAAGAAATGTAGGTTTCTGCCTTTTTCTCTGTGTGACTAGAGTTTGAAGAGTCTGATGGTAAGGCTAGAGGTTCAGAAATGAGAGGGTTCCTGAGCATTTCCAAAATCCTCGCTCCCTTTAATTCCCCAGCAGTTCCCTCTGGTGTGTAATGGGATGATCTTGAAAAGATCTCATGCTCTTCTTCCACTCACTTTCACAGAAAGTGGGGAAAAGGACAAAACAAAAAACTTGCTAGAAATTCCTAATTTAAAAAAAAGCACATTGAAAGTAAAAAGTTCTGTCAAAAATATAATTCAGGATGAAATGTGAATATTGGAATTTCTAAAGTAAACATGTAGTCTCCCTGGAGACAGAGAAAAAGACTTAAGTAATGATACCTTCCTAACACAAAAAGGAAAAAAACACATTCTGAACTCAATCCACTCTTCAACTGAGAAATTTTGTTTCACACAAGGGGTGTTGCAAGTTTGTGTTTCAGACTTATTCTGTATTTCCAAGACCTCTGCCCCTGAAATTTGGTTTTGGAGGCCCAGCTTTTCTATGTTTCGTACCTTGCTGCCCTGAAACCACTTCCGTGCTGCCTAAATAAAAAGCGAGGGCAGCAGAGAGAAGGAAACCCTACAGAATCCTAATTGCAGTAGGTTCAGTGAGGAACTGCTGAGCAACTGCTGGCAACCTTTTCCTTCTGTCGAGTGTTCATTACCACAGCCTCTAAGTGCTGATGCTACAGGCCTTGGCAAGAAGGAACAAGGGCCCTTGAGGAAAGATAAATTGCTTTGGGATCATCTTTTATGGTGGCAGCCTAATTACAGAAATGTGCCTGGTACAGACAGTGCTGCACACACAGCAAAGGGAGGGACTGTATTGGTGATCCATGGGAACCAGGCATAGCTGTCCCCAGGGTCCCACAGGGCTGCAGAGCTGTTAACACATATATAATATGTTAACACATATATAATATATAACATAATAGGGAACTATTAACATATCAGAACACAAATCCTGATATGCCTTGGCAAGTTCAAATCCTTTTTCAGAGCCATCCTCAGGATGTCATTTCATTTCTTTGGCCAAGCTCCTCAAGGCACTTAGGTTTTTTAGTCCATGCATAAATTCCTTTTCTCCAGACTTTCTTTTCTTCAGGTAGGAATTTATCAGGGTCAGGAGTATCTCCTGCAAGACACACTGGCTCCTTGATTTTGAGTGCTGAGCTGTTGTAATACAGTAATTTTATTGTTATATTTTATAAGGCGCTGTCTCTGTTCTCACGGTCTTGAGTGGAGCAGGCACGTACGTGGGACAGAGGTTTTGCCATTAACTCAGTGGCGTTAGTAAAGTAAAGGGTCTAGGAAATAAAAACCTTCTGGAGAGGCTGTGCCCATCCCGGCACAGTCCCTGCGGTATCAGACCCAAATACACACGGCCACACTCCCATCTAGTGGCTGCCGCGCACACAGGAACTCACACCCTGCCGGGCCGCCGGCAGAGGCTTAGGCTGGATATCAGGAAAAATTTCTACACCCAAAGGGTTCTCAAGCCCTGGCACAGGGAGTCACCAACCCCAGAGAGATTTAAAGGATGTGTAGATGGGGCATTTGGGGACATGTGGCCTTGGCAGTGCTGGACTTGATGGTCATAAAGGTCTTTTCCAACCTAAATGATTCTGTGATTCTGTGTAATGGGTAGGGAAGGTCTCTGAGAGAAGATCCAAGCTGGTCCCCCAGACCTGTTTATTCAGTATTCACAAGGCCTGGGAACAACAGCCTCGTTAGCAAGGACAGTGACTCACAACTGCATGGAAACTCCCAGCAGCCTATTCTGGGCTGAACTGGCTGGGGCTTTCCTTCGCCTGGGCTGCCAAACTCAGCCCCCCACAACTCTCCTGCTGACAGGCCCCAGGGTTTCCACCAGGGCACCAGCCTGGACCAGAAAGCCAAGCTTGTGGTGGCCTGGGGTGGGGAGATACTGCACAGAGACATTTAGAGGTGTGGGAAGGATGAGAAGGTGCTGGGAGGTCTCTAAGTGGCATCAGCCCCTCAATTCTGGCACTTCCTGATGCTCAAGGCAATGGCATATCCTCTTGGAAGGTTTTGGGTCTATCCTGGTGCTGTTGATACAACATTTCGGGGGCACAGGAGGCAAGGAGCAAACCCTGATGCATCTGGCTCTTGTTAGGCTACTGTTCGTAACACATTGGGTGCCTTCACTGGAATCTGTCAAAGCAGCCACTGATCTGCTTTGCTGTCCTCATCCAACCTCCTTTCTTCCCTCGATCAGTTTGTGCAGCTGGGATTTTGATCTGGAGAGTCCTCTTTGTAACCTCTGTGAGGGACACTAGAGGTGTTGATCTGCTTAGCTTCAATCTCTCTTTGAATGGGCAGCAGATAATCTCTTTAGAACAAGTAGGGCAGTGGAGGGGTGGGGCATGTGCTGAGCTAGGAAAGAAAACCTTAAAAATGTCTTTTTTTAATGTGCTTCTCTATTTCTTGGAAAAGGAACCTCCATGGTGTGATTGGATTAAAGTTAATATAAAGCAGTCTGTTAAAAGGCTGTGTACAAAGACCCTGGTCTGTCTGGAGATGAGGCTTCTTTGCACCCTGAGCAGTTTAAAAGAGGTCTTGGACCTGAGCTGGTCCCTCCCTGGCCCTGGGGAGCTGTTCACTGCCTGCACAGTGCTGTGGGCATGCTTTGCCATGGTAGTGATGATACCATAGCAGTGCAGGTGGGCTTTTAGAGGTGTCGGTCTGAATCACATAGAATTGGCCTCACCATCATGATTAGAATCTCAGCTGGGATTTTAACTGTTTCAAAAAGACAATTCTTCAAGGGTTTTAACCTCTTTTTCTGCTGATGTTTCAAGGCTGGGATTAGGTCTGAGCTAAGAAGAGGAAGATGGGACATGCTGCGGAACAGAGGAAGCCTGTAACTCAACGTTTGATGACCCTGCAGTCGGAGAGACAGCAGAGAGGAGGGACAGGACTGACTGTCACCACTTTCAGGGACCCCAGCAGCAGCAGCTGCCACCATAGCAGTAACTAGCTTGGCACAGGAAAAGTAGATATGGCAGGACCAAAACATGAAGTGTTTGTCCTTGCCAGCCACACGATCAGAAGGGACACATCCCACCGCCATAGAGCTCCCCTCACCAGACACTATCTGTGATGCTCAGCTGCATACCAAGGGTGAGTTGCTGACCCTAAAATACTGATTGTATTCCCAGTTAAACCACTCAGGGCTGTGAACCCAAGGCCCTCTGGTGTGGAACATCCACTCACCTTCTGCCAGGGGGTCCAGGGTGTAGATCATGAGCTGGAAGATGGTGCCGCGCATCTGAGAGTTATGCAGGGAGGCCGAGCTGCTGCCCCGCTGCAAGGCTGGCCCAGGCTGTGGGAAGGCACAAAGCCAGTCAATTCCAGCTTCCTTGTTCACTACATCAGACAGGGCCTCTCCAGGCCATAGGGCAGCAATTCAACAGCAGCAGAGGAATGAGCTGTTCAGTGTTTGCTATGAGGATCCTGCCAGCCTCTGCTATGAGAGCCCAGGAGGAAATTTGGCCACGAAACCAGGTAAGAAGACTCACTTTCTGAATTTCTGTATGCCTGTTTATAGCAGAGAATGAACAGCACTCTTCTAGTTAAATCCACCCGGGAAGCCTGAGCTGTCTCCTAAATTTTATAAAAATTCCTTTAAGGACAGGCCTCAGCCAGGTGTCCCTCTTAAGCAAACTGTGACCATTGTGCCTGATATGATACAGGCTTTGGTCCAGGTTTCTTGACACAGGAGTTGACACCTTTACTCATGACCTGACATGGGGAGAGATTCAAAATACAATGACTTCAGATCCCTGTAAAGTTGCTTAGACCTACCTGCAGCTTCCTCACATCTGTTGGCTTCATTGTTCCATCATCTGCAACTGCCCCAGTGCTTGTCTGCAAGCAATGAAGAACAGAAATGACCAATCACCTCTGCTGCTTCAGGATCTAATGATCCTTCAGGCTGCTGCCTGTGAGGAAGGGGGACAGCTGACACAAATGCCCATGGATGCTACCGAAAGAGCCAAAGCCATGGGCCTCCTTAAAACCATTGGCTTCTGAGAAAAACAGGATTCTACCTACAGCTCCCCAGTGAGGATGCGGGCACCTGGGGGCAGAGTCACAACTGATTCCTGTAGCTACAGACAGACCCAGACTTCATCCCCAAACATCTGTATCCTTACTCATTTTCCAGCAGAGTGAAGGTGCAAAGGGGGATTTTTTACAGTAATTAGCATTACTTTCCATCACTTATAATGTCTGTGATTTAATTTTCCCAAGGGATAGGTTCAGCAGCTCTCTGTCATGCTACTAAACGTTAATAAGAGTTCTCTGTAAACTTCAAGTGCAGGGCTGGATTCAATTTGTGATGCTTGGTGATGTCCACAGTGATGTGAGTGTGTCACTGCCATATTCTTGCACATGTATCCCACTGGAATGTAATGCAGGAGCTTTCAGGACTCCCAGCCATGAGCACTGGCTGAACAACAAACCAGAAGCAGGAAAGAGAAGTAGTTTCTTGATTCTGCACCACTTCAACTATCCTCACTTTCCTCATCTGCTTCCTTCCTTTCCTTAAATGATGTGGAGTGCCAGGATCAGAAGGCAAAGCAAGCTTGAGGGCCAGGGACACATCCAACTAGCATAGCATGCAATGCCAGGGGACAGTTTGGAATCTGGTGGCATGGAATTGGGTTTGGGCGCTTCAATCTGATTGCCAAATGCTGCCCAGGAGAGCTGGCAGTGGTTGCTAAAGGCTGCCAGCTGCCTCTCTGTGCTGCTGATCAGGTAACGAGTGATACCACCAGCATCCCAGCAACCCATATGGCTTCAGAAAGGGAAAAGAGAATTTTCCTCCAACATCTCTCAGTTGCAAGAGGCTGGGACAGAAGCCTTTTCCCCCCTATTTACTAGAATTGTCCAACCTTATTCCCAGACCAAGAATGTGTTCCTGCAAGTGTTCATTCTGAAACTTCTTTACAACAACCAAGTAAGCAAAATTCCACACGTCTTTGAAAGCACATAAGCAACCACAACTGAGACCTTTAGTAATTGCACAAGTAGAACTCCCTTTTAGTGAGTTCTCCAATCTCTTAGAATCTCTGTCTAGTTTGCATTTCCCTCATTTTAAAACCATAATTATTGACCAGTACCTGTATTCTGAGGTTCAAATATGTGCTTTGTGAAGGAGATGCAGTTTTTCTTTGTGGTTTACCTTAGAAAAAGTTACTTCCAACTTGCCCTCTGAACTCTAATGACACCAACCTTCTGCATATGCTCTGCTGATGCTGCCTGCACAGCATTTGACTTCTTGTTGAGCTCCTGCTTCACCCATTGCTCTAGGAACACGTTCTGTTTCATGGTGTACACGTATGTGGCATAGGCAGTCAGTAAAAGGAGGCTTTCCCACCAATTAATGACACTGTCTAGGAAAAACAGGATGAGCATCAGTAAGTCTAAAATGTAGAATGAGATGTCTCTAAATAAGGGCCACCATGTCAGGTGGAGTATCTCCCTTGAGAAGAGGGCACAGGTGCCAACAACAAAGAGGATATTAAACACTGCTGAGCCCACAATGGTACCGATGCCGACATTGCTGTGTGAGATGAAGACACCTATGAGGGAGGTGAAGAGTTCCGGTGCTGATCCACCTGCTGCCATGAAGGTGGCTCCAGCCACATCTTCAGAGATCTGCAACTTCTCAGTGATCACTCCCAAAGCAGGGACAAAATACTCATCACACACTATGGCCAAGGCCACAAAAACATACATTATGCCAAAGATGTGAAGTACAACCCACCCTTGCCTGCGTTCTTCCACACTGAATAGGTCCTGGGGATATTCTCCTTTGGACTCATAGGGTGGTTTTTCATCTTGGGAGCTTTCACTGGCATTTTCTTGCTGTGGTGTTGTACCCACTGATGTAGTGACTGGCACAGCTGGCTCAGGATCCACATAGATACAGTGCCTTATTTTGGGTGCTGTGGCATTGCCTCTTACAGCAGTCTTGTTGCTGGGGAGGTCCCTGGAGGTCACTTTGACAGGGTCTGTGGGTTGGGGGACTCTTTGTGATGCTGGAAGGGCAGAGGGGCTGAACTGGAGCTGGCAGAAAGAGAGGACCAACACTATGGCAAGCAAGAAAAGGATTCGGTTCCTCTGTAGCCGCCTCCTCTGTGGTAAATGCATTTCCTAAAGGTTCAAAACTCAGAACTCAGTGTCCAGAAGCCACTGAAGACTTCACTTGGTCAGCAGTTTGCTGATCTGGAGCATCAGGATTGGAACTGCACAGCACAATTTCTAGCTGATCTGGAGCATCAGGACTGGAACTGCATGGCACAAAATGAGGAATCCTGCAAAAGAAAATCTGGTGTGAGAAACAAAGTACTGCAACTTTCCACCATTTGGGCAGCAAGACTTCACTGACTGCTTTTCTATTATTCATTAAAAAGAAATTAACTTAAATGAGTAACGAGACATCTAGATCCAGGTTTCAGTCTATTTTTTTATATATGACTGTAGGCTATGCTGATTAATAGTCATAGGTTTGGCTTAATAGAGAGGAGTTGGCTGAGACAGTCCAATCCAAGCTGAATTCTGATCCCAACAAATGCCCATATCCAGGAGCTGTTAAGGATTGTGCTTTTACTGCAGTCTAGTTGTTATTCTGTAATATTATAAACTGGGTCAGTGTTCTGCAGGAGGAGAAGATACGGCTTCTGTCAAGGAACCAACTTTAAATTGCTAGAAATGATGCTCTGAAGACAAGACCAAGCTGTATAAAACTCCCTCCTAAACCAGTTATTCACCAAAATAACCTCAGCAGGAGGATTGAAACTGGTTTAGAGTTCCCAGTGATGCTGCTCTGTGGCTTTCCAGCCTTTCAGTCCCCAGGAAACCATCCAAGGAAGGGTAAGTTTTTTCCTTCCGTTTGAGCAGAGCACGAGGAAGATGTGGTTCTAGTAAAACTGGGGGTGCTGAGCAACCATTTGTTTCTATGACTACATCTTTTCAGGACTTTCTGTAGAAATCAGAACTGGCAAAGTGGAATTGTAATCATACCTTTTATTGGGGGTAATTAGCATATCTTGCATAATTATGTGAGCAGCATTTAGAAAGGGAGAGAAATTGTAAATGCCAGAGTGACAGTGCCTGCAGCTGTGACAGCATGGAGACAGGGGTTTGGGCCTGGACAGAATTTACCTTTCAGTACTGCTTGAATGTTTTACCTTAAATGGACATTCTTCATGGATTATTTTTTTCCTCAGAGTGGGCATGTTACATTATTCTTTAGCTGGATGTGAATCATAGTTTTCTAAATCATTCTCAGGTAAGCTCTTCATGCAAGTTATCACAGACTTACCCTCTTGCATAACACCCAGGGAAGTTATCAGCCTAAATTTCTTGCAAAACAGGCAACGTTAATTTAAACAGTTGGGAGGATCACTAAGGCAACAGTAATAGAGGGTCATGGGAGTACCAAATAAACAGATGAAACAAGCTTTGCTTTTCATACGTAAAAAGAACATAAACATGCATGTGGCAGAACATCGCAATAGGTATAACAAATTGCACATTATGAGAAAATCACTCTCCCTAACAAAGATAGGAGAGTTAAAAGGATGGCACAGAGAGGACACAGACGTATGCACACAATCCTATTTAAACACTGGTTTTACTTCTCCTCTCCAAAATGAGCTGCTGAAAAGCCTTTTTGCAAACAGAAAGACATCCGAAGCTAGGATCAGTTCTAAGAGCTCTCCAACCTTTCACAGTTCCTGACCAGAGGAATTGTTTCTCTAGTCTTGTAAGTCTAGGTCAGCTCCTGATAAACTCCTGTCTCAGTCACACGAGATCCAATGCAATCAAACAAACCTCCCCAGCCTACCTTCCAAAGGTTTGTCCAGGAGAAGGGGGAGTTCCAGGGGTTGGGTGTAGTGCTGGAAACTTCTTTGGTACTGAGCAGCCAGATGGGAGATGCTGTTGCAGAGAGACGCAGGTGAAAATTTTCACAATGTCTCCTCTGCTGGTAGAGTCCTAAAACAAGAGCGGGTCAGGTGTGAAGGACATGTTAGTGGGGGAATAGCCAATCCCATTTAATATGCACAGCCCCTAAGAAGATTAAATAGTATTGTATAGATTTGGGTCTATCTCTGAAGCCAACACCTTTGTCTGCTATCACAGGTTATTCTCAATGTGAGGGCAGGTGATTATCCCCTTCACAAACTACTGGATTGAAGCAGTAGCCGTGGACAAGGATCACCCTCACGGCACCGGCAGGGGGTAAATCACACATAGAAACACTTTTAAACAAGGCACATGGAGCTGCATTTTGAAGCATCTCCTGTGGCTGACAGGCCAGATACCAGACAAGCAGTTCTGCTGGCCTTTGCCACAGTATGTATCTACTTTGCAATGCCAGAGGGAGGTTTAAAACTCGTTGTCTCCTGGAAGAATTCCTCAGGCCCTGTGCCAGGAGCACCAAGGAAGAGGGAGGGAGCAGGGACCTGCTGGGCACAGCAACCTGGGGATGGTTCTTGTGACTCTTCTGTGGCACTGATATGGTGCAGCTCCACAGGGTAGGAATTAACAACATCCCTGGCCAAGGATTTAACAGCCATAACAATCTAATCATCAGATTTTTCACAGGTGAATTAGAAAATTATGATTTGATTTTGGGTCCTTCATGCCAAGAAGGACACTGAGGGGCTGGAGCATGTCCAGGGAAGGGAACGGAGCTGAGGAAGCAGCTGGAGCACCAGGAGCAGCTGAGGGAGCTGGGGGGGGGGGGGGGGGGGTTCAGCCTCGTGTAAAGGAGGCTCAGGGGGAACCTTCTGGCTCTGCACAACTCCCTGACAGGAGGGGGCAGCCGGGGAGGGGTCAGGCTCTGCTCCCAGGGAACAGGGACAGAACAAAAGGAGATGGCCGCAAGTTGCACCAGAGGAGGTTTAGGTTGGATATTAGGGAAAATTTCTTCACTGAAAGGCTTGTCCAGCATTGGAACAGGCTGCCCAGGGCAGTGGTGGAGAACCCATCCCTGTAGGGGTTTAAAAGCTGTATGGATGTGGCACCTGGGGACATGGCTTATGGTGGCCTTGGCAGTGCTGGGGGAATAGTAGGATTTGATGATCTTGGAGGGCTTTTCCAGCTCAACTATTCCGTGACTCTATGATAATTTTAAAGCAAACTGTTGTCTGAACACACAATTTCGGGAATACATCACTTTTGCACTGCAGTTTATTGCCTCTCGCCCCACCTCACTCCCACACGTATAGAACTGGGAGAAGGAGCCGCACTGTCCAGCCGGGATGCTTATCCATAAACCCTTCTCCACGCATAGCGGTTTATTTTACGTGGGCACCACATTCCCACATCATGGACATCCAACTTTTCCGCTTCCCGTGCGGTCTCAGCCCTCATGGGCTTCGTGAGGCGCGGCCCTTCCCGCCCGGGTCGCGCGTTCCGGGGGGACGCTTGCCGTGACGGACGCATGGCGGCGCGGCGGGCCGGGGGTGTGCAACAGCATTTCCCTTCCGCTGCCCTCCTCCCAGCCCGCAGCCGCCGCACAGCCCGGGCCATCCCGGGAGCGCTCCGGGGAGAGGCCCCGCTGAGGGCGAAGGGTTGTAGGGAGGGCTGGATCCCTGCCGGACCGCCCTCGGAGCGGCGGGGCTGCGCCCTTTCCCCAGCGAGGCTCAGCTCCTGCCGTCTCCAGGCCTTGCTCTGTACCCGGCTGGAAATGCTGTGTGGGGTTCACCGTGCATTCACTTAATCTGTGCTCAGTCCCACGTTTTGAGGGGGAAAAGGGTAATTGTCGCTTCTCCACGGGGTGAGCGTGAAGTGGCTCCACAACTACAGCTTTGGTAATGATTTGTGCCTTTTCCTCCCGCTGCAGGCAGGTGATCCCGGCTGATCCCGTCCGTGAGGGCGGCGGAGGAGCAGCTCGCCATGCCCACGGTGGTGGTGATGGACGTGTCGCTGTCCATGACACGGCCGGTGTCGGTGGAGGGCTCCGAGGAGTACCAGCGCAAGCACCTTGCTGCCCACGGGCTCACCATGCTTTTCGAGCACATGGCCACCAACTACAAGCTGGAGTTCACGGCCTTGGTCGTGTTTTCATCCCTCTGGGAGCTGATGGTGCCCTTCACAAGAGACTACAACACGCTCCAGGTAGGGAGTGTGAACACGAAAGTAATAAACCGTCAGCGTCTTAAAAAAAATCAGCCAATTGCACCACCAAAGCACGGTGGAATTGTGTGATTTGGTATCATCTTGTGCACAACGTCTTGAATTGAGTGGGTTTCCCTTATTTTAAGGGTAGGTGAAATCAGTGTGTTTGAAACATTTTGCTATTTTGCAAATTGTACTTCTGCAGGTGAGCACTGGAGTGTGACTCGTTGACTTTAAAATGGGATGGAGGAAAGGGCTGTCTGATGAAGCTCTACAAGTGGTTGGTTCTGTGATGGCCCTGTTTTTATGTGTAGTTGTTGGTTTGCTCCTGATAAACGATGCAGCTGACAGGATCATTTAGAAAGGCTTTGAGTCAAGTGATTTGGTAGAAAGAAGGTGCTGATGAGAGTGTGTAGCAGCGAAAACAGTGCAAGTGTGAGAGTAAGTGATTTTAGGCCTCACAGATGTGGTGGAAAGTTGGGAGGAGGAAATGGAAAGGAGAAAGTCCAGGAGGGAAATTTCACATGAATGCAGTAAGGCACTGGAGCCTCTGAATCCAGTAAAAATTGTACATTTATATCTGACCCTCATATTTAGGAGGAAATGACACATTGCTGTCACAGGGCACCATGGTTTAGATTTGTCCATTGGACAAAGAGATTTTAAAGGCTATTTTCTATTATGTTTGCAGTTTAGCAGCTGTGTGCCAGTGCATCCTCTCTGATTTATTTTCACTTCCCTAAGAGCTCACTGGAGGAATTTTGCAAGCCGAGAGCCCAACCAGGCTCCTTTAGCAAGTTCATCTCACAGCTGCACGCTGGTGATGCTGTGTTAAATGTGAGGTTTTCACTTTAGGAGAAAAGCTGGTTTATGGATCCAGATGCGAGTTTTGGGTTTGTTACTCTGCCAGAGTTTTTGTGAGACAAACTCCTTGTGGTCTCTGAATCTCTGAGGAGTTTGAGCTGCTCTTGCACCTGCGAGGATTTTCTCAGCTAAATGTTTCCCATTAGATACTGCCTCAGGTTTTCACTTTTTTAAGACATGGGAAGGTGTTTGCTCATTCTTAAAGAGCTGTGTTTATATTACAGTTCCTTCCACATCAGCTGTCATTGCCTCATGATCTCATTCATCATTTCTTACGCCTTTCTCCCTTTTTATTTCTTTGTGTCACAATGGAGCTGTGTTACCCTGCAGAGCAAAGGTGCTGCCTTAGCACAGAGCCATGAGTGACTGTTGGGTGTCTTCTGGCAGGGATATTCCCCCAGCAATGACTGTGGTGTTTGTCTTTGCAGGAAGCCCTGAGTAACATGGATGATTATGACAAGACCTGTTTGGAGTCGGCGCTGCTGGGGGTTTGCAATATTGTCCAGCAGGAATGGGGGGCAGCAATTCCTTGCCAGGTATGGCTGATTTCACTGCTTTAAGTTGACTGCATATTTAGTTATCCCTGGCAGGGAGATTGGAACTTGGTGATCTTCAAGGCCCCTTCCAACCCAATCCATTCTGTGATTGATTGATTCTATGCCTGTGAGTTGCAGATAGAAATGTAAATGTAATTTGGAAGCTTGGAATACTCTCAGGCATGCTGGTGCTGCAAAAACACAAAGAATTAGTATTTTGGCTAAATCTGGAATATGAACAGAAGGTGTTCTTTATAAAAATATTCAGCAGCAGGAAAAAATGAGGCCGTTTCCTGCCCAATGTGTTATTGTGGTGCAGTGGATTATAAAATGTGGCTCAGGAGCACTGTTGTGCAGGCCTGGTGTTTGATGTGGATGCAGTCTGCTGTCCCAGGAGCCCCACTTCATTTGGAAGGGGTGTAGTCACACATGCATGAACCTCTCCCCTCCAGTCCTTGATGGTTTCCAGGGCTTGTAACAATTCCAGCTCTCAACCAACAGCATGGGGCTTCACTGAGTGTGTTTTGATCTGACTTCTTTCCCAAATGAGTCATTTGCCATGCAGCTGCTCACACACTCCATTCAGCCCTCAAAGCTCTCAGCCTTCCAAATCTGCTGCCTCTTATGGCAGAGTTTGCTTTTAACCCTAGGTTTTCTGAGACACTTTATTTAAGTTCAGTAATTTTGCAGCTCAGTGAGCTGGGAAGATGCCTGAAGCAGTATTCCTTAAGGAGAAAAAGGAAAGAGGCTTATTGGTTAGGCAGTGCTTCATTATCTAACACAGATAAAAGGCACCTTGGGACAGCAAAAAACATTCAAAGCAAAGAACAAGAAAGGTACAAAAACCAAGCAGAGATAGACCTCAACAATTTGGTCTCTCATTTGTGTCATGGCTCATTTTACTGGCACTTCAGGTGCTGGGGTGGTGAAGAGCACTGGGGAATGTACTGTGCAGTCTTGGAGTAGTGGAAAACATCACTGGTGAGCAACAGTTCTGAGGAGACTGCGAGAGAGACTGAGGATGAAGAGCGAATACAAATCTGGATGTAGCAATTACACATGGAGTTCCAATTGGATTTGATTTTCCTTACCTAGCAGCCAGAAATTCTGCTTGCAGTTGCCATGCAGCATTGAAGGAGCAGCTCTTTTACTCCTCTGGAAGTGATTGGGTCACAGCTGAGTGTAAATAATCCCATTATTCAGTGTAATCTATTAGGTTTCCACAAGGATTGACTCTGGATGTGCAATTGAACGGAAAAGTGTGTATTCTTGCTGTAGTAGTTCTGCTGCAAAATGTGAGCATACTGCAGCTGTATTTGCAGCAGAACAAAGATCATTAATACTACACTTTTTAAGGTTTCTGTGGCTTGTAGTGGAAGTTGAGTTGCTCTCCAGATTCCGCAGAAGAAATAGCTTTATCTTCCGTCCGAAAATTGACCTGGGATTCTTGAGTCCAACAGCAGCAGGCTGGTTTTTGGCTGTGTAGTCACTGTGCTTCTAGTGTACACTTAAAAATGAAATGTATGAAGTCCAAATTTTAGTGCAACTGCCTGACGCCAAGAAAATGTTTATTTGCTGTGCACACTTGTGTAAATCACAAGGGTTCAATCTTCAATTTCTCATTTATATGGGCTTTTTTCTGGAAGTTTTACTCAAAGTTCTTTGACCAGGTCAGTGGAGGAAATCCGGTGGGAGCAGGGATTTTCAGTAGGAGCACATGCTGCAGGAAGGCTCCTACAGTGTGTGGGTGTTCACGTGCCCCTTGCAGCTGGAAGTGTCTCACCTGTCCCCTGTCACTGCAGATTGTCCTGGTCACCGACGGCTGCCTGGGCATCGGCAGAGGCTCCCTGCGCCACTCCCTGGCCACTCACAGCCAGCGCAGCGAAAGCAACAGGTTCCCACTGCCTTTTCCGTTCCCATCCAAGCTCTATGTCATGTGCATGGCCAATCTGGAAGAGGTGATGTCTTACTATGATGTCTTTGTTGCATTGGATAATTGTTGGTCTTTTTGTTGCATTGGATAATTGTTGGTCTTCTCTGAAATAACGACCGGGTCAGCACAAAACATGTGTTGATGTTCTTGTGCTTAAGGTTTAGTTGACATTCTGGTGCTTAGTTATTGGTGAAAGATAATTTAAGGTTTATTATTGCACTGTTATTATCTACTGCTACTGCATTATTATCATAATCTTTATAAATCATGTCAGTTTTTCCCTGGGGAATATTATGGAATTTTAATTTCTCCATTTATATTATTACTGCATTAATTACGTTGAATGCTTTTGGGGCTCTTCTTAATCTACAGTTAAATTCTTGAATAAATGACTTGTTGCAAAGATGCCCAGCACTTAAAACACAGTAGCTGT
The DNA here is from genome assembly GCF_017639235.1 of Corvus kubaryi. NCBI lineage: Eukaryota > Metazoa > Chordata > Aves > Passeriformes > Corvidae > Corvus > Corvus kubaryi. The sequence continues at coordinate 10,613,895 of NW_024581133.1, read as the reverse complement.
ATGTAGAAATGTGAGAGGGCAAAACTAAAGTCTCCAAGCCAGTGTTCAAACCAGCTTCCCTTAGTTTTGAAGGAAAGGTGTCAATTTTCTTCCTCCTTTCTTTCTCTTGCAAATTTCAATCCCAGCTTTAAAAACCTTCACAGGAGTTAGAATTCTGCTGCATAAGCACTGTTTAAAAAGAAGTCTATTTGGCTAATATTCCTTAGATTAGGTTTCATTAACAGCATTGCTTTTGATTTGACTCCTGTATTCTCATGTCCTTCACAGAAGGGTTTTCTGCTTAGGTATCAATTAGATATCTCAACTTCATGGTCTCTGTCAAAGATGAATATTTTGATTAAGCTGGTGGATTGAAGCACTGTTTATATATCAAAATAACTGGGAAAATATTTAAAATAAATCTTCTGTTTCTGATAAGTAATAAGAGAACATTGCCTGGGAGACAAAGAATGTTGGTTTATTTGGAAAGGAGAGAGATAACAAAAAATCATGGGAGCATCCAGTCAGATGCTTTTTGCTGTGTTGTGCATATTTTCATTAAAAATACTGGTTAGTACAAAAGAGGATAAAAAGATCACTCAACAAAAATATTTCCCTTTATTTTTTTTGTAGCTTCAAAGCACAGATTCCTTAGACTGCCTGGAACGGCTCATTGATTTAAACAATGGGGAAGGACAGATTTTCACCATTGATGGCCCCCTGTGTCTGAAGAATGTGCAGTCCATGTTTGGGTGAGTACACTTGTAGATAACAGGCCTTTGGGAATTTTCCAAGTTAGTATCTTGAAAGGAAAACAAATATAATAAGAAATCTGGTGATAGGAGATGTTCTGATTAAACTCTTTTTAAAAATTATTTTATGATCTTGTTAACTGTAATTTCATCTTGGCCTTCACTGGTTATGGTCAATACTTATTTTAGTCATTGTAACCAAACCATAGCATCTGTTTAGGCTTGGCAGATAGAACACAGTAATTTCCGTAATTATTGTTCATTTGCCATCAGTGGGATAATGCTGCTTTGTTTCATAATTTAGCAACACTAGAACTATTGAATTAACTGTAATTATAAAAGGTTTGGGAGCTAAGTTAGTGTGCTTTAAACAAACTATTTTCATTTTATATGTATTATGTTTTCCTTAATAACTGTGTTTTAGAAAGCTAATAGACCTGGCTTATACACCATTCCATGCTGTCCTCAAGTGTGGCCACTTAACATCTGATGTGCAAGTATTTCCCAGACCAGAGCCTTTCATTATAGATGAGGAAATAGACCCCATTCCTAAAGCAATTAATACAGGTAACAAATCTTTGATTGCTTTTTTACTAAAATCAATTTGATTTCTGCCCTTTCACTACCACCTCTCATCCTGTGTAGTTTTGCTTCATCCACTTTGTCTCTGCAAGGATCGGTCACTGGCTGTGTAATTTTTTGGTGTATGCGTGACACCAGGGGACAAAAATATCATCCTACTTCATCCTTGTGTGCCTGGAAAAAGGACTGGAGTAGCACAGAGGCACTTTCAGAACTCAGGGTGCCAATTTCTAGGGGTAGAGACTGGAAGACAGCCACAGGCTGCTTTCCATGAACACCCTCATAAGCTTCAGGGAGGAGGAATTATTTTTAAAAACAACTGTGCAAAGAAAAACCTTCCCAGCCCTCCCATTAGTGGACACAGCTCCCATGGGCAGCAGGTATTTGGTTTTTCTCCTTTGGAATTTAGAAGACAGCAATGGATTGTGTACAGGGTAAATATCAAGGTGCCCAATTCTGTAATTGTTCATCAGCATAGCTTGTGGGCAGCAGTATGTGTATGCTGAAAGTCATGTTCTCATCTTCAAAAGTTGTGTGTTTTATGTATTTCTAACTTATTAACACCTTTACACCAGTTGAGTTTGGGTTCTCCTGTGCTACCTGTTGTCATTGCTTCAGAGAACCTGGTGGTGTAAGAAGTGGTTATGTTAAATTGACTCTGAATGCACTTCAGCTATTTCCAAATATGACTTAAACTGTCTTAAATCGGATTAAAAATCTGTTGTTTCCCTGCAGATCTAGAAATTGTTGGGTTTGTAGATATTGCTGACATTTCCAGCCCTCCTGTCTTGTCCAGACACTTGGTACTGCCCATTGCACTTAACAGAGGTGAGCAATATGGGTTTATTTCAGCAAAAACTACTGTAAGCTTTCCTTGTAATGTGGTTTAGACTGGAAGCACAGGTTTTCTGCTTTATCAAAATACCAGATGTCATATTTGTGTGAATGCATTAAAATTAAAACCTTGACCACAAGCTCTCTTATTTTGCATACTGTGTTCTTTGGGAAGTTCATAGAGGGACCAGGGTGCTAACAGCATCATTATTAATAGAACATGCTAAACTTACAGTTTGGAATAATAACGAGCCATGAAATATGTGGTGCAAGATGAATATTTAATGTCCTTGAGTACAATGCAGTGGAATATTTATGTATCATTATTGTGCCACTTCGCCCAAGCAGTTCATTCTGCAGCTGTTTGTTCTACGAAAGTATTAATTAACTCTTGCAGGCGGACAGTAAAGGGTGGTGTCATGGAAACAGAGCTCGTGTGTTTGAATTTATTCTCTTGTTCTCTCTTTGTTTGCTTTTATTCTTCCCCAGAAGGGGATGAGGTGGGACCTGGGATCACAGATGACACTGAAGATGAGAATTCAGCTAATCAGATTGCTGGGAAAATCCCCAACTTCTGTGTTTTATTACATGGCAGCCTGAAAGTGGAAGGCATGGTGGCTCTCGTCCAATTGGGGTATGGAGCTGGATGTCTGCCTGAAAAATCTCTTACTTTGCTCATTTAGGCTTTATTTATAAATTAAGCTTATTTATATCTGTATTCTGTGCAGAACTCTGCACTGCTAGACAAAGCTGTGCATTTTTAATTGGAGATTTGTTTCTGTCAGTACAAATTGCAAACATTGAGCCTCCACATAGGGAGAGGGAGGCACATTCTAGGCAGAGAGGTGGAAGTTTTTAAGCCTTTGTGGATTTGCTCCTTCCCCCAGGCCAGAGTGGTATGGAATGCTTTATTCACAAGCTGATAGCAAGAAGAAGTCAAACCTCATGATGTCACTCTTTGAACCTGGTCCTGAGCCCCTCCCATGGCTGGGGAAGATGGCACAGCTTGGCCCCATTTCAGGTACTGGTCACTCCTCTGAATAACTCTTACACTCAGTGTTGTGTGAATGATCTTGCCAATTCTTAGTTGCTAAGTCTGTATTTTCTTTTTTCTCCCAGATGCAAAAGAAAATCCTTATGGGGAGGATGACAATAAGAGCCCTTTCCCTTTGCAGCCCAAGAACAAGCGCAGCTACGCTCAGAATGTCACTGTCTGGATCAAACCCAGTGGCCTCCAGGTAATGATCCAGGTTCTGCTGCTTTACCTGGAGCAGCAGGAACCATCTTAGCAGGAATTGCAGTCTGTGCATGTCTTGCCCATTTAATGTAATTGCTTTATTGCTTTTCTTTCAATTTTATAAACACTGCCTCTTTACAATGTCATGATTAAAATGCAATCAGAAAGCATAGCTTGTTTAATGAGAGCTGTGTCTCCAGTGGAGGATCTGGCTTGGTTTATTGGATTTAGTATAATTACCAGTTATGTTTCAGCCTTTGTGAGCTGCAGTCTTGTCAATGGTCAGGATAATTTATCCATAAAGAGTTGGGGGTTGTTCTGCAGCTTCCTCCAGAAGCTGCCACGGTCTTTGTATTTTTTTTTTCCTCTTTTCTGCAGACAGATGTACAGAAGATCTTGAGAAATGCAAGGAAACTCCCTGAAAAAACACAAACCTTCTATAAAGTGAGTAACATTCCAGGCTGGCCTAAGTTTGATCCATAGTGATGGTGGTGCATTTGACAGAGGAACCACCCTGTGTGTTCTGTGTGGGCTTGTGGTGCTCTGCAAAAGCTTAGACTGGTTAGGTGAGACAAGGGGGCTGATTTCCATGCTCTGCCACCACATTTTCTGGCAGGGTGGCAGAGATGTGTCATGTTTACAAGTGCCCCTCATGACCCCTGCTACTTCTGTGCTGTTGTCCAGGCAGAAATAAACTGAGGGATCAGAGAGCAATAGGAACGCAGATGTCATTCTGAGTCTGAAAATGTCTCTTCCATTTTATCTACAAATGAAGCGTAGAAACACAAAACTCCAGGCACATTTGGCCACACCATTATAATCCATAACCAGACTATAGCTGGAGGTAATTATTCCTCTTGCAAGCTTAGTGCTGAAGCAGTTTGGTATTGCAGCCTCCAGGGACTTGAAGAATGAATACCCTGCCTAAGTGCACATAAGCACTGTTCAGTTTAGAGGGAAGAAAAATCAATGTATCTGCATTTTACTGGACACTGCAGTTAAAGACAGCAGTCAGTCAGTGAAGCCTGAGCTGGAGCCCTGCTGGGACACAGACAAAGCAGGCAGGTACAATAGCCGAATGCACAAAAGGAAGAAGTGGAGATTTATAGGAAAGGATCAAGGGAAAACCACTGTTTAGTTGTGTCACTATCATCATTGTCAGCCCTGAAGCATTTTCTGTCTGTGAGCAGCAGTGTGAGTAACGTCACCTTTACAAACAGATATAAGAAACCCAGGTTTGATGTCAAGGCTTGAAGTGGCTTTAAAAGGGGTTTTGTGTCTTTGCAGGAGCTGAATCGTTTACGCAAGGCAGCTCTGGCCTTTGGCTTCCTGGAGCTGCTGAAGGGCGTGGCAGACATGCTGGAGCGGGAGTGCACCCTGCTCCCCGACACCGCACACCCTGATGCCGCCTTCCAGCTCACACATGCAGCTCAGCAGCTCAAAGTGGCAAGTACTGGAGCCTCAGAATATGCTGCCTATGATCATAACATTGCTCCTCTGCAGACAGATTTTTCCAGTAGCAGCACTGAGAGAATGTGAAGTCTCCATTTTGGGAGCTTCTCTAGATTAGGGCTCAAGTGGTTCAAATTTTCTTCTGTTTACTTTTTAGGGCCTGTTCAATCACTGTTTTAAGAACTTCCTATCCAAACAGGGAAGTTTTGCATCAGTGCTCTCTAAACAAACGTAGCTCGTTTGTGGTGGCTTTAGTCAGACCTGGAAACTGTGGAAAGTGTCCCAAAGCCAATGATGGTGTTGGATGATGGGTGGAAGTTATTTGGTACGTGTGACGAGAAAAAAAAATGCCGTTGTAGGCAGCTCTTGGCTTTTGGCCCCCCCAAAATGCAGTTACTATGTAACTGAACTCACTGGTGAAAGTATCCTAAAAGGCAGCTACTATATTTTAAACATCAACTTGATTAGTCCAAAGAAAAGGTGTGAGAAGCACCCTGCAAGATCACATACAGAGCTGATTTTGGGGTGTTGGCCCTGACTTTAGGCCCAACTTGACAGTCTGTACTGAGCGTTATCACTTGCATTGCAGTGCTTATGCTTGTGACAGTAACTTAATCTTGGGACACGTGGTTGTTTGCATAATACAAATAAAGAGTAATTCTTCATAAAAATTTAAGTTGGATTTGTTCCATTTTCATAGCAACGAGGCTGTGTGGCCCAAAACACTGACCTGGTGAAGGCTCAGCTCCCAGCTGTTTATCACAAGTGAAATACCAAATCATACAAAGTCTCAGAAAGTTGTATAATTTGAAGGAACAAACAACTGAAGCAAAATTTGGTTGTAAATCTTTATTAATAGAAACACATTCTTTCTGAAGGACTAAAATTCAGTAGTGTAAGATCCATGACAACTTGCACTAGGTACCACAATTTCACTGATGAATACATACGGATTTCATAACAGAAGTTTAAATGCCCAGCGGAGAAATTAAAATATGAAAGTGATCCTTGCTGTTCTGTTACTCAGCTAATTCAACATTTTCACATACTTCAAACATAGGTACAGTGTGTGCTAACTGAAATATTGTGTAAATAGTGCTCAACTCTCCTGAGTAAAGTAGGCTGTGCTTCTCCCAAAGAGGAGTTGTATCACGGCTCTTGTTGACAGAACACAATTTGTGAAATGCAGTGTGGAGCTTGTACTGCTTCTTTGTTAAAGTCTCCTTTTAACACTTACTTCCTTTCCTCTGCAGTAACAAGCACTGGGTCCATATCACAAACCTTCTGGTGTTTGTTACTTATAATATATATAAAATAATTTTTTGGAGGGTTCATATTGTTTTACAGTAGAAAAAGATAAATAGTAACATGGCACTAAGCTAATCTCAGCTTCAATGTCTGTTCCGGATTGCTGGCATTGCTCTGCAGTGCCCTGGGGCAGTGGCAGTTGGGAAACAACCTGTTCACAACCACAGTACAGTTTAGAGTGAACTTCCTGTACATTTCAAAACTGGATTAAAGAGGCCAGAGGAATCTGGGATAAGCTACGGGAGGCTCGGTGTGAAGACAGACATGCTGAAATAAAGTCAGCTGAGCCAAAGGTTTCCAGGTGAGACAGCAGATGACCTGAAATGTGGGGGGAGCTTCTCTTTGTTGGTGGTGGTGGTGGTAGTTAAAGCAAGCAAACAGAAAAGGGTCCTTCAAACCCTGTGTGGGATCTCCCTTACTAAGACTTGATATGTGCTATCTAAATAATACAGTTTATTTGCCCCACTGTTCCATCCCACCAGGGGCCAGTCAAACCATACACACCAACTTCTCTGCTGGACCCCTAAATGCAGGTAGAAAAGCAATTTTGCTGCCTTGCTGAAGGCTATAAATACAGGAGCCACAGCCCTGCCAGGATGGATCAGAGGGGCCCCATCTCCCATGAGAGTTCCATATTCTCCCTTTGCATGGGTGGGATAGAGTTCTGTTGGGGTTCACATGCCGGGGAAAGCTGGTACCTACGCTCCCTTGTTATGTTTCAGTGCTTACTCTACCAACCAGGAAAGCATTTCTGCCCTCAGTGGCAGTTTCCTTTCCCTAATGAGTGGATAGATGTGTTGCTACAGGAATACACATTGCTATGGTCCACACAGAGCTCCTATTCTGTTAAGGCTCAACTAGAAACAGACTAAGTTGGTAGCATTTAAATCAGCATTAGCTACTTCCAGTTTTAATTCTGCACCATTAATAATGCTGCAGAAGAAAAGGGGGGGTATGTGCTGAGCAAGTTTATCCCAGTGGTTGATAAACACCCAAACACTGCAGAGTGGTCTCCAACTGTGCCTCCTCCTGCCATCAAGACGCATCCCAGGAACAGCACAGGCCAGCATATCCCAACATCAGAAGCCCTATCTGCATGCAATATTGAAAGAGCAAATCTCCAATTAAAAGATAAAACACTATTTCTAGTTAGTGCTGCTCCACTGATTATAAGCATATCATATGCAGATAATAGGATTTCTTTCTCATATGCTGGTTGACAGGATACAAGTTTAAATGTCCAATGGTAAATGCCATGCATAGATGATGGAAAGGGAACAAAATCCAGTATAAGGGAATGTTACCTGAATTCACTATGAAATCATGAAATCTAGCGTGGTCATTTCATTTTACAAAATTCTTTGCATTACAGTGGGTAAAACCGTAAGAATTAGAGGCTTGTCTTGTCCTTAAGTGAGATAAGAAAGCATTGCAGTCTTCCTTCACTTCATCTTTCTCTTCTTTGGTCCAAGGTGCTGTTTCCTTTGCTTGTAGAGGTGACGGAAGTTTACAAATATCCCTGGAAAAGAATGAAGTGTTTAGGTAGGATGTCATTTCATCTCTTTAATGCTAAATGGCTGTACTGGATTTAAAAAGCAATAACAGAACCCAACCAACCCACCACACAACAAATTATTTAGGGGCGTGTATAGCAGTGAAAGCTCATGCAAGTGTTTTCTTGCTGGGTGAGGCAGGAGTTGCTGCACAGGCTGTTTGGTAAAGGGCTGCTCAGAAGGTTTGTTGCCTTTAAGAAGTTGTGACACCAGCTGTGCAGAGCTAAGGAGGATGAACCATGTATTTCAGGGTGAAACTCGATTGAAGGGTGGCTTTAAGCAATGTCTGTGAGCAGGAGAAATCTAGTGAAAGCTCAGTTTAAAATTCCAGGTTAGATTGTGATGAGCTGTGGTTACCCAGAGTACTGGGTGTGAGTACAAGGAAGTTAAATTTTGTTTACAAATGTAACACCAAAAACCACATATGTATGAAGCAGCTGTTCATCTTTAAATATACTATTTAAAGAGACTTCTATATTGTTTCCTGGAAAAACATGACTTTATGTTGCATTTGTGATTATACTTCAATGTTTAACTAAATTACTTTAATTCGAAATTTTATTTAGATTGCCACTAAATCATTCCAAAGCTCAAATATCCCATAAAAGGTGAAACTAAGTATGCTATGGTTATAAATGCATGTAAAAATTATTCTTTTAACCCAAGTTTATGCTGCTAATTTGTTACCAAGATCACCTTTTTGGAGGGCTAATCAGAGCTCATTGGAGGTGTGTTCCCCTCCATCACTGACAAATTTACATGAACAATCCACAAGGATAATGCTTAACCTCAAGCAATTTTGTGTTGCCATGGTCCCCAAGATGCAGGAATTTAATTTTCTCTGAAAAATCAAGTTATGCAGGGGAAACTGGCCTTTTTATTTCAATACTGAAAAATACAATTAAAGACTTACCTAAAAACAAGGCTATAAGATATATTTGAAGCACAAATGGAAACTGGATTGTGACGTTCAGTGGATTTGGCAATCCCAGACTAAATTTCCCTGTTTCACTGAAGATTGGAATGGATTGAACAATACAGACAGCTGAAAGCAGAAGGTCACCATTATTACCAAGCACAGATAAAATATACAATCACCCAGCCCACACCAACTATTTCAGCATAGTCCCTTCTTATTTGCCAGTGCTGATTAATGACAGCAATTTTGAAGGTGTTGAACATGCAATAATAGGGTGAGAAGCACCTGGCTGAGGGGGCACAGCAGTGAGCCTGCCTGGTGAGACACTGTTCTCACACACAGCTGCAGCCCCAGGGCCTGTGCCAGCAGGATTTGCCATCCAGAAATACCCCCACCAATGAAACAGGCACAGTCCTCCCCCTACTTGGCATTGGGCAATGCCCAAAGCTCCTCCTGGCTCACAGACATGGGTTTGCAACACAGGAATAAGCTCCTGCCTGTCCTCTGCAGTGATTTACAAGATAATATCAAGACCTGGGAGCTGGTGTGAACCCAGGCCAGGCTGAGCAAGTCAGGCCCCGCAGACAAAGGTTTGGGTCAGTAGAGGGAAGTGAGCACTGGCATCCTGTGCAGCTTGTTCTTGTTCCACTTGTTCATGCAACCTTTTGTTGCTTTTACTCCCCCCTCCAGAAAGAGTCTTTCCTCCATAACAAAGACTTCTTTTCACATCAAATTGAAAATAATATTTGATTCAGTGTGAAAGACAAAATGCTTATATTTGGTTCACCTCAAAGCAAATCTATTTATCTGTTGTTCTATTTTACTATTTTAAGTCCAGTTACCAAAAAAGAGATTGAGTTATTTGTCCAGCCTCGAATTCATTATTTAGTAAACTGTGTTTTAAGGAGATACCTTCTGCCAAGCCCCCTAAGGGGTAGAGGGGGATCCAGATAGTGTAACGGAGCCAGGTGAGCGGTTTCCATTCAATTCCAATGCAGGAAAGCATGTAATAGGGGTACCTACAGCCAGTGCAGTGTGAGGAGAAACAAACAGTTTAAAATGGAAACTACTACTAGAATTAGTCTTGTGTATATACACTCTGTGGCCAACACAATTCCCAGATGACACAAGAATATTCAAGGCATTGTCCCTGTGGATGACGATGGACACACGGTTGTTCGGCAGTTTACAGAGCTCAGGCCATTATTCTGAACACAGGGATGAAGGCAACTGCCTGGCTGCCTAATAAACCTTTCAAAATAACTTCTTTTCAAAGATAAAGACCTCATTTAACAATGGAAATTCAAAGCAACAAACCCCTCAAGGAATCAAGCAACAGGGCAGTATTACTTTAAGACTCCAGCCCTGCCTCAGCCTTTGGCAGATCAAGGAAGGCTGTGACAGTCCATGACTTAAGGAGGTTTTACCCTCTGGGGCCAATGCACTGGTGCCACTCTTCCAAAAAATATGAAGATCAAAATCTTCTTCCCAGAGTTCTTGGGAACAACCACTTTGTTCTGTGCACACCTGGTAGGAGGAAAATCCCACCTACCTGAACAGCTCAGTGATACTCCAGAAATAAAATATGAAGAACACCACAGGTTTGCTCTGCATTTCCTCCAAGCTTCCAAGGATAACAAACAAAACGAAGTTTCTTCCAAATACCTGTTAAAGAAAAACATATTAAGGAATGTTCACGCTTCATCAAAAGAAAGGGCAAGTCCTTGCTGTCAGAAACATATCTACTCTTCACACATTTGAGCACACAACTAACTCACAGCTGAGCTGTGACCTGCTTCTTACAAGTAGGCATCTTGCTCTGTATTTAGGTACAATCCAAGGGACCCAGTCTTAAATCATCCACCCTCATTTTTATGCACAACGACCACAACCAGAATAAAAAGGGCACTGGCACCAAATCAAAATCATGTACTTTTCATCAACTTCTTGCTTTTGCTGTCCTGCACTCTCTTACCCAGATGATGGAAGGAGACAGACAGCCTGACACAGCCAAGACTAGGAAGCATGGATTCCTGCCTCTTGAATAAGAAATCCTCTAGTCCAGTACCAGTGAGGTTGCATCACTTATTTTAGGACAGTCTCAACATTTGTGTAAAATAAACATTTACTTTAAACTTAAGAGCAAGGAGAAGAATTTAAAAATATTACCTGCACTACAGCAGGTATCAGCGGTGATCTGACCAGTCCTATTAGTGAATTCATGATCTCCATTAATGCTAGGGTCTGACAGAAATACATCATATCAGAAATCGTGTGAAATGTGTCATAGAAGGAATCTGTAAGACACAAGAAACCAACCATTTTAGAGAAAAAATGAATTTCCATGCTCAGGAAGCTGGTGCAGTAGCACAGCTTATGATAACAGGATTCTAGCTGTATTTGAGAAAAACATGATGCATAATTATGTAAGTTCTTTATAGGCCTTATCTTGAACTCACAGCAGTTGGGCCAGAAACACTACTCCATTTCACACACAGAAGGATCAAGGGCTATTTCAGTAATTGCTTTACCAAAAAAAGCAATAGTGCTGTACCTCAACAGAATGGATTGTTCTTGCTTCAAAACCAAAATATTCTGTCCAGATCATTTTCAAAAACATTAACATTGCAGTGAGCAAGACATTTTGCTTCAGCTGATTTTGTTAGAAGTGATCCTGGCAGAGCACAAGTATCATTCACTGAGTGCACAGCTGTGATTACAAGGGGACAGTATTTTCCTGCCCTTGACACTTTGATGACCTTTGAAAGGCTTTCATTGTGCTCTTTGGCAATGCATTCATGGTTTTGTTCCTAAATATGTCTCCCTTTAGATTTTGCTATTTAAAAAGTCTTAAAAACAACACTGAAAATCAACTCGAACCCTCCAATATAAATAAAATAGTGCTCATTACTTGCCTTTTCCTAAGATGAACAGTCGTACTGTCATGTTCACAAAAATCCAAGAGAATCCCAAAAACTGTACAAGGTTATACATGATTAAGTATCCCTTCTTCAGGTGTTTGAAAGCTAAAAATCAAGAATAAACACATCAGGTGAGTAGAGTACAATGGTAATAGAGCTGCAAACCAGGCTTTCTGAGAATAAAGCTTACAAGGAAAAGGGAAGTTACTGATTGTGATAAAAGCATTGTCGGGTGCACTGGGGGGTTCTGCTTTTGCCATCATCTGCCAGAACTCAATTCCTGCTAGTCAGATTTTTGACATTCCTTGGAAACTTCATTCCATTTTTATTAAATTTCTAATAGCTCACAATACAAAGATCCCCCTCCAAGACACACCAAGTCACTCAAAACTGCTCATTAAGAGTTGAGGTTCACAAAGAGTGAACAAACTTTCTAAATCCCACTTTACCCACTAAAAAGATGCAGTTACTTACGGTCCTTTGGGACTCTGGATTCTATTTTCATTTTGTTAATCTTTTCTTCTTCCTTAAGATGAAGGATAAGGTTTTAAAGACTTACTGTAATTAGCAAGTGATTTGTTAACTATACTACTGCAAAGCTAGTGGGTTTAAAACTCAGCCAAGCAGCCAGTAGCTAGAAGGTTTAAATTTTCACCAGCGTAAAACAGCACATTCATCATCTAGAAATTATAGTACAGTAAAAGCCAGAGGGTGTTAACCAGTTATCCTGCCCTCACCATGTGTTTTGTTGTAGTAATTAGATGATTTTGCTGAAAAAGCCTCTGCTTTCTGTGTCAATTCTCAGTTATTACTGTGCTGTTTCTTACATGACCCACCAGCGACCTGAATGGAACAGAGAACATCCAGCCCAGGCTCTCTGCCTGCCCTTCCACTGCCCATGGCTCCTGGCACTGCAGTGCCCCTCTCTGCTCTGTGCTAAGCTCATGGCTGCAGAGGGGAACAGGGCAGTGTTTGTTATAAAAGGGATTTGCAGGAATGTGGTCTGTTCCAGTCTTTTCCAAGTCAGTCTTGTACCTCCCCACCGCAGTAAGCTGCTCAAGCTCACCAGATGGTGTTGGGGTGGAATCCCTTCCTTCCAGACAGACAATGCCCAGGACTCAACCCTTTGGGCTCCAAATCACAGAGTGATATGATCCTCTGTGGATCAGGACACCGGGCAAGGGGTACATGCAAGGAGCCAGCACAGAGTCTCCAGTTCCAATTCTAACCAGAAATGTCCCAATTTCCAAATTCTTGCTCAAAATTTGTACCACTTAAACCAACTCTACATAGAACAGCAATAACAATCAGCCTTCCAGGCAACTGCTCGTAAATGAAGAATGCAGGTTCAGGCACAGGAGAACAGCTGTCCTTGCTTTGCTGTCCTTGCACAAGCCACAGGTGCCCACAGGACTGACCTTCTCCTTCAGCTCCATTTCAGCATCTGATTCGTCCAACCAGCGGTCGAAGTCAGGCGCCAGGAAGAGCGGGCGCTTTTCTTGTTTGGTGAGCCTCTCCCACCAGTTACTCTCTTTCTTCTGCACAGTGATGTTCAGCTGCCTTTGGGTCACCCTGCACACAGGCTGGAGGCAGACACAGGAGCACACATCAGCAAAAGTCCTAAGAAACAAGCTCTGAGACCCAAGCTGATACCCAAGTTCCCCTTATCAAGGAGGCAGGGATGACACAACTGCTGCAGCACAAACATCTCTCTGCCACCCAAGGCACAGAAACAAAGGGCAGTCCAGTTGAAGATGGCAGCTGTGATGGTTGCAGGATTTGATGAGCACCCTGCCTATATCCACTGCATCCCACCACAGAGCTAGCAAAGATCTCAGCACCAGCCTTCCCAGGCAGAATTCCTGATCTTGGCTTTAGACCTTTTGCACTTAGTACTGTGAGCCACCCACCTCCTCTAACAAGCAGTAAAAATAACACTGCCAGCAGCCATACGCACATGTCTAAACAGGGGACCCCATGTGACACCTGCTGCAGTGAGAGGAGGAGCTAAGAGCCTTAGGAAACACCTAGAGACAAGGTGAGCTGATGGACCGGGCAGTGTGGTCACTGCCACCCCAAAAGGCCTCTCTACCTGCAGAGTGACAGCCCACAACATTGTCACCTTGGAGCCCACCCTTCTGCCACCACCGCGGCTGCTCCGCATGGCACTGCCTCTCAGACCAGCTGAAATTGCTGCATGAGCTGCACTCTTAACTGAGCATGTTACTCCAGCTCTGCTCTGTCAAGGCTGGCTGGATGCTCCTCAGACATCTGAAGGCTGCAGCTGTAATTTACAGCTACTACACCTCGTCCTTGCCTGCCAGAGGCTCTATCTCTCACTGCTGGCCAGCCTGGCACCAGCAAGGGGAACTCATGGTGCACATCAAAATTGTGATACTTCCTGGTCCTGAACATCTGTAGTTACACAGAGTTCAGTCTGTTCTCCAGTCCCTCCACAGTGACTCAGATTGATGACTTTTGGAAGGAGGCTGCTCTGCAGAGGCAAGGACTTGCCTTCCAGGCCTGGCTCACAGCAGAGCCCGTGTCTGCCAGCACAGGAGACAGGAACAGGCAGAGACAGGCACCTCTCCCACACTGTGGGCCGGGCAGATGACAAGGCAGTCACCAGACCCTGGAACCAAGAGCTGTTCACTGTCTGCCACTCCACATCTGGCAGGAGCCACACCAGAAATGTGCCTGCAGACAGAGCCTTGAAATTTGCCCTCCGATGGTCTCGTTCCCTGTTCAAAGAGCAGAGGTGAAGGGTGGCTCCTGGTCTGACTGTAGCTATCCCAAATTAGGCCAGGAATAAGCAGCACAAATCCTGCCCCAGGAGCAAAGCCCAAGTTCTCCTGTGCTCCTAACAGCTCTGAGAGGGAGGGACAGACCTCACAGCCACCTGTGAGTAACACAGAGGGACAGCTCTTTGAGCCAAACTCTTTCAGCTCAGACTGCAACAGGAATTAAGGACAGACTTCTCCAACAGGAGCCACAACATATCACAACCTAAGAAATCTGCACATGCCAGAAACATGAACTCTCCTGACTCTCTTCTTTTGTCCAGCTACAGAAGAAGCCAGAAAACATCACATTTGAGTGCACAATGTTCCCCTGATCTCCAGTCAAGACTGCATCAGACAATGCGTTGTCAGATTCTCTCATTATTTTGCTGCTTTAAATCCTTTTAAAATTTACAACTGCTGTGTAACAAGTGATACAAGCGTCTACTAAAGCTGGTCCATGCGAGCACCAGCTCCAGTGAAGTGATTTGCATGAAGACAAGACAATGGCAGAGAGGACTGCCACAGAGCTGGCTGTTACAGAGTTACCAGGAAAATTTAAACAGTATATTGGGAACTTTATGCACAGCCATTTTCCTTTCAACATTACTTTTTCTTTGCAAGAATGAGAAAAGTAAAAATACCTACTTTAGGCTCGACCGGCTCGAGGAACTCAATCTCAAATTCATAGATGTTGTCTCCTTTGGCACCATGACCCTGGGCTAAAAGACAAGACTTGACAGTCAGTGTGAGGTTCCACACACTCCACCTGCAAAGGATGCTTTGTACACAGAAATATTCAGCACTTATTCACAGCACTTTCTTCCTGCCTTCCTGGGAGGCAAGACGAAACAGTAACAGGGAAGACACCAAAACGTTGCTTGGAGGACCAGATGCAGGAGTCAGCAGCTAAAGCTGCTGCAAGTCTGCACCATGCTGGAAAAGGGTCCCTGCTGCACGAAGGCCGCGTGTGAAATTCCCAAAAGAGGGGCTCAAAAGGCTGCTCATGGATAACTCAAATCCAGCTGAAAATCTCCTGCCTTTGGAGGATCCAGCCTCTGCATGATGGAGCACCCAGGGAGATGGGTGCTGCGGGGTGTGTAGGAGGGTGATGTGGTGATGTTGGCTGTGCCAACAGCAGGAGGGCACTTACCAGGGTTCATTTATCATCTCCCACATTGATCCTGTCCCCGGAAGGACTCCAAAACCGTGCACACTGTGTTTAATTTCCAGCCTTCCACACCGTAAACTGATCCCAATCGAGAACACGATGCGCAACACCCTCCTATCAAATGGCCTGGCTGCGGCTCACCAGGGAGGCAGCAGCTCCTAATGAGGCATCTTTTAAAAATCCACCAAATAAAGGAGAAAACCCAATAAAACCAGTGACAGCAGATACTCAGTACTACCCAGCCATGCTAACCAGCACCAGCTCCATGGTGCTGGAATGTGCAGCTGTCCAGCTGCAAAAAACCCATCTTTCAGGGTGAGATCTGCTTTAGTTTCCAAATGGAGCACTAGTTCCTGATGTGGAGGCTTGATAACAAGTGCACACAAGGTCTTTGTGACAGGAAAAATTTCTGTGAGTTATCTGCAGGGTTTGGCTGGCCCGGGATGGGAAGGATGTATGGAAATACCACTGGTATTTAAATATGGGGAAGTTGGGGTTTTCTTGTTAGATAAGACAGGGCCTGTTGTGGTTACCAGGGCTGGAACACAGAGGGCTGTGGGTGGGAGTGTGGCGGATCTGAACATGCCCAGCACGGTGGCTCCTGCCACTGACGGGAACCAGGCACCCCACGGTGGGGACAACTGGGACAGCGGCAGCCCCGGGTGGGGGCCAGGCTGAGACCCCCTCCCGATGGAGCCCCTACCTCTGAAGTGCAGGACATTGTCGGTGATGGTGATGTCCGGGTTCTGCGGAGGGAGAACATGCATTAGTTGGCAGCTCACACACCCGCGGGGGTCAGTGCACCCACCTGGGGGCTCCCGCCGGCCCAACGCCTGCACAGCTCTCCCCGGACCCCCGCGCCCCGCTGCGAGACCCTCTCGGCTGCCGCTGCCCCCGAGGGGATCCGCGGGTGACTTCCCCTCGGGGGTCCCGCAGGTGAGTCTTTCCAGGGGTCCTGCAGGTGATTTCCCTCCGGGGGTCCCCCAGGTGAGTCTCCCCCCACACCCAATCCCCCACGGGTGTCCCCGCCCGGCGTCCCCCAGGTGTCACTCCCCGAGTGTCCGCAGGAGTCCCCTCCCAGGTGTCCCCAGGTCAGTCTGCCCCCCGCCCCCTGCAGGTGAGTCCCCCCGGGTGTCCCCGCATGTCCCCGCCGTGTCGCGGCCGTACCCGGACGTCGCTGAGGTCCACGCGCAGGAAGAGCTCGCGGTGCCGCTGTGCCCAGTGCACGTGCGGCCGCAGGCTGGGCCCCGCCATCATCCCGGCCCGCACCGGCCCGCGGCGCCCCCGCGCCTGCGCACACCGACCCCTCGCTGGGCGGGGCCCCCGCGCCTGCGCGGGCCGCTGGGGGTGGGTGCGGTGGCTATAGCCGAGCCCCCTCAGCGCCTGTGTCGGCCTTGTCGCTGACTGTCGTGGAATCACAGCGTCGTCTGGGGTGGGAAAGCCCTCCAGGATCCATTGTAACTATTTCTCGGCACTGCCGAGGCCACCACTAAGCCATGCCCTCGCATCCACGCGGCTTTGAAATCCCTCCAGTATGGGGACTCCACCACTGCCGCGGGCAGCCTGTGCCAGTGTTCCACAACCCTTTCTGTGAAGAAGTTTTCCATAATATCCAAACTAAACCTTTCCTGGCACAACTTAAGGCCGTTTCCCTTGTCCTGTGACCTGTTACCTGGTGGAAGAGACCAGCCACATCTCAGCCATGACAGGAGAAGCTGATAAGAGGAGCTGTGTCTGCCTCATCCCTGGAAGTGTCCAAGGCCAGGTTTGATGGGGCTTGGAGCAACCTGATTTAGGTGGCCCTGCCCATGGTTGGAACTGGATGAGCTTTAAGGTCCTTTCCAACCCACACTATTCCATGATTCTATGATAGTAAGGCTAAAAAAGGATAGCATTTTTTACTTCAGTGTTGTTTCCAAAAAGGCCGCCCCTCACTCCCTCAGGAGCTTACACAAGGGCCCCTCGCCCATGGCCATCCTCATTCCAACAGCAAATCTATCCTCCCTCCAACCCATCTTGGCACGACCTCTCTCTCCCAGCCTCAGGGTCTTCCATGTGAATCTCTGGTGTGGAGACACCAGGTCCATGCCCCAGCCTGCCCCTGGATGGAGGATTTCCAACCTCTGCCAGCTCCTAGTGCTGTGAAGCTACCACAGAAGGTCGGGTGAGCTGTAGCAATGGTCCCCAGGAGGCTTTATTTCAGAACACAAACCTCATGGGCCCTTTGGGGAAGCGTGTGGGGAAAACCAGCCTCAGGTCCCAGTGTGACCTGGAGCTTCCACCTGCACGTGTGGAAGGGAGGGAGCACCTGCAGAAAAGTTATTTTTTCTGGTTTTTAGGGAGTCAAAAAAGATTTTCCTTTGAAAAAAGGGACTGTGCTTTGCAAAAGGAAATTCAGGGGTATAGAAACATTTGGTTGGGGGCACACAGCTCTGGAGCCTGGGGGTGTTTTGGGGTTCACTGCACTGGAGCCTGGGTGTGCCCTGGGTTTAACACTCATTATGACAGCTGGGAATTTCTTTCCGCTGTGGGAAGCATATCATTGTGGAGGTGGTAGCAGTTTTTGGAGAGGAAAGAAAAAGCGATTTTTGAAACTGCAGGGTCCTTGTGCACTGGGGGTTTTCGTGACCTGACTCCCGTCCATGGTGTAGTGTGTGTGTTTGTCCCGGTCCCTGTGCAAGGCCTTGGTCCCTGTGTCCCGTGTCCCGGTCCTCGTGCCCGGGTGGATGTCGCACCCTCGCCTTCGGTCCTCCCGGCCGGCAGGTGGCGCTATCGCCGGTACGGCTCGGTGCCCGTGGCCGCTCCTGGAAGCGGAAGCTGTAGCAGCGGCCCGGCGGGGCGGTTCGGCAGCAGCGCCGCCGCGGAGCGCCGTGAGTACCGGGAAAACGCCGGGGGTCGGGCAGGGGGCTCCGCTCCGGGGAGGACCCCTGGGGACCTTGGGACTCCTGAGGTGGGCGGGAGGAGGGGGCTTGACCCGGGGCGGCCGGGCCTTCCGCCCCCGGCCAGGCCTGGCCGCCGCCCCGGCCGTAGAGGGATCCCCGGGATCTGCCCCTGGCCTTGGGGGCGCCCCGGCATCTGCCCCTGGCCGTGGAGGCTCCCCCGGGATCTGCCCCTGGCCGTGGAGGCTCTCCTGGGATCTACCCCTGTCCGGGGAGAGCCTACCGCGATCTGCTCCCGGCCGTGGAGGGACTCCCCGATGTCCTCTCCCGGCTGTGGAGGGTCCCCCGGGATCTGTCCCCGGTCGTGGAGGAACCCCCGAAATCTGACCGGCCGTGGAGGGACCCCCGGGATCTGTCCCCGGCCGTGGAGGAATCCCTGGGAGTATCACCCTGGGCTGACATTCCCGTACCGGGTGGCCGTTCCCACTGCTATTGGCTCGTTAACGGCTGCTGTTTTTCGGTTTTTATCCCTTTTCCTGCGAGAAGTAGGTCGGGTTAAGAAATAGCAGCATCTGGGGGTAGGTGGGGAAAGGAGGTTTTTTCTTTGTTGGAATTCTGCAGATTAAACGAGATTTGCGGTTCAGGTTTGAAGGTTCATTGTCAGTTCCTGACGCTGTCTCGAGCACAGCACTGCTCGGTGCATGCCTTGGACCCTCCTTCCAGTTGGACAGGGCTCTTCTGTTCTGGATTTTTGTGCTGTAAATAGTATGGGCAGAAGAAGGATCTGTGTTTACTTGGTTTGTGTTGCCAAAGGTGAAACTAAACTATTTGTGTTAAGATGGGTTTGTATCAAGGTGCAGATCATATCTTTTTCACTCCTCTGGGGACATGTCTCAGCTGCTCTGTAGAGCCATGGGAGAGCCAGTCCATCAGAGAGCTCTGCCAGCTGTCCAAGCCTGTGCCTTGAGCTCCAGTGATCCTTTAGTGCCTGTTTGCTCGAGGGAAATGCTTTATTTAGGCTGTATTAGTGTTTGTCAGGCTTAGGCCAACATGCTCTGCCCTAGCAGCGTACACAACACTTGTGCAGTCTTTCCATGCTTTATATAGACACCCCCTCCCTCCCTTTGAGGTTTGACAACCCTACACCTTGGGCTCTCCAGAAATGAACTATGTGACAGGAATTTATAGCTTGGATCCTTTTGGAGCTGCCCTCAGCTCTGGGATTTACAGTGGGAGGACTTGGTTTCCTCTTGCCAGACGTCCGGGCTGATAATTTCAGCTCAGATACACTTTGTAAAGCACGGCTGACTGCAGGAAGAGATATCTGCTGAATTAACAACCTGTTGGGCAGATAAGACTTGTGTTGCAGATAAATCTGTTTGGGAAATGCTTTTTTCACTGTGTCCCCTTCTGGTACTTGTAATTGGGCCAATATAATAGTGTTGATCACTGCTAGACCCTTCTGGGCTTAGTTTGAAAGGAGATACAAACAAACCCAAGAAGTTATGGGAGAATAATGGGAATAAGGACATGAGGTGCCTAAGCCTGTTGTGTGGCCTGATGGTTCCAGATCAGCTACCAGTGTTATTTCTGCTAAGCAGTTGTTTCTCCCAGCTCTTCCTCCACTCCTAATTATCCCTTGTTCTGATATCAGTGTAGTGAGGTGATATTTGTGCAGGTCTTGTGGGCAAAGAAGCAGGTAGGAGCTTAAAAGGGAAGAATTTATTCACTTCATGAACTGAGTGGCTGGTATGTGTGGACATGGGAAACACAACAATAAATCTGTGGCTTCATGAAGTCTTTAGTCCCATTCTGAAAGGCTGAGTGGTGCCAGCCTGTTTTCCAGGGTGGAAATATCTTTCCTAATCCTCTTGCTTCTGCTGTAGGTTTTATTCACCACATGAAATTACGGTTTTCTTAAAGCAGTTTTGCTGTGGGGTGTGTTCGGAGTGTGCAGTGAGGGTTTGCTGGAGCTGTTCTGTTTTTTCCAGAAACATGCAACATGGCAGCAGCCATGGAAACTGAACAGCCGGGCCTGGAAATCTTTGAGACTGCAGGTCGTGAGGAGCAGGTCCCGAGAGAGGAGCAGCCAAAACTGGAACCTTTCTATGTAGAGAGGCATTCCTGGAGCCAGCTTCGGAAACTACTCACAGATACACGGAAGTATCATGGATACATGATGGCAAAAGCCCCTCATGACTTCACATTTGTGAAGAAAAATGATCCTGAAGGACCTCATTCCGATAGGATCTACTATCTGGGTAAGCTGGCTGTGACAGTAGCACTGCAGGGCTGTTTGGGATTGACTGTTCCTGACAGCTGGGTGTTCCTGGTAGTTAAATCAAAAGGGATTCCAGGCCACACTGGCTGGTCAAAAGTCATGATTGTGATTGTAATATCTCATTAAAACTTATGATGTAATTTCCCATGGGAGTAGCATGATTGGAGGTGACCCATTAGGCCTGGAAAAGAACTCGGAAGTATCCTTTGGGGCATGTTCCCAAGCTGGAAGTCTGTTCAGTCCCTTTTCTCTCACCCCAAGTATATACTCTCTCCAAAAGCTATGCAGGTTCGTCTCCTTTCTCTTATTACAGCTGTTGAGTAGAACCTTGTTCTCCTTCAAAGTTTCCTTCCAAAGCAGAGATTTTAACTGTAATTTTGGAAGTCCTATGTGCTTCAGCTACCAATGGAGCAGGTTTTCCAGGAACCCTGGGGAATAAATAGCAGTGTAGGTCAGGGGCAGCTCAGAGAGTAAATACTTTTCTTAACATTTTTGGTCTTAATAATAAAAAACTTTATGTAGTTTGTTGTTCTTGGATTCAGTGCCTCACTTGTGCATTGTTTCACTAATTAATGTTCATTTGATAGAAGTGATTTGGCATCATGAGCAGTACCGTGAGCAACCCTCTGAGTGGCTTTTTGGAGCAGGCCTTGTGGTAGAGAAATGCTTTTGTCAAGAGCTGTGGTAGCTGAACATAAATCCATGAAAACCTAGATTAGGGAGAGAAGCAATGGCTGAACCAGTGCCATGTTAATAGCCCCACTGCTTGCCACTTAGGCTACTTGCTTAAGCTCAGGTTTGTGATTCACAGAGTGCGTGTGCTGTGCAGTGACATAGTCAGAAAACTGCTGCTCTTTTTCCCCTTTTCATAGGATGGGGGTCATAATTCTTGGATGATGCTGAGTTCAAGCACATCATGGGTGTGTTGACATTGATTCCCCTGGGATGAGCTCTGGTTTCCCAAGTGCCGCTTCCTGAGCTATAGACCAGGCTTGGCCTTCCCTGGAGCACACCTGGCTCCCTCTGGGCTGATCCCCATGTGCCTGGGCAGGAGCCTTCAGAAACCTGAATGATGTTTCATTGACTGAGGAGAGACTTTCAATGACTGAGGGAGAGGAGCAGGAAAGGGGTGTCCAAACCTCCCTAAAGGTCTGTTACTTTTGAAACACAGGCCGTGTATCCCAGACAGGGGAACTGGCACAAAAGCCCTCCTTGATTTATAAAGCTTATGGAATAAAAGGGCAATAAGAAAACACAGAGTGCTTCAGACAGCGTGGGGTAAGCCTGGGTGTCATTGTTCTCTGCCTTCTCTGTGACTTGCATTTCTGCAAAGCAGGGAATTCCCAGAGCGAGGCTGCAGTGCAGAGACCATCAGTCCTTCCTCTGGTAGGAAGGGCCTGGGAAATTGTTCTTGGGCATCCTTTGAGAGTGTTTGGATTATTAACAGAAAGCTAATACATTTTTTTTTTTCTCCTCACTTTCTCTATAGCAATGTCTGGGGAGAACAGGGAGAACACACTCTTCTATTCTGAAATTCCCAAAACCATAAACAAAGCTGCTGTCCTGCTGCTTTCCTGGAAGCCTCTTCTGGATCTTTTTCCGGTGGGTCCTGATTTTTTTCTTACTTCAAGCACGTGGGATTTGGGGTTTTCATCCTGAAAATTTGAAGTTTATTGTCTTAAAAATTTTAAGATTCTTCTTGTACATGCCAGCCCTGCAGCCGTCCCAAAATGAAGCACAGCTTTCTCCTCAGTGTTTGGAGTTCCATCCCCTCTGTGTGCTGGATGATTCCTTTGCTGGCAGAGATTGCAAGTGCTAATTTGCATCAAGTTCTGTGCTGTGAGATCCTGGGGATTGCTGAAGGAGCCTGTAGTCTCCAATCACTTCCCTGCTGTCTTGCAGGGGAAGTGATGATTCCCCCGAGGATCAGTCAGTGGCTCCATGACTCATGCTAGAGCAGAGGATCCCTTTCCTACTCACTGGAATGTGGATTCCCTTTTCCCTGCTGCACATAGCAAGCCTGCACCATCCCATCCCATGCACCATGGCAGGTTGGAGGAGGTGGGACAAACCCCACATGGAATGAAGTGTATTTTTCCCCATGTTATTTACCAAGGCTGTCAGCCAGACATAAAGCTCCGGCTGGGCTCTCCTCCCACCAGACCAGTCACTGCATGTCTGGGAAAGTGAGCAAAGCCTCTCGGGCTCATTCTAGAAATAACAGACCCTCAGTCTGAGCTTTCTTATACCAGGGAATATTGGGAATAATGCTGGCCTTGCAATGGGTGGAGTGGCTGTCAGTTTACAGTTGTGTGGGATCTGATCATGGCCTGCACCTACGAGTGCTGATGGCAGAGGCAAAACCGGAGCTGGCTTCCAGCCGGCAGCAGGATTCCGGAGGAGGAGGATGTCTGCTCAGCCATCTGCTCCTGGAAGCAGGGTAAGCATGCAGAGCAGAGGTGTCGATTGGGCTTCTCTGCTTGTTTTCAGGCCATCCTGGACTATGGGATGTACTCACGGGAAGAGGAGTTGCTGCGGGAGAGGAAGCGGATCGGCACTGTTGGGATTGCCTCCTATGATTACCACCGAGAGAGCGGCACCTTCCTGTTCCAGGCGGGGAGTGGGATTTATCATGTGAAAGATGGAGGCCCCCATGGATTCACCGTGAGTTTACTCATCTCCTGTCTCTCTGCAGGACTTTGCTCTGGCAAGAACCTCCTTTGGCTTGGAGTGAGAGCAGAGAGCTGATTATCAGTAGTTATTGCATTAGCACAGGAAGTGACCTTGATAACAGTGGAAACAGGGTTATCCACAGGGGTGTGTTTCCATGATTGTAGAAACTCAGATGCAGGTCTACAAGAAATGGTAAAATGGTGGCAGCAAGGCAGGACGCCAGATTTGTTTGGTTTTTCATGACTAGCAGTGTCCATAAAAAACAACAAAAGGCTCCATGCTCTTCCACAGAGTCAGACGTCACATCAGAGACAACTTTTATCCCCAGGCTGCAGTTTCCTGGTCATTGTTCTGTGGTCAGTGCTGGATGTGTTACACCATTTTTACACCATTTGACTGTACAACTTGCAGAACAAGCAGCCTTCACTCTGCTGGTGCTGAAGCTGGCCTTCAAAGCTGAAAAAATTTACTATTATTATAGTAAATGCCTGGTGTTTGTCTAACCCTGTTGTCAGAGGTAATTTACTGTATCTTGAGTTGCTTTTGGAGGACAAGGTTGCATGTTCTGCCAGCCCCTTTCAGGGTGCTGTTTTTAAGAGTGTGCCAGGCTTCTCTACACAAGCTGCCCTCTGATTTGGGGCTGATCCTCAGCTCTGGGGAAAGAGGCCTGGTGCGACCTTGGTAGAGGCACAACTTTCCCTATAAAATATCTGCATGGTATTTTTCTGTGTGTGGAATAGATTCCTCTCTAAACATGTATTTGAAGTCAGTGTCCACACTGCTGCGGTCTTCTGAAAATCCAGGTTACTTGGTGGATGTGTTCTTGTGTTATATCTTACTGTGCTTTTTTTTTTTTTTAAATTCCAAACAGCAACAGCCTTTAAGACCCATTCTAGTAGAGACCAGTTGTCCAAATATCCGGATGGATCCCAAGCTTTGTCCAGCTGATCCGAATTGGATGGCATTTATCCATTGCAATGACATCTGGATATCTAATATAGAATCCAGGGAAGAAAGGAGGCTGACGTTTGTGCACAATGGTAATGCATCCTGAATTAAATTCCTGTACCTCCTCTGCACTTGTTCTTGCTAGACTGCATTAAGCAATGGCACTAAAGGTTCTCCTGAAATGAGGGTAATGGCCACTGTTTATTCCACCTTGTTTGTCACATTCCGTGTGCATCCTATAGTGCAGATATGGGATGATTCTTTTCCCTGCACTGTGCAATCTGGCAGGATGCATTGTTTGTTGGATACATATGGAAGGGCTCTTCTGAAACACAGCACAGTGCTTTTCTATGGAACAGCCTTTTTTGTGTGGAGGAGCTGTGGGTGGAATAGAGCTAGAGGAAAGTTTCTTCCAGTGAAATCAGGTTGCAGAGACTTTTAGAAACAATTTAGGCAGTTTCTGAATAGCACTGGGGCTTCTGCTGTCCCCTTATACTCAATAACTTAGGTTCTCACTGCTTACCCTCTCCAACTCTTAGGCATTTATCCTGGAAGAAAGAAAATGGGAAATTGTGGATAAAACACTTTAAAAATCAATTGCATTTTGTATTTAAACTATATCATCTGAATTTTAGTCAATTGAAATTTTTGACACTTTATAATAATGCTTTAGACTATTTAAATGCTAAATATTAAAATATTATGTAAGTACAGTAAAAATAAACTGTAGCAATGACTCCTTCTCAGATGATAATTATTTATGGAGCGCTGCTAAGTTACCTCCAGGGTAACAGGAAAAATATTGAAGCCCTATGGATATGTCATCATGTTGAGATGTTATGTAAGTCTGTTACTTTTGGTTCGTACAGTGAATGAAATATTGATGCTTTCATTTTTCTGAATGTTCATGTTTTCAGTTTCTGTTGTTCAGAAAGGTTTGGGGTTTTGATTTTCTTAAAAGTTGTGGTTCCAATTCACTGGACTCAGGTAGAGAGAACATTTTCTTTCTTTGACTAATTGAGAGCCTGATTAGGTACAAGTAAGAAGAGAGAATGGCTTTCCTTTCCTAAAAGAAGCTGCCGTGTCAGAGAGGATTAAATCCTCCCTAATATATGAACACAGAAGGCTGGAAGCAGAAAACAAATCTGCTGAGAAGTCAGATTTATTATCATGTAATGGTTCCCTGGGGGTGAACTTGGGCTGTGTTTGGGATAATGCAGAACTGGTTTGGTTATGCAGCACATCACAAACTAATTCTTTGGTGTCTTTTTTTAGAGCTGGCCAATGTTGAGGAGGATCCAAAATCTGCTGGCGTGGCTACTTTTGTGCTGCAGGAGGAGTTTGACAGATACACTGGCTACTGGTGGTGCCCAAAGGCACAGCCAAGTAAGTGTGGGGATCCAGCGTGTCTGACAAGCCCTGTCCAGTGCAGAGCTCTCTCTTCCTCCTACTTTATGCAAATTGGGAATGGCGTCCTTTGGAGCTGTCTGCAGCAGGGACCGGTTACAGGGGCCTAGTGAGCACTGGGGGGAGAGACTTCCCTTCTCACAACAGTGGTGGGAGTTGTAAGAGTCTCAGTGTTTTATTTTAATGAAACATGAATCACAGGCTTTGTTGGATTTTTCTTCATCCTTCCAATCTGCTTGTGCTCCTGAGAGAATACTGATGCCTGCAATAACTGATAATTCTGTTCTGTAATTTGGTAATGTTAATTCATTTACAGCACTGGATGGGGGTAAAGTTCTTCAAATTCTTTATGAAGAAAATGATGAGTCAGAGGTAGAAATTATCCATGTCACATCACCCATGCTGGAGACAAGAAGAACAGATTCCTTCCGGTACCCCAAAACTGGTGAGATCCTGAAACTTTACATCCATGTTTCTGGAAGACACCTATTTTATTCCATGTGCCTGGCAGCAGTGACTCTCCAAGCTTAGAGCAGAGAGGTGTTGAGTCGTCTTTGAATTGGTGTCCAGGTGGTGCAAATGTGTTTGGGGAAGCTGCTCTGGAGGCTGGATGAGTCACTGGTGACTGTGCTGATACTGCAGCCGTGTGGTTACTGGGGGCTCTGGGGTCAGGAGTTGGCAGAAACCTTCTCTCACTGTCACTGTTTGAGCCACTCTCTGGGATCCTGGCAGACCTGAGTTGCTGGCGAGTTGATTCTCATTACAATCCTGTGTTTCTGAGGGAACAGCTCCAGAATTACAGCCTTTTGGGGTTTTAGGAGGGTTTCTGTTTAGCTGCTGGCACTGCCCTGGCAGTTCAAGTTCTGGAGGACTCTGATCTCCAGGATTGCTCTTGGACTTTGAACAGCAAACCTGTCCTGCTGCGGCCTGCCAGGAAAACTACCTGTGGTCACATTTGAAGACAGTGGATGATCTGGAGGCTTCAGCAGTGAAGGGCTGAGGGCAGGCTTGGAGTGCCACTGGAAGCAGGGAAGTGGGATTTAAGCAGACCTGCTGAGGGCTGATTCACTCTCAGGTGTGGGGCAAGTTTGAACAGTTCTACCCTTCTGAGATGTCCCTGCTGTCACAGTGGAACACATTGCTCCGGTAACAGTGGTTTGCTCTCTTTCCTCACTCCTGAAATCTTCATTTTTTGGAGAAATACCTTCTGTTTGGCTGACATTCTCAAGCTGCAGAATTCATTCAGATCTTGTAGATTCCCCAGTTCACTGGAAAAGATTTCTGCTTTTCCTGATTTACTGCTTGTATCTAGGAGAGACAAGGGCTCAATGTGAGGTTGGGAAGAAAGAGGTGACACCTCGTGGTTTTTTGGTGCTTGTGAACACTCGGATTTCTGAGAGTGTTTTGCCGTGGCTCTATTCAGTGCAAAGGAAACAAGCTAACGAATGCTCAAATCCCTTAAACAATATGTAGCTTTATTATCATAATGGCAGTAGTGATGGCAGTAGGTTTTTAGGTGTTTGATTTTCACTGATGCTCTTTAGCACTGGATCAGTTTCTATGTACCACCTTGGAATAAAGCCAAACAGTGAACCAAAGCTTGCTTTGCTATTCCATTCACTCCTGAGCATTTACTTTCACCCTGTAAATGCATCCACTGATTGTGGGAGAGAAGACTGACTGTTACAGTAGTGTGGTTCTTGGTCTGTTTGCAGGATTACATCCTCTAAATCTCCTCACGTTTGCAGTTTCTTGGTTCTGTGGTGTCTCTCACACATGCAGGGAGGCTATTTGATCAAAGAGCATTCTGCTGTTTGCCTTTTCCAGTCCTGTATGAATAACACCACAGTAATGCACAGCAAACAATTGGTGCTTGACTGCTAACATCTGTTTTTATAGGTACAGCAAATCCAAAGGTCACTTTCAAGATCTCTGAAGTGACAATCAATGCAGAAGGCAGAGTAAGTCTATGTTCTGTTTGTTTGCCAAATACGTATAATTGCTATGATTTTTTTTTTTTTTGTAAAATTCATTTTCCAGTTCTGTACAAAGAAACTTTCCTGGTTGCAATGGCTTCCTGGCCTCTCTGGAGGCAGTGCCCTTGGCTCATTCCTGTGCAGATACTCAGTGTGCAGCAGTATTTCTCAAGGCTGTGCTTTCCTTCGCTACCACTGGTGTGTGAACTCAGCTGCAGAGCAGAGTGTTGTAGGTGTGGATGGTTACACCTTCTTATGTGACTGATCTCTTGATTGGCTGCAGATATTGGGAAAACTGTATTGCAAATACAGTATATCACCTTACTAAAGTATGAACATATGGAAAGAGATGAATTTTGCTTTTGCCCTGGGATTTTTAAACAGATGGAGAAATTTCCACAGCCCAGTCCAAGATTTTTGGACAGATGGGAAATTAATCTTATCAAACAGATTCATTACAGCCATAAATTATTGGAATTCTCCCAACTCTTGAGCTACTTCAGCCATCAGCAGTCACCTGCTGGGATAGTGATGCTGGTGTCAGCCAGGAAAGGCAGGCTTCAGCCATCAGCAGTCACCTGCTGGGATAGTGATGCTGGTGTCAGCCAGGAAAGGCAGGGAAAGCCTTCAGGACACTTTGGGTACCACTGGGACTTGTTCCCAGTCCCAGCAGCAGCAGACTGCAGCACTGCATATCATGAATTAGAACCACATTGGTAACTGGGTGTCATGCAGGATGTTCAGCACCTATCCATGAAAATCCTACAAAAGAGCTCGGTACAAATTACCTCCCCTTTACGGGGGGGAACTGAGAGTTCAAATGAGTTGTGCGAGATGGATGATGGGTTTGTGAGCAGCGTCCAGATTTCTCTGGTCCCAGCCCTGGCTGTACTGGCAGTGTGCAGCTCTCCTGCTGTGCTGGGGTCTGGCTGCAGATGGGGTTCAGTCCCCTGTGTTGCAAAGGCTGAACAATCTAAATTGCATGAGCTGCACAGAAAAAGTCTTCTGTGTCCAGGCTCTCATCGTGCATGAAAAACTGGTTGTGGGGGTTCATCTCAGTGTCACTGAATTGCTGCTTTGTCAACAGATTGCAGATATTGTGGATAAAGAGCTAGTTCAGCCCTTCGAGATCCTCTTTGAAGGAGTAGAGTACATTGCTAGAGCTGGGTGGACGCCAGAAGGAAAATAGTGCGTATGTTAATCCTGTCTCTGCTCAGAGGGTTCGGGGTCATACAGTCAGAAGCAGATTGTAGTGGTCTCTGTCTTCTTCCAGCTTAAGCCTGCTTTCACTTTTACATTGCTACCAACTTGTTTGTGCAAAGGGGACCATTTTTCCAAAAGCCAAACCAGAGCCCTCCTTGTGTCTTTCTCTGCTCCCTGGCCCTACTGCTTTGGGTTTGGGCACTCGCAGCCTTTGATGTGTGTGTCCTCTCAGCATCCCTGTGAGAGAGAGTGCAGTGCTATTATCCCCATTTTACAGATGGGGAACTGAAGCCCAGAGAGGTTAAGTGCCTTGCCATGGTCACGCAGGAAGTCTGTGGCTGAGGAGAGAAATGAGCCCAGGTCCCCCAGGCCCTAGGCTAGCGCCCTAACCACTGGACCATCCTTGCTGACCAGACTTACTGATCAGAAAACCTGCTGTAAGTGCTACTTACATTTGCATGTCATTTTAACCCTGTAGATGATGTAGTACAGTGTTTCTAACTCACCAGAAGCTTCTCCGAAAGGGTATTTCACTGAAAGGGTTGTCCAGCCCTGGCACAGGCTGCCCAGGGCGGTGGTGGAATCACCATCCCTGGAGGGACTTTAAAGCTGTGTAGATGTGGCACTTGGGGACATGGTTAGTGGTGGGCTTGGCAGTGCTGGAGGAATGGTTGGACTCGATGATCTTAAGGGTCTTTTCCAACCCAAATGATTCCATGGTTTTCCAGAATTGCACTCCTCCAGTTTTTGAATCTAAAGATGGCTTTCACCTTTTAAATTTCTTTCCCATCCAAATGTGGAAGAAATCCAGGGACACATTTGCTACTTTATCCTGTTTTTTGCAGGATTATTGTTGGAGCTACATGTAAAGCCATCAGAATATGGCAGGGGCTGCTGCTGGTCCCTTTAGGTGCCAGTGTTACTCTCTGCCAGGTGTAGATCTAAAAGTGGTATTTTCACAAGCATCCTGAAATTTCAATTGAAATTTTTCTGCTTCATTATTCCCTCTGATTTTTCTCTTCTTTTTCTCCCTTGAAGCACAATTCAAATCAGGGAGAACAGAATGAGTTAAACTTTTGAACTTGCAGTGCTTATGCAATATTAAAATGAAGCAAAATAGGTTCTTGTGTTATGGAAGAAATTTGTTTATGTGGGTGAAATTTTGCACGTGACTTAATCTGCAATTGAATATTCCTGACTCCTTCAAAATGCCTAGTGCTACCGAGTGTCTGCTTAGATTTTTAGACTTGTGTCATACTCATGGTTGCATGTTATTTTCTCTAATATCTGTGTCCTCAACAGCATCTGGTCCATCTTGCTTGATCGCTCCCAAACTCGGCTTCAGATAGTCCTGATCCCTCCTGCATTATTCATCCCCACAGAAGATGATGCAATGGAAAGACAGAAACTTATTGATGCTGTACCAGATTCTGTTACACCTTTCATTATTTATGAAGAAACAACAGACATCTGGATAAATGTAAGAATTTGAATTTCAGCCTTCTCTTGACAGTTTGTAGCAATCGAGCAACATTGGTGTTACTGTGCTGTCAAGGACAGTGATCCCATAGTGCAAGTTCTGTGCATATTCGGGGCTTCCTGCTGTGAAAAACAGGATGTAGAGAACAGATTTGGGATGTGAAAACAGAGCTGCTTTGCCTGAGTCTATGCAGTGCTCAGAGCCAGGAGCAGAGCCCAGGGCTCTGGTGTTCCCAGGCAGCCCCTTGCCCACAGTGTCACTGGCACTCTCCAGCTTCTTGGCAATTGTTATCACCAGCAGTGCCACCAGATGAAGTATTTTCTAGGCAACAAAGATCTATCAAGATGACACTGGGTGAACAAGTCCTGAGAGTCAGCTAACACGCATTGAACCTCTCCTGAACTACATTTGGTCTGGTGAAACAGGTTAAGGGTGTGATGTTCTGGGAGGTGAAATGCAGGGCCTGTGCTGAGAGCAGTCACGGGTGTGCCTGGTCACTGCTGTAAACTGTGCCTCTCCTCACACTGCTGCACATAAAGATCCATGACTCTGCAGTGACGTCCCGTTGGAGGTGTGCCTGGGAGCATCAATCACTGGCACATAGTTGGATCTTTCAGCAGAGAACTTTTGCACAGAAGCTTCCAGTGAACAGTCCCTATGCAGCAAGTGCTCTCTATGATACCACATTCCTTAGTAAATGTTTGCTTTCAGGATGGTGCAGTGAGTTTCGCTTTCTCCATTATTTTTACTGGCTGAAGTGATTTTTGACTGGCAGCTCATACTGTGAAGATAAGTACTCCCAAGTCCTTCAAAGATTGTCCCTTGAAGCAAGAGCTGACATGTTGATGAGTCGGAAGATGATGTCAGCTCATCCTTCTTTAAATAATCCTTCACTTGCAGGCAGCACAGGACAGAGGTCTGCAGAGGTGGACCCACCTCTGTGTCTAAGCTAGAAGGGCAGGTGCAGAAAAACTTAATTAGTTTGGCGACCAGGATATAGAGTTAGACTGGCAGAAAGCTGGAGCTGTGGGGATGTGGCACTGGCTGCAGACCCCCCTGGCTCCAAGTGTAACTGGTTCTCCCAGTAAGGGACAATGCTGCACCCAGTTAGCCTGGACTGTGTGGTCTGTGTTAAGCAGCAAGAGGAACGTATTTTGTGTGACTGCAGTGCCAGAGTCCTACTGATGACAATAATCCACTGCTCTGTCTTCTCAGATCCATGATATCTTCCATGTCTTCCCTCAAACCCATGAAGATGAGATAGAGTTCATTTTTGCCTCCGAGTGCAAAACAGGCTTCCGACACCTGTACAAGGTCACCTCGGTTCTGAAGGAGAGCAAGTACAAACGGTCCTGTGGAGGCCTCCCTGCTCCGAGTAAGGGGAATAATTCTTGTGCTTTAATTGGGCATTTGTTGCTGACCAGTGAGGAAATAAACGTCCTTCCAGCTGGCAGGAATTATTGTCTCATTGGAAACTTCTGCTGTTGTCCAGGGAAGCACTTCAGTGTACAGTCATTCCTCTGGAAATTGTACAGGGGTTATTCTGTTTTCAGCATGCCTTAGTTTTAGCCCCGATCCTTCCTTATGGACTAAAGGGAAAAGTTTCCAAAAACCAGATGGGAAACAAGCTCCCTGTGATACTGTGAGACATATTTGGCTTTTCCTCCTCACTGCTGGAACTTGCTGTTGCTCAGATGCAAGAAATCACTGTGTGCAAAGCTCCCAGAGTGGTTTTTTCCACAGTATGTGTTCTTTAATTCACAATTTCATGCTGTGATACTTAATTTACTTAGCTTGTGTTGAAGGCACCTACTGAACTCTGTATGCACAAAAAATACACCTAATTTTACTAGTTCCTTGCAACTGTTGTAGGTCTTTTTTCCACATAGCATTATATCTGGGGTTGATTAGATTTCTCTAAATGCATCTGACTTCTTTTTCATGCTAAATCTCTCTCATTCTAAGGGAAATGAAATCATCTTATAAAAGCAAAATTCTTGCAAAATTTTCCATTTCTGACACCTCGTATTTCCATTGCCTGCCTATTGTTCAGTATAAAACCTTTATTTCCAGGCAAGTGACAAAATATTTTTAGAAATAAAAATCTCTGTACACTGGCTATTTGCAGGTGACTTCAAGTGCCTCATCAAAGAGGAGATAGCAATTACCAGTGGGGAATGGGAAGTGCTTGGCAGACATGGATCCAATGTAAGTCTTGCTCTTGCGTCATGGATATCCTGGCACACACACAGGGAGATGGTCCCTTGGAGGGATCAGCATAAACCTATTAATCCAGTATGGTTTTAGCCAAAATACACAGTATTTCTGTTCTGTGTAACTTGTGAGCTTGCACAAGGAGGGAAGGAATGGTCCCCAAACTGCTGCTCTTGTAGCTCTGAGCTGTATGAATTCTTCGATCATTTGAATTAAACTGACAGAGTTGTGGACAGTAAGAACAGTTGTTTGGTTTATACCTTGCAGATTGCTGGGCTCCAACTTAGCCATATGGAAGTGGGGCGGGAGGGATGTGGGGGAGACTTTGAGGTGGTAGAACTGGATATTGAGGGATATGCTGTTTGTTTTGTTCCTGACAGATCTATGTGGATGAAACCAAAAAACTGGTGTACTTTCAAGGCACAAAAGACTCACCTCTGGAGCATCACTTGTATGTTGTTAACTACGAGAACCCCGGGGAAGTGAAGCGCCTGACAGAACGCGGTTACTCACACGCCTGCTGTGTCAGCCAGGTACCTGTGCCTGCCAGGGCTGGCTGGGCTGCTCTGCCTTAGCCCAGGCTTATCCTGTCACTCAGCAGACAGGGCAGTATTTATATATAACAAAAGCAGGTTTTAGGCTGTGTTGTGCCCTCCTGTATGTTGTACAGTCAGTGTGTAAAACTACCCTGGAAATCAGACTTGACGTCCTGGTTCCATTGCTCTCCAACTCACTTCAGGCAAAAGGAGCTGGGATGAATTGTTTGAAACTCTGTGAGCCTGACTCTCTGCCTGCAGTGGACTAGAAACCAATCACCAGATGAGATGAGCCTGGGCAGCATTGGGTGCAGTTCCAGGAATCCAGCTGGGAATTCATGACCCAGAAGAGGGTGTGTGACCAGCTCCTCATGCCACTCTTGGATTTGCAGGTGTATCTTTGGGTTCGGAGTGTTAAGGACTGTAGTGTTTCAGAAGCAAAAGTGCTCAGATTTCTGGTTTAATTTGGTCCATAAGCATCTTCTGAAAGATCTAAATGCAAAAAGAAATGATCACTTGCTTGTGCCTCTGCACTGAGGAGTTCAAGGCATGTTCTTTTTCTCCCCAGGACTGTGACATGTTCATCAGCAAGTACAGTAATCAGAAGAACCCCCACTGTGTGTCACTGTACAGGCTGACAGGATCGGAAAATGATGCAGCTCATAGGACTAAGGAATTCTGGGCTACCATTTTAGATTCAGCAGGTAATGGCATGGAGGAGGAACAGGAAAAGGACAAGTAAGATCAATGGATGAAAGATATCCCAGTGTATGCTTGCTCAAGATTTGCTGTTTTGACTGACCAGTCTTGTTTCTGAAACTCAGGCTTTTGTGAGAAGTTCTGTGAAGTACAGGAGGGACATTTTCAGCTCAGCAACAAATGGATATAAACAGACCATGAAGGAATTTAAAGTGGAAATTACCAAGTTTCTCCTGCCAGTTTTAGCTCAGGGAGGGATTTAAGTGCTCTCACTTGCTCTGTATGATGTGCTTGCTAAAGAGTGTGTTCATGGGGAGGGAGGTGCACTTCTTAAATAGTGTGTGCTGCTGCCTACTCATGTCTTTGTGAGACAGCTCTTGGGCTATAATCTTCCGCTGGATTTCTGTTCCCTTTGATTTCTCCTTACCTGAGGCATACTCCATGTCCTGTGCTTTCTATGTGTTAATGTAGCGAGTCCTAAGTGGGATTAGGAAGCGATGGGACATCTGTAATGGCTCTGTCAGGGGAGATTTACTGTTGTTCACAGGAGAACTGTTGTGATAGGGCTCAGAAAGCTCACCTAGGGCTGGGCCATTTACGGTCTCTGCCTGGATCCAGCCACATCCACTGGAAAGCGTGGGAGACCTCCACTGGGATTGCAGTGAGACTGGTGACAGGGCAGTGGTCAAGCAGAGCTGTGTTACTCATCCATTCCTGTTTAAACCAGGCTC
This sequence comes from Corvus kubaryi, assembly GCF_017639235.1. Taxonomy (NCBI): domain Eukaryota; kingdom Metazoa; phylum Chordata; class Aves; order Passeriformes; family Corvidae; genus Corvus; species Corvus kubaryi. The sequence goes on along the minus strand of NW_024581133.1, from coordinate 10,579,380 downwards.
TCCTCCCATGGCAGGTCCTCTTCCCGATTACATTCCCCCTGAAGTGTTCTCCTTTGAGAGCTCCACGGGGTTCACGCTGTATGGAATGATGTACAAACCCCACAACCTGGAGCCTGGGAAGAAGTACCCCACAGTGCTCTTCATCTATGGAGGCCCTCAGGTGAGCTGGTGAGCAGTGGGGTGGGCTGGCAGGGATCACTCCACGGCTCTCCTGCAGGAACAGTTCCTGCTCTGTGCTGAGGGCAGCAGGTGGCATTTTGCCTGTTCGGTGAGTATGTGCTTGGCCAAAGGTGCTGTAAGGGTTCATGATCTCCAGGTCATGGATCCAGGCACTGCCACTTGTCTGAGGACAGATATGGAGTAGCAGAGTTGGAACTGAGAGAAAAGGGAATCAGGTAGTCCTTGTTCCCAGTTCTGTCTCCTTCTCCTCTCCAGTTGCCTCACTGGACCTCAGCTTTTCATGTCCATGACACAGAATGGCTTGTTGTACTGGGGGAAGAATTTATTGCATAGTAGGGAGAGGGAATCTTACAGCAGGGAGTAGGGATCTTGAAAACTTCGCATTATAAAATTGTGTAAAGCATTTAAAGATAAATATAAATAAAATCTGAAATTGGATTAAGAGGTGACCTCTGGATTCTGTGCTGCTCTTGTATTCCAGGTACAGCTGGTGAACAACCGGTTTAAAGGAATCAAGTATTTCCGACTGAACACTTTGGCCTCTTTAGGCTATGTTGTCGTTGTCATTGACAATAGGGGCTCCTGCCACCGAGGGTTGAAGTTTGAAGGAGCCTTTAAATACAAAATGGTAAGTGGGCTCTGAGTCTGGCTCTGTTCTCAGCCAGAGATGGGTTTGAGTCCCAGTGTTAGCAGCGCTGAAGCACTATTTTGGCACAGGTGCCCAGCACTGCCTGTGTGACATTTCTGGGATTTGGGGACAGGAAGTGTGTATAGGTGAGAGTTGAGGGAGGAAAGATGCTTGATGTAGGAAAGATAAAATGCCATGGTTTCAGGCTGTAACCCAGCTCCAGCCTGACACAGGGTAGTTCATAATGAGGCTGTGACTCCTCAAAGATACAGTTTGCAGCTCACATGAAGCAGGACAGTTGCATTCTGAGCATGGATCACTCTTGAGCAAGGATCACTCTTGAGCACCAAAGCTCTGAAGGTTGTTACCTTGGGCAATCCTGAAAACGTAACACTGGCCTGTAACTAACAGAACTTACCTTTGTCTCTGCCCTCCCAGGGACAGATAGAAATAGATGACCAGGTGGAAGGGCTGCAGTATTTGGCATCGCAGTACGACTTCATCGACTTGGATCGTGTTGGCATTCATGGCTGGTCCTATGGAGGCTATCTCTCCCTAATGGCTTTAACACAGAGGTCAGATATCTTCAGGGTATGTTCATGCATTGAGTACTTACTCTAGTGGTACAGACAGAATTTTTCCTTTAATAGTGTGACTTCCATGGGTGATCACAGCACAAAGACCTCAGAGCTTGCTCTAGACAAGTTAGGACACAGTGCAGTGGCTGTTTTCTTCAAGACTCTTCTGTTTGGCTGACTTCAGAGAGAAGTTGCTTTTCTAGCAACTGTTGGACTATTGAGCTTGCAATAGCAACTGTGCTGGTGTAGCTCTACCTATCTCGGGTCACCTGTGCTGAAGGTACCTTAGGTAATGTCAGCTGCTGCCCACTTTGTGCCAGCTGAGCTCTTTGTGTTGTGAACCAGGTAAGGGAAACAATCCTGGTGAAAAACAACACCTCCTTCTCATTCTCCCTCTTTTTGGCCCTGAGAGAGTAGTTCCCTTTGCAGACTGATCTATTCCCAGATCAAATTGCCCATGCTGCTGCATAGGAGCATGTTCTAAAGCAGCCAGAAGGACAGTCTGGGGATGGGAAGAGGTACTGGAAAGAGGTTCTTGTGCCTGCCTGACTTTAGACCACTGTAATAAACAGCCAGACTTTCTTTGGGTAGAGATGTGGGAAGAGCTGGCTATTGCCCTTGAGATGTGTTTTGTTCTTTGTGACTACTCTTGCTTTCTTGAAGTCCAACCTTAATATTACTGGGAGGTTTAATAATTATTTGTCTCAATCCTTTAAAATTGTTGTATTTTTACCTTTACAAACACCTGCCTTGCAAAGGGGTTTTGGGTGTTTTTGTGGTTGTTTTTTTTTCTTATGGGTCTTTTTTTCCACAAGCCTCTGCAAGCTGGTGGTAGCTATGCAGGGTAGTTTGCTGAGTCCTAGGGAGCTGTTTCTGTTAGGCATGCAAATGTACCCAAACCCACAGAACCCCACAGAATGCACTTCAGTCAGCAGCCCTTGCAAGTGGTATGTTTAAAGTTGCTTCCAATTTGCCTGTAGGCTGTTCCTGGTTTCCAGTGCCTGTGGGTCATAGCTGAGCTGTGCTGTGTGTGAGCTGGGGCAGGGACAGCAAGGATTGCTTTGCTTGTTCCACAGTTACAGTGGGATGAAGCTGTGGGAGGGAGGGACGTGGCCAGGTCAGGGGGCAGTGTTGTCACTCCCCTCTCTGTGGCACTGGCAGGTGGCCATAGCTGGAGCCCCCGTCACGCTGTGGATTTTCTATGACACGGGATACACGGAGCGCTACATGGGCCACCCAGAGCACAACGAGCAGGGCTACTACCTGGGATCCGTGGCCATGCAGGCTGAGAAGTTTCCTTCTGAGTAAGTTTGCTTCTGGCTCTTGTCTTCTGTTTTTCCTACCAGGAAAGTTCAAGCCCCATAGACACGTTTTTATCTCCCTGTTCTTGGTATTTCTGGAATCACAAATGCTAGCATTAAATAATAATTTAAAAAACCCCAATACCCAACACTAATAAACTTAATACTCAAATGAACATTTGCATAATTACAGACCATTTCATGTAAGCCCTTTTATAGTAGCTGTAATTAAAGACTATCTTTTATGTCTAAGAAATTACAAACATATCTTCAATTTGATTAGCACTTTAGAGCCACATTAAGCTAAACAAAAATTAGTTGATTGGGATGTTTTTGTATGTTCTGAGGCTCTCTCAACACAGCAGAGCAAGCTGGGGCCATGGGCTTTCTTGCCAAAGAGCTGACAATCAGCAAGGTTTAAGGCCTTGTATTGTCCAAGCTAGGAAGCATTGATGAGAATAACTAAGATATTCAAATAAAAGGTCTGACTGTAATATGCGTGTGCAGGAAGAACTTTCAGAGGAGCAAGGAACAGGTTTGAGAAATGTGTCTATCCAGAGCAGTTTACAACTGAAATCACTGCCTTCAATGCAAATATTTTTTTCTGAGGAGTGTTTTTGTAGGGATGTGTGTGGACTGTGAAATGAGTGGGATTCTGTCTAGAACTTTTTTCTCTTGCATTTCCCAGACCAAACCGTTTGCTGCTGCTACATGGATTCCTGGATGAGAATGTTCACTTTGCACACACCAGTATTTTGCTCAGCTTTTTGGTGAGAGCTGGGAAACCCTATGACCTACAGGTAAGGCCAGAACCAGGGCGTAAAGGTGATGTGTCTGTCTTGGAGGAGTCCAGAACTGGAACTTGTACCATGGTTGTGCTGGACAGCTTGGAATTCTAGGATAAAATTGTAGCATTTGAGCCAATAATTTTTTAAATGTTAATATTTTAATATTATTTAAATGAATTAACAAAAAGAAAAATTGGGCAAATAAGCAGTTAAGGCTGTTTCTGAGGAGATCTGCAGCTGGAAGGCAGTGCAGCAGCATTCATATAGCATGGAACAGGGTTCTTCATTTAATTAAACCCTGCTGGCTCAGTGCAGGTGGAGCCCAGGGATCCCACACCACACTGCAGAACTGGGAATGTGCTCTGGCCAGGAGCTGCCTCTGCTCAGCCAGGCTGATCCCCTCCAGCACAGCTGGATCACAGTGGGTTCTCCTGGGTTCAGGCAATGGAGGATGAGGAGTGTTAGTTCAGGTGCAGAGTTAATGCAGGGACATTCCATGGACGTTTGGAATGTGGCTCTGGGACTGGTTTAAATGTTGGCGCCTGCAGCTCCTCTGGATATTCACGACTTTATTTTACATTTCAGATCTACCCTCAGGAGAGACACAGCATCAGAGTCCCTGAGTCAGGAGAGCACTATGAACTGCACCTGCTGTATTACCTGCAGGAGAACCTGGGCTCTCGCATTGCTGCCATGAAGGCCATGTGACTGACCTCAGAACTCTGCTCCACAGCTGCTCTCCGGACAGGGAGGTGTAGGAAACTAGAGAAAATAGGATGGAACATTGCTTTCTGGTGCCTGCCACATGTACACACCCGTACACACCCTCACAGACACTTTTTTAAAAGTAAATTTGGTGCCATACAGGAAATTTAAGTACAGTGATCTAATAACTTTAAGCTGTAAATAAAATCCAATGTCTGTGGTATAATACAGTACCATGGGTGTTCTCTTGGGGGACGAGCTGAAACTGAAAATAACGTACTTCTACAGCACCAGATCTTCACTTTTTAAAAGCATTATGGCATAATTGATGTATTTTTACAGTGTGTTCCTTGGTATCTTATTACATAATACTGGGTGATTTACTCACTACACAGCAAGAGTTTACCTGAATGGTTACAACTTTTATTAATTTTAAATGCTATCATATAGCTTTTATGCTTCATGAAAGGGATGTGTCTCACTCCTTAGAAGCTGGTCACAAGTTGGACACATCCCTCATCTAGATGTTAATTGTTTTTTAAGAAGAAAGACTTTTAAGCTGCCTCTTAATATATTTAAAGTTTGGATTCAGATCAGTTGATGCCAGGTTCTTTGATTCCTTCTCCCCTAGGATAAATCATTGTCTTTTCTTCCAGCAGCTTGAGAACCTATCCTGATTGTACTTGATTTCAGTGGAGAAGTGAATTGATACTTTACTGTGATATGGGCTTAACAATCTTTTATTCTGAGGTGCAAACTAACTTAAGTTAAAAAGCTGAAACTGTAAATTTTCAAACAAGCTTCAAAGTGCATCCTGTTGAGATTTTTCCCTGATGTTCACTCTGGAGCTGGGTTTGCAATACTCCTTCCTTACCCTCACATCAGCATGATACGGGCATATGCATCCTGTTACAATTTAGAAGTTCAATACTCTAATTCCAAGGTCTGCAGAGGATGTGTGGGGAGACCTTATATGCGAGGCAATATGAACTGTTCTGTTGAATTTCCTCATGTATGAGGGGCTATTTCCCAGGCTTGTGTCCTGTCCAGTCCCCTATTCCTGGATCCTTTCTAGCACTACTGTGCATGTTGATGATGCTGATGCTGATGATGCTGTCTTTGAGAACCCTTTTCTGTACAGCTTCAGGTAACCCTCAAGGAATTGCAGTCCCAGTTGTGTTTTTGCTACTGAGGTTGGTTTTAACTAAGCAGCAGGCTTGGCTGAAAAGCATAAGTGTGTGAAGGCACTTTTAACTGGCAACAGGTAATTTAGGATAGAAATCCATCGAAAATTATTCTCTTTAATCCAGAAAATTCTCCCCTTGGGACTTGCCTCTGACACTCTGATAAGTTTTAACGGTTTTCTTAGAAACCCAAGAACTTCCTTTTCTTTCTGTTTTGGTGCTAGAGGGAAGCAGAGCATGATTTTCTTTTCATCTGCAGAAAATCTGGAATCACTCTCAGTGTTTACGCTCTTAGAACTCCACATGTTGTAACCTTGTACATTTCTTGATTTTGTACTGTTCAGCTTGATCCCAGAACTCTGGGATTTAACAGACTCTGGCTGTATCTGATCAAACCGCATCGTTTTTCAGTTAAACTGCTGGGCATGTGCACTAAAGGGAGGGGAGCTGGGGCAGTTACACGGTTGTAAAAGCCGTGTGTGAAAACAGGATCTGGTTTTTGGGATACACAAAGGAGCCAAAGCCAACCGGCGTGCAGGGAGTGTTTCCTCCGCAGTGGGGAGCCTTGGTTCGGGCTGTTTGTTGGTTTTCAGATCGCAGTGATTACAAGTGGATCAGTTAAAAGACCATTAGCAGGTCAATAACGGGTTGATTTTGGGAAGGGCGTGGCACGGAAGGAGCCCAGCTCCAGGAATGTCTTCTCTTAGCGGTTAATTGTGGCTGAAGCAAAGGCAGCATCCCTGGGGACTGTGTTACAGTCGGCACCGAGAGAGCAGCACATGTGCAACACAACAGTGGGGAGAGACAAAAATAAGCTGTTCCTCTGGAATTTCATTGTGTTCCCAACGTGTTTATGCTGTATTATATATACATATATCTATATCTGTTCATATATACATATATGTATAAAATTACCCATGGATAGTATTCACCTTCTCCAAGGTTGTTTATATTTTGTTCAATATTAAATTAACTTGCTTTTTTGGGTTTTTTTTTGTTCTTTTTCTAGAGGTGATTACCCTTGAATGTAAATGTATATGATTTTTAAGACAAAATTGATCGTTTTGTTTAAAAAACAGAGCAAAAATGGCCTTCATCAAACACTGCATTTTTTGGGAATTGAAGAACTAAACATTACGTGAGTAAGCCAGGCTGGGTTTGGATTTGAGGCAGGATGTGATTATAAGTGTTGACATATAATTCTTAATAATGCATCCTTCTACTGTTTTAAATATATACATCAAAAAGCTATTAAAGTACAACATACTGTAACTGCTCTGTTTTGCAACATAAATTATGGATTCTTTCTTTCCTACCATTTTCTTTTCTTTTTACTGTAGTTAAGCACTTTAAGACCCCGTGCTCTCTTATCCTGTGGAAGTGCTGGAAGGATTTATCACCAGAGTTTTGTAGTTCTTGCAAAAGAGATGCCTTAGATGAAGTCTGATTCCAGCTAATTTCCCAGTGAAGAAAGGAAAAACCCCGTTGTGATCGAGACTGCAGAGGTAGGAAGGTGTTAGTGCTGAGGGACTTTGCATCGTTATTTTTTGGGTGTAGCGGTATTCCTGCACCCTGTATGGTGAAGTGTTGGTCTGGCCAAGGGCCAGGACAAGGCTGTACATTACAGTCCTGGAGATGGGAATGTCACTTGAGGAGGTTTCCAGCCTGTTTGATATTTGGGATTGTACTTCATCACTTCCTGCATGTTAAAAATCTCTTGGTTAATGTGAGTTTTAAACAGAACTAGTGAGATCCTGGGGGGGGCAGGGGAGGTTGTGGAGCAAAAAGGTATGAGGAGGAGCCTTTGCTGTGGCTCCCAAACCAGAGGTTGGTATGTTCCTGTGGAGGCCCCTCTGCCTTCTAGGGGTGTTGTGCCCAGCAGGAGCCCTGCTCTGAACAGGAGCGGGACTGAGCCTTCCTTGTGTGGTGGATATTTAGTTGCACAGGTGTCTTTGAGATGAATGTTTTCGTGTGTTTAAGAATATATATGAAATATGGGGATCTGAGTGCTGAGATACTGAAGTTGTGTGTTGGTGCCAGCAGTTTCCTCTCTTTCGAGGTGGTTGGGATTGGTTGTGCTTGTTCCTGGTGAAAGCCCATTCTTTCACCCCATTTTAATGCAGCTTCCAGTGATGCCTCGTGAGTGTGGGATGTGCAAAGCTGTTGGGTTTCACCCGCACCTCCCTTTGTTCTCAGTGATCTCTTTTTACTCAGAACACAGTAAAATTAGTATCTACCCAGAAATGCTTAATTTTTACAAACTCAATGGAAAAATGAGCTCAAAGCACCAAGCAAAGCTTTGAAAATAACTAACCTCATTATATTAGAATGGAAAATGCATTCCCTACTTACTGGTGGCATTTGGAAATAGGCTATGGAAAAAATTTCCGAGTGGGATGATATAGTAATGCTTTAACCCTGGAGCACCTGCATCTGAACCTGGGTAGGAAATTATGGAGAATTCTCATACTCCGAGTTCCAACCCATATTCCCTGCCAGGAGAAGTGGGTTGTGTTCCTACCGTGTGTGTCCGTGTGTCCGGCTGTTCCTCTGCTGCCATGACACCCAACCCCTGCCGAGGCAATAACAGAGTCTAAGTCAGTGAAACATCGGCCAGGAGTCCCCTGCCTTGGGCTGCCTATTCACTTGAGTGTCAGAACCCTGCAGAGACTTTGTGTGTGCCCCTTCAGAAGGGGGAGAGAGCTCTTGCTGCAGTTTTTACTTGGCTCTTCTGCGGAGTAGAAGTTCAGGTGTTTAATTCGAGAACATGAAGTGCCTGCTGTTTGCGTTAACAAAATTGCATGTCTCACTCCAGTGGGTTTATTGGGCTCCCTCCCTCCCCCCTCCCGAGCTCCATGGCTTTTAATCATGTAAAGTGGAGACATTAGTTTTGCTGCGTTTTATTACAAAACCTTTGTTGCAATAAAGATGCTGCTAAATAAATTGAATTAAATGTTGGGTTTTCTTCCACCCTATTTTCAACTGTCTCTCTCCCTGATTTAGGAGAGCTTGTGTGTAATTAAATCTCTGCCCTCGTTGCGCTGTGGAAAGCAGCAGTGATGTGTGTTTGATGCATGTCGGGTGTTCCGCAAAAGCATCTGCCATGTTTCCTGTCCCTTGTGGTTTGGGAGATGGATACCATCAGGAACATCAGGCATTTCCTTGGCACAGCGATGTTCCCTCTCCGGAGTGTTTCCATGTGAATGCTGTTAGCAGCTCTTGGCAGCCACCAGCCGGAGCTGTCGCACCGGGGACTGCAGGACACAGCCTTGCCTAGGTGGGACAAGTGCCACAGGGGAGGAGGTGGCCCTGGTGCCCCGGCAGAGAACCTGTGTGAATGGAATGGGCAATGCAAGGGAAGAGATGTCTCTTCATACAGTCACCTTGTTCTCAGCCTCCTGTTTGTCTCTCTGAGCAGAATGGGCCTTGCAGGCACCCCAGTCCCATGTAGTGCTGTCCCAGAAGGTCCGGGGGGGCTCAAGGCAGATACAATTAATGTTTTTACTCATTTCTGATTTTTCACCCACGGAGAAGCACCCCCTGTTCAGGAGGGGGGGAAACGCTAGCCTGTGCTCTGCCCTCTTCCTATACAAGGTTCCCAGTTTGCAGTCCTTTGTGTGCATCCATGGAGGCTTCTGAGATCTGAGAGAAAGAAGCGAAGATTTAGCAAAGTCCTTTCAGGCTAAAGTCATGGTATACTTCTAGTGTTTGGGGTCACAGTACTGGTCAGGGACAGGATAACAGGAAAATCTTTCCTGGAAGAACTTACGGCCTGGGCACAATTAACCCTCTCGTCTTCTTATGGGATTAATAACAAAACTGCAAATGGCAGCTGGGATTAAAGGCCTGTGTTTTCCTCCCCAGCATCAAGTCTTTTCTCAGGATAATCATTTTGCAGACTGCTCCTGCCAACAGACCTAAGGAGAACCAGTGCTGGTTCACTCAAGCTCCTCAGCACAGGCACGCGACACCACCGGGCTGGCCCTACGGGGCTGCACATTTCCCAGGGAATTCCCAAGATCAAGATTTCCTCTCTTAAAAGCAAACAGCAACAGACTGCTCCAAGGCAAAAACCAGCAGCAAGGAAATGATGTCCCAAAAGCAGCAAGGTAGGAACCTGTGGGAGGAAGGAGTGGTGGTACAGGGCTGGGACTGCATCCCCTCCCTCAGCTCTTGGAGCCATGCTGTTTGCTTCCTGCTGGAAGAAAAGCCCCTTTGCTTTTCCAACAAAGATAGTTTGAACAATTTGCTTTCACCATTGCCCTCCCTCTTCTCCTTTCTATTCTACTTGCAATTTTGTTAGAAATAGATGAGTAAATACCATGTACGTTTGTGTGGGAGCTGTGGTGGCTTGTGGTTTTATGATTTTCCCCCCAGCTGTGATTCATTGCTTTTTACATTTTTTAATCTATTCCCCCACACCCCCTCCTGCTCTCCCTGTCTCCGTGCAGCCCAGCAGCTGTCATTATCAGTGAAATGACTTGACATTATTTTGCTGTACTTTGTTTCTATTCATTGATTTGTTGAATGAAAACTATTTATCTGGCACTGACATGCAAGATTGGAGCCTTTCAAGAAGAGGCAACTCTGCAGTACAATTTTGCTCCAAAATGAGCAGAGCGAGAGCTCTGTGTTAAACCAGCCCTGCTGAAATCCCTGGCCCCATGACGGAGCAGAAGCGGCGGCTGCACAGGCTACGGAGGTGGTGTATAGGAAAAGCATCTTTCCTTATCCTGCCTGCCCCGTGGGAAGCCCTGCTGGGCTCTTGCCAGAGGCAAATGAGGGATTTCTCTAAGGCTGGGGATGCAGGGAGGTGCAGGAGGGGAGGCAGGTGCTGGCAGCAGGTACGCAGTGTCTGAATGGGGCTCCCAACATCAGAAGGATGTGGAGCAAGTCCAGAGGAGGCCATGGAGATGCCCAGAGAAGCTGTGGCTGCACCATCCCCATCTTGAACACTAGAAGTGTTCAAGGCCAGATTGGATGGGCTTGGAGCAACCTGGGATAGTGGAAGGTGTCCCTGTCCAAGGCAGGGGAATGGAATGAGATGATGTCTGCAGTTCCTTCCAAGTGGAACAGTGTCTGATTCTGTGATTCCTTGATTTTGTCTGGGTGCAGGTGAGTTGTTCCTCTCAGCATGATGAGCAAGGCAGTGCTGGAGCAAAATCCAGACTTGCTCCTTTGCCTCCTGTCTTCTCCATCCCCTGTGAGTTCACCCCCATTTCAATATCGGGCATCCAGCAAAAACCACATTCTGAATCCCTCCTGTGATCCAGTAAGCCTGGAGAGAGGGTTGCACATCTCCAAAAACAGGTGCCAGTGGCCGCTGTGATTTTAGTTTAAAAAAGCCCTGGGCATTGTCACCTCAAATGCCAGAAGCTGGTTCTCTGTCAGCGCTGCTCAGAAAAATCCCACCTCCTTGCCTCCATCAATACCATCCCACAGCTTGAAGGACAGGTTTTGCCAAGGAAATACACTCTTGTTTGAGGGATTCAGGATCCCTTTTTCCCACAGAGCCCGGGCTCTTTTCTTTCGGCACAATCAGCCCTCTTGCCGCTTTTCTTGCCTTTTCTTCCATCGCTTTCCCACATTCTGTTCACACCTTCATGAATATTCAGAGACCATTGGCCATATGAAGCTATTGAGAGCTCTTGTTAACACTCCTCCTAATGACATGCACCTTCAATAGAAAACAAAAACACAGATAAGAGCTTGTTAGCGCAGACCCTTGTTCCCCACCTAACAAGGTTTCCATTGACTCGGACACTTGTGGTGACACATTGCTAGCTCTCACTGTTGCCTCTTTTGATTTGCGACTGGCTTTTACGGAGAGGTTTTTTTCCTTTTATTTTTTTTCCTTCCTTTTTTCCCCTTTTTAGATTTTTTTTATTGTGCGGTTTTAAGCTAATTAAGAAAAAGGTCAAGCTCCCCGAACAATGAGGAACGGCGGTGCAATGTGCCCTGGGAGCGGCGTGCGCACAGCCCCGAGCAGCAGGCGAGGACCGGGCTCCGGCGCCGCGCGCCTGGGAAAGTTGTGCCACGAGTGGCAGGGGAAGAGCCGAGCTTGGGTCAAGAGGTGATTAAAGCTCGGCGAGAGGCTCTGAAAAGGGGCTGAGACCACCCGCCGCGGTTCCCAAGGACTCCCCGGGTCCCAGCCTAGCTGGACATCTGCGGTGGCCAAAACATTGTCCCCAAGGCCCAGGCCATGGGGTGACTTCCAAAACATGACCAGGCTTCTGTGAGATGCTCCCAGTGATGCTGCTCCCAATTTATGGCCGATGTACACGGAGGGCAGAGCCCCATAGCCACATCCCCAGTGGCACGTCTGCCGCGGGGCTTTTCCCTGGGACTGGAATCCCATCCGGCTTTGGCAACTCTTTTTTTCCCTCCTCCAGTTGTGCTTCACCTCCCTCCCGCCGTCACGGAGATCTGCCAGGCTTTCATTAGCTGGGCTCACCCATTCGATACCATGAGATGCCTGGCTTCTTGTTGGGTTTTTTGGCCACACCTCATTATTCTTGCTATTATTAGGCTCTCGAGGCGTTATTTGTCATCTTGTCAAGGCCCTGGAGTTTCTATGGATACTGGTCCCCTAAGTGGCCATGCTATCAATTAAGACAGCTCCATGTCTGAACTCTTCCAGGGGACTTTGTGAAGATCCACAGATAATTTCCCTGATTTCCCTGCAGTTGTCTGTTCCTTATGTAGCTGCCTTTTCCGTAAGGACCGCTCGGTCAGAGCTCAGCGTATTCGGGTGTTTCAAGCATCAAAAGGCAGGATTACCTACTTGGCTAATAGAATTAGCTGGAGGGTGATGGGGTTAATGATAAACCACCAGATTATATATATATGTATATTATATGCATATATATATACACACACATATATATACATATATATATTTATGACAGGCTGTAATAAATAAACAATAATGAGATAACCATCACAGTGATCTAAGTAAAAGCACCAGCAGCAAAAGCTGCTATGGAATAAAAATATATATGCTTTATTATGCTTTTTTTGGACTCTCTGGGAAGAGGAAAAAGCCTCTTTTTTTTTCCTCTTCATGCTCAGCTTAGGGACAGACAACTGTGCAAAGCTCAGAGGATGCTGAGTATTTATTCTGAAAATAAGACTGCTGAAAGTTTCCAAATAGAGCAATTTAAACTTGTTTTCCTTATGAAAAGCAGCATAAGCAAGAAAAATGAAAAGCATAGCATTTCCAGTGGGAAAATTAGACAGAGGAAGATCGTGCAGGGTTGATCAGGACTTTACTGGGAACAGGCTGAGCACAGGAGCAGCTTTGCTGAGCACCTGGCAGTTTCTCACTCCTCTCGCTGTTTCTTGAACACCCAGTATGTTTCCATGGATAAATTTGCTTCACCTACTGATTTTTCTTTCATGGGCATTCTGTCTCCATGCCTGTACCAGCTCATTTTTTGCTCTCCCAATGCAGGTGAGCAGGACAGGGGCGTGTTTCTGGAGCTCCCCCACTCTCAGCCAGGCACTTCATTTTTCTGTGTCTGTAACCATAAAATGTAGATATTTAATGATTTCTCAGAAGTATCAGGAGGTTTTCAGCCAGAGAGGGGCCGAGCACTGTTTGCATTTACTCTCTGGTGAGAATTAGTATCTGGGGGCAGGAGGCAGCAGGGAAAAAGGCTTTGATTTGGATTTGAGTTTTGGCTGGTGATTACGATTCTTTATATGCTCTAAACCAGTTTATCTCTCCCTAGGTGGATGTGTGCTGCCAGCAGTGCGATAATATCCATCGAGGGCTGCCCAGAGGTACAAGGAATAAACTCATCCGTTATTAGCTAATACAGGAAAGTGATTCAATATGGGTCTCAGAAGCTGGAGTAGATAAATAGGATGATAAATGTTGGCATTAGCAGACGTGACTGACTCCTCTGTCTCTGTGATTTGGTAGTGCCCAGTAATTAAATAGTTGGAGTTTAATGTATTTTAAAGTAGAGCTGCAGCCTGTAAATCACGGAGATTATGCTCTTCCCTGCTGTGCACTCTCTGGGTCGGGAGGAATTCCCGTTCCTGTGCCGCAGCTGTCCACGGCTCTGGCTGGGTATTGCATCAGTTGAGACTGGGAAAGGCAGCACCAGCCCTGCTGCTGGCCTGGGGCAGTAAACACATTCCCAGAGCCTTTCCATCCCAGCAGGGCACGTTCTCCAGCCCTGGAAGGATCCCAGCCTGTGTCCTCTCCATTTTGGGTTGCCTCTTCTGTTCTGGCTGGAGCAGCTTCATGCCCACGTACACATGCAAACACACCCCAGGCCACTGCAGAGCCTAAATTCCAGAGGGCAAAGCATCCCAGGGGGGTGATTTCCTCCCCAAACCTCTGCTGTGTCACTGTGCGGGCATCAGCCCCTTGGGCTGGTTTTGCTTTCAGACATGATTTTCAGGTTTATTGTTTTCAATGATCCCAATTTCATCATTGTATTTCACAGGAAGATTTACTTTTCTTTGCACCCATACTATGACCTTGTACTAAATTAAAATGGTTGTCTTTTTTTATATACAGGTTGTCCAAGAGGGAAACCCAACCTATTCCAATGCAGCTTGAAACTGTACTGAACTAAAAGTTACTTTTTCTCTATATACAGAACTATTTTTGTTTCTCATCCATTATTGGCCAGACCTGACTCTTCTGCTGGAGGTTGGTTGTATTACGCAGAGTTTCCCCATTAACAAAGGACAAATTTAAACATTTCCATGATATCCAGCCATTTTATACCTTTTAAAACCATTTCTGGATTAGTTCAGGCTTTTACTCAGAAATTTCTCTGTGATAACTGGCCACACATTCAGACAGGGCTTTACCAGAGCCCTGCCATGATGACCCGGAAATGCTGTCTGGAACTACAGCTGGAAAAAACCTGTCCCTGCTCTTCCTGCATATAATTATTTTTAATAAAATCTATTTGTACCTCAAATTATTTCCTCTTCCAAGCATTTTATAATTGAACAATTAATTTTGCTGTACTGTTGCAAGTTACAGTCTCTGAGGTCTGCCTGCTGCTCTGCACAGAGTGACGGTGAGGAACTTTCCTCTGGGGGAAGGATAAAAATGAGTTCTGTTTTAGCTAAAATAGATGTTTCTTTACTCTCTTGATGAGCAGAAGCTGATGATTGTCAACCCACAACCTGAAGCAACAACTAATATTGCTTTCAGAAAGATCAGCAGCAGCTTAATGACCGATGAGCAGGAGAGGAGTTGTGTTTTGGAAAGCATAAGGTATAACCTTCCCCACTGGGCTTTGCAGGGAGTTGGATCATCTCTTAATCATCTCTTGTTTTTTCCATACACGGTTGCTGTTTTCCTTCCAGACTACTTTTAGCCTGCCTGTTCCAGGTACAACTGTGATGCACAACCTGCACAAACCCAGGGGACTTCACCCTGTGAAGGGTGGCGTGGGAGCTGCCATCGGAAGCTGCAGGACATGGGGACCTTCAGACTCTCCTGGCTCCATTGTGGACTGTGGTAGGGCTAAGGATCAACCGCCTTTTCCAGGTCCCACTGTAACCCCCTTCTTTCCACGCTGTTGTGCCTCCCTGTGCCCCATCCTTTGAACAGAGGCTGTTCTTTAGTTGCACAAGGGGCCATGTGGGTGGGATACACTGCAGGTTGCCCATGGACCAAAGGAATAAACTTTTACAAGCTCTTGCTGAGATTTAGAATGAAGCTTTAGAATGAAATATGTGAGTTTGTAGCTGTTGGACCAGAGAGGCTGTTTGGATATGAACATGGAGCCATGGAAAAAAGATATTGGTAGGAGTTGGTATAGAGCTGGCAGAGCTGTCCAACAGCAGCTGGAAGATTTTCTCATGATGAAACATCTCTGGAAGAATGAATTCCTAGCCCTGGGTGACCTACAGTCTTAAGTGTTGAGGAGGAATGAAAATGCCCAAATCCTCTCATCCTTGCAGCTGGAAGTTAATTTTCCTCCTGTCTGGTCCTCTGCTAAGCAGAGTCCCTGCCCTTGCAGCTAATGGCACCTTTGGTTGCTAAAGTTATTTTAGCATGAATAGAAGTGACTCAAAGGAGAGTAGTGTGTGGAAAGCAGTAGAAGCCACCTGGTCTGATACAGAAGGGATTTTTTTAGCCAAGTTAAGTGGTAAATGGAAAATACAGCTGGATATAGACAAATGCAAAATGATAATTGTGGGCAACGAATGGAAAGAGGGTGGAAAACAGCAGTAGCACATCAAAACTGGAACAGCCAGAGGGGAGGCAAGAGGTACTGCAAAAATCCTTCAGAGTGATCCAGATAACCCTGGATGAAATGGAACAAAGTGCCCCCATACACTGTACACCAGCAAAGGAGTCAGGGGGGCTGCAGAGGTTTCCCATGTTGACAGCTAGCCCATGGCTTAGCAGCAGGGACAGTGAATATGGCTGTGTCTGAGGAACAGCTCCACACAGTACCTTTGCTCTGGCACCTCTTTTAAAATAGAAATGATGGGTCATTACTGCAAATTTGCTGAGTTAATTTGTTGGGTTTGTGTGTGTGGAGTGGCAAAAAGGAAAGCAAAGGGGTCCAGGTTTGCCTGCAGCCATCTTTTATAGTCCAAGCAGCCAATTTTCTGTGTAACTGTAATAAATCACAGCGACAGACACACAGGATGGCTCGGTCTTTATATAATTATTCCATAAATCGCCCCATTTTCTCCCACAGAAAGGCCTCCCAGTCCCTTCTCTTTGCTGCAGCAGGTTGTTATCCTGAACACAATATGACAAATGCATTTGAAGAACTTACTTTGTAAGCAAAGGGTAAAGAGAGGGAGCCTGCTCCTGTTTCCATCACATGGCTGTTTGCCCCAAGGGGATTTGCAAAGCAAGGGAAACAACGTTACAGCTCAGGAAATCGAGCGTGAACTCCAGGACTGAAGGGAAAGCATGGCTGAAAAGCTAATCAACACAGCTGAGCTGCCAAGGGAGCAGCGGGCAAGGGCATGGCCAAGCAGGGCCCTGCTCCTCCTTTACTCCGCTCTTCCTTCCACTGGGTTGCAGCTTGGAGGTGCCTCCTGCATTCCCTGGAATTAGCTCCCGTGATGAATTTTGAAGTCCCTCACAGCGGTGACAAAGGGAAGCTTTGGCATCTCTGAGCTGTCACTGTGCAAGTGGCATTTTAGTCGCTGCTGGGGACAGGGCAAACTCAGTCCAGCAAAGTCACCTTGATGAGCAGTGCCTTCCAAACCATCCCAGCTCCTTCCTGCTCAGATTTGCTTCTGAGAAGCTTTTAATTCTCTTCTTCTTATTCCTTTTCCATCCTCATCCCCTGACTAACTCCAGATTCAGGCTGCTTAGCTGGAAGGCACAGACCCCAGGGCAGGCTCTGCCTGCAAGAAGTCAGATAAACTGTTCTCCTGTGGGCACCCAGTTTTAAAACTCCCACAATTTGTGTACAGCGGGACTTTGGGGACCTCTTGGCTTGGCTGGTGGTTTGATAACTGAGCTTGTGTTGTTTCTCTCTCCTCCTGCCCTGAAGAAGATACTTTTTAAAAATACAGCAAGTGGGAAGGAAAAAAAAAATAAGACCTTTTTCCAACAGGGATATAAAACTTCCATCAAATCGGCTGTGTCACTAGAGACCCAAAGCTAATAAGTTGATCTTACAGATGTATAATAAACTCATTTATTAGGTTTTTATTTTAGGAGTTGGTGGTATTAATTAGATTGATATGGCCCATAAATCACTTGATCTGGCTGAGCCCTCAGATACTTGTAATTTAAATTAATACAAGTACAGCTTAATTAATCTGATTAAATCCTGGGACAAGCAAGGCAGTGTTTGCAGCATCCAGGAATACATCACAAGAAAAAGGAGTATTTTAAGGTAAAGCAGCTTCTCTGGAGGGTCAGTTTTGTTCAGCTGGTGATTTAGGGGACAAGAATGGAACTACAGAAGATGCAACCAAAAACCAGACACTCTGGCTCTGCCCTGAGACCTAGCAGCTGGGCAGAGCTCATCGCAGCTTCTGGGCCCAGCAAGGGGCTGAACTTCACAAATTCATGGCAACCGCTCTAGTTTCAGGGAGTCCTGATCTTTCTTCATCCTTTGGCAGCAATAAATGAATTCTCAGAAGGTGAGTTTAAGACATTGGTGAGCATAAGCCACAGTGTGGTCTCTGTTGTGGTCACAATCTTGATTTTTTACTCCCTTCAGTGCTACTGAGAAGAGATAACATTTCTTTCCAGGAGGGAATAATCCATTAATTGGTTCTTCCTTGCTCAAGAGACAGACCTTTCCAGGCACGAGTTGCCATGTTCCCCAGGCCAGGAGCAGACCTGGACAGGAAACAGAGGAGGCAGAGGTGGAGGTGAGCTGACATGTCCCACCTGAGACTTACCTACTCTGCTATTCCCTTCCCATCCCGAGTATTCCTCCTCAGGGATGTTTCCGAGTAGTGGATGGTGATTTTATTGTGACTTGCCTCTAGAGAAGATGGAATGCACCCTCCTGTGGGACACACTTTGCAGGGTGCTCTCGCAGGGGTGCACCCGTCTGCTTCCCAGCATTGATGGTTCCTAAACCTTTTCCAGGTGGATAACACCTGACACTCAAACAGTGTTTCCATCTATTTTTTTTCCAGAATGCTCTGTGCTTACAGCTCTCAAGATTGATGTTCCAAGTCTGTACAGTTCAGGCAGTTGCTGAGTAGCCTTTTCCCTACACTCCTGCTAATTTGCCTTAGTCTAAGTGAGCTCCCCTATGGATAGGAGTGGAATTCAGACCCTGTGGTCCGCCCTAGCGTTGGTTCCTCTGTTGTCCACAAGCTCTCCATGTGGGGTGTAGGTACACGTCTGGTATTTACAGCAGCTCCCTAGAATCTGAATGAAAACCCCTTTCAAGGCTCCCATGGTATGCTTAGCAGCAAAGCACCAGCCCAGGGCTCCTGCAGCCGCAGGTTGTTTCCGTTAGAGTGTGGACGCCATAAAATATGTTTTCTTTAGAAGCAGGAGATAATGCTGTTACAGCAGTTGGATTAATCCAATATTCTCCTTCATCTTCAAAAGAGAATTGCCTAAATAGCCAGAGAGAGGCACATTTTATGAGTCCTTCTTAAGGGCTATCAATCAAACCTTCCAAGAAAGGCACTGATGCCCTTTTGCTCACGAGAGGGAAATTGGATTCCCCACGGCTTTGCTTTCCGTCTGCTGTAGCCTTGCCGTGTAATCGCTGCATCGCAAAGGGTCTGGCCATCATTTTCTTCTACTGGTCTGAAGAAAAAACCCACATGGAGGAAACCTGTAAGAAGAGAGGGAAAACAGCCCAATTAAAGGCAATGATCTCTTAGCTCTCTGCCCTCTCTCCTGCCTGGATGAGGCAGATGTAAAACAATAGCTTTATTTGTGCAAGTTTTAATTGGGTAGTTCAAAGGAAGGAGCGGAGGCTCTTTTGATCTCTTGGTGTGTTTGAATGCCACGTTGCAACGGTGTCTGCTGGCCACGGAAGTGA
This sequence comes from Corvus kubaryi, assembly GCF_017639235.1. Classification (NCBI taxonomy): domain Eukaryota; kingdom Metazoa; phylum Chordata; class Aves; order Passeriformes; family Corvidae; genus Corvus; species Corvus kubaryi. The sequence continues at coordinate 10,560,544 of NW_024581133.1, read as the reverse complement.
CCTCTTGTGTTAATTAGTGTTTATCTGAAATCGAATTAGCTCACAATTGGGAGAAAACAGAGCGAAAAGCAGGGGATAAGCAGAGATTTGTGCAGTTTTCAGAGGTAAAAGCAGATCTGCTGAAGTTGATGTTAAAATAACTCAGAGAACATTACATTTTTGCTTTGTTTTTCTAACACTCTTGGTCAGATGGTCCCATTTCTCTTCCTAATACCCTGTGCTGGCTTCATCTTTGCTGAGTCTGCTGGTCCGCGCCGCTCATTGGAACTTAAACCATAAACCAACACCGAACAATGATGCATTATTTATAGCAGACCGAAGGCTGTGAGGTTGACAATAGTGCAAAGCTTCTCTTTCTTGTGGTCAGTAATCCATAAATAAATACACCATCTATTTAGGTTTGCAGACTTGTCTGATGGATGGGAATAGCCTGCATTATACAACAAGGGCAACAAGGACCTTGTGAAAGCCACCACCTGCTTTTGGGACAAATCGGCTGTTTCTGAATAAACTCTTGATGGAAACAGGGGGTGTGAGAGCTGCCCAGTCACCTTTCTGGTGCTCATCTGGGAACTCTCTTGAAAGTAAAGGGAAAGGGGCTTAGAAATGCATAAAACCACCAGGTTCTCTGAGTGAAGTATTAGCAAGGACAGAATTTTATAGCTAAAAGTATCTCGCTGGACAGGTATATAATCCTAGTTTCTGAGCAGAGAATAGCCAGGGTTGTGGAAATCAAACATCTGTCCAAACATCTATGAACATCTGCAGGCCTTCAGAGTGTTGGACTGGCTGAAATCCCATCCTCAGAACAGATCTGGATCCTAAGGTTTTTCAAGTGCAGAAAGGAATGGTTTTATTCCAACCTTGCTTTTCACTCCTAAGCTGGCTTCAAGTGTCAGCAGGCTGGACTTCGCTGCTTGCCCCCGCAATGATCTCATCACTGTGGGGGAAGGCACCCCAAAAATGCCATGGTGGCACTTACTCTGTGTCCTTGGGCGTACAGCATTATATTTTCTGGGATTAGCCACAAGAGGGTGGCATGAGGATGTGCACCAGGCAGCCTCCCTGCTTTGCCACATGGCATTTTATAGCCAGCTCTGTAGATCCAATAAAACTTTGGAACAGATCCTTATTTTTGGCACATGAACACATTTCCCACTACAAATGAGCCTGCTGGGTGTTTCTGATGGCAGCCCTGACAGAGCGTATTCCTTGATGTTACACGTGTTCTTTATGCCTAAACCCAGCCTTAGTTAGTGGGTACCATAGCAGCATATAAAATTTAGACTATTTAGGATCAAAACTTTTATTGGTCCTTGGTAACTGCTGTAGGGAGAAGTCCACAGGTGTTGTTTACGAGAAAATATTATTTTTCCTAGTCCTGTGTGTTTACAAGACAGTGATGTTCCACATGACTGCTTTATAACACACTGGGATGGTTCCAGTAGGTTTTTATTTGGTTGTAGCTGACAGTGAATGAGCTGGTTAACAACCATGCACAAAAATGCCTCAATGACAGCAAGGGAGAATAACTGAAATGAAATAGATTCATTTCATCCAAAATCTCAGCCTGGATTGTCTTGATGTGTTTTTTTCTGAATTGGACTGTCAGCAACCCAACCCAATTCACTTGTCTCAAATGATCACAGAATCCCAGAATGGTTTGGGTTGGAAAGGACCTTATAGATCATCTCATTCCAACCCCTGCTATGGGCAGGAACACCTTCCTCTAGACCAGGTTGCTCAAAGCTCCATCCACCCACCCTGGTCTTGGACACTTCCAGGGATGGGGCAGCCACAGCCTCTCTGGATAACCTATGTCAGGGCCTCACCACCCTCACAGGGAAAAATGTTTTCCAAATATCTAATCTAAACCTACTCTCTTTTAGTATGAAGCTACTCTCCCTCGTCCTGTCATTCCATGTTCTTGTTAAAAGTTCCTCCCTACCTTTCTTTCACACCTTCAAAATCAGTCGATGTGTCTCCGTGTAAGGCAAATTCGCATTTGGTTTTGCAAAGCTTCACCTCACCTGGCTGACAAGTCCCAGAAAGAGCAAGAACCAGGGCACCAGGACATCCAGGCAGCAATATAAATCAAAAAGACATAAAAACCCATGCCAAATTTGATGTTCAAAGCTTTGTAAATGCTGGAGGTTTTGTACCTTACTTTAACATGATAGTTTTCCATGTGCAGGCAGAGGGATGATGTTGGTACTTAGAATCCACCCTACCCTCATTCCTGCTCCATAGCCTGGCACTGTCTATATCATAACTCCCCCATCCTGGATCTGTGCAGGTTTCTTCAGGGTGTGAGTCTCTGCTCACCCGTGGCTCTGGCTGTAGGACCAGGGCCCTTGCACGCAGAAATCCCTTTTGCCATGAACATATTTTAAATACAAGCTTCCGAATCTCATTATGTGCTGCCTTTTCCATTCGTTTTCCTCCTAACAATGCACCTGCCAATATCTGCCCCTGAGCTCCATTTTAAGCAGCGTTTTCCATAGTTAATGTCACACTCTTGCTCCCAATCTATCTTTGGCAACTGCTGACTGCCTGCAGCACGACCACGGGAAGAAGGAAGGCCCTCCCTGGGTATAACAATAACACAACACCCATTCCTGGAAGAATGATGAGATAAGCTGTGTAATAAATATTTATAAGAGCAAGCGTAATGAAATGGATGTGTAGGATGCTGAGTCTCCCTTAGGGTTTGGTCATCACATGTTTTTTTCCTCTTCTTTCTTCCCTGTGATACAGAATTGTCCTGATGTCCCTGGGTTGTTGAGCAAATTGCTCATTGTGTTGCTCACTTGCACAATGCATGTTATTATGTACAACCAGCTGCTCCTGTTTGGCATTGCTCATGCATACGGAACAGGAGGCTACCGTCACTTTCCTTGTCTGGAAGTCAGCATTCCCTCCAGCATTGAAGTTGCTGCCAGACCAGAAGAAGTCTGGGAACAAAGTGAGTCCTGGTGGTAAAGGTCCCCGAGAGACTGTTTCTGGGAAGACCAAGGTTTAAGTCTTGCAGTGAGTTTGAGCTGATCCAGCTTTGTACTGCTGTTGAAAACTTCCTCATGTCTCTGTCTATCCCCATTGCTTTCCTTGTGCTGGCACTAACTCCTGAGTGATTGCACAGGGAGCTGGAGCAGGGGCCCTGATTTTGTTGTTGATGTTGTCACCAATTAAGTTTTCAGCACCATCCTTCCCTCTGTCCAGCTCCAGGCTCATTCAGACACTAATGCCGTCACCAAGGGAAGAGCAGCCAACTCTTCTGGTAATTAGAGCTGCTTAAGTCCATCATAAAATGTCAACCTCAGCACTGCAGACACGTCTGGAGTCAGGGATGGTCAGAAAACAGAGGAAGGCTGTATTTGAGACTGGGAAGTTTAATCCTGCTTGGGAGAGAAAGAACCTAAGATGTCAATCTTCTTGCTCCTCACTGCTTTCTCTCTGAAATAGCTTCCCCCTGTTGCCCAGGTTTCTTTTATTTTAGGGTGGTTTTTTTGGAGCAAGTGTTGTTCTTTACCTGAATTTGTTTAGTAACTTGTACAACTAGATCCTGGTAGTCTGAATCCCACAGCTGCCAGTTGGAAGTGTACATGGGCTGCTTCGTGTGGGTTTGGATCTAGAGCTGGAGAAGTTCTGGTCCAGATCCCTCTGTAATGTGTTGTTGTGCTCTGAGGTCTCTTGCATGACACCAACGTTTCAAGAAGCATGGATCCTCCCTTGGCTACAGGCTGCCTGCATGGGAAAAACCCTAAAAAAATGAGGCTTTTAACCCTTAAAATGGGACTTTGCACCCTAAAAATGTGTCTTTGGATGTTCAAAATGACTGCTGAGCTACATAAATTTATAGCAGCTTTTGCTGAATTTCCCTAGTGGGCTATTATTCCTTGGATCTTATACAAACCAAGACATGTGTATGATACACTGTCCATACACCTGACTCACCAAAAAAATTTTGTAGCACAGAAATAATGTCTCTCGAAGGGGGAACGAAAAGCTGAACTACAAACACCTGCCATTTACTGCTGCTGCTCTGCCCGTCACACTTTCTTCTCTCAGAGTAGCAGAGGTTTGCAGCTATCGAAAGGCAGAAACGCCTCATTGACAGGAATAGGAACGCTGGGGAGTCTACAGCACATAAATGGGGGTTTTGCTGCCCTAAGTATTGGGGCAGAAACACCATTGTCTGGGGAGGGAATGTCCCTTCTGTTGGCATGGCCGTTGTCACTTTGTTCTTTATGGACTGACAGCCAGAGAGTTATCTGATCCTTCCCAAATATTCTAAGTGGCTCTTTAGCCAGGCTCTTCCTCTGTAAGTGCCACAGGGAATCATTTCACCTCTGTGAGCAGACACTGGGACTTGGTGTTGCTCCTGCAGAGCACAGGTGTTGTCAGTGTGACAGAGCTGGTGCTCCAGGTGATGTTTCTGCCACCTTCTTAGTTCGGGGGCTGTTTGCCAAGTCATCTTTTTTTCTTTTCCCCAGGGGCAGATATTAAAGGAATATGTGTTGCAAGCTTGGGTTTGTCAAAATATTGGTTTAATTCCTTGGTTTAATTCCATGCAGGAAGACAGAGAGGTGCCATGGAGGAATCAAGTAACAGTAAGATCAGGTAGAGAGCTAAGACAGGGATGAGACCTCAGTTTTTCAAAGCCTGGTCTAACCCTGGTCTGCTGACATGGAGCTTGGTCAACACCTTAACACAGACAGGTGCTCTTAGCCAAAGTGTGCAGTGTTTTGCAGACCACTAGCAATTTTCCTTATTTATATTATGCCAGACTTGCCTGACTGCAGGGTAAAGTTTTTCCTTGCTTAAAGGGAGGGAGAAATGTCTGGGATTTGAAGAAAAAAGGGCAGGAGTGTGTCTGAAAGAAACCACTGGCAGACACAAGTAGATATTCCTTTACAGACTAGTTAAAGCATTTTGACAGCACCCTTAAAACCCTTAAAACCACCTCACACATAAAGGAGCAAGTGGGAAGGACTCAGAGAGAAAGAAGGGTTTGTTGATGATGTTAATCTTTACCTCCATGTTGGACTAGTGCAGAAGATAAGGTGGATGTTACTACCCCTTTTTCTTTCCATAGGGAGGCGAGATGGTGCAGGAATGGGGTCAGTAGAATGCTGTGGCCTTATTACACACTCCTCAGCAAGGTGCACAGTGAGTGCCCACCTGATGCTGGGCAAAGCCCCCCTGCACATCTGTCCAGAGGGGGGGTGGGGGGCTGCTGCTTCCCAGGGTTTGTCTGTACTGGCAAGTGCCAAGTATGAACTTAGAGTTGCATAACTCACACTCATGGGAAACCTTCTTCCCACCACACAGCCTTTTTGGTTTCATTTAAAATTTTATAGTTCATTATACAAGCTAATAAATAGGAGGGTCTGGATTAAAAAGGTTTCTCTTTTCATATTCTGCGTAGCTGAAGCCCCCTCCGCATTCCACACTGCTGTGATGAAACATCGCTGTGTGCTGGGCAGCTTCGTATCCTTTTGGAGTGCAAAGCAGACCCACTCTAAATAAGGCTGACCTTGTGTTTGGTGCCAGGTACCACTGCCGAAAGAAGAACTTGGTGTCACTTGCCCTTGGGACTAAACCTGCACCTGTGGCTTTATGCACAGACATGTGGTGCGAGTTTGTGTCTGGGACCCAGCCAAGCCAAACTGGGAGTCAGCAGCTCTGGACTCCATCTCTCATCTCCTTGCCTCATTTCCACTGCTTGGCTCAGCTGGTGGATAGGTCCTGCCGCTCTCCGCAGGGATGGGGTGCAGACATGCCACACGATGTATTTTATTTGCTTTATTTTTTCAGACGGCTGAGAAGCACAGGCTAGCCTTTGACGACCACTGAACGATATACACTTGAAGGAGCTGTGCCTCGAAACTAAACCCCAACAAAGCTATGGCGATGCGGGAACTGTGACGATGCGGTCACTGGTGTCCGTTTGCCTCCGCTGCCCAGCCGGGCTCGACTCGGTGAGCTCCGGCAGCCCCGACGGGCAGCGGGGCCGGGGAGGCGTCGCCGGCAGCACCGTGAAGGGAGCCCGGCGGCGGGAGAGGCGCAGCGGTGGGAGCGGCGCGGCGCCCTCCGCGCTCACCCGTGGCAAACCAGGAAAAAACGCTAAAGAGAATGGGGGGGCCGTGGAATTTTGATTTTAAAAGCCACATAAAATGTTATAAATGTTTGTGGCTTGCGGAGCTGCTGCGGGCGGAGGAGCCCCGCACCTGCCCTGTCCACCCCCTCAGGGAGCGAGGCCGCTCCCGGGGCCGGCTGAGGCGTCGCCGGGCAGCATCGTGAGGGGAGCGCGGCGGCTGGAGGCGGCCCTCCACGATCACCCGTAGGAAACCCGGAAAAAAATACTAAAGTGATTGAAGAAAAAATTATTTTAAAAACGCCACATAAAATGTTATAAATGTTTGTGGGTTGTGGAACCGCCGGCGAGCGGATGAGTTCCGCACCTGCCGTCCCCCACCCTGAGGGAGCGCGTACGCCCCCCCGCCGCGGGCTGGCAGCAACCTGTTGGTGCGGGCGCTGCCGGGCGGCGGGAGGAGCCCCTCGGAGGGGCGGCCGGGCCGCTGACAAAGGCGGAGCAGCGGCAGCCCAGGGCCGCCCCCGGCAGCGGGGCCCGGCGGGCAGTGCGGGGCTGGGGCTGGGGCGCTCGCACAAGATGGCGGTGGGGCGGCGGGAGAGTGCGCTCCCCTCGTAGATGCGGCCGCGGCGGCCCCTGCTCCCGGCGCCCGGCAGGGCTTACATGGCGCTGGAGGACCTGCTGCTTTGTCTCTGCTTCTCCGCCCTCGCCGTCCTGGCTGTGCAAGGTGGGTGAGGAGGGAGAGGAGGGAGGGAAGGTGTCGGTGACCCCCCAGCCCGCGGGCGGCCGCGGTGCCACCTGCCTTCACATGGGTAGCGGGCGGCTCCGCGGGGATGCGCTCCCTGGTCGGTCACCCGCTGTACCAGCCTTCCTTCCACTTTAGTGGCCATTTACTCCCGTCGTCCTTTTCCCCCCTTAGTGGCCGTCCCGTCCTTCCGTGGCCATTCCCCCCCTCTCCCCATCCCCTTTTTCCCTCCGAGGCGGACGACAGCTGTGCTCACGGCCCGTGCCTAGATGGTGTTTCCTTTGGGGTCATCATTTGGGGGGTGACACCCTCACACTTTGAGGGCGACGCGCCCCCAAAGGAACTCCCCTCGGTGTCCGGGCTGGGTGGGCAGCGGACCAGCAGCAGCATTCCACGGTGTCTGCCTGGACAGTGGCAAGTTTCTGCCAGAGGGACGGTGGCTGTGCCAGGCTGGCAGGAAACGAAGCGTTTGTCCGGCACAGGGTGGCCCAGAGCAGGCCCAGGTGTCCGGCAGGGCCATGGAGGGAACCCTTGGCTTCCCTGCCCTGCTCTCGCCGGCATGGGACACACGGGTGGGCAGATGTCCCATTGGTCAAGGAAATGACCCAGGAATAGCCATGCTCCTCGCTCTCGTGTTTTGCAATGGTTACACAAACGGCACCGTGCGAGGGCACACGTACGCGGCCGCCGGGCGTGTTGGTGGCTTTCTGTGGTTGCCGTCGAAGTTTGCATTGGGGGTCGGCTGAGCAGTGGACCTTAGGTTGTGGGGTTCCTTCCCTGTGTGTGCACAACACACTAAAGGTTTTGTTCTCATGTCCGAGAAGGGCTTGGAAAGGTATAGGCTGGCAGAACTGCATCAAAAAATGTGAGCGTGTGCCACGGACTTGCTCTCATCTAAAATCCCCCCTGAACAGGGTATTGTGGTGGAGGAGCCATCCTTATGTCATTATACATTTTTATTCCTTATAAGATGCATTCCGGTTCAGCAGAGCATAATAATAGCACGTGGATGGCTGCAGGGTTGTTTTTATTTTCTTTCTTTTTTCTTAGAACATTATGAGCTCCTGTTAGGGGTACATTATGATTTGACATAGGTGCAGCTTTTCAGTGGCTGTTGTAGAAGTGAATAACGGTCCATGTAAATGGCCCATTGCCACCAGTGAGTGTGGATTTTCCTAGATGGATGGCAGGCTGTGACCCCACCAGCAGCCGAGTGGGTAGGCTGGACTGGGTGGGAGCTGTGCCTCCTGTGTGTTTGAGCAAACAGCTAAGTGGATCCCAAGGCTTGTAATGGACAACAGTGATTTTAAAAGAAAAAAACCCCAACAACAACAACAACAACAAAAAAGCGAACAGAAAAATGGGGGTGGTGGAGTGGATGTTGTTTTTCCAAACCCACTTCAACAAGAAAAGTTCACATGCTTTTCGAGAATTTGCAGTTGTGACTTCTTGGTGTTTCTTGCAAGCAATTAGGCAACTAGTGAAAATTGTTGCTGTTTGTTTTCTAACAATGGGCCACATCTTGTATAGGGAGTCAGTGAGTACATCTGTACAGTCCCAGTCTCTGGACGTGCTGCTGGGTACATGTGGATGTGCTTTTCAACAGGTGGGTTTGATTCTGAAAAGAAAAACACGGACTTGTTTCAATCTGAAAGTAATCTGGCAGAGGGTTGAAATGGTTTTGGGAAAGTCTGCATTTGATCCCGAAGCTGCCTGTATTTTGATCCAAAGTCCAAGCCTCGCTGAGTATGAAGTACCTGGGAGAGGAGTGGAAAATCTACCCCCCCCCTCTGGGCTTGATGGAAGTAGTGCCAGTGTACACTTGCTGGGGGTGTGATCCAGTGTTTTTGAAAGCCTTCTGCTGTCTGACTTTGAGCCTGTTTTCCCTGCAGTAGCAGGAAAGGGTTTAAGGAAAAAAACAAGCACTAAACAACTTTTCAGTTGACTCCCAACAAGGGGGTTGTGCTGGTTCCTTTCCTTGGGGCTCTCTACAGGGGACGTGTTGGTGGGAAGTGGGCTGAGCTTTCTATTCGAAGGATCAGCTGAAATCCATCTGGGTTTGTATAGTTTGGTTTTGTGGTTGAGTTCTCTTGCTTTAGAACAGATTTCCTTTTTCGACATCACCTCACTTGAGTTGTGATTTGTTTTATCCTTCCTGTCGCGTTTGTCTTGGCGGCGTGACCTCGCAGCCGCTGCCTGCCGTGAGAGCCTGTGCCGGGGAAGTCGTTCTTCCCATTGTTAGGGATCGAGTGTCCCCGCTGCTGCGGCCGCCTGCGCTTCGCAGGATGTCACCTGCCTGCGGATCCGCCGGCCCTGTGACTGTGGCGTTGCAATGTCACCGGGATGGGTGGTGCAGGGAAGCGGTGTTTCCTACAGCCCCCAAGAAACTGGGGGGGCACTGACAGTGCCAAACACTGTGCGCACAGCGCTGGCGAGGCTTCACCTGTATGCCCTTTCCAGAGGTAGGGTTCTCGTGCCAGAGGTTGGAGCTTGCTGCCGTTGTGCCGTGGCTGTTGTGACAGCCAGTCTCTCCAAGCCAGTCAGGGGCTGCTCCAGCATGGGGAATGCTTTTTGCTGGCATTTGTCTGTTTCTCTTCTGGTGTGTAAAGCTGAAGGAGAAACTGCTCAGGTTTGGTTCTGGTTTTGTCTCTCCTATTTTCCCTAGCTTTTTCTTTTTTTTTTTTTTTGGTGCCTTCACTGCCTTGAAGTCCAAAGTGAAGCAGAACAGGCTCATTTTCAGGCATATCCCTCTTTTGCAGCAGACTTTCTCCTGGCAGCTGTAGCAGGTTTGATCTGCTGTGGAGGCCCTATGGGGGAGGGTGACTGCTGGTGGTACATGAGAAACTTTGGAGTGGTGCAAATAAGAATTGGAAAAGAAAACATTTGACAATCTGCCTCTCCCTGGGGATGAAGGGAGATGATTTTCCCCGCATGAAGCCTCATTTGGAGATGGAGGCAGCTTCTGTGGGACAACATAAGTGTCTCTGCAGTGGGAGCACCAGGCCCTCCTGAGTTTGCAAAGCACTGGGGTGGGCTGTGGCATACACGGCATCTCTTCTGAGTACGCACTGTGATCCCAGGCCAGTGACTTCATCTGCTCTAGCAACCTCACGGCCCATCTTTAGCCAATGTAGCGACGCTTCTCTATGTCAAAGGTGAGGATGAAATCCATCAATAAGTATTCAGTACATACATGGTCTTTGTCACTCTAGTGCACAGCTATCTTGGGAGCAGAGTGCTGTGTTGTCCCACGGGTTTGTGACTCCTGATACCATATTGCTTGCCAGATGATTTGAATTCTTACCTCCCCTGGAGCTGCTTTTCCAAAGGCTGGCTGTTCTCCCAGGGAAAAAATCCAGGTGCTTGTGAACCAGTCTGGGCATTTGCAGTGTAAGAGATGCTGCTTGCACTATTTACATGCTCCTCTCCTGGTTAAATGGCTTCAAGGCCATTAAGCCTAGTCATGGTTATATAATTAAGATGGAAATTAATATTTAATCTGATTGTAATTTGTTGCTGGAATCCATCCCAAACTGTATCCCTGTGTGAGGTGAGTGGGTACCTGAGGGAAAATTGAGGCCAGTGTTACATGCAGGGTATTTTTTGCATGGACACTGGGAATCACAGGTCTGCCTTGGGTGACAGAGAAACCCTAACCTTTACAAACCCCGAGTGATCATAGTCATTTTGTTATCAGTAGGAAGCAAATGTTTGTTTTATAGTCAGCTGTAATACTAGAGGGGATATGGTAAATCATTGTTATCAGTGTTTGCCAAGTGCAGGTTGGGCCAAAATCAACTCTGGTGCAATTTTGTTACTTTCTGGAGAAGAACTGGCTCCACTTGACTGCAGTATTTTTAGCTGGTTTTTGAAGGTGAAGAGGTGTAATTATCCCATCCAGTTATCTGTCCATCTCCCTTTTCTTTTTCCCAATGATTCCTGGACCTGCTGGTCAGTCATAACTAGTTTGGACATGGACAATTCAGAGTTTTTGAAAATAAGTGACCAAGTAGAGGAGGGAGATGCAGTTTCTGCATGGACTGAAGGAGAAGCACTGGAAAACCCACCTGTGGAGGAACCTGAAGTGCCTCAATGGCAGGAAGAGCTTTGAGCAGATCATGAACCTTGTTTGGGTAGAACTGGGCAATCCACTCACAAGACACAAAACTGCAGGAAATCACAATCTCAAGTCCTTGTATTCATTTGTTTATTTTTGAAGTATTTTCTGCTGTAAAACATTACTTATGATTACACCAGCATTCACGTTATGGGGCTTGGTGTCTGCTTTGCTTTCTTTTTTTTGGGAAAGCACTTCAAAACACAGGATTTGGAGCTGCTGTGACTTTGGCTGTTTTAATTATCTTTGTGTTGGTCACTTGCTGTCTCTGCCTCAGTTTCCCCACTTGTTTCCACTGATCAGAGGATGCTTTTACACGCTGTAAACATGAAGAACACCATCACTCTTAAGCGCTCTTCTTGCATTTATTAAATCCCTTGAGTAAGTGACCTCCAAGTGCTGCTTGTGCTTTTCTGACTTAACAGCTTGTTGGTGAGAGGATCCACAGCTGCTAAAACTGAATTTGCCACCTTCATAGAAAGCAGCATTGAGCCATGTTTTTACAAGCCCTTCTAGAGCTGCCAAACCCTCCACCAGATGTGGGGGGAAGTCTGAAGAGCTTCTAATTTGTCTGACTATCACTAGTATGCTGAAGTCATCCTTGAAACACCGTTGTATTTCCTAATTCTGAAGTATCATGGAGGCTTCAAGGAAGAGGAAGAGCTGGTCAGTGTTTCCTTGCAGGAAGGTAAAATTCTGCTGGAGCTGCAGCTGCTGAGAAGGGAAATTCGTGGGGGAGCCAAACCAGGTGTCTGAGCCTATCTAACATTGTCCTGTTTGCAGGTGTCAGGACACTTTGTGAGTGTGTAGGTCATGGAGCTTCTCCCTTGGACGTGTTTTTGTTCATGTCACTGATGCCCTTTGGTGTCTCTGAGTCAGATCCTCTCCGGCTCCTAATCCATGTGATCCTGCTGTTGTGATATGGGCTGGCTTTATCTGAGAAGTCCAGCAGCTGCTGTGTCTTATCTCCATGGGTAATAAACATACTTTGTGGTGGTTATGATAAGCAATTACTGTGTTCCAGGGAAACTTTCATATCAGATGTTCTGAAATTATTTAAAAATATTTATCAGCATTTTAAACACAATTGCCTGTTATTGCCTTATTAAATTCAATAGCCTGGTTTATTCTATCCTTTCTTGTTTTTCTGTGTTTTAATTTTTTTTTGAGATTTTTTTTTGAGATCTTTTTTTGAGATGAAGTTGTTGAGGACAGGTCATCAGTATTAAAGGTGTGTTAATAAAATGTGGGCATCCCCAAGGTTTGCTCCCAGCCTAAATTGGTGGGAGAATTAAAATCTAGCATGTGAAGTATTGCATTTGTTCTCAGTCTGCTGTGGGCTCTTTCCCTTGTTCTGACTGACTTCTCTGGTCTCATTTCCTGCTTGGGTCTTTGAACCACATTGAACCCACATCCCTTTGGAGTTGGGATGGCTTAGCACTTTGTTAAATGTAAGACTTTGGGAAATTAAACAGTTAAAAGGGTGCTAGGATGGCAGAACTTGGTGGAGCAAACCTGGGATGCAGAAGCAATGCCAGGCTGGCAGCAGGGATGTGATAAAGTCCTAGTTCTGTTTTACTGTGTGCTGGGAAATGTGCATCCTTGATGGTTTCTAAATTGACTGTCAATAGATGATCAAGGTAATTGGTGTGACCAAAAGGTCATTACTTAATGAAATGGATTTCCCATGCCCTGTCAATACACTGAGAGTTTTGGCAAAATCTGTTCGTGCACTCAGGGCTTTGATAAATCATCTTTTTTCAGAAGCATCATCAGTGCTTACAGGTTCCAGAATTGCCTTAAGTTTTGCACCTAAGGTAAGGCTGTCCTCTCTGTGGCTGTTGGCTGGCTGTTGGATACAGCTGCAGAATGGGTGCATGTATTTTCCAGACAAAACTTGAATTTTCCCTGATATTAAAACTAGTCAAGAGTTCACTGATTTTTTTTTTTTTTCTGTGCATGTGAGAAGGATTTTCTTTTGGAAAGAAGGATGTTCTTTTGGAAATCTTTGTCCCTTTTTTGTCTCTTTTTAGCTGATGGTCTAGTGAAAATGTGCTCTTACCTTTCTGCAGTTATCTGTGCTGCTTTAAAGGAATGTTGAGCATAGTCCTCCTAATTAGATACACCCAGAAGGGACAGAGCCAAGTTTGAACCCATTTTTGTGCCCTGCCGGTCCCACCTGTCTGTCTGACTTGTGGCAAAGCCTTGAAAGAGCTTGTAAGAAAGAGACAGGGAGCTTTTCATGGAAAGAAAAACCAAACCAAACCAAGGACTGGGGAGGGCAGAGAATTAGCAGGTGTTCAGGCTGATGTCGGGGGGGGGACACAGGGGGACGGGGATCAGCATGTGGTTTAGGGGTGGGAGCTGCCCCTGTGTGGGAGATAAGGGGCTCCTCGTTGAAGGTTATCTTCAGCAAAGGGGTACAGAGTGTGGCATGGGGTGGAGGAGCTGGGGCTGCTGGCTTGGCTTCGTGGTTTTCTTGCTTGATAGGTATTTCCCCCTGTCACAGAGGCTAGGGCAGCCCTGCTGTTGGAGAATTCAGGCTTTCACAAGAGGGTGATCCTGTCTGTGGGTGACAGGTCTGTGTGGTTTGCAAAGACACTTCTGAAGGCACGTTGCATTGTTCCATAGCAAGGCATCTTGGCAAAATACACTCAGATAGGATAAAAAGGGAAAAATAATCCCAGGATTTGATCCAACACCAGCTCCTTTGCTGGCTTGGCAAAAATTGTTTAGATTCTCCCTCCCAATAATGGTTTTGTAAACATAATACTGCCTATTAGCCATGTAAATTACTGTCATTGGTGGCAATTGTTGTGATGGAAAGATAAGTATCTTGAAACTCTGGTTTGATTTACCCCCCCTGCCCACCCAGCTTGCTAACCAATTGTTTGTGTCAGTGCTGATTGTGGTTTTTGTCAGAGAAATCAAAATATTGATCAAATTTATTTAGCCCTGTGTTCCCTAGGTCACAGTAAAGGCAACTTTTCTTTCTTTTCCTTTGTACTCTTTTTCTCTGTACTGAAAACAAAGGGAACCTTTCCTCAAGAAGATGAGCCATACGTTCCCAAAGTCAAAAGTCATCTGCTTAAAGAGGATCCTTAGGAGCAGTCTTCCTATCTGGAGGCTTTTCTCAAGAGTCTGTTAGTGGAAAATCTGGCGAGCAGCATTGCCACAAATACTATTGTGGGGTTTTCTTTATGTGCACAGTGGGGAGAGATGGACGTTTCTCCCAGCTGCTGGCAGAGAAGAGCTTCCCATTTACTTTGTACTTGTGGCTGCTGCCAGGATTTGCTGTTTAGCAGCAGAGGAGTTAAGTGAGGGGTGAAAGGCTTCAGCAACACTTCAGCAACCAGGCACGAGACTGAGCTGTCAGATCATTCTCTGTTTTTTACACCAGTGAAGGCACTTGGGATAGTTCTGTATGTTTAAGGCAAGCAGTATATTGTGCTGCCTTCTTGTGTACTGTGGGAAGCTGAGACATTTCTTATTCCAGGTTTAATGGTTGTGCTTGAGAAAGAGCATCTCTTAAAAAGCAACACCCACTCCTGACTTAAACATTTTACTGTGGGTGCTTGTCCATCACAGCCCCTCAGGAGGCTGGTTTGATGTCCTTGCTCAGTGATGTGCACCTTCAGTTTGAGTTTACCCAGCTGGGGTTTATAGGGGTATGTGAAGACAGGTCCTGGTATGAAGAGCCTCCCTGTGAGGATGGGTACACTCACTGAATTTCCTGGTAACCTGCTCTTCATTAGGCCAAGTATAGGCAGGTACTTTCTTCACCTGTTTTCCGTCCGTAATCTCAGCCTTCTGTAGTAACAGTACTAAGTAAGCCCTGCTTTTCTCAGTCAGGTGTTTGCTCAGCTGGGGAAATCTCTTACTGCTTCAGATCAGAGCCTGACTTCTTGGATCTGGACCGTGAAAATCCCTAGGGCACCAGTTCCCTCCAGCTCAGTGCAGAGCTGCCATTCAGCCAAGACAGCCAGTGCTGGATGTGGCTTTCCAGATGTGATGGGATCAGAGCCAGCAGAGGGAAAAGTAAAGAAACCTTCAGCTCCAAGAGCGTCTCTTTGTGGAGCAGCCGAGCTGTTGCTGAGGCAGATTTGGCATGTTGCAGGAGGATGCTCACATGCAGGAAACCAGAGGAAGCATCAGGATGGGGGCACATCTGTGTAACTTCCATATAGATTTTAAACAGAAAGGCTAAGTTGGTATATGTGGTATGGGCAGGGCTGTAAATGAAAATTCCTGAATACTTGTTTGGTATTTTAAAGTTTGTGAGGTTTAAAAACATGCTGCCCTCATAGGGAGTATTTTCTTCTCACCAGAAAATTGCTAAGACTACAAATTTGACAGAACTAATTTTTATAGCATTTTCTAAGATGAACTAATTGTGTATTTTGGACAGAGGAAGACAACAGTGTGGATGTGTGGTTTTTTTTAGATTTCATTTAAAATGTGACTTGGATTATCCTGCAATTTATCTGAGCGATGTAAAGGTTTCTGCTGGAAAACGCAAGTGATTATAGGCTGGTGACTAACAAATAATCCTTGGCTAATGTGGGTTGGGATCAATTAACGTTAATCCCTTCTCAACAGTAGTAAAAGTTGGATAAAGGAGATTTTGCAAGGCTGTTGCTGACCTGAACGTGAGAATGATCACACAGCATTCCCTGAAATGAAATTGGCTCTCTGGAAGAGACATCATTCTCATAATTTGTTTCTAACAGCAGAGAAGGAGCTATTCAAAGTGGCCCAAAATTGTCTGGTTATGAAGATGAGGATTTCTCCTGTGCTGGTGTTATGTGCTGAGGCACAAGAGACCTCATTAAAGGAGGAGCAGGAGTAATTAGTCTAGATTAATGGAAATAAATCTGGTTTTAGTAAAAAATGAGGTTGGATTCCTTGGTCCAGAGCAGCCACCATCTATAGTGCTCATCTTGCAGTCAGATGCACAGAGGCAAAACTCTCCTTACTGTCGAGAAAAGTGGACGATCTGGGGTGTTTTTGTTGAAATCTCAGTGTAAATCCAGGAGTGGTTTTTAGATGTGTTTTGGTGAAATAAGCAGAAGCCCAGAGACAGCCAGGGAGAAGCATCATATCCGAGCCTGGACCCCCATTGATCCAGGACGGCCCCATAGTGGTGTGACAGTCCCCACAGGAATTCTGCTGCTGGGATACTGTGTGTTGAAAGCATGTCCTTCACCAATTGGAAGCAGACACAGGCCTTTTACTGCTTTGTCCTCAAACTGTCATGTTTCAGCTGGCTGCAGCTTTGGAAAACAGAAAGATTTATGTGTTCTGAAGAGAAACTTGGGCTAACAGTGATGCTTCCAGTAGATGCTGGAAAGTTAAACAGCCAAGTAGGTGTGACGCATTTTTGAAATAGGTTATGAAATATATTATCCTCCTGTTGTTATGATAGATGTATGTTTAAGTTTGGAAATGGGAGGGCAGATTTCCACCCATTTGACCCTTGGTCCTAACCATGTTCAAAAGTTTGTACTACTCCTTGTTTCCTTCCACCTTCACATTCATCCCTGTAGCCACAGATATGGCTGTTATGTTGCAGTTTCTCATAACACAATCCCTGAGCTGTAAGAGGTCACTTTGGACTTTCAATGATAACTAAGTTTCCAGATCACGACCAGATACTGTCCTTTCAAACAGGACTAGGTAAGAAGTTAAGCCAGGAGGATTGAAGTCCCAAGGTGGTCAGGTCCTTGGTAAGATCACTGCATGTCTAGCTGTGGGCACCCCTTTGATTTAACAGTTTATCATCTCCCATTTTATTATTTTCTATGTCAAACCCGCCCTCTTATCTGCTATTGTCCCAGCAAGGCTGGCTGGCTGTGCTGATAACATACCAGTGGGGTTAGGTGATAACAGAAAGAAGCAGAGCAGGTCTAGATAAAGCCGGGATGGTCCACGCCTGTGGAGTGAGCTGGTGTCAGACACTGCAGCTGTAGCCAGGCAGTGAAGCCCAGATGGGTTTTGTGACTTCCCGAAGGCCATGGGGTGGGTGGTGACAGGGCTGTCCCTGGACAGGCTGGTGCTTTGTCAGGACTGCCCACACTGTCTGTTCTCTGCAAAATTAACTCTTGGCCTAAGCCCCCCTCACGTTTGCCTTGTGTTTGTGTGCTGTGTGGGTGGCCTGTATGTCCTTGTGTCCTCCAAGGGAAGTGACACCTCTCTTGGGGCAATGTGGGCTTGCAGTGACAGTTGTCTGCACTGAGCTGTTAAAAAATACTTTTCCATTAGTTCTCTTTGTTGCTGATCTGAATTGTCTTCTCTTCCCCTGTGTGCTGGCTTATTATTTCTTCTTAATTCATAGTTTGTGCAATTACCTGGGAAATGCAGGAGAGTTGGCAGGAATTTGACAAGCCCGACTTCTCTTCTTGGGAGTAGATGACTTTGTTCCAATGCAGCCTGGGAGGGTTGGTTCTTGTCCTCTCTGAGTGACAAGTTGCACACCCAGGCCTTTCTGCAGGACAGATTGGCTGTTTGGAGAGAGCTAGAAAGCACAAGGAGCAGGGAGAGGGTCTATGTGTATTTCCTTGTGTACCTTGTAGGACTGAAACCAGAGCTGTTTTTTGACATTCTGTATCTGCTCTGCATTATGGCACTTTACACCCTGCCCTGAAGACACGCTCCAGATTTGAACCCCAGCCTATCAAGAGCAAACAAGGGAGGCTCTTTGTTTAACTTGAAAAGACAGAATTGTACAATAAATAGTTCTAAACACATGCCAGGGGATTTTGTTTATTGTGAAAGCTTTCAGCTCAGTCTGAGGAGTGCATGTGTCTTGGGGTTGTCACCAAAGTGACACCCCTGCAGAAGGGTTCTTTGCCCCTTTTCTCTGAAGACAGTATTTCAGGTAAGAACAGAGATGTGATCTGATCTCCTTTTGAAAGGAGAAAGCCAGCACACAGCAAGATAAAAGGGCTGTCACTGGTTAAAATGTGGCAGTTTGGCTGCTTGTACCTTATGTTTTACTGGCAAATCTGTTGTGCCCCTGGTTTTCCCGTATGAGTGCTCCTCTTTTTAAAAACCGTTGTATTCATACATTGACTTCCCAGCTGCCAGGAAGGACCTCTTCTTGATGGAGCTGGACTAAGCTGTTTGCTGGATGGCTTCACAGCTAGACTTCAGGCTGTTGGTAGAGAAGGAGCTTTACCTGCCCTTCTCCTTGCAATTTTATTTTCAGGTGAACTGCAGAATCTCATTACCCACGGCAGTGGCAGGGCATTGAAGATTTCTGACCTAATTATCTCATTTGCACTGCAAGTAGCAGTAAAATTCATGTGCTGTCAAGGGGACTTCGCTGTGGCAGCTGTAGAGCGGTGGGAGAAAAAGCCTTCATGAAAAGGCTTGTGCAGAGGATTTGCTTCCCACAGTGCAGGCTGGCTCGGGCTGCCTGCATGTTCCCAGCTGTACAGGTGCTTTCCTGCAAGACCTGGATGGCTTGAATGAGGTGTAAGTGAGAAGTTACCATGTTCTGGACTCCACTGAGGCCCTTCAAATGCCATTTTTGGGTAATGTTTGTGAAGGTCCAGCTTGGAAGGTGGAGTTATTTCTTTGTCAGGACTGTCAAAGATTAATGTTATGTAGAATCTGCCATTTGACTAAGCCTCGTCTACAGAGGGGCTGTTCAGTTGTGGTGGGTTAAATATAGCAAGTTTCAGTGGTGAGAGCTGCGATAGAGCCAGGTATTTGCACATCATTTCTGAGTCTCTCATAGATTCAGGTCTCTGTATTTATGCCTGGATGTAAGGAATCTTCTGCTGTTTGAGTGAAACAGATCAAAATATTAACTCTAGCTATTCCTACCCTGAAACTTCAGTGAAGTGTTGCTACATCTCTCCTAGGCAAGGAACTTGTGAGGCAGATGTGGTCTAAGTAACACTAAACTGTGTGTAGCAAGAAGGCAAGAAAAAGGAGTGTGGGAGTATTTGGTGCCTTGATCATCAGTTGAAGGCAGAGGGATGAGAAAGATCTTTGATGATTAATATCTTTGATCTTGAAGATGATGAAAAATTCAGAAACATTAGCGTGTGCTCCATCCTGGTATAATTTCTTGTGTATTTTTGGGTCTGTATCTCTGTGCTTCCTGTACCTTATGGAAACAGTAACAACCATGGCTAAAAAGGTTCCCAGGGGTGGTTTGTTTTCTGGTGCTACAGGTGGCTGTCCTTGGGGGGTCTGTAAGAGCTGTTTTCTCTGACCTCCTCTCTAAGCTGTTGTTCAGAGTCATCTTCCAGGTTTCTGTGTGGTTGTGGCGTGGCTCAGTGGAAGGCAGTGGATTGGTTCCTGTGGCAAAATTGTGACCAGTCACAAAAGCTTGGCAAAATACTGGTTCCCCCTGGCATGGCGTGAGGGTCTGAGTGTACCCTCCCAGTACTGATGTGTTGTGAAGCCAGCCCGTCTCTCCAAGGCTACTGCTTATTCCTAGCAACCCTCCCTGTGGCTTGTGTATCCAGGCCACTGATTGCTGCGTAAAACAAGTGTGCAAAGTTAAGTAATCCTTGTACATCTTGAGTATTGCTTTCCCTTTCTGTGGTTCCAGATAGCAGCTGGGAGAAAGTTGGTTTGGAAAACAAAGCTGTTAGGAGCTGTTTGTTTAGACACAAGGCAAAATGAAAGTGGAAAACATAATCTGTCTGTCCCCCTCCGCCTCCCACCTTCTTTTTGTTTAAAATGTCCACATGCTATTTACTTTCAATAAACAAAAGATGTTTCTTATAAGCTGGTGTTTACTAGTAGGGGTATGTGATTTATTAGGAAACAGAAATCCCTGCTCGTGCCTATGTTTTCAAACTGAAGCAAGAGTTCATAATTTTATAGACCTTTCAAGAACAGATTTTCTAAAGCAAACAGTGAGGAACTGTTAAATTATAGCCATGTAAAACAACAGTGTAATAGTGTGATTGCTCAGTAGTAATGGCTTTATTGTTCCATCACGAATAGGAGTGGTTTGGGCTGCTGGGAGATAATCTGGCTTTTCTGAGATAGCTTTGGAGCTGATTCAGAGGAGAAGCCCATTTTAGATTATTTTCCTCATGTTAAGGAGATAAGGAGTGCATGGGTATTCCCTTACCCCAGCTTTCTTCCAGGATCAGGGAAGGTGCAGCTTCCAGAAAAGCGACGCAGAGTTTCTCTCTAGAGCCTGAGAGCCACCAGTCTCACACTGTCCCTCTGAGTTAGACAGGGTGTCACTCCCCCAGCATTTGCTTGGGGTGTTTTTTGACTTGTTTTCTCTTTAAAGGGAGTAGGAGAGCGCTGCATTCTCCCCAGAACCATGAGTAGTGGGGGCTGTGTCTGTGCCTCTTCTCAGTCCTGTCTGAGCTCACAAGCCCTGCAGGACTCCCAGGCAGTGCAGTGTGCAGGCCAGGGGCTTTGGGAATGAGCTGCTGTGGGTGCTGCTGAATTCTTCAAACCCCTGAGCATGAGCAGAAATGTCCTCGGAGTACCTGCCACTGTCATGTCTGGATCCTGTGGAGCCCCAGATTTGTACCTCCTCTACTCCTTGCTTTTCACAGTTTCTCCATGAAGCTTAAGCAAGTTGAGGTGCCAGATGCCTGACCTTACCTCTGTCTTCCACGTGTCTGTCACCTGTGGATGTTGTTGATGGTGAAAATGGCTGTTGGAGGATGGTCTATGCTCCCTCGTGCAGCTCTGCCAGCCAGGCGCTGGCACTTTGGCACTGCAGGTAGCGAGTGTGAGGCACGAGAGGCTGGGTGGTCTCAGCTGGAGCTCCTGCTTTCTCTAGCCTTGCAGTTCCCGTGTGTGAGGATGCCTGCCTGGAGCCTGGGTGGGATCCCTGACAGATGCATGCATGGTGCCCTGGCCCTCCTCCAGCTCCGAGTAATTGCAGTGACCTCTGCTGAGACACTGTGTGTTGAAAGGGACCCATCTCCTGTGTTTATTCCTTTCTTTCTCCTGGTTCCCAACTTTTGCCTGGTATATCAGGCTCATTTCTGGCTGCCCTACACATGTGCCTGCTGGAAAACCTTGTAACAGCTTAGTTGGGCTCTTGGAGGAAATTATCTGCGCAAAGAGAGCTGTGATTTGTAATGAAGTGGCTTTACAGTGACATAGTTTTAGTGCTGCAGTGTGTCTCTGCTCGTTTTCAGGTTATTCCTGGGCTAAAAATACGGCTCATTAAGACTTCTGAAACAGGATGCAACCATATTTTAAAGGTATTCCTGGGTATTATTACAAAGTGATTTAATTGATACTGCATTTGGAGACCTACTTTATAGGATCTTTTATCTGAAGTGGAAGTTGAGGAAAGAATTAAGTGTGTACGTCTGTGTTTCTGATAGTGAGGATGTGGTGCTGGGATGGAAGGCTGGGAGGGCTTGGGAGCTGCACTGGTGCCTGGTGCTGACTGATCAAAGCCACCGGACTAGCTATTTCCATTTCTGGTCTTCCCTGCCCTCAGACAACAAGAGAGTCAGAACTGCATGGAAAAGAGTTTTACCACCTATTTCATTTGAAGCTGGATGCACTAGAGATGTGTTGAACAAATGGACAGTAGCCTTTCTTCTCCCTGGGGACAGCTTTTACATGGATGGGAAGCTACAGATGGGGCCCAAGGCAGAAATGCAAATAGGCAGGGCTGTGATACGAAGCATTTGGCAGCATCGCAGGCTTAAAAGCTTCGTCCCCACGGCTGCTTGATCCTCCTTTCTCAGTTGTGCTGTCACAGCTGGTTGTGGGCTGTGTACTGTGAACTGTGCAAGTGGAGCTTTGACCTCAAAACTGTGGGATTAGGGCCTTTGCTGCTGGCACTGCGAATCTGGCCCAGCCTGGGCCATCCCAGAGCTGCTTGTGAGAAGCCCTCAGAGATGTACTTGCTGTGGTTACAGCTTTGCAGAGAAGAGCAGCAGTGAGCACAAACAGCTAATTAGTTTTTATAGCCCTCTTTTGTTTGCTTGTGAAGACACGAGTCCTTTGCTTGCTTGCCTGGCTCAGTATGGTGACAATGTCAGCGGGGGTGTGTGAAGCTCCGGTTACATGGGGAGAGTTCAGACAGGTTTGGTTTCAGCACAGATCTTGTCCCCGAGCTGTTCCAGCGCTTTCCTGACAGGAGGCAATAGGTGTCAGAGCAGGTTTGGCCCTGCGACTGTGAAAAAAACCGGTGTTGAGGGGCAGATCTCCAGCGGTAACGAGTTCAGTGGTGGGCTGTCTGTTTTTTGTAGATGAAAAGGTCAGATCTGTTGCCTGGGTTATGTAGGAAGGTTTTGTTCTGGAACAGCCTGCTCCTCATGAGCTCCTGTCTCTGCTGAGCTGCCGGGCACTGTTCTAAATGGTGTTTTTCCTAATTTTTCCTCATCAGTGAGTGTTGGAGAGGTCACTTTTCCCTACATTTTCCATTGTTGGGTGTTGAAGAACTTACTTTTTAGGTATGCTCATTTAAGGATGTGAAGTTTTGAGTTTAGATCAGCAACTTGGACAGCTTTAAAACCTCCATCGTTTTGAGCCTGCCCTACTTGGAGTTTGGTTTTAATCACAAGTTTTAACTGAGTCTGTTGAAAACATTCTCAGTGAAACACCCTCTTTTTTTTTTTCCTCAGAAGCCATTAGCTGTCTTCAAGAAACAATATTTTAATTGAAGCCATGATAAAAGCAGAGCGGCAGCAGTTGTTGTAAAGCTTAATTTATTAAACAGCCTTGTTTTTAATGCAAAAAAAAAAATCTGTAAAGAAAAAAAAGCTATGCGCTTTAAAACTGTCAAAATAAAACCTACAACTTTGAAGTCTTAAAATACTTTGGGAAATGCTGAATGTTTTTGACTGGTTATATGGAACAGCTGAACTGACTTAACTGGAACAAAATTAGAGGCACAAAGAGGTTTTGTTTCGAGAGTGTATTCTTTGCCCTTTGACAGCACTGTCTGGCTGACACTCTTGAGTAAGATATACGGAGCAGGTCACTGTCAGCTTCCCCCCCGTTGGTTAGACTTGCCACATAGCCAACCCCACTGCAACAACAATAGTATGCTTATAAAAGAGCAAAAAATGCAGGATCTAGGGGCAAGAGCAGAATTTGAACCTCCCATAACTGCTGGGTTGGTTTTTTTTGAAGGAGTCTGAGTCTCATATTGATGGTGCCACATGTCAGTGCTGAGTTTGGGGATACCTCAAGCTAGCAGGGCTTTTCCTGGCTGGTGATTGATGTTGTATCCCACACAACTAGACCTTCTCAGCATGGTCTTGAAGTAAGAGACTTTTCTCCATGGAAGATGCTCTGAAAGTCTCCCAGTGAACTCTTCCCATATACCCAGCACCTTTCATCACCAAAAGGGTGAGAGGATTTCTGTGCACATGGGGTGTCCCTGGCTTGGTATTGGCACCCTGGCTCTGGGAGGTGCTCACTGTTCTTCTGTCATTCCCGGCTATTTGCATGAAAACAGCCTCTCTGAAAAGTCTGTCTTCTTTTGGGGAAGGGCAGACAGCAGGATGAGATGAGCAGCTGAGAAATGGGGCTCTTGTTTCCATGCAAATATCGTATAAAGAACAAAAGCGGGGGAGAAGCGTGCACGGAGATGGGGTCTGCCAGCAGAAAAGCTCCAGAGTTGTTTTCCATGAGTAGCATCAAGTCCATGTGAATGTAATTTTTACACTGTTGTGGCTGTGGGTCTCGTGGGTGAGTCACAGATGCTGCTTTTGTTTTGGACTTCTTGAGGGCTAAATCCTCCTCTCTGTGGGAATTTTGCTGCTGAATTCACTACCAGAGAATTAGGGCTTTTAGGATCTGCTGCTGAAATGAGTTACTTCTTGTTCCTGAACCTCAGCTTGTACAGGAGGTAGGATGCAAATGAACACAAGAGGTGCCTTGTGTGTCCCTGGCTGTACCACTGTGTCTGGCTCTGAGGATGCTGAGGGCACATTTCACTGGCTGTAGGACTGCACTGTGGTTTCTTTCCCACTGCATGGGAAAGTGCTTACTTCACTTTTCATGGCCCCTGAACAGGCTGGGAAGGTGTCAGAGGGTGGGAAGCCCTGCATGCCCACTAAGACCACTAGGAAAACAATGTTGTGAGCAGCAGCCTTGCTGGAGTTGACTTTGAAGGTCTTGGGGAGGAGGTGGGACTGGAGATAGGGACAGCCCTGTGATGCGCTTGAATTGATGTGTCAGTGGCAAAGAGGACTTGGGGGCTTGGTGCTATTCACTGCCGCAGGAGCTGGGGTGGTTTAAGACTTGGCTGCTCAGAGCTGCCTGTAGTAGAGGGAACCGGCTTGATAATAAAGGCAAGAGGAGTAAATGTACATCTCCCTCCTCCATCACTGCCCCCAGAAAGGCAGAAACCTCCCTTTATTAGCATTCGTGTCCTTTTCACCTACCGGTATTGAGTTGAGTTGCAAGCCAGTTCGGTGCTGGAGCAGATGCACACTGAATTTAGTAGCTTGCTTAGAAATAAGTATCAGCAAGATGTCAGAGAGGTTAGGCTCATTATGGGATCTCATTAATTCTGTGAAATACCCTGTAGAGAATATATTAATATTCTGTTGACATATATTAACATATATAATAGTTGTATAATTGTTACTAATAATTATGATAATAATAAGCTTCTTCTCGTAGACAAGTCAAAATGGATATTCAGAAGTCCCTGTAGGTACTTTTAACTCACAGTTGATGGACAGAGGTGCTGGTGCCTACAGTGTGGTGAGAAGTGCCAGTTCTTGTACCTGCTCCTGCTGGGGAGTAGCGTGAGCCCGGAGGCCAGATTTCATGGGTATGGTTGCTAGTGTTCATCTGTGCTGCTGGGTTGGGTCAGGCAGTTTGGGTCAGGAAGTTCCTATGCTGTTGACTGGAAATTACTGTTTCCTACCCTGGCATTTGCTGCCATTCAGCTGAAGCACCTTAATTTGCTGTGTGCCTGCTCTTGTGCCATTGCAGTGGTGCAAAAATAAAAGTCACCTTCGGCCTAAAGCATTGGTTTGGAGAAGCCCATTCTGCTTTGCCTTGCAAAGAGATCACTGTCAGTGACAGTCTCATCGGTGGGTCTCCTTTCTTACCAACTTCAGGCTTTTCAGATCCCTACCCTAGACAAGATAAAGGTCTTGGTTATGTGTATTTTGTGTGCGTAGTTGTCATCCTACTAGGCCAAATCTTGCCATTAGTTCTAACAGAAAACCAGAGGGTGCTCTGATTTTTAAATCATTAAAAGATCTCAAAGACACGTGGAGCTTGAAAGGTTCTGGATTAAAATGTGTTCTCCTGTTTTCTTAAATATAAGACCTGCTAACAAGCACACGGAGACCCACAGCGATTACAATTCAAAGCTTGGTTCAAAGGGTAAAGCTCTTCTTGATTTATTGGAGAACATTACTCTGTGGCATTACTCTGAAAGCCAGATACAGGGTGATGAACCAGCAGGATTATGGCAAAGCAGTAATATTAAGGATTGTCCAAAGAAAGATTAACTTTTCCAGCCGTCTTTTACTGATGCAAATTGCCACCCTCTGCGTTGCAATAAAGAGCAGAAATAACTAAATATGAAATGCTGACTCGTAAAGGGGAGTAATCTAAAGTGCTTTGTGTTGCAAGATTTCATGAAAATGGTTTTGAAATGTTCTGCTGCATTTATCTTACAGAGAGGCCAGTTGTGCCAGCTGGCAGGTGCTCTCGGCAGTGCATCATCCTGGAGTTGTTCGGGGTGGAGCCTGAGCACTGAAACATCCCATCCAGCTCAAAGGGGTCAAAACAGGATTGTTCCCTGTCGTGCCTTTTTCTTCTTTTTCTTCTTCTTTTTTTTTTTTGCAATAAATAAATTTTAAAAGGCTTTGTCCAGTGCAGGTATAAAAGTCTCCAGCTTGGTTTCAGTCTCTTTTTTTCTGGGCAACAGTTCCAAATCACTCCCTTCCCTAGCAGGGGGATGGCTCTCTAAAGTACATCTTAGGGTTCCTGGTCTTTAGGATCAATGCAAGTTGTGTTCGGTGAAGGTCTCTTTCATTAAGTCCATATTATACAATATAAAGGACATTTTTCTTCCTAGTGTGAGCCCATTGCTCTGTGTTGTAGGTAACTTGTATCCTGGTGCCCAGTGTTACAGTTCCTGTTTCCTTTATGAATTGCTCTTTTGCTGCTTCCATTGTTAATCCTTACCTGGTTTATGTTTTTGTGGTATGTTGGGTATTTCTTCTTTTTTTCTTTTTTTTTTTTTTTTTTCAGTAGCCTGCATTAAAGTTATGTGTTCTTTATAGCGGACATCTTGGGCTTGATTTTTTGTTTGTGGTTGTGAAGCATCCAGTACAGTTTTGCAAGACCACCCCGAGCTAAACACTACAGCCTGTAGACCTTGTCCTGCTAAAGCTTAGAGGTTTTGATTTCCCTGAGTTTTGCCAAGACCCTGTGGGCTAGGTCCAAAAGGTGAATTCAGACACCACCCAGCTTCTCTAGAACTTTGTTTCCAGCTTCAATCCTTGCATCCCCTCCCCTCAGTCTAATTAAACCCTGCTGTAACGAATGCTGTGAAGCCAGCTGCCATGCTTTGGCAGGTAGCAAGCACAGGGCAGCAAAACCTCCAGCTAATCCATCCATGCTATGAAGTCATAAGAATCTTGTTAATTTTTAAAAAGCCCTTGATGCCCACTAATCCAAATCAATTTTCATTTCTTTCATAAAGTCGTGCTTCCATTTAAGCTTCAGCTAAGAATTACAGCTAATTTGTTCGATTTTATAACAGTATAATTGAAAAAGTGATTTTAATGTCCTGGCAACCATATTCCCTTTCTTTGGTTGTTAATGAAAGAATCCATTAAAGTTAAATGATTTGGGCACAGATTCAAGTTGAATCGCCTGAATATTCTAGGGGAGTGTTTCTGACCATCTGCTGCTCTGTCATTGGCATTTGTGTTGTAAATGGGACCGAGAGAAGGACTTCACAGGTCTTGTTCGAACCATTAAGCATAAAATATCATTTTAATTTTCTGATCTCAGTGTAAATAGTGGAAATACTCAGGAGAGTTGGGACTGCGCTGGTCTGTGGGATCCTGCACTCATAAATATCGCTGCTGAGCAGTGCTCCCACATCCTTTCCAGGGGATCTTGTGGCTATTTGTATTGATTTCAGTACATCATTCAGCAGCGGGTTGTGAGTTCCTTTTAATGACAGGCAAGACAACTCGAAGTGGAGCCTGTGAAGGGTAAAGCACACGTGATGGAGAAGTGTTTTTTCCGCTGCCTCGAGTCACATTCACCATTTCTGTCTGGCTGTGATTGGAGTGGTGCATCCTAGGGAGGGTTGGTGATCATGAACAGACACAACTAATAAATTAGAGCAGCTGTTGTCAGTGCCTGCCTCCTTTGCAGAGAGCTGTGGTGGGTAAGTTGGGGCTCTGGGGCCAAGCTGGCACTCCAAGCACAAGCCTTGTGTGCCCAAGCAAGGGCAGAGTCAAAGGGCTCATGTCCTTTCACTGTAACATGCTCTTCCTCTTTCCTTTGCTGCCAAGCTTTCTTGCTGTCCGTGGTGACATGCAACATGCCTGGCATGCTGGGAAGCAAAATGGACCATGAACCAGGTCATGAGATTCACTGGAGGTGCCTCTGACTCTCACTGGAGGTGGATGAGTCTTTGGGCGCACCATTAAAGCTGGAAGCATGCCTGTCTTGCAGTGTGAAAAAAAGAAAATAAGATTACAGGTGGTGTGTTTCTTTTGAAATTGTAAAGTGTAGCCCAAGTTTCTGGAGGTCTTTAAAATGAGGGAGGAGCAGGATGGGCTCTGATAAAGCTTGCTCCACAGCTTTACACTGCATTTTGTGGATAAAATTTTGAGTTACAAAGGCTAAAGAATTATCAGGTAGAGAGGACAGGATGTATTAGCTGGGAAGTTTGGCTGCTAGATTCAGACTTGGAGTGGGGACACTGTTTCAATCCTCTTTGACTTTTCCCAAGGTTTAGCATTGGGTATGCTGCCTTTTCTTTTCTTTTTTTTTTTAAATACTGTAGGGTGATGAGAACTTGACTGATAAAATGTTTGCTGTCGGAACTGAACATTTTTCAATTTAACGTATTCATATTTGTATCTTTGGAATATGCAAAGTCCATGACCCAGGGGAAAAGAGCTCCAAAATACTCTTAAACTGTAGCCCACAGGTGAAGGATTTTTGTGTTTTTGTTTGGCAATATTAATTTCTGGTTAAGTGACTATTCTCAAGAGGGATGATACTGAAGCTTGTATCATACTGCATACTTTTAGCTTTCTCAGGCATGAAGAGATGAAAGTATATCCTAAAAATATGCTAAACTGAAACAGTTGAAGTATAAAAATAGGTAATGTTGTAACAGGAGATGTTGTTTCAGACTCCTCTGTGTCATTTGCAGATAAAGTGTATGTATGATGAAGTAAAATCAGGAACTTGTGCATCTCACAAAAGCAAAATAACTGGTTTTCCTTTCCAACATCAGTGAAAAATGCAGGAAGTCAGTATGTGTTTAAATGGGTGTCGGTGAGATCATGCAAATCCAAGGCAGTCATTTTAGTCTGCAAATCTCAAGCTTATTCAGCCCAGACCCTCAGCAGCACAATTACAGTCACTGCAGCAAAAGGGCCTTCTGATGTTAACACCAGCAGATAACAAAAATAGCATTTAATAACTTTCATTAGAGTTAGTGTTTCTAGGGCTTTGGGGCTTTGCTCTTTCAAATAATTTAAATAATTTGCAGGTACAAGCTGCTGTGCCAGACTGTCCATCTGATTCTCTCTCTGATCAGAGCATATTAATGCACTTGTTTGATGGTCTGTTACCAATAATTACCTTGGATTGCATTAGGAGCATTTCCAGCGTTGCAGCTGGTCCGTATTTTTCACTAAGTGTATTTCAGGGCCCAATTACAGGACTCTGATGTGTTATTGTTCCAGTGCGCTTGTTCAGGCTTGTAATTTTAATGTGCCTCCACACTGTAAATCTCTGAATGCAAACCCAAGGCTGTCCTGAGTTTCCTATGCATCCCGTGCCTGTGGCAGCTTCTGCAGGGATCGTCTCAGCTGTTCCTGTTTGGCTTTTTAAGAAGGGAAGGATGAGGGCCGGGAGATGGACACTGCCTTGGAGGTGTTTACAGAGTGAAGCCTGAGGTTTGGTGCATCATGTGCTTGGCATGGAGCAGCTGGGAAAGGCACAGGAACAGCTCAATCCTCCCTGGGTTGGGCAGTGTGGGGATTGTGGAGAGGTTTTCAGGGATTTTAGTGTTTAAGGCACTTCGGCACCTTGAGCATCCTTCAGTGCAAGGGAGGCTGACATTTATATTGCTATACACAGGGACACCTCTCCCTGTTCTGCTGTGAGACACCTTGAGGAGAAGACCTGAAAAAGGCTGAGTTTAGCAAATCTGGATTTTGAAGTTCTAGACTTCATCTGCCTTCAGAAACCTTTCTGGGGTCAGAGAGGAGAAATACAAAAGCTTAACCTTTGCAGAAGTCAAGCACTTTACTGTTATAATTGCCATTGACAATTCAACATGATGAATAGATTATTACTGCTATTGATTTGTTTCATCTTTCTGGACCATTTGTTGCACGGGATACATCAGAATAACACACATCTCAATGAGAATGAGCTTGATCTTGAGAGCTGATATGGTGTTTGTCCCTGTCTGTTAGGCATCATCTGTAGACAGATATTTGGGCAAATCTGATGCTTCTGTGGAAGCATGAGAGCACATAGCCCTTTCTAGAAATTGATTGGCATTTTACTTAGGTTAGAGTTTCCAGGGCTGCGTGGGTTAGTGGCTTTGATGGTCTTGGGTGGCTGAAATGAGCAGCTTCAGTTGACTTCAGTGTTAGGAGCATCTTCAAAAATACTTCCATGGGGACCTTTTCAGCTGTTTTATTTCCTTGGTGTTTTCCTTGGTGTATATTTATACACAAAGGTATTCATTTGCCCATGTGAAGAAAATTCATTCAATCCCAGCCCAAACCAGCACATCTATTTATTGTAATTACAGCTTTAGATTATATCATTCTTTCCTGCTATGGCCCATAAACAGTGATGCAGTGTTGCATGTGTTTTAGATGTTTCTTTCATGCCATCCCTTTTGCTTTCTTATTTTGAACTGGGAATTTGAACAGGACAAAGGCCAGAGGCTCATGCCCAGCATTGTTTTTCGGGGAGAATTGCATGCTCCAGCTTTCCCTGCCAGTACTCCATCCTGGGTCCAGATGTGTGCTAGGACTTGAGGAGCACCACCAGGCCAAAGCTGGGGAGTGACCAGGACACTGTACATACACCATGACTGCAGCTGGATCTATGCAGGGTGAGAGGGGATTGCTCCTGGCATGGCCTCTTACCCGGCCCGTTGACGTGGGGACAATGTGACACTCTCCACATGCTGCCTCTTGCTGCCTGCAGTGCTGGGCTGGCACCCAGCTGCTCATGAAAGGCAGGGACCAGCTTAGTGACAGGGGATGATCTGAGAGTCCCTTGCTGCCAGCTGGATAGATACTCCTGCAGCAGTGGGACATGCTGCATTATTAAATAAACCGTCTAGGTTGTTTACATGCAGAATTAGGATAAGGTTGGCTTCCCACTGGTGAGCACTGCTCAGCACTGGAACTGCTCCATTGTGCCTGGATATCGAGTCTTAATGAAATGGTCTTTTCAGCAGCTCTGGAGATTAGTTTTAGGAGCCTTCTGTTCCAGAGAGGCTTAATGGGTGTTGAATGTGTAACTTTCTTATTCGTGTTGCTGTTACAAGGTAGAAAGTTCCAGTAACATCTGGTAACTGAATAGGGAATGTAGGGATCTTGACCCTTCTGTCTCACAGGCCTCCTTTACGGTTGAGTGGAAGAATGTTTTCTGTTTTATTGTGCCATGGGGAGGCTGAACAAGTGATGCACAAGGGGATTTAGGTGCCCAGCTCCTCTTTCAGCCTCCCATTCTGCAGAGATCATGGGAGTGGGGTGCTCCAAGTCCAGAGCTCCTCCGGTTCTCCTTTCAGTGCTGGTGTTGCCGAGCACCCAGCATGCAGACTGTCAGAGACCTTCATCCAGATTTCTTTCTGGGTCACCACTTGCCAAGTGCAATTGCCCTAAAAACAGACTGAGACCAAGCTATTGACTTGTAATTGTCAATGCATAAAGTTTCCAAGAAGAAAGAGAGCTTTGTGTTGCTTTAATGGGGACACACTGAAGTATAGTCGCTTTTTGAATTAGACAATGGGAACGTAAAGATTTTCTACAGCTCTAAGAGCCTCTGAAGAGCATCGGCAGAAGGTTACATTAAACAGAACAATGGCACAGTAGTTGGCTTGCTGAGAGGTAGGAAAACCCTTTGGAAGGAGTAACTTCACTTTTCTTCAGTGCTGTTCACTCCCAATTAAATAAGATTAATTGTACTGTTGAGTTCCACGGGTTCAACATCCAAAATAAATACATAAATTAAGGCAGGCGACAGTGCAGAGGCTCAAATGCAGTTTGAATTCCTGCCACCTCCTGTGGGATGTGAAGGGGAGAGCGGAGCCCTTTCCTCTTACGGCCTGATATCCCACAGAACACACACGACGACTGAGCGCTCTGCTTGCCTCGCCTGAGCCACTTGCCTTGCTCCTGGGAAGGTTTTCTTTGGCTGGATCTCTTCAAGGTGCACAAGCCAGTTTCAAAGTGCCAGATGTGTGTGGAATAGGAAATGTGCTGGCCAGGCTCCAGGCTGTGGGACCTGCAGCACAACAGCGGCTCCCCAGGAAAATCTCTGGCTGCCAAGAATTAGAAGTGATGTCAGCTCTGGAAGTGTGTCAGATTAGAGACCCTTGTACTTTGCTCCCTGTGAAGTATTAATCTCCCAAGGCCTGTGCTGTAATGGGTGTTGTCTGGCTTGGCTCAGCTCTCTTTGTTTTGGGCTGGGACTGTTTGAGGGGTTTCACAGGAAGGCACTGGAGGCTGTCAGTGGTTTGGCTGCTTTGGGCTGGGTGTCCTTGAGCTGCTCCTGGGGCCTCTCTCAGCTATGCTAAAGATGGGCCTCCCCTGCCTTGAATTGAAGGTCTGAGCCTTGGAATTGTTGAGTGGGCTGGGGTTTGTAGGAGTGGTTGTGCCTTGGGATCTTCTGTGTGCCTAAATGTCTTCGGCTTTCCACAGCTGAATGAGTTTCTTGAAGAGAAGATAGAATTGATGGAGATGTGCTGTCAGTCTTATGGACCTTACTTGGGGATCGTGGATCAGGTGATTTCAGCTGTGCTAGAAAAGAAGCATAGATATGCCAGTGCACTGAGTCCCTTTTGGTTTATGCCTGAATGTTTTGTTTCCACGGTAATTACTAAACCACGACTTGTTCTCCTCCACACAAAGCCATTTGTCTCCTGTTGAACAGTAACCTTTTATTTGCTCGTGGTGTGTAGCAGAGCTCAAGGACATGTTTACTGCTGATAGCCAAAATTTCACCAGAGCAAGCATCTCCCTTGTCTAGGTTTTTCCACCTTGATTTAAGTGGTTAAACCTCAGAAAAGGGGAGGGAAATAGCCCTGTGTGCAAGGATACAGGTAGGGGTTTGTACTGTTTTTAGTCATGGAGTGAAGGCTCCCAACTCTGTGGGCTTGGAGTATTGCATGTCCTGGATGTAAAATCACTGCTATGAGGGTCTCACCTCTGCCCAAGTAATTGCATTGTCAGGAATCTATCGACCTCACTGTGTTGCTCGCTCACCCTTCACCTGCTTAGTTATAGATTTGAAATTAAAACCCAACAGAATCCATTCTTTTTCCCCTTTACTCAGTGGTGCATTGGGCTATTCCTGCCTCCCTTTGATGTTGGGGAGAGGAGATGATAGGAGTGCGGTTTGGCTGGACGCTGAGATGTGTGATTTGGGAAGGGCTGTTGGCTGGTTTAATGTGGATTTTCAGATGCCTGCCTTGGATCTGAACTCAGGCTGGCAGGGGCTATGCACCTATGGAGGGCAGAGGACAGCTTTGTGCCTTGAAGATTTGACAACCTTTATTCATTTGAAACGCCCTGGTTTTTTATGCCACTCAACAGGAGACTTTTAAATTTACTTCACTGGGCCTGGATGCCGGAGGTGGAT
Organism: Corvus kubaryi; assembly: GCF_017639235.1. Taxonomy (NCBI): domain Eukaryota; kingdom Metazoa; phylum Chordata; class Aves; order Passeriformes; family Corvidae; genus Corvus; species Corvus kubaryi. Next base: position 10,527,568 of record NW_024581133.1, on the reverse strand, counting down.
GGATGGCTGATGGAAGTGAGGAAATAGATGGGAGAAAAGGAACATTTTCTCCTGGGCTGTTTTTATGCACAATGTAGCCTAGGGGTTAGCAACATGGGGGAGGGTGAAAAAACCCTGCAGAACCTGGGTCAGAAATTTTCATGGGAACAAAATGCTTTTAACTTGCTACATAGAAGACCCTTCGTTCCAGGTCATGCTCTGTGTTTGAATACATCTGCTTTCCCCCAGAACTCTGTGTATGTGAATGTACAAGCATGTCATGTGTATCTACAAGTGAGTGTGTGAGTGTGCACATACATTTATGATCTGAGAGCCATTACTGCCCACCTTGGAATAGCTCAGCAGTTGAAACTACTTCCAGGAGGAGTCAAAAGCAAAAAGCTGTCTGGCTCCAAAGCAGAGGTCTGTAGTTGGAACACCTGCCTGGGACGGATGTGTAAAAAGCCCTTCTGGCTCCTGCCTTGGAAGCCCACCTTGATTACATTCATTACAGCATCACCTCCAGCAGGTAAGCGGGTGTAGGTTAGCAGGAGGCTGTATGAGCATGTGGCTCTGTGCTTAAACAGGGTCCTATCCATTTCTGTCACTATAGGATGAAGAGTGGAGGTTGGAAATAGTCAGCAGCTTCTGTAAGCACTTAACATTCCTGATTTCATTTGTCTTTGATCTCACTTGGACTAATTTTACTCTCTTCTGATCCCTTCCCTTGAAGGGGCTTTTATCTCGTTGTCAGGCTTGCTAATTTAGTGCGGTGTTTTGAACCAGACCTCCTCCTACATTTCCAGAGCCTGCAAGGTATTTTTTCCTTAATCAGGAAGTGTTTATGCAGTTCTTTGAACATCTTGGGACAAAAGTCATACTGGGGCTTTTTGCAATGCCAGGTCTGCACCCTGGACCCTGCTGCTCAACCTCTGTATGTGCAAATGGCTTGTCATCAAAAGCCTGCAGTATTTTGGGGGCCAAAAGGGCAGGAAGGAGGGCTGGATGATTTGGGACAGGTCAGAGCAGTCTGGTGTTGGGTGGGAGCTTCATTTGCCCAGCTGGAGACCTTCCCAGGCTGTGTTAAATAACAAACAAGAAGGGGTGGTCACACGTGTTTGACCAACCAAGCAGAAGCTTGGATCCAGGTAGGTTTTGACTTTGGGGAGAAGAGCTGGGTGGTTTAGGGCTGTAGAAACATCACCACATGTTTTTGAAAAGAAATACTTCTTTTTGCCATGATGGAAAGTATGTTCTGTTCTTATTCTGCTGCAAGTAGGTTGAGCTGACTTTTTAAGGAATTGAAGTTTGAGAGGCTGATAATTGCTTCTTACTATGGGAAGCTGTGCTGCAGATCCCTTCTCTATTCCTGGCTGTCCCCTCGCACTTCACCTTTGGAAGAGGAGTAGTATTTTCAGCAAAGTGCCATTCTAATTGCTGTCTGAAGAAGCTAGAAAATAGGACAGATACACAGGCTGTGTTTCCCTAAGAGATGAGCAGGAACTTCTAAAAATTACAAGTGTAAGGAAAGGCAAATAATGCCTTTTTTTACTCAACAAAGTTTCAAGTATTTTGGAATAAGCTCTGTGTCACATACCTCAGCCTTTGCTGTAGCAGCCCTGCCTCCACAGAGGTGGTGTGTACACACAGGCTGGCTGAGCCCTGGTGACATTCTGCCAGCAGCAGCTGCTACAGGGACATCCCTCTGGAGAAGTATCTGTGTCCCTGCTTTTCCATGGATGAGGATTCTCACATGAATGGGGGTTCTCATGACAGCATCTGAGTGTGCCTCCTGTCCTGAGCTCAGCTGAATTTTCTCCAGCTGTTAACCCTCTCCTGTGCTTGTCTATGTCACCTGCACAGGTATTTAGTGTGCTAAATTTCTCACTATTTCATACAGTTTTTTGGTACCAGCTGTCTTGCATGAAAGGTTTCCAGAGGCAATGTCTTTCCAGTACATCTGGGGCAGCCTTTCAACTCAGCTTCATGTTCCCCTGCTTCTATCCTCCTGGGGAGGCACTGAGTTCTGTAGCTTGCTGTGATCCTCAAAGGACCAATCTGCCCTAGGAGGCATGAATGGGCAGAATTGCCCTTACCTCAGGAGGACACTTGGTGGCATTTGCCTGACCTGGACCTGCCACGGCAGTGCTGGCTGACAAATCCAGAAATTCCACTGTGGTGTGTGCACAGTGGGAGCTCGGTGATGCCTGCTGCTTCTGGCTGTGCTTTCTCTGTGCAGAGTGTGAGATAGCAGCATGCGGGAAAACGCTAAATCCAGGGACTTGCAGATAGCTCTGTGCTGGCAGTTGGCAGTGGCTGCCTCCTTGTCACGGAGTACAGTAGCTGGCTGTTGTGCTGACTGTGACATGGATGTCTCTGTATCCTACTGGAATTTGGGGACTGGGAGATTGCCCCCTGGATGTCCTAGTGAAGGTGACAGAAGAGGGTCTGTTCTGTCCCATAACAATGGCAATCAACAGGCAGGGTTCTTGTAAGGCCTCCTTGTCACTAAAGGGACAGAGCTGGCCAAAACCAAGTTCTCAGTGGTCATTGTACAACCCAGCAGAGGTGTCAAACCTCACAAGTTCCCATCCCCACAGGCACCAAATCAGCCACACGTGGGGATGGAGTTAAGCCCTTCCTTCCAGGGGCACCTGCGGTTTCCAGCACACGCCATGAAATAATTCCATCTCCCTGCATATGTAATTTTGCGTGTCATTGCCCCTAATTGCATGCTTAACACACACTCTTTTAAAGTGCAGCCCTTTTATCAGCAGTAGGTAGTAGCAGGTTTAATAGGGTGTTTGAATTCCTATAAAATTAATCTGTAGCCTTCTGTGATAGGAGACGGGCAAGGAGCCATGTGGTTCATATCCAGTGTTGATAAACTTGTTATAGAGGCAGGAAACATTTCTGATTGGAGCAGTGACAAAATAATTTGGAGCGGAGCCATAAAAAGAGTGGATGGTGATGGTTTGAGCGCAGCAGAGATTGAAATTGCTGGTGCGTGGAAGCAGTGCTGCCAGCTAACATTGACTTAGTGTCTCTGGAGAACTCTAACGGCAAATGCATTTTATTAATGGTAATATTCTTTTAGGAAATGCTGAGCATTGTTTCAGAGGTGGAGCCCCCCTCGAGTACGTGGGTTTGGAAGTCAGCCAGACTGAGATGTTCAGCTGAGCTTGTTGCTGGTCACTGCTCTGGCCTCTGGCTGCAGCAGCAAGGTTGCCTAAGGGCATGTGCTGGGTACTGTCTGCAAACAATTGGAATATCCTTTTTGTAGTGGGGAAAATGCATCCATCTATCCTCACTCTGGATTCACCTATATGGGATAAAATGCTCAGAGACATCAGGTCATGTTTTTAACCGTTCTTTTGTTGTCTTTCCTTTGAAATGTGTTTCCCAGAACATGAACATCAGTGGGAGTTGCTGCTTTCCCAGCTGGACTTGAGCTCTTACTGCCAGTAAGAGGGGGAGCTGCTCTAACTAGGTTGTGGTCATTGGCATTGACGTGCCACATGGGGCTTGGATACTTTTCTTTGCACTTAATTGTCTTGTGGGGGTTGATGAGCCTTGGAGGAGGCTCTGATGTGCAGATGAGAGGGGAGCCTGCCAGGGCAGCCGTGGCAGATTGGGGTCCTTACTGCATCTTTGGTGCTTGCTCTTACTGTTACCACCTCTTCACCTCCTTCCAGCTGCTTTCTGCTTGAATCCAGTGTGGAAACAAGTGTGGACAACAGGGGTGGCTGCTGGGCCCATTGGGGCAGAAATGGTGCAGGTTGTACAGCCATAGGGATGGGGGATGGAGAATGCAGAGCACAGGAGTCACGGGCAGTGCTGGTCACCCAACAGGGCTGGTTTTCACCTGGTACCTCCAGCCACAGTTCCTTCGCTGTGTAAAACTGGGATGTGATTCATCAAGGAAAGCAACCCCCACTGCACACTGTCTTTTCTTTGCAGGGAGGCTGTCGGAAGGGGGTTCTCTGGAGCTGAGCTGTAGTGCTGGTCCTGCAAAGGTGATACTGGAGCCAAACCAGGTGGTGGTTTTGGACTGTAACCTGACCCCTGCTGAGCAAGTGATCAATATCACATGGAAGAAGAATGGGTTTCCATTAGTGGAGCAGGAACATCTCCACGTGCTTCCAAATGGATCGCTCTTCATCTCATCCCAGGCTGTGGCAAAGGACAGTAAATATCCTGAGAGGGCTGTTGCTGAGGGTAATTACTCCTGTGTGTCTCACAGCTCCCTAGGGACTGTCACCAGTCAAACAGCTGCAGTCAGATTTTCAAGTAAGTATTCTGGGGGTTTTGTTGATTTTCTTTCTTTTTCCTCCTGGTATTTATACAGAAATCTGCTTCCCCAGGAGCTTGAGATAAAATGTCTGGGAAATAAAACCGTAATAATGGTGTATAGGTGGGATTGGGCATAGTCCACAAATAAGCAGTGGTGTCTTCCTGTTATCCCAGTGTTAACATCCTGTGTAACTCCCCCAGGTAAGTGCCATCAACTATGAATTAAAAACAGGACCCTCCTCTCTCCAAAAGATAGTGCTTGTTTTTGCAGAGAACTTCAGAGCCCTGAGTGCAGCACCCCGTGCTTGGTGAGGTGGCTGTTGGGGGGTCTGGCTATGACAGCCTGTGAGGTGAATATCTCTTTGTATGGAAGAGGTGAAAGAAAGGGTTCTTCAGGGCAGTTTTTGTTTGGATCAAGAAGGACACTCCAAGATCTGAACTGCTGAATATCCACACAGAGTTTGAGAACAAAATTCCTTTGTATTCAGGGTTGACTCCTGGGGCTATTTTAAGTGAGTGCAAATAAATGATTCCTTGACCTACCAAATAGCTGAGGCTAGAAAATAATACAAATACAGTAACACTTTTCTCTAGTACAGTGACTTGTGTAAATGTTGCTGAAAACAGCTGCACAGCACACCATGGGAGCTGTGGGAGGTGAAGGTGCAGAGAGAATGTCCTGGCAGCCCCTTTACAATGGGATGTTTTTAGGCTCTGGTACCCCAGATGGGGCCATCTAGGTTTGGCCAAGTGAGTGTTTCAGTCTGTAAGCACTGTGCTATAAAACCAGAACTGCTGGTGAAGCTTTGCCGGATCAGGGGAAAATCTTTGACCTTTGCAGCACGTCCTCCTTTTCTGCTCAGAAAATGTTTAGCATGCAGTCAGACATCCTGCACACAGGTATTGCTTTGGAGGAGGTGGAAGTCCTGGAGTAGAAAAGCTGTCATTAGTCCAGCTGGATTTATTTAGCTGCTTCTGCCTCAGTGCCAGACAGCCTGAGTTAGGATATATTTATTCCCTTTTAGGGGTGACTTATGTTGAAGTTTGTGCTGTGTCTCTTACACAGTGGCAATGGACTGTGTCTCTTTTATGGTCCTGGGTTTATTGTTTGATGTCTTACAAGTTAAAACAGTGGAGACATCTCAAAACGGGGAGGCTGACTTAAATTGCCCTTCCCTCCTCCTGGATTTTTCCAGAGAGGCATACATGGGTGATGCCTCTCTCCATCCCCTTCTGTGTTTCTCCCAGAAACAGGAAATTTCAAGTGAACTCTTTTCCTGTGTGTACTCATATGTCTCCTTTTATTACCATCTTCACGGGGAAAATGCTGCTTCCATGGCACACACATGCACCTGACATAATATACCCATTTCTGAGCGGGGAGCAGCAAGGGAATTGATTAATGAAATGCATCTCTTGCTTCGATTTGTTCCGAGGGTTGGGCAAAAGTGCTTGCTCCATTAGCATTCAGCAGAAGCAAGTGAGGATTTTAAAGCCTTGGGTTTTTTCCCCTGCCACTCAACACAGTCTGTCCAAAGCTGGATGGAGTGGATGGACTTACTCTTTGTGCTGATTGCCCTGGGGACTGCTGATCAGGATGGGGCAGTAGAAGAAAACCTGTTCAGCAGGTGGGATGTGTTATTCCTGCCCTGAGCTTGTCCTTCTGACCTGCAGGGTCTTTCCTTCCCTGGGATGAGGTTCCCATGCAGAGCTGTGGGGCTCTCTGTGTGCCACTGAGTCTTGCAGTAGCAAGTAGGAGCATTGGGGATTCATAGCACCTGCCTTGCTCAACACTGCTTTGGTGCTGGTGGTGTCATCTGCCATGTTTCAGGCTTGTGGGAGTTCACTTCTCCCCCCTGAGAGCCCCAAGAGCAGCTCTGGCTCCTCTGTGTAAGGGCTGCTGGCTTCCCAGTGGAGGGAGGGGATGCTCCAGGCAGCAGGGAGCCCGGAGGCTGGAGGAGGCCTTTTGAAGGTGGGAGTGGTGGAGGTTGGGTGGCGTGTAAAGGCTGTGACAATGTGATGACTTCCATCCTTCCACTGTGGCCCAGGAGTTCAGCTTCTTGGCATTTTGCTGGATAAACATATGGCTCACTGCCCAGTGATCCCTGGCGCTCTGTGTGCCACCAAGGGACCCATGCCATGGTCCCCATCCACACCTTGTGGCAGTGGTGGCCATGGCAAACGAGGAGGCATGAGTCTGGTCCCAGCCTCATGTGTGAGTACTCCTGTTGAATGAGCAGCTGCTCAGGGTGATGAATTGGGTTTGCAGGTTTTCCTGAGCCCCACATGCTCCCACATGGAAGTACCAGGGGCGTTACTGTAGTTGTGGGAAGGTGTAGCTTTCTACCTGTTAATAACTACATTGATGAAGATTTGTTAAAGCTTTTAATTTAGCTTAAACATTTTGTGCAAGGGAGGTTGGAGAAAATTACAGTAATTTTGACTGTCAGATGAAGATGTTTGCTGTGCCTGAAGGGAATGGGCCAGTGTCACGTGGCTGCTGGCAGGGAGCAGCAGGGAGAGGTTTGGAGTGTTTCTGCACCTGGAGGGACAGGCCACAGCAGGAATCAACACACAGGATCTCTCATCATCATCTCTCCACACGGACAGTGTCTCTTCTCTGTGGCGCCCTGCGTGTCTGGGATTTGAGGAACGTCAGACCAGGATTTGTTTTTACTTTAAGGATTTATTTTATAGATTTTAACCTATTTATTTTGTGAATTAGGGGAATAGGTGAGTGAAGGCCAGGGACTGTAGGCAGAGCCAGACTGGGCAGCAATACCTCCTGCACATGAATGCACAGGCTCTGTACCATCCGTGACTTTAGATGTGGCTTTAGATGCTCTTTTGGGTAGGTGGGGAGCTGGCTTCTGTGGAGAGCAGGAGCAATCCTGTGCTGCCATATGGCCCCGCAGACAGCACTGCGCTGGCTCTGCCTGCGCCGTGCCGGGGGACCATGGCAAATTGCTCCCGCGACTTTCTTTGCGTGTTCCTCTTCCGCCCCTGGCCTGTTCAGAGGTGAGTCATTCATAGAGGGGTGGCCTGGGTGGTGTATGTGATCTCGGTGGGGGCTGAAGTTGCCCCCACCTTGGAAATACCTCCTAATAATTATAAAAGGTACAAAGAGGATGATCACGAAGAGAGTCTGGGGGCAAAGCACTGTGGGAGAGAGCAGTGAGCCCCTTTCAGAAGGCTGAATTCCTTGCATAGACTGCATTTTCTGCCTGGGGTGTAGTGTTGCTGGCTGGCAGCCTTTCCAAGCCTGCAGCCTCCTGCACGGATCACGCTGCTGGGAGAGGGGGGAGGGTGCTGTGTTCCACCGTCCTGCAGTCACCCCTGGGCTCAGGGCTAAAAGCCTTGGCACACACGGCTTGGCTCCAGCTGGGTTTCACATGTCATCACGGAGGGAGCTGCCTGCCCCACTCCTGGTGGTGCAGAGCTTGATGCTTCGGCTGTCGCTGAGGGCAATTTGCTGTAATGCTCTTCACCTCCTCACCTGCAGTAGGTAATTTTTACTGAGTGGCCTATTATGGTGTTCAGGATAATCAGTGCAACGGGGCTGGGAGGTGTTTTGTGGCTCAGGATGGCTTTGCAAGCTAAACCTTAGTTGAGGAGTTAAAAATAATGTTGAGTATGTGTCGTCTTTGTTTGCCTTTTCCCCTCAAGCATCTCCTTTCGCTGCCTCTCTATGGGAAAACCTCTCACTTAGCAGCACTTCTGGAGCAGCCTCTTCCATCAGAACGTGTTTGTGGGAAGAGAACAGCCCCTCCAAGGATCCTGTGGCCCCAGGGTGCGCAGTGTGTTGGAGCCTGTCCTGCACTCGCTGTGACCTGCACACACAGCCGTGCAGCGTGTCCGAGTGGCAGGACCTGCTCTCCAGTCCTCTCCTCCCCTGCCTGCTTCTTTTTCCTCCCAGCGCCAGCTGTTTGCAGCACAGCTCTGAGTTGCGCTAGTGGTGCTGCACATGTCCTGCCTCATCTATTCCACCCTGGTACTCCTGGGGATGAGGCAGGTGGAACGCAGGGGATCAGAGCGTGCTGTGGTGTTGGCCCAAGCTGATGCAGATGCTTACGGAGTAGCAATGAGCCCAGCCAGCAAGTCTGTCTCTGCCTGACCCTTTCAGAGCCGACATCCAGGGGTCTTGTTCAGTCCTGCATCAAAGAAACCTTTTCACTTCTCTTGCTTTGATTTGGTGTTGCTTTCTGTGCTCAAAAGATCCCAGTTGAAGTTCCCTGTCCTCTCCTTCATGGAGGAGGCCGCAGGCTGCTTCTTTCAGAGCTTGCAGAGGTGTTTTTTTCCAGCCTATCCCTATCCCCACTATCCCTATCCTCTTGCTGTAAAAGGAATATGATGGAGCTGCTCAGCCTCTGAAGTCCACCCCAGGAATTCTGAGACGGCACTAAGTGACAAACCTGTTTGCTGGGCATTGCCAGAGTTGAACCCCTGGCACCCATGGAGCTCTCAGCCTGTCGTGGCTCTGCCAGGAGCTGTGATTCGTCTTGGGAAGTGTGGCTGTTCCTGTGTGCTGCTCCAAGCGAGAGGGACACTGCACTCACTAATCAGGATCGCTGTTTGGTCACACTCCTCTGCATCCCAATGAGGCTCTGTCAGGGGTGCATTTCTTGGCTCTTTGCTTGAGCCGTTCCAGCACGGTGGGTAGATGGGCTGGCTTAAGGTGAAGGGCAGGATTTGGTTCTCAACTGGGAATTTCAAGCTTGCAGGACCAGGTCTGGCAAGTGAAAGCCAGGAATAACCAGGATAGGTTATTGCCTGGTAACCCAGGGAGCCCGGGAGGCTCTGTCACTTTTTGTACACCAAGATGATGCCACTTAATAATGAACAGCAGAGAGACAGGTGACCCAACATGAAGTGGAGGAAGCAGAAATGCCAACAGATTTCATCTTTTCAGAAGGATTCCTGCCTCCCATCATGATCTTCCTGGGTACATGACCCTCCAGAGCCTGCCAAAATATTCTCATTTTCACCTGTAGGATGAAAAGAGAATAATGGGAAAGAGGATTAAGGATATCTGCTGCCAGGAGAACATTGTTTTGATGGTGCCATCCTGAATATGCACTGGCATTTGATGGATTTTCTTTTAAACTCTTGGGTTCAGCAAGTTTTATTAACGTGAACTTAAAAGGTTTTGTAATCTGTAGAAATTACTGTGTTAAAGTGGTCTGCAGTGTGTATTTGAGAATACTAAAGCAATTGGCTGAATTAAGGTCTTACATATTAATGTATTTTTCAAATTTTTCCAGGAAAACATTTTTCATTCCATTTGTATTGAATTGGAAAACTAAATGTGGCGGACAGCTGGTGGGAGAATTTGGTCTGTAGCTGCTGCGGAGAGCAATGAGTTGCTTGAAACATGTGATAACTATTTAAATTAAAGAAAAACACTAATGACAGCTGAGAATATGCCGGGGTTAAAATGGGTCATGCAAAAGCATTTCATTTTCCAAACTGTACATACTTTCTCAAGCTCACACTGCAATAAAGCATGTATGTGTGTGCATGGATGTTTGTGTGTGTGAGAGATGGAAAGAAAACTTCAAGTCTGGAGCCCTGCAAAATCCAAAGCTATGATGGATGTTCTTGGAAAGCGGTGGTGAGACAAGCACATGTTGTGCTGGAGGGCCAGGAGATCACTTGGGGTCTTTCTGAGCACAGTGCTGTGCTCAGCCCAGCATTCAAGTGTGTTTTTTGGCTGAAATTTATGTTCATTGTGCCACGTTTGGGGTTTCTGGCACTTGTGTTACAGCATTGTTAGATGGATTTGTCCGGCAGGGTGGGTTTCACAGCAAAGGCAGTTTAATAGAGATGGATAAAGCAGAAGCCGGTTTTTCTGGTGGAAAAGAGTACAGGCTTTCTGCCCCCATCCAGGAGCCTGCATGAATATTCAAAACTCCACTGTGTGACTGAGATGCCTTCCGGTTATGCTGTTGATAGGACAGATGCTGACAGCCCCGGGGGAGGATTTCTGCTGCTGGGTTTTGCTGTGTGCGTGGAAGGGGAGGAAGATGAGGCAGCTGTGCATTGCAGTCCAAGAGTGATTCCAAACCTTAGTGTTTTATCTCCAAAACAAGTTCAGCCTCTTTACTATGGAAGGACACATATAGAGAGAGGTGACCGTTGGAAAGCAAGCAAGTGTCCTGGCATGTATGAAATCCATCCTCCTCTTAGCAAGGTGTCTGGATCCCCTTGGCTGCCTCCCATCTGGTTGAGTAGGATGAAGTTGGTTTTTGCAGGTAGGAGAGGGTGGGTCAAAACTCTTATGGGCTCTGCCTCTGGTCTCCAGCACTGCCAGCCTGTGGGCAGTTGATTTGTGTAAGGAGCTTGACATCCGGCTTGTTCTTCCTCTTGCCTTGTTTTAATTTCCTGTGGCTGCAGGAATGCTGTGAGGCAAGGGGGAAACTCTCATCTCTGGGGTTGTGGCATTTCCCCTCTGTTTCTCATTCTGTGTCCTTCCCAAATGGAGCGAGTGAACAGACAAGGAAGCAATTTAGGAAGGTAACTGGTGAAACCACCTAATTGCCTGTCTTTCTCTCACACTGTTGCCTTAAGGGAGAAAATGAGGCAAGAAGCAAAGTTGCACATTGAAACCTTTCAGTTACTGTTGTTAGGGCTGCTGAGGGTCTGTAGGGGCACAGGAAAGGGAGGAGTTACATTTCAGGCTATATTCAGGAGAGAAAAGCCTTTCTCTTAGCTCATACGTCGTAACAGGTTTGCGTTTCTCAGCAGAAACACTGAGTTATTAACTTTTCTTCCCTTCTTCTTTCCCCAGCATTATCACGCTTTTTCCAGCAGCCGGAGTCGCAGACAGTGGAAGAAAATGGCATGGCCCGGTTTGAGTGCCGGATCGAGGGGCTGCCCTCCCCTGTCATCACCTGGGAGAAGGACCATGAAGCTGTTCCAGCAGAATCCAGGTGATTCCCAGATTGCTTTCCTGGGCCAGCTTGAAAAAGAGCAAAGCAAAACCTGACCATTTAGGATGTGGAAGTCATTCTATAAAATGGTAGAATGACAAGAGAGGTGATAGACCAGGTTTGGACCTGATAACTAAGTCATATAAGAGGAGGTATTCAAGAGGCCCAGGAAAAAAAGTCCATAAACACCTAAATAAAATATCTTTCCCCCAGATATCCAAACCACAAAGGAAGAACAACCCTTGATATTGTGCCAGTTATTACAGCACAGAACCTGCACTCTGCAAGGGCTTGTATGTGCCTGGGATGGGGCATGGCAAGGCATGGACTGCTTTGGCTTGTCCCCTTGTGTGAAATGACACAGAATTCTTTGGGGGATTGGGGCCTGGGGTGAGGATTCTTGACCTGGGCATACCTGACTGTACTCCATGATGTGGTTTTTCTTTGATTTTGGTTATGGTTTTAGTGGGAGGTCTGTAGACATCACTTCTGCAGGGGATCAGTGACTGAATTGTCCTTTAGTTCTTAAAAACTCCTCTTCTGTTCTGCAGAAGGAGCTGTTTCCCACCTGGGGAAGTTAATCCAAGTGGCAGAAGAGGAAAAAAAGAGGGTGGGGTGGGGGGGATGTTTAGGAATACTTTTGCAGCAGTGACTGTTTCTATAAGACTACCCACTTATATCCTTGAGTCTGGAGTGTGGCATCTAAAGGTTCATAGGACTCTGTTGCTTCGTAATGAAAAGAAAATTAATAAAAAAGGAAGGAAAAAAACAAAAAAGAAGGGATTGTAGGGAGAAGTGTGCCATAGATACAATGGCTTTTTAAATGAGACAGCTCGATGGATATTGTGAAATTACTTGCTCAGAGATTGCTTTCATCACAGGCAGCCTGAAAATTGTTTTCCTTGTAAAAGCCAGGCCATAATCTCTGGCTGCAGATCTTGCTTTTTAAATCATGTTCTAGCTAATATGCTTTTTCAGAAGGATTTGCTTTTTTTGTTGTTGTCTAGTTGTTGTTGGATTTAATATAACCGGCTTTCAAAGGAATTAAGTGAATTCCAGGAAATGTTGGCTGCCAACCAGAGCTTTCTATTATCCTCCCTGCATCATGCCTAAGGATAGGATCTCAGGCTGGCCTGATTACTGTGGGCTGCCTCTTGTGCACACTTCGGATGAGCCTGTGAAAATGCAGCCCTTTGGCTGGGCAGGTGTCAGGGTGATGATTTCATATTCCAGAATAGCCGGGCTTGGGAGGGTGTGCAAAATCAGGCTTGGGGACTGGAGATACAGTCTTGGAGTAATGTTACTAACATCAGTGTTTGTGATTTAAGAAGGCTAGAATAATTGTGTGGAACTCACATTGCTTTTCCCTTTCCTTGCTTTCCCTTTTCCCCCCTCTTTTTTTCCTTTCCCCCCTCTTTTCCCCTCCTTTTTCCTCTTTCCCCTCTGCTTTTCTTTGTTGTTCTTAGCTTTGGGTACTCTTTTCAGTCTTTGCCCCTGGGTGCAGGTTCTAGAATGGTGCCACCTCAAAGGTACTGAAAGCTAAGCTTAAAGAAGTACTTAAACCACCCAAAGGGTACCAAAGTGCTGATTGGTATTTTTAGAATACCTTTCCTGTCCCTCTTCAGTACAAAAATCTAAATTCCATGTGTGAGTAAGGCACAGAGTATTTTGCAGTTCTGGCTCTGGACTACACTGAATAAATACAGTCTTAAATCTGCAGCAGCTGCTGAAAGGTTGCTCACAGGATTTCTCTAGATTGCAGTTGCTTTGAGGTGTGTGCAACATCTCTTGGCATAATCTGTGATTTAGGTGCCGGCTGAGTTTCACATCAGGTTCCAAATTGCTGTTTATTTTCTCTAGAGACAAGATGAGCTCTTGCTGGGAACTGGAGGTCTTTGGACGTCTTCACAGCAAATCCATAACCTACAGACCACGTGCTCTGCGGTCATTTTTCCACATTTTGGCTAAGTGAGGGTTTTATCTGTGTGTAGCATTTATTTCTGTGCTGTATCAGGAGTGCCTTGATGTGTCTCATGTTCATGTACAGGACTCTGGAGCTGTGAGCAAAATGGTTTCCAAACTGAGCCTACAACAGGGCTGCAGATTCCTCACTGTGCTCGGGACTGGTGCTTTGGGCTGTCCTAGGCACCTTCAAAAGGCTGCAGGGAGGGTGTACTGGCAATTTACTGGGGAGAAGGTAAGAAAGGGGATAGAGCTGTTAATGCTGGAATATCCTCTGAGCTGTAGGGTTGCAGGGTTTGGACACGAGGCAGTGGCTCTTGATTTCAGTTCTTGAACACTGCCCTGGTGAGCAGCCCTGAGCCCCTCAGTGCTCTCAGGGAGGGGAAAAGCTCCGTGGGTGTGCCCTGTTCTTCTTGCTGCCTTTGAGGCTGTGGTAGTTGGCCCTGCTCTGAGTGTGCTGTCCTTCAGTGTAATCCAGGGGGGTTTGCCTTTTGCCCCCGTCGAGGCAGTCTTCTCTGAGGTCCTGACAGTGCAGCTATCAACAGCAAAACTCGTGGGAGTGCCAAGGTTCCAGCGCTTCTGTTGCTTCCAGGGCCTTTGTCTGTCTGTCCTTTAGGTTTTGTTTCCTGCTTAATCCTTGGTGAAGGTGAGCAGACAAGAAGATTTGCCCTTTGTGTGGAAGAAAAGCTCTGCCAACTGTCTGCTCTGAGTCATCAGGCAAATTTCCTTGTAGGGAGCCTGGGGATGGAGCAAATGCCCTTGAAGGCTGCATGAAGGCTTCTAGTTCAGGGCTGCTGGGACCCTGAAGAGCTGGAGGCTTTGTGAGCAGCTGGGAGAAATGGTGGATAGAGAAATTCTACTTTTCTTCCCTCCTTGCTTCCCCAGCAGAGCGGTCCTCGCTGCTGCCATGTTTTCTCAACAGGATGTACTGCACTGAGTAGATCTCCACCGGTGGTGCTGAAGGGACTGTCTCAAGCTCTTTTGATGAAGTTTCCCCACTCAACCCCCTTTTTTCCAGCTCCTGCTCTCTTTTGAGACACAGTGGTTTGTTTTGTGCCCTCAAGAGAAGCTGCGTCCTGAACGCCCTGGTCTAGTGACCCTGCTCTGAGAGGACAAAAGCCACAGACCAGAGGTCCATCCCAGCCCCAGTGAATCTGTGATACATCACTGATGCATCTTTTTGTGGCTGGGAGATGCCTTGCCTGGTGTTTGAAATATGTTGATATTAATTACAGACTCAAATAGCAGATGCACGACAAAAATAAATATTATCCCAGTGGGAGGCTTTCCCTCCGCGGAGCTGAGAGGATGCAAATATTTGTCATCTTTCTCCTGAGTTCTGATGAGGCATCCTGATGAGGGCTTTTGTGTGCCACCTCCTCTGAGGTCTTTTGGAGCTTGATTCTGAGCAAAATCTCTTTGTAAGTAGCAGGAACATGGCTTTAGGTATGTAAAGCCATGTGTTTGTGTACGTGGGAAGCTTCAGCCAGTCTGTGTCTGTGAATCAGGCTGTAGGATTGTTCCAGTGGAGACAGAATGGTCACTGGAGGAGCTCTGGTAGCTCTTCTTTCTTCATCAGCTGTGAAGAGGACAAGACATGATGAGCTCAACTGCAGTAGCTGCGGTCCAGGATCGATGCAAGAGTCACAGCAGGGATATTTGTCTCTGGAACAGACCGCTTGGGGCAAGGGAGGTGTTTCCATGAGTGCAGATTTAGGATAAATGTTTGCAGGAGCAGGCATGCTGTTGATGACCATGGCTTGAACACAGGATGAGTGATCCGTTAAAGTCTTCCTGGCTCCATGATCCTCGTTCGTGGCACTCCAGCAGTCTCAGCACCTGGAGAACCACAGTTTGACTTACTGTGATCTTTGTGGATGGCGGGACTGGCATTAATGGTTATAACTTGTCTTTGTGCTGTTCCTGTGGAATAGCTGCTATCCCTCCCCTTAGCAATTGCCTTTGAATGTGTCCTCTTCATAATGAAGACTGATAACCCAGAGCTGCCTGTCAAACCTCAGCAGCTCTGTTTATAGAGGCTTGCAATTAAAAATGGATCTCATATATAATTAAAAAGGATCACGTAGGCTTTGCGCCTTTCGTTCAAGAACAAAGAGGCTGCCATCTAGGAATCCAGGCAGAAAATGGAGATACTGACAGCCTGCTCCTACTTTTATGCTAATTGCTAATCATGTGCTTTGTTCAGTGTAATGCAGCAAGGATTGTGTTCATGTGTGAGCAGTGTAGCCATTTCATTCCGTGGAAGTGTTTCCCAGTAGCATCCCATGGGCAAATCAGGGGATACTGAATGCCCAGCTGTGAGTTTGTCACCTTGCAAAAGCCAGAAACTTGTGGAAGAAGGAAAGGAATCACTACAACCCAGAAATGGTGCAGGTTCAGGTGGCTGTGTCGTGGCTGCTTTGGCCCATGAAGGTGCAGCTGTGTATCAATTGGTCCCCCTTGCTGCACCCTGAGGTGCAGCAAGAAAAAGATGATGTTCAGACTTCTTTGCAATGTGTTTTTTGTGTGGCAACCAAACCTTTGCAAAAAGCAAGTGCTGAAAATGGCTGTAGTGTGTGCTCAAGCACCTGTATGCCTGGGGACATGTACAAATGTGTATGTAGAAGCGTGTGTGTGTGGAGTTGGTTTGTACTGTCTAGTTGGTTTGTGTCAGCAAAGTCCTGTTAGTGTGGTCTCCCAAAAGCACCTTTTGCATTGTGAAGACTCCAAGGTGATGGATAGGTCTGTACCTGCTGCTTTTTGAGAACCACCAGTTGGGTTGCTCAGAGGTTCCCTGATCCCATTCTGCTGTCATTACCAGGACCTGCACATGAGAAAAGAAAGGGATAAAAGGGCTTTGGGATGATGAATAGGTGGGGTAATGCATAGCCTGTCTCACACTCTTCCTTTTGGTCACTCAGGTTTATAACTCTTCCCAATGGTGTCCTCCAAATCGTGGATGTGCAGGAGAGCGATGCTGGGATTTACCACTGCGTGGCAACCAACACCGCCCGAAAGCGCTACAGCAGTGATGCCACCCTCAGCGTGGTGAAAGGTGAGGTGCTGGCAGCAGCCTCTTGGGCTGGGCACAGGTCTGCCATATAAACATCTTGTGTGGTGGAGAGCTGTGCTCAAATACCAGTGGCCTTCTCTCCTCCTGGTGTGGCTCTGCACGTGGCCAGCTTTGGTTAAAACTTGCAGAGAAGGTGTTTATGAAAGATTTCTCTTCGCTGTGATGGGATAAGGAGGCTGAGTTGGGAGGACTCCTTTGTGCTCTGGAGTTGTTAGAAGGGATGAGGCACCCTGTTTGCTCCTTGGGGACAGCAGCATTGTTGGTGGTGTTCTCTGCAGCGGCCTTGGATGGCAAGACAGGCAAGGTTTGGCATGTACAGACAAATGTGCTTCCCAAGCAAGCAAGAGAACTAGCTGGAGACTGGAGTATCTGGCAGGACTGTGCCTACCCCAGGTTGCCTGGCACAGTCCAGAAGGGGTTGAGCACAGTGATATCTGACTTGTGTTCTGAGTCCATATTGGTGGTGCTCTGCTGAGCTCCAGAGATCACCAGCTGGGATTTATCCTGGTGATACAGGCCTTTGGAGCAAGGCTTTGGGTGTGAGCTGTCTTATGCTTCCTGATCTGGGCCTCAGCCTCTGAGTGCATTTTCCTTTGTAAGCCAAGAGTGCAGTGGGCAGGTCTGGACATGAGAATGTAGCTGAGAGCATAAGTGCAGTGGGGGTCTCCAGACTCCAGCATCCTTCCCAGCACGCCTGGCTGCCTCCCCAGCTTTGTATAATCCCTGTCCTGCAAGTGGACAAACTCACCAGGGCTGGGAGTCTGGCTGAGCTGTCCATTCTCTCAGGACCCCCTGCCACATCTGTCTCCTGTTTGTGCTGACCCCAGTGTATCTTGCAGGGAGCTTTAACCTTGAAAGCTCTGAAATCCTTCCCAGACCCTTTCGTCTTTGTTTAGGATTGCGTTGCTTGACATTCTGCTCCCGATGTATTTTCCCAGCGATGGTTTTGCTGTTCATCCATCAGCAGGGAGTGTAATTAACTGTGGAGCCTGAGAACACACCTCTGATCAATGGATTATGTCGTGGAGGTAATCTGGGTGGAATCTGCAGAGAATTCGTGAGTGGTTGAATGCTCTGTATATAATTGCCAGCCCCTGCCAGATCCTCTGTGTGTTTAATGAAGCACGGAGCCGAGGGGAGCGCTTCCTATGGGCAGTTCCACGCTCCAGAGACAGCTCCCATGTTGGGTCTGGTGTGCTATTGATAGCTAATATCGATCAAGCTGCAAAGGTGAATTTGATGTCCTTGGCATCATAACTGATTCTGCATAATTGCATCTTGTAGCTCTGCAATGTTTAATCTGCTTTGCAAATGGAGGCACTGGAAGAGGTTAAATGGGAAGAGTTCCTTCTGGAGCACCAGCCGGCCTGAGCAGATTTCTGCCTGGAGTTCTCACCCAAATCTCTCTTCTGCAGCACCACACCACCCGCTGGCTGCTAAAACAAATATGTGAGGTTGAGTTTTTCACCAGATTGAGCTGATAGTGATGAAAAACATGCCTGTTAAATCTCTGGGGTTTTTTATAATTGGGGAGAATATCTCTGAGACAGATGGGAAACTGCAGTGACCTGTGCAGGCTGCAAACTCCTCCACGAGTGACTGGCATGGTATTGATCCTTTTTTGTTTCAGCACTTCACCATCAGGGCACATTTTTTGATGCCTGGACTGGCTTGAGGAGTCTTTTCCTCCCTGTTCAGAAGCAGCTGATAATAGTTGACGTGAACTGGTCAGGCAGAAATCCTTTCCTAATTATGAGAAATAAAACCAAACTAAACCAAAACAAAGAATTCTAGGAAAAAAAAAACCAAAACAAACTGAAAAACAGACAACAAAAGAAGAATAGTCTGAAATACAGTTATTTATTGTTGCTTATTTGGAAATTTCAGGGACCAAACTCCTATGTGTCTGCAGACAGAAGCAACTAAACTGCTTCTTCCCTCCCTGCTCCTGGCTAGGGACTCCTTTGTGCCAAGATAAGGTGACAGTCCAGCTTTTCAGTCCCACTGTACTTCCAGGACCCCTAGAAAAGATTTGTGCAGTGGGACCTCGTGTCTCCTTACCCACTGTCCCACTGGCAGTGCTGTGTTATGATGGTAGAGGCTGTGCTCCTGGCAGATTTTGGGGTCTTGCTGGTGATAATGCAAATGCTTCCAAGGATCAGGCCTGGGAACTTTTCATGTTCATGCCTCTGCCTTCCAGACAGGGCTGGATTTGAATGGGCTGTGCATAGCAGAAGAATCTGTTTCCCTATAGCTCTTCTGCCCAGTTGTCCTGTTCCTCCCCCCTTTCTCCCCTGTTCCTGATACCATGGCTGGGAATAGTTCCATCTCCCTTATTAAAGGCCTTTTCCAAGTAAAACAAACGATTAATGTGACCCCCTTTCTGTCATATCTGCACGACCTAAAAACCCCAGAAGTGTTGTTTCCCTGGACAGTGTGACTTCCCCATCCTGGGGGGAATTCCAGCTGTGCTGTGTGTCTGTGGCTGAGCACATGCTGGCCATCCCAGGCAGGGCAGGGAGCAGCGGGGCTGCAGATGTTTTGGCTGTGCAGACTTCATGGTGCAAATTTCCAGGCCTTCCCTGGGGAAGTGGCATTTGGAGCTGGAAGGGAAAAGAGCAGACGGGACAGCAGGATACAGTCACGCAGCCCTGAAACAGAGCCTGCTGCTGAAATAGGGGTAGTTTGGATTTTCCCATTGGATCTCCGCTGCTCCCCAGCGGACGGAGTGCCAAACACATCTGGCAGCACTGTCCCTTCAGCCCTCACCTGGACAGGTGATGAATGAACACTGCGGCTCTCTCTGCCAAAAAGGTCATTAGGAGCTGGCTGTGGGATGCTTTTCCTAGGCTCCAGCTGTGCGTGCTGCCTTTCCTTGGGGTCAGC
Organism: Corvus kubaryi; assembly: GCF_017639235.1. Taxonomy (NCBI): domain Eukaryota; kingdom Metazoa; phylum Chordata; class Aves; order Passeriformes; family Corvidae; genus Corvus; species Corvus kubaryi. Next base: position 10,508,446 of record NW_024581133.1, on the reverse strand, counting down.
TGTGTCTTGTTTCTTGTCGCTTCTTCTTCTGGGAGCAGGCTCTGGAGCCCTACCCTGAACTTGTAGATAGAGAACTAATTCCTTATGTGTCCTGGTCATGTTCCCAGGTTCTTGACATATACATGGGCACGTTGCCATGCTTCATAAAGCAGCTCTTAAAGAAGGGTAGCAGAAGGGCTTGGGGAACATGACGTGTGGTCTCAGCAGGTCACTTTGCCTGTCACTTCGCTTTCCCTCTCCATGTCATGCGCCTGCTTGCTCTTTGTGTGTTTTCATGGGAATAGGGACTCCCTCTTGCTGTGTGTTTGCCCCTCAACTGGCACAATGTAGCACAAATAGCAGTCAGAAGCTGTGCTGCTGCAAGAACAGTAAACTTTTGCAAGGATTTGATCTATTCTGTTTTTAAATGTCACAAGGAGTGTGGCTCCCCCTAATTTCCACTGCATCTTCCCCATTGAATGAATGCTGGGATATCTCTTCTCCACAGCTAACCCAAATTTCACTTCCCTGTAATTCATCCTATTAGTTTTACTTGCAAAGCATTGGCAATCTTGAAAAAGTTTACGTTCCTCCTTATTTTTTAATCCCTTTGACTATGTATAAGCAGTGTGGTGTCCCCTAAGTGACCTAAAGAAAGTTAGACATCTTGGCAATTTTAGAATAAAATAGAGTTTTCTTCCACTGGGGTGGGAGAAACAAGTTTGAGATCCTGACCCCAGAGCTCCTTCGCGTAGATCTCAGTGTTTGTGTCTTTTCATATTTAGTGGGTATTGCAGAAGAATTGTCAAAGCACAGTCCTGGGAGCCAGGACTCCTGGGTTCTCTCTCCCTCTCTGTTGTTGGGCTGCTGAGGAGAATCAGTTCCTCAAAGTTTTAATTTCTGTAAATAGGGATAATGTAATAAATAACATTGGAGTTGCTCTTTGGAAGGGATGGGTCAGTCTGGAAAGTGATTATGGGCATTTGGTGCTGGAGGTCGTGGAGGGGCACATACAGAGAGAGGTGTGGACATGTATCTCAGTGTGGGTGTGAGATTCCTCTTCCTTGTGCCCTCTGCACCCTGTTCCTGGTCTGTGCATGTGAGGTGGCCGTGACTGCTGTAACATGTATGGGAAAAACCTTTGCCTCAAAGCAGGCTGGCAAGAATCAGAATCTCACTGTGCTGCAATAATGCAGGAACTGGAGAACAGAGCAGGGTGATGGGTGGAGGTCTGGGCTGAGCAAGCCACAGGAGGGGTCTCCCAGCAGCTAAGCACATCCCCCACAAGCTGGGATTTAGTGCCGTGTTATTAGAGATGACACTGCGAGGTTGCCATTGGCAGAACATCATTTACGCTGACAGTTGTAGCGGCTTGCTGCAGCAGTGTCCCAGGAAAGTGATTTTTCAGCCAAATATTTGTATGAATGTGATAACAGGGACAGAGCTTGGAGGCAGCTGAAGCACCTTCAGGTTTTTTGTTCTTTTAGTGTTTGTATTGTAGTGCCTTGCAGGTACAAGGGAGAGCCTGGGACAGGGGTGATTCCTGCTCCAAAGGGCTGTGGGAAAATACAGCTCTTGACTGGGATGAGCTTTAGGGATGGAGGGGAAGGTGGTGATGAAGTGAGCAACAGTCGCAGTTGGCCACCACCTTGCAGAAACAGACGTGCTGTTACCACAAGTGGATTTTCAGTCCCTGCATGTGTGAATGACGTGCTGGATGCTGGCTTGGCGCTCAGCCTGAGCCCTGGCCACGTGCTCTGCTCCCCTTGCAGCTTCCAACACAGGTACTGGGCGGCCAGGGGACAGGGAACTTTGGATTTGGGTCAGTGCTGCTCTGGGCTGACCTCCTTGACCTCAGTTGGGTGTTGATCCCATGTGTGCTGCCATCAATGGAGAAGGGCAGTGTTAGAGGGATGGTCCCACCTGGACTGGGGTGGTCTTCCCCTGGCAGGAACCCATTGCAGGGGCAGCAGGGCCCTGTGGGGTTGTGAGGGCAAAGCTATCCACAGCTGTGTATGGGCATGGCATGCTTCTTCTGGGAGGCAAGAGTCATTGGAACATGTAGGGAGAGAAATTGTGGGGCTTTTTTTTTTGTTTTGTTGTTTTGTTGTTTTTTTTTTTTTTTTTTTTTTTTTTTTTTTTTGCATTTTTGCTGTGAGTTGTTGGTGTAACCAGCAAGTGATGCACCACCTCTGGAGAAGGAGACAGTTCTGGCCTGCAAATGCCATGTTCCTATTCCGTGTGCCTCCTGTACTGGACACAGAACTGTCACTTTCCCCTCTCTCCTTTTAGCATCCCGTTTTTCTTTGCCCTCTGGTCTCTCACATCACCAGCAGTTAAGCAGGGAACTGCTCTCCACTTGACATCCCAAAAGCTCAGCCATGAGGACTCTGTTTACAAGTGTTTCACAGCTCTGGTTTCCTGGGAAGCAGGTATCTGAAGCTGTTTGCATAATGCATGTGATGGATTCTGTGAAATGCTGTTGCTCCTGCCTGTGGCAGAAGGTGCTAAGCAAGCCATGGTAAGTGTGAATTCAGAGGATGGCAAGATCAAGGAGGAGATACACAACATTTCATGCTTAATAAATAGATCTTTAAAGCTAGAAGTGACCTTCTGCCTAACAAGCTGTAAACTTTAACTCCATCTCCCTTTTACTGAGCCTGGCAACGCTGGTGGGTTTGAAGCACGCGTGGAACAGGATTCAGCCCATAGATATTGGATGAAACTTGTGAAGGTCTGGTGCAGACGTCAGGCACCCATCCAGACACACAGCTCTTCTTGGCTGGGGTTCCTACAGGACCAACATGCATCCACACCCCTCACGTTGCCGAGGGAAAACTGCTCGTAGCTCCAGTGTCAGCAGCTTACTCTGGGAGCCCAAGGGGAGTTCCAGCTCAGCTGTCTGTGAAGTTCCATGGGGCTCTGATATGCCACACTTCTGACAGCTCCAGCAGCCTACAGTGACAGAGGGTTTGATACAAAATGCAGAGCCCTCACCTCCCATTAAGCACAACAGCTAAGCCCGGGGATGGCACCAAAGTGAGTGGCAACAGAGGTGTCAAGGATAATAGAGCAGAACAAGGGATGTACGGCTGGGAATAGGTGAGCTGTTTCCAGGTCCTGAGGGGAAACTGGTCTAATCCACATGCAGGGTAGCTGTGCATGATGTTTAGAGCTGTCAGATGTGGCCAGGCTCGTGTGTTACTGTGCCTCCAGCTCCTGAAGACTAGGGATGTCTGGATTCAGGTTTGTGGTTTGTGGTCCTCTGGTGTTCTCCACATGCATCTCTTACTAATTCAGGTCTGCTGCATTTTTGAGGCTTCCTGAAATAAGTGTCTGCTGGTGTTCGGTAAGGCTCAGACTGAAGCAGGGTTTAAGCAGTAGGCTTCATTCAGTTCTTCTCAGAGTCCCTTGGTGGTGGTGCAATCCTATGGTGCATCAGCACATCTGCACTACAGGGATCACACCTGGCCTGTCCCAGAGAGTGTGGGACAGGCTGTGCCTTCATGGGGAGGCTGAAGGCAGCTAGGAGTAGAGACTATAATTAGGTCAGCAGCTTGCAGTGGGCTGCAGACAGGAAGGTTGATGTGGTTGGGCTCCTGATGACACTTGTTAATTATTAATCATTGGTGTTACAGCTGCTGAGGCTGAGGGCTGGCAGTACCCTCCGGCACTGACAACGTCCAGCAGCTGGAGTATGTTGGAAGGGTCTGAAGGCATAGCAAAGCTCATGGTGGTGTCTAATCCCATTACTTTTGTCGTGGGATAGACATACGGAGCAACCTTGTCTCTGTCTCTAAGACCCACCAGTACCTACAGGCCTGGAGGGTGCTAAGGAACAGGAATAGGAGGAATGGGCCTGGGTCACAGGGGAGGCTGAGTCAGGAGCAGAGCTGTGCTGCTCTAAGCCCTTGCTTGGATATCTTGGATGCCAGGGATCACTCAGAACACAGCCGGGAGTTTGCCTTCAGTAACAGAGATGTTTTTGCCCAACTCTGTTTCTGGTGCAGCCAAGGGGCAATGCCACGTGGATTGTAGACAAGAATGAGGAGCAGGAAGAGAGAGGAAGGATGGGATAAGGAGGGGCCGGTGGTGTTACCAAACACTGTCTTAATGTGTAGCCTTAGACAGATAAGGGTTCTCTGTGGCACCCAGCAAGTGTCCAGCCTAAGGGCTTTGACAGAATCTGTGGATATCAGTGATGATCTTTCCCCATGGAAAGCCAGCTTTTCTTTCAGACTTTTCCTAGAAAAACAGATTTGCATTGTCCTGAGTGAATGCAGATGCATCCATCTGCTTTTAGTTCTCCCTTCCAAGTTGGCAGTCTCGGTTTGCTGCCAGACTGTGTTACTGTGGGCTCCCAGCGTGTTGTGTGTTCACAGCATCGTTTTTGGGAAGCATTCTGTGTACCTGGCATCAGAGGGACCCCACTGCAAAATCCCTTCCCAGAACGTTCCTCTTTTCAAAGCTTCTCAGGACAGTGGATGCTGCTCTGGAAAAGGGAGTGGGGCACAGCAGGAGCCGTGGCCACAGAAGGAAGCAGGTTGTGTCCTCTGGCACGGTCAAGGGCCTCCAGCCTCATCCCTCTCTGCTGTCTCTGGATGTGCCTGAATTGTAAATGAATCTGATGTTGCAAATAAATCTGAATTGCAAATAGATCTGATGAAATAGGTGTCAGCCCCTGGGAAACATCAGCCTCCGAACACAAGGAGGAAGTGACTGGAGTGAAATGGCTCCAGTCACTGAGGCAGGGTGAGTAAGGAGGAGTTTCAGGGTGACTTGTGAGCCAGAGCAGGCTTCTGTTGACCGTGTCTCTGTGTCATTTCTCTGCGAGAGGTAAAAAGAAAAGCCTTACAGTTGTTTTTTTTTCTTGGAGCTTCCTCATGTATCATCCTGGAAGGTGATGTGCTGCCCTAGGATAATGACAAAGAGAGCTGGTGTAATGATGGTTAGAAAGGTGTGAGGATGTTCCCACTGAATCCCAAAGGCTGGCAAGCTTATGTCCCCAGGACCATTTCATGTTTACTGATTTGGGGGGGGGGGAGGGGGGGGGGATGGATGTCTGTATTTAAATCATGGATACTGTGGCTTTTGTCAAGGGTCTTCTGATGCTCTCTGGCTATTACTTTTGCACCTTTACTTCTGTGAATGGCTGTGTTGTGAACCCTGAGCAGATGGAGTCCCAGAGATGCTGAGAGATGTGCCCAGAGCAGCACAGTGACTTAGTGACAGAGACCAGGGGAGACTGGTCCTGCTGGGCAGCTGGGATATTATCCTGACTGGATGTCAGCCATGGGATGTTCCTGGTGTACTGTGGAGGTTCCTGTTGCAGTGGTGACTTTGCAAAGCAGCCTCTTGCAGCCCTTGTTTTTCTAGTCCATGTTTTTGGCAGCTGCTGGGGAATGGCTGGGGCTTACAGTGCTTTAAGGGCTCAGCTTGAGTAACATAAAGCTGTCTGGGTGTTAGGGTAGGGAGGCTGCTCTGCTGTTCTCTGCTACACTGAGGTACCTCTGCTCCTTTCTTCATTTCTCCTTGTTGGCCTCTCACCTGATCTAGAGGCTCAACTCCCTCTGTACACTGAGTGACTTTCTTATAAGGAGTTTGTGCAAAAATCTGTGAAAATGTGCCAAGAAAGGCCTATTAATCAGTACTTACTATCTAAAATGGTGACACTATCAGTGCTGCTCCAACACAGTCCTCCTGTCAGGTCTCAGCATCCACTGTGCCCTGAGCTGGGGTTTCCTATTGCCTGTGCTACATTCCAGCTCCATGGGCTGCTGCTTCTTCCTCCCACAAGTTCTCTGTGATGTATCTTCAGGCTTCTGAGGATTCAGATGCCTGAAGGCCTGAGGTGTCCAACCTTCTGGCCTGTGGCAGAAGCCAGAAGAGCCCCACTTCTCAGAGCTCTCTGCAGTGGGGCCGCCTGGCTGTGGCTGCCGGGACAGCTCCTCCTGTTTATTTTGTCTGGCTCTGGCTTGGAGTGGTGCAAATGGAGGCGCTTCCAAGCGCTCTGGGGAAGCGAGCAGGAATTCGTCGTGCAGTCTGGCTGGCTCCCGTCCCTTTTGGCGTGATGAGGAGCAGTTCCAAATGCATGTACGCAAACAGAGAGCCAATGTTGACAGCTTTACAAGAGCTGGAGTGGTGGGTAAAGCACACTCCGACTGCTTTGCAGCAGAATTAAACATACCCTGGACATACAAAACTCCATAGCCTGAAGGATCAAGGGTTTGGGGAGTGGGGCAAGAGCCCCCCTAAAAATCCAAGGCAGTTCCTGGAGACCTGCCACTCTTCCTGGGCTTCTGGTTACAGAGAGTTCAGGGTGTCAGCTTGTGGCTGAGCTAGTAGTACATTAAAGGATTTAATTTCTGAGCTGAAATCTGTCAGCTGTATAAAGAAGTTGAGAGGAATGAAAGAGTACTGCCTGATGGCCCCTTTGCCTGTCTGGACTGGGATCCATGTGCTCCCAGGGCTTCCAGACACAGGATGTGGAACTGGGGAAGACATTGGACAGGCTGTTTCTCAAGCCGAATGGGAAGCTGTTCCTAGTGCAGCTTCTCCTGCCACACTCTGTGGAGAGACCCCAGAAGCTGTGGCAGGTGGCGGTCTGAGGAGTGTGTCCAGGTTGTAAATGGACACTCCTCATCCAAACTAATTAATCTCTCTCCATCTTTTTTTAATCAGAGAAATGTATTCAGACTGTTAAATTCTCTGTTTTTCATCTACATGCAAACAGGAGAGGAGCAGGTTTTATGAAGTGTAGGTTGGACATATATTTTAGGATCTGTTTGTTGACTTCTTTGTTGGAGATTTTAGGATTGTAGTTTTGAGATACAAGTGCTGTATGTGGAGGTCTTTTAATAACACTAAGAAAGTGATTGAACTATGTTTTAATCACATGTTCCTTTGTGTGCTGCTTTAAAGATGACGGGATGTGTCACTGCTCTGCTGTAGCACCAACTTAGTGAGGAAGAGAAACTGCCCATTCCAAAACATGGAGATAAATTCTTCCCTGTTCAGCTTTTCAGTTCAATGTTTGCATTGACAAATGCATAATTGCTTACAAAACCTTTGGAAGACATGAGGTAAAAAGACAATACAAAACTGATTTATTGAGCTCATCTGTATTATTGGGCAGAAATAACTTGTTATGCCACTACACTGAGCAATGGAAGCTGAGTTCCTTTTCTGCCTCCCTTCCTGAATGACTCATGTGCTGACACAGACACTCCACAGCTACCTGGGAAGTGAAAGGAAAGGAACATTTCTGTGAACATTTCTGGTGCTGACACAGTGTACTGGGACAACCTCTGCAGTCCCAGTACCAAAGCATTGCTTGTGCTGGGGTTTCTGCTGAGGCACACACCTGAAAGATCCTGCAAGGCTTGGGAACCAAAGGCTGCAGAGGAGGAGTTCTGAGAGAACTAAAGTTTGGAGAATTGGGTCCATGATCTCGTAACCAAAAGTTATCCCATCCTTCAGTGACCGGAAAACAGAACTTGGATCCAAACTGCTGCAGGCACCAATATAGCACAGGTGGGAGAAAAACCCCAAAAAGTCAATGGTAATTTTCAGAAAGGATATGTGCTTGCATTTGGGGATAAGAGGAAGCAATTTTTGACTTAGGATACTTGGGAAGGCCTGATTTATGGTGTTAAAAGGGCACCACTCACCTTCTCTAGTCACCTATGAAAAGTGCCTCATGCTAGTCATTTTTGCTTTCCTCTTTGCAAAGCTGTGCCTTGCCATTTTCAGATGAGAATAGTTAGAAAAGAAGAAATGCCTATTGCTAAACATGCTCAGGTATGAGATCTGACATTGTTTATATTGCCCCCAAAGCAAATATTCCCTAGTGTTTGGATACAACCAGGCAAGAATCCTGCCTAGAGATTTTACATGCTGGTTATCCTGTCCTGAAGTAGAAATAAATTACAGATAAATTTCCAGGGCAGTGTAAAGGGAGGAGAAAGGCAGGTCTGGAGGATGTTTTTCTCTTCCACAGTTGCTGTCAGCTTTATCCCTAGTAGTCCAGGAGGTCTGTGAGTTATTCAAGAAAGGGGAGAGAGCTGGGGAGTGGGAGTAGGACATGCTGTGCAAACACAGCGCCCACATTTTTGAAGGTGTGTGCTTTGCAATGGGTAATTTGCTCCTTTATTGTCTGCAGAATAACAGCAGTGACAGCATTGACTTTCTCTAATGAACAGCTGCTCAGTGCTAGGATCTATTCCCAGAGGAGGCTAGCAGGGATGAATAAGGTTTCATGCTCCTCCTCCAGAGAGGGTGAGAAAGTTTGCAGAACAGAAGATTGTTGCTTGATTGTTGGAGATCTCCAAATCATGACCTGCTGAGAGCTGAATGTGTCGCCATGCAAGTCATGCTTAACCTTCCAGCACTTTTGCTGAGGCAGGGTGTTCATGGAATCAGGAGAGAGGTGTTAGTTCCCATCCAAGAAATCATCCTCTTGTCACTGCAAGCGACCATCACAAATTGGCTGAACAAAAAGTGTTTTCCTCCTGTTGCACTGCCTGAATTCTTTGCTGATACTCTACACTAACAAGAGCAGGGGGACGGGAGAGGATCGCTCTTGAATTATGGACGCATTAGAGACAGAGCCAAGTTATGAACTCTTGGAGCTGGAAATCACGGATGGATGTTATAACTCAAGCCATAAGCTGAAATAAACATTTTGAGCTTTGTCCCAAGCAGCTCCCCTTGGTGCCTCCCTTGACATCCCTGCTCAGAGTTCACCTTCGCTGTGAAATGACTCAATTGGATTTGAGGAGATCAGGCAGCCTTGGGAGTGGACTGAGGTGCATCTGGCCACTCACTCACAGGTTTCCTGTTCTCCCCTCTCCATCTCCTTTTGGGTTTACAGCACACATGATCATAACTGCTTTGTTGTATATCCTCTGTGCCTTGCCTGAACCCAGCTCCAGGCACTGAGGGATGCCTGTGAGAGCAGTGGTACCACCAAGTGGAGCACCCAAGTTTGGCTAATCTTTCCTGTCTCATGATAGGAAAGTAGAAAAACACATAAACTGAGAAGTCCTCTGTAGTGAGTAATTTGGAAACAGTAAACTGCAGGCAATATATCGAAATATTTCTGCAGCTGATTGGTAAGTCTGGTCTCTTGGTCTGTGGTAGCACTTTTGTTGTCTCCCAATGCAGGGGTTAATGAACTGTGCAGGAAAGGAGCTGCCTTCTCAAACTCCTTCAATGCCCCAAGAATTTCCTTCAGTTGTCCCTCAGTACTCCCAGTGATCCCAGAGCCATTCCTGGCACCCCATAGGTGTTTTCTCCAGTAAAAGAGGGTAAAATTGATCCATCTGGTTCAGAAGGGCAGAAAGTCCACAAAGGCCTCAATGATGGCAAGTTTTGATGTGAATCCATGGGTTGTGCCTTGGGCTGTGCAAAGCTTTTGCCTGGAGCAGCTCTGCTGCTTGGAGAGACAAAACAAAGCTGGCAGAGGGGGAGAAATCTCAAAGCCCAAGTTTTAAATAACAGCTCTATGAAAGCTTTTAATGCCTCAGAGCGGCCAGCACAGTGCAGATGCATTCAGTGACCTGTTTTGTTCAGGCAGTGAAAGACGTCTTGGAAACTTCAGCTCTTTTTTTCCTTTGGTTCTGACAACATTCCCTGACAATTTTCACCTGAAATTGTCTTAATGGCAGTGGAGACAAAAACCCTCACATTGGTTTTGCTCTTTGATGTGTGCTGGAATCCCCTGTGTGGAAGTTTTCCTGGTTAGCTGAGTACTGTTCTTGGGAACTCCTCAATGGAACACAGTTTATAGGAGTGAACTTGCGATCCATTGTGTCCAACCAGCCTAGAGAGGTGACAAGGGAAAAATGTGCTCCAAGTGGGCTCAGTTTGAAGAGAAACTTGACTTGTGGACTTGGTCTGAGAGACCCACAATGGAATACAAAGCTGGAGAGAAATGTGTTTGTGTGAGCAAGAAGTGTAAGGGGCATTCATCCATGCACACACCCAGGAATGCACTGGGAAAGCAAGCAGAGCTGTTTATGTTTGTAATATAATTTTCAGTAATAATCAGTTGTGGGGGCTGGACTATTATGTTTTCCCAAAAGTTTTTCAAGGCTGGAACTACGGTAAAACCCTTCTCCTAGTGACTGACAGCACTACCAGGCAGCTGTCAGGGACCAAGTGACATGGGACAAGTGCCTTCAGGTGAATCTTCTATAACCTGTGAAGTGCCTTTGCCAGTCAGCACCTGGGGCCATGCACCTGATGGAACAGATGAGTGTTTAAGTCAGGTTTGAGGAGCTTTCTCTCTTTCTCTGCTTTAAGCTTGGTAGAGAAATCTGCTTGGAAATCTGGCAGGGAATATATTACCATCTGGCTGGTGTTATTTTTTTACTCTAGATTTATTTTTTCCCCCAGCAGTGCAGAAAAGGACAGCTTTTTGCACGCAGGCATGTCTCAGCCATGTCCTGCCCAGCAGGTATGTGGCAGCTGGTGGTGTTGGGTAAAGAATCTCACTCCCATGATAGGCTGGAAGTCTTACCATGGATATTCCTGCTCCCAGAATGTGGGGTGTCAGCTGCTGCCCTGCTCGTTTTCATCAGAAGCTGCCATGGCCCCGCAGGCGATGACCAGTGGGCAGATTTGGCTTGCTGAGCCCTGTGCAGGGTGAGCTGGACCTGAGCCTGGGCTGTGTGGAGATGTGTGACCTCATCCAGCCTTGCTCAGCACAGAGCAGCTCCTCACCTGGCTCCTTTGTACCACTTTTCCCAGCTTGCTCATCACAACTTACTGGGTTCTCCAGAGTCTTTCCAGCACTGTGGCCTTCCCTGCAACGTCTGCTGTAAAACCCTTTTCCTTTGTTTCTGATGCTTTTTCATGTGTTTCCTTCCAGATCCTGGCTGGAAGGCTCCTTGTTCTTTCTCTGACGTTGCCTCATCCCTCTGTGCCATATGGGGTAGAGGTCTCGCACTAACAATGTGCAGAGCAGCCTCACCCATGCAGCTGGGCCTCACTGGAGTCCCTGTGCTCAGTTCTTGTGCAGGACTAATGATTACTTGTGGATTTTAGTGCTTTGTTGAACTGGAGCTGGAGTTAAAAGATAGTTGCTGTCCCAGAGAGCCTTGAGTTTCTCTGATCCTTGAGCTTATGTGCCTGGAAGCTCTCGTGCCAGTTTTTGCATTACGCCCATTTTCTGTCTCAGTAGTTCAGAGTGACCAGGATTTTGATCTGTTTGTCAGTGAATTCTCGGAATCCATATCTGCTGTGTTTTCTTCCAGTCCATTTGCTGTCCCCCAAGTTGTCCTCCTGCAGCCAGGCGTGCTGTCTGTGAGGCTGAAGGTGTCTGTGGATGTGGATGATGGGAGCAGCAGGGGATGTGACAGAGCAAAGCCCTGGCCAGCCCAGGAGACTGGGTTTGCCTGTCCACACCAGCCCCTCTGTGTAGGGTACTCGTTCCACTGGAAGAAGGACAGCTGGCCTGGCTCTTCCCTGCCCCAGGGCAGCTCCTCTTGCTGGTATTTGCCCAGGGCTGGGGTTGGAGGTCAGCATGGTCCAGCCACTGCCCCAGGTCAAGCACTGTGGGTGCTCCTCGGTCTCTGCTTCCATCTGCTGGACAAGCACTGGCTCCTGCTCGCTCCCGGTTTCCCCTGGTGCCTCCTTTTGACTGTGCTCATGTAATACTAGAGATGGAAATCCCTTTCACGCACGTATGGACTGCAAGAACATTTCAGTGTGGAACCAACTCTTTGGCAAGACTGCCCTGCTTAGATTGACTGGCACTGAGCCTGGGGCTGGGCTGAGCACAGCACATTCAGTGCAGCCCTATGTGGCCTGCTGCCATGCAGGCAGCTCTGCCTGTGAGGCTGAAGCTCCTCTGGTTTATATCCCCAAGGAATTCAGATATGAGTGAGTTGTTTGGATGCCACATGAATGGCCCTTGAGGGTCTCCAGAACTGACCAGAGCAGGTGCTAGAGGACAGCATGTTAAAAAACTGGGCAGGGAGGACATGGTGCTTTCCTTGGACATCTCCCTGAGCATCTGACAGTCAGGGTCCCAGTCAGAGTATCCCAGTCAGGAACATTTTGGGCTGGCAACAGTAATGATATCATATTTAATAGTCCTGGTAAATGTGTCCTTTATGAGCTTGTCTGAATCTCTTGGGTTTTGAACTCTGCAGCATCTTGATACACTGAGTTCAGAAAGGTCCTGCTTTTATTTGTTTGAGACCTGCTGCCAATAACTTTCATTGCAGGCCTAAGTGTTACTGGTACTATGTGACTCCTCTACAGTTACTTCTCCCTTCATGAGGACAACAACAAAAGTGTCCCCCAGAGTTAGAGGTATTTGAGAGAGCTGGAGGAACTGGTGAGGGTCATGAACAGTTTGGTCTGCTCAAGTGCTCCACTTGTTTTCATCTGACAACAGAAATTTGGCTGCTGCAAAGGCATTTCCTTAACCTTCCCTTAACCTCTGCTCAGCAGTGGGCAGACACAGGCAGAAGGATCATTTCAAGCAGAATATCCCCATCCCATTCTCAAGGCATTGTGCAATGCAGCCTGGAGACCTTCCTGTAAACCTTGCTTGATTTAAGTGTTGGCTCTTGGTCTGTGCACGTACAAGCTACACACCATTGTCTCCTCCAGATGTGCTATGACTGATCAGTCTTTGTGCCTTCAGGTGAAGGTCAGGACACAGCCATGACCTCTCTGTGTTGCAGTTTACAGTCCAGCATCTGGCTGTTAGAATTTCTTTAGCCAAGTGACTGGATTTTTTCTGAGCTGCTCCAATGCCTTGGCGAAGGGTGAGTTTTGGTGTTCCTCTGAGGACAGCAGTGTCTTGTTTCATCTAATGAATGAACATCCATGTAGCAAGAGTTCATGAAGGTGCTGGGTTGAAACTCTGTTTATTTTCCATGTGAAAATCCTGACATTAATTTTTACTAGGGCCAGCATGATTAGAGTAAATCTGCGGGGCAAATTGTTCATTTCCTTAGTAAAAATATTGTAGTTGTGTAAAAGCAAGACCTGTTTTTCTCCCCCAACCAGGCATAAACCATTTCCACACATGAGACTGCCCAGGGAAGCGCAGCTGGGGAGCCAGGGCTCTACATGCTCTTTTTTCCCAGGAACTTGGATGGACAGACTTCTCTTTTCATTTTTGACATTAGGTTCCCAGCCAGCAGGAGGAGATGTCACCATTGTCGCCGCTCCAGAGAACACCACGGTGGTGGCCGGGGAGAGCGTGGTGATGGAGTGTATGGCAGCTGCTGATCCCATCCCGTTTGTCTCCTGGATACGACAAGGTGAGTATGAGGAGCAGGACTAAATTTTCGTTGTCCATAGGAACCTGTGGATACTACATTCTAAAAATCTATTAGAAGTGGAGAAATCTGGGGCAGGAAGGGTGCTTGTAACATCAATACCTAATGACACAGGTGCTGTCGCAGTGTGGGATGTCCTTGCTAAAGTGGAATTATGAATTAAATCTTGAAGGTTACAAAGCACGCATTTCAATTTATAGTTGTTTGACCTGTGCCTGGATGCCTTTTGATCTAAATTAGTCTTTCTTGTGTGAACTGGAGCAGTAAAGGTAATGAGATGGGGTCAGGTGCCGCTCCTCCCCGCACTCCAAGGTTACTGGGGATTCTGTGGAATCTGCCATTGCACTGGAGAAGTAGCTTGTATTATCTTGCAGGATTATAAAACTTGATAAGATCTGTTAATCCTGTTACTGGGAGGTTTTTGTTCAATGGAAGGATCAAGGAGCTGCTTAGGTCTTGTCAGAGGTGTATGAATGAGCCAGGCTGTCAGATGTTACCCAGGGCTGATAGCCAAAGTCACGAGTTGGATGCCACTGTCACTTCACTGAGAGTCACATCCATCAGGTGTGTTTCAGAGGCACTGACTGAAGACATTCTCGGTTCAGAGGTTGATTCTCCCCCAGAAAAGGCTCTCAGCCATTTTCATAAATCCGGGTCACAATTTAAGACTTCTCTCCCCTGTAACCATTTATTGTGGATGGTTTTCAGCCCAGATTTGTCCACAGGTGGTGATTTTAGCATATAAAAATACTTCCTCTTCCCCACAAAAAAGGAGCAAAAAAACCTTGGAGGATAACACTTTGGAAATCAAATGAGCAAGGATTAAATGTTATGGCAGAAATGTTTCTAGTTTATTCCATGCACTTCACAATTACAAATGCTCAGCATTCCCGTGCTAGATCACTTACTGCTTTACTGAAAGCTGCTGATGCCCATGGTAAAGTAGATATTATTAGAGCTAATTATCATTATGAAAGTTTTTTGTAAGGAAGGAAGACAAGGGTGGAGGGGGGAAGGACTGGTGAACTAGTTCTTTCCATGCTTTATTTTGAAGTGTTTGCTTGGTCCCAATCTCCTTCCTTGTACGGACTCCTCAATTTAAAAGGATGGACTAACAGTGCAAGTCATTCTGAGTTACACAAGTTTTTTTCCAAGCCTTCATTAAGGAGCAGGCTGGGTTACTGGACCATCAGTCGTGTGGGGAACACCAAGGATGTACCTCCAGGTTGCCAGTTTGGCTCTTGCCAGTCTTGGTGGTGTCAGCTAATTGCTACCATCTGGAGTCAGTTTTCCAACCAACTGCTCCAGTGCAAACGGGGTGTGCAAATTGTCTGCTCTGAGTGTGCAGCCACTGAACAGCGAGACCATCTGAAGACCCCCAAAATGCAGGGAGGGGGCAGAGGATCTGCTCTGAGCCACATTCCCTGCTGGTAGTGCTAAGACAGTGCAGCTGCTTGCAGTGGAGGTGGGGATTTTGTCCTGTGTGAGATCCAGGCTCAGCTGAAGCTGGAGAGGTTAAGGCAGGCAGTGCTGAAGTGGTGCTCCTGCAGGTGGAGAGGGACAAGGTCTGGTGGTGCACAGGTACTGCACAAATTGGCTGGTTTTCCCCGTCTGCAAATTTGTGCCAGACCTCCCTTCCAAGGCTTTCCTCAGCTTGTCCCCAGCTCTTGACTCTGTCTCCCACACTCGTTCAGAGGTACCAGTGCCATACCCCCGAGTTTCTCACCTCAGAGTGATGCTGAGAATATGCAGTGCCCAGCACCAGCCTCTGCTCTGTCTGTGATGCTGAGGAGCCCAGGGCTACTTGAAGTTGTTAGAAGGACATCTTGGCTTCTGGCCAGTAATATGGAGCTGCTCTCTCCTCCTTCCCTACTCAGCAGTGCTGAGCACTCAGCCTGGAGAATAGGGAGAAGGCAGCTCATGGCCCATGTCTCTGACATAAACACCAGCGTCCCAGGGAGAACCAGGTGTCTTTCTGACACTTCACAACTAAGCTGTGAACAAGGAGTGAATCAGGAAGCTCAGTAAATCTGGGTTCACGTCCAGGACACAGAGGAGGAGGAACCCCTGAGTTGTCAGTGATTCAGCAGTCTTGCTGACATTGCATGAATGAGTGAGGGGTGGAGGTCTGTGTGTTTGTGATTGGGGTCAGCAGGCCAATCCAGCAGCTTTTCCAAACCGTGTGTTAGCACAGCTTTCCCGTGAATGTGCTATTCCTAGGGCTCTCATTGCAGGCACACCCTAGGCATCAGAGACTGTTCTGATCCAAACCAGAACTTTTTGGATTACAGGCTAAACTAAGCCTTGAGCCAATGATGGCTTGAGCTGGCTGTCAAGCACTGAGGATTGTCCCTGCAGGAATCCTCCTCTGGGCTGGTATTTGGGGTTCTCTCCACTCCCCAGCTGTGAGTCTGATGTTGTTTACAAGGCCTCATAAAGGGCAGCCTGGGGCTCCCTCCCACACTGGTGCATGTTTCTTCCTGCAGATGGAAAGTCCATTTCCACAGATGTGATTGTGCTGGGCCGGACAAATCTCCTCATTCCTTCCAGCCAGCCCCATCACTCCGGGGTGTACGTCTGCCGAGCCAACAAACCCCAAACCAGGCAGTTTGTTACCGCCGCAGCTGAGCTCCGTGTCCTCGGTGAGTAGAGAACAGGCAAATTCTCAGGTAGAAATGCTGACTAGGTTGCTGTGGATTGGATGGTCCAACATCCGGCAGATCCCCAAGGGTTGTGGCCTTTGTGGCCTGTGCTGGTTAAGATGGGAGCCAGGTTAGAGCCAAGAGGGCCGGGTTGGGATAGCTCTCAGTGGGAGTGTCACCTCTTGGAGTTTAGTTCCTGGTATTTACTGAACCATTTTATGCCTTATTCTTGTTCTCCAGGGTTCCCCCTTGGAAATCTCTATCAGCAATTAACTTTCAGTATTGTGGAATCCAGCAGGGAGAACAGCCTAGGATCAGGGAACGCATCACATGATTGATACAGAATTTATTTTTCCTTTTGGACAGAGTCTAAATTAAGCCTCTAGAGTCTGCCTGGCAAATCCTATCTTGTAAGCAAAGCTGCTACTGAATAAAACATAGCACTGAGTGGGGAGGAGAAGGGATTTGCTTTGCTATCTTTTCCTCCTCCTTCCCGCATTAATTTGTCCTCTCTCCTCCCAGCTACTCCCAGCATCTCCCAAGCTCCTGAAACCATCTCCCGCACCCGAGCCAGCACGGCCAGGTTTGTGTGCAAGGCAGAGGGAGAGCCAGCCCCCACCATCCACTGGCTGAAGAATGGGGAGCCCATCCTCTCCAACGGGCGCGTGAAGGTGCAGAGCAGCGGCAGCCTTGTCATCAACCAGATTGGCCTGGAGGATGCTGGCTACTACCAGTGCATGGCTGAGAACAGCCTGGGCATGGCCTGTGCCACTGCCAAACTCTCGGTGATCGTGCGGGAGGGTTTGCCCAGTGCTCCCAAGAAGGTGTCGGCTGTGTCCCTCTCCAGCACCACCGTTCTCGTGTCCTGGGAGCGACCGGAGTACAACAGCGAGCAGATCATTGGCTTCTCCTTGCACTACCAGCGGGCTGTGGGTAGGTGTCACCTTCCTGAGCAGCACAGCTGTGTCAAAGGTACAAGGCACAGGTTGACCTTCTTTCCCAGCTAGTGACAAGTGTGAGGCAATTGCCTTTTCATTGCAGGTAAAGGAATTTTCTTGTGGAGTCAGCATCCGCCGGTGACAGTGCCTGTGGATTAGCCAATATATTCTAACTTGTTGATTGGCAGTAGTGTGTCCACGTAGCTGAGTTGTCTGGATTCTATGGGACCAGCCACTGCTGATTTTATACATATTGATTTTGTATGCATAGAGTGGGATTACTAACAGTGGTATTGACCAGCTGCATTGTGTACAGGGGGAATCGCTAAATTATCCACACCCAGAATATGCAGTGAGGCACTTGGCTCTCTTGGGGTCTGTCTTCCCAAACAGCCAGCAAGCCAGTGCTCCTGCTGAACTGTTGCCAGAGCTCCTCTGAAAATTAAGCTGGTAACTGCAGCTGCTTCAGCATGGATTAAGGAGTTTGAGTCAAAATGGAGACATTAACATTGAGGCATTGGAGTTTCTGCCCAAAGAAATCGTGTAAGAGATGAGGCTGTGCAGGTGCTGGGGAAATTGGAGAAGATATAGTGATTTTTAAAGTGGATTTAGTCTGTGGACCTTGTAAAGTAAGTGACTTTTTGAGGAGTGTCTTGGCAGTTCGCTGACCTGCTGATCAGTGTTTCCTTGGCTCTAGGAACAGATAATGTGGAATACCAGTTTGCTGTCAATAACGACACCACTGAGCTGCAAGTCAAGGACCTGGAACCCAACACCAACTATGTCTTCTACGTGGTTGCATATTCCCATCTTGGAGCCAGCCGGACATCCTCTTCTATCGTTGTCCAGACCCTGGAGGACGGTGCGTTGAATTAGATGGGTACTGGTGCCTGGAAAATGTTCCTGGCCTGGTTCATGGTGAGCACTGAATGTGCTATGGAGAGTAGTAGCAGCTCCTAGAAACCTAAATCTGCACCTTGGTCTCATCATCAGCTTGGGTGATAAAGGTTATGTAAATAACCTGGCTGATGGTGGGGCCCATGAAAATCCTTCGGGAGTTGCAGTCAGCTCCTAAGGGCTTTCACCTAACCCGTGTGATATTGCTCCAGGCTTGACTCTGGGCCAGACTGGATTTTAACTCAGAAGACACATCTATTGAAATTTTTAAGGGTGGAAGCAGTCTTGAGGTCAGATCCCATAAGAGCCAGTAGTTTGTGTCAATATTACCATTTATCACATAGCATGTTGTGAGCATAAAGGCAGAGTGCCAGAAGCACAGCTGCCCAACGGGAGGCCATGCACAGCTTTCGGCAGGCTGCAGGACAGAGGCAAGCAGAGATGGTTTTGGCAGACCTCGTGTGCATTATGTGCTTTTAATGCTCCTGACGTAGTGACCTGCGTGGTCCCATGTGTGTGTCTGAAGCCTGAAAGACTGAGTTGAAAGCATGAAAGCTGCCTGCAGCCCAGAGCTGTGGTTCTCAATGGAATGAGGATTCCCAGGCTGCAGTTCGGATCTGTGAGCCGTTTGCTTTCGTGTCTCCTTTGTGCCCTACAGTACAGCACAGGCTGAGAGCTGATGTGTGCCCCCCTGCCCAGTTTGCCCTAGACATGGGTTCCTTGGAGCAGTGTGGCTGGGGCCAGCAGGCTCTGGTCAGCCTGAAAGTGGAACAGTTCATCATCTCCCCTCCCCAGACACCCCTGATGGGCTGTGGGGTGTTGGTTCCCCCGGGACACCAAGTCACCAGTGGCTGTGGCAGAGCCAAGGTAGTGGCCTCCAACCAGCTCAGAGAGCTGCCAGAGATGTGTTGAGGTCTTGCTCTGGTCTTTGCTGACTTCTCTTGGTTCTTTATCCAGTTCCTAGTGCAGCCCCTCAGCTGTCCCTGTCGAGCATGACTCCTGGTGACATCCGTGTGATGTGGCTGCCTCCTCCTCCCGAGCTGAGTAATGGCAAGATAACCAAGTACAAGATCGACTACTGCACCCTCAAGGAAGGTGAGGGAAACACTACTGGGGAGTTGTGTCCTCTTCTCCAGTGGTGTTAATAGCATGTGATGTGGAGGGGAGGTGGTGCAAGGCTGAAAATAGAGGCACCCCTTCTATCCAAGGGAGGAGAACTCTCATAGCCTGACTCTGTCTGGTGGTCATGGCAGTGCTACTCACACCACCTCGAGGTGTCTTTTCCTGTGATTGTGGAGGAGCTGTGTCCCCAGGAGAATGGCCTGACCCATGTTTGTGCTGTCCCAGGAATGTCTGCATGAGCAGCCCTTCACTGCCATCTGCACTGTGTGTGTTTTGGCGGAAGAGCTTTATGCTGCTTGGGGAAGAGGGGTAAATGCTTTCAATTTCCTTAAAATGGAGTCTAATCAAAGTGGTCCTTGTGGAAAAAAAACCAAATATCCTGGCCAGGTTGTGTTACTCTATTGCCGAGTTTTATCCAATTTATTTACTTTGTCAGACACGCTAAGCAGGGTTCAGCAGGGATGGTAACATTTACCTCTGCTGGATGTGGCTGTTCCAATTCCACGTGTGCTTGCTTTGCAAATCCTTCTGGGTATTTGCTCTTAAAACTGTCAAAGCTCTGCAGCTTCTCACTTCCCAGGGTCATGATTCTTCCTGAGAGGGGGATGCGAGTGTGATGAGGTGCTGGACATGTTCCCATGTATTTGAGCTGGATTAGTAGTCTGTGCTGTGACTCCTGGCTCTGGTTCTTTTGCCTTGAGCCTGCACATGGCTCAGTGGCATCGTAAAACCTTGGAAACACTTGCAATCCAGGGATCACACTCAGCAGTACGCTGTTACATAGCATGGACAGCGCTCCTGACTGAGTTAACGCCAAAGGAATCTGAAATCAAGACCTCCGCATACTCTGAACAGACTGCATGAATCTTCAGCAAAACCAGTTAGTTGATACACTGAAAATCCCAGGCTACTCTCAGTTTAGATTTCCTGTTACCTCCCTTATGAACTTGGGTGGGCTGAAGAGGGAGCAGTAAAACCTCTGTCTGGTGTGGATGAGGGTGTGAATTTTGCAGAAAGGGCTGCTGGACAGTTCTGGCTCACATTAAGGTGAGGGTTTAAGTACAGCAGTGAGAAGCATTGGAACATCCCATCAGCTCCCATTAGCTGTGTTCATGTCCCACCATCACGTCATCAGAGCAAGGTTTCTGACAGCTCCCTCTGGGCAGGCTCTGTGGTGCTAAGGCAACCTGCAGTTTGGAACGTGATGAAGGGAATTGTCAGTCAGAGTATCAGCTCTGCCCAGCCTTTAGTTCTGTTTTTCCTGGTGGCATAAGACTGCTCTGGGCAAAGCCAAGCCAGCCCAGGCTGTGCAGACCACAAGGGGGTAACAAGGCTTGTGGTTGCTCAGCTGTACTTCCCTTTGGCTGGGAAATCCCTGTTTTCAGTGGTGTCCCCTTGGTTCCAGCAGATCAGGTCACCTCCATTGAAGTGGGTGGAAATGAGACCCAGATCACGCTCTACTCGCTCCATCCCAACAAAGTATACAAAGTTCGGATTGCAGCCAGCACCAGTGTGGGATACGGGGCCCCTTCCGAGTGGACCCAGCATCGGACTCCTGACAGAGACAACCAGACACATGGTAGGAGGCTGGGGAATGCCTGGGATTTGGGGCAGGGTGTGGGGAACTTAAGGCATTTTCAGAGATACTTGCTTTCCTTTGGGTATTACAACCATTGGTTTTTGTCAGACCAAAGTGCTCACCTTTACCTTGCTGCTCAGCAGCCCCTGTACATCTCACTGCTTGCCTGGGCAGTGGGGCTTTGCACCCTCCATGTGCAGCTGTGAAAGTTCTGTTTGTTTGCTTGCTTTTTTTTTTTAAGAACTCCAGATCCCGATATTATGACATTTGGGAGTGAATAGACAATTCTGCCAAACAGAAATGAGCCCATGCCAGACTCCAGTAGTGGTTAAAGATGGTGATACCTCAGAATACATTGGGAAACCCCCATAGTGGCTTTGTGACATTCTTGTTTCCCGTATCACCCAGCTGGGAAAGTCAGTGGTAGAGTGTGACTGTCCCACTCTCCACTGTCAGGGAGTGGAGGCATCCCACTCAGGACAGCCTTTTCCTCACACTCTTCCCCCACTACTGAGGACAGGGAGGATTCAGTAGACCAGGGAAATGGAGTCATGTGGCTGAATGTTTTTCTCTTTTCTTCTTTCAGTCCCATTTGCCCCAACAGAATTAAAAGTCCGAGCGAAGATGGAGTCTCTCTTGATAACGTGGCAGCCTCCAGCCAACCATGCCCAGATATCTGGATACAAGCTCTACTACAGAGAGGTGGGCCCGGAGGAGTCCAGTGATGAGAGCCCTTTGGATGGTGCTGAAGATGAGAGCTGGGATGTAGGACCCATAAAACTAAAGAAGAAAGTGAAGCAGTATGAGCTGACTCGACTAGGTTAGCTGGCTGCATCTTCCTGGCATTTGGTGTGGAAACCCAGGGCCTGTCTCTTGCACTTAGTAGCATCCCAGGATGCTCCCAAGAGGCTCAGTTGTTTGCTTGGCTGGAGATACATAGGGCCAGGACCATCTGAGGTTTTTTAAGAGCATCCAAAATCCTTTCTGGAGTGGGGCTCTTGAGGCTTGTGTTGAGCAGTATCAAAAGCACAGAAATTTCTGATGCCAATTAAGCAGGGATTTTAACCAAGGGTTACCAATATACTTAGTATATGCTAACAAGTGGTTCTTAATTAATTAGTTTTTTTATTGTGTCACGATAAAGAGTGCCGAGATTGAAATCTCCAGTCAGTACAATGGTCTCTCCTTCCCGGTCTGTTTCTAAGGAGCTCCATAATTGCGTGGTGCTTGAAATCTCTCTGTATTAAAGCACAGAGACGGGATAATTCCCAGCATACTAATTTTAGCCCATTATTCTCCTCTACCTCCCACTAAGGGAAAAGGGATGGAAGAGTGAGTGTCCATGACTGGAGAACATCTGAACAGCAGTGAGACCTGCCTGCCTGGCTCACTGAGCTTGGCATTTCCCACAAGGGATTATGTTCCTAACATCTGATTGTATTAATTAATTGATTTGCCCATTGATACAGGATGGAGAGAGAAGAGAGTCATGGCAGATGCATCCTTGAAAGAGGATTTCTGCTTCCTAGAGTTCTTCCGTCCCCCACTTTATGCTTCATCCCTGTTACTGCCCAGTGAGTGGAAACTGTAGAGTGCATGTGTGTCATGCTGGTTTATCTCACACTTGTAGCATATATATTATGCACAGTGTAAAGGTCAGTCTGCAGCACCTGGAAGGACTGTTCGTGCCATCTCTAAGTGGTTTCCCAGCTCTGTCTCAGCCATCTTGCCACTGAGAGTGTTAATAGTGATGAGTTTCTCTGAAGAATTTGGGTCTGTAATTATTGCGCAGAGGAAACCACATGTAAACATCATCACTTGCTGCTCCAACCACTGGCAAGTCAGTCGGTGAAGGGGCTCAGAGTGGGCTGAATTGGTTCCAAATGCTCTGGCATGATGATGCTGAGAAGGCTGCTTGTTCTCCGGTAATTACTTCCTTGAATTTGGGCATCTGTCAAGCCCTAATGGTTTCCGTATGATTTGGCAGCTGTGTATCGGCTATCGCTGTGTCAGGAGCGCAGTCTCGGGTTTCTCCCAGCCCAGGATGTTCCCTCTGCTCCTCTCATGCTGTTGAATGATGTGCTCCTGCACGCATACAGTAAAGGAAGGGGTCAGGAATCTGAGGAAGGCAGGGGGTGTACACATGAAACAAGGAGTGGTTGGGATTTAGAAGGGTTTAGTTTTATGGCGCAGAACTGCCCTGTGCAGGTACTTAGGACTGCAGCTTGTAGGTAGAGCAGGTAGTGGTCTCAGGAAGGACTGGCAGCCCTAATGTGATCTGGGCTGATGGGGAATTAGCTGGGGGGATTTCCCAGCTCATGGATATCTGCCTGGAAAGCACAGCACTGGGAACCTCTCCTAAGATCCATCTGTAAAGACAAATAACACTGTCTCTTGGGATTACCTACAATGGTCATTGAGTCCAACTGCCTGGGTACCTCAGTGCTGACCAAAAATTAAAGCAAATTCTGTCCAAATGTCTTTTAAACACTGACAGGCTTGGGGTATCGACCACCTCTCTAGGAAGCCTGTTCTGGTGTTTGAAGTGGTGTCAGGAAATCCCAGCTTGGGCACTGGGAATAACAGGCTGAGCTCAGATGTGGTGCATTCCGTGTCAGTACAGACAAGGTCCAGAGCGGTCACTACACGTCCCTTGGCTCCACAGCTCCGTAGTGTCACTGAAGCCAACATTCTGCCCCTTGTCTTGGTTTGAAACAGAAGACTTCTCCCATCTCGTGCTAATCTCTGGAGCAAACCGTGTCTCCTTAGAATGGCTTCGTTAATGGTACCTTGTGTCTTACCTGAGAGGTGTGTGCTGCAGTCCTGTGAGAGAGGTAGGCAGCTGGTTAAGGGGACATAGGAAATCCAGCAATTTCATGAGTCCACAAAATCAGAAGGAAGCTTTCCTGAATCGCCAGGAGGACTTTTCCCTGAAAAATTCTTAGTGACTTCCATCAATGTTCTAGCACTTAGTCTCTTGGATGTGCAACTACCAGGGCCATAATTTATGTGAAAAATAAATGGCAGGGATCTGATCCTGTCTTCCACATTCCCATGAAGGAAGATTGCATTCCTCTGGAAGTAATGCTCTTGAAATCAGGGTGTTTTCCCACTTAAAGGAAAGTATGGCTTATGGCACCTGGCCAATATGAACACCTTGAAACGCTGAGTGAAGCAACGTATTTAGCATATTGGATATATTATGATGCCATCCAGATTAGTGATTTGAAATGATCTGGTCTAGATTATTCTGCTTATATTTAATGTATGATGGAATGCAGTGAAAGACATCTGTTTTCATGCTGCCTACCAGCTTCTTGACAGCTTGATAGAGTTTTATGTCTGCCTGTTCTATGAGCTTGAACATCTGGGCCTGTGTATAAAAGTTGAAGCCAATCGTCTGACTGAGAAATCCAAAATACCCCTATTTTCAGGATGTGAGGTGCTTGATCTTGTAGTCAAGCTCCCCTGGCATCACGTGTAAGCAGCTGCTGTATTGGTCCTGCCCAGGGATGGAGATGGAGGACTTGACCTTTTCTTCACTCTGTTCTACAACAGGAGCTGCCCACAGCTGCATTGCATCTGTGAGCTTTTCCTCATTGTTTTGGATCGCACTGTCCATGATGTGCTCGTGTCCTAGTGAAGCCCAGCCCAAAGCTCAGGCAGAAGGAGAGTGTGGTCCTGGCAAGAGATGGGCTGGGGGTTCTTTGTTCCCCTGAGCCTGTGGTCCCGGCCCTTTGGAGGTTGAGTGCCCCTAGGTCTTATCCCCCTTGTGTGGGTTCAAAACATTCTTCTGTGGCAGGAGAGTGTGGAAATGCAGATCAGGCTGTCTTGGAGGCAGACAAAACTCTGTTTGCTTTTGGGATTCTTTGGGGGAGAAAAATGTGGCTGAACTGTTTTTTATTCTGAGCGTGAGCATTTGTTGTGGAGCAGAGAAAGCCTTTGGTAATTGGTACCATCAGCCTCTGGGAGTGTAATCAGGGCAGTAATAATAAAATTGGCATCAATAAGAAAGGTTTCATTCTGCTTATGTTGTCTGGCAAAGAGAGCAGTGATCTGTGAGGGCAGGGAATGAAGAGGCATGTCCCAAATTAACAAACTTCATCAATGTGCTGCAGCCAAGGCAACAAAAGGCAGTGTGGACTGCTCTGGCTGAGCTCCTGAAGGGACTGGCTTTAGGGAGTGTCTTCTTTGAGAACTTTATATCTCCCAGGTTGTTTCTTTGATTAAACATCTCCATTAAAAAACCCCTCAGATGCTACAGCAGAGGAGCATTTCAGCTGATGAAAGGCTGGAGGAAAAGAGGGAAGTGGATTTTGGACCAGGGCAGCACGGCTTGGAGACAGAGCGCCCTGTCCTGCAGCTCAGTTTGAGATTCCCCACAGTGCAAGGCTCTCTGATGGGAAGAGTGTGCAATGAGGACCCTCAAGTTTTTGGTGTGGGTTTTCTGTGCACTGTTGCTTTTCTAATTGCAAATTGGGAAGCTCTACTGTGGAGGCAAAATAGACACCATACAATAAAGGCTGCCAGTGGCTTAATAGGGCGTTTGAGAAATTGCTGGAAGGAAGATCCTCACAGCAGTGAATAAATCAGAAAGGACTTCAGAAACAGGAGGTGCATTTTGGGGGAGGAGAGAATGTCCTCAGTCCTCAGGAATAAACAGCGCAGTGCAGTGCAATCACTTCCATGGTGGAGAAAGTAGTCAGCGTGTGTAGGTTTCTTTAGTAGTTTGCAAGGGAGGAAGATCTAGAGATCCTGAGTAGATGTGCTGCAGGCCAGGACACTGGTCAACCCTCGAGGGCTGGGGCAAGTCCATTTCCTGCTGATAATTTCTGTCAAAAGTAAGGGGAGAACCAAAGAGCAGCTGTGTGGATAACATACACCAGCTGTGAGACAGTATTTGTGTGTGGGAAGCCTGTAAGTGGAAGGGGGACTTCCTGCTGTAATTTAGGTATTAGGTGATATTTATTTAGATATCAGGTAACAAATGTATTTATTGTGTTCAAGCTACTTTCTTGGATGGTGACAAAAGCTGGTGGGATCAAAGAAAACATGTCTGACTGGGGAAAGTTGGTGACAAAAATAACCCAAGGTAAACCCTGATTGATTTTTCCAGCTCCTGGGAAACTGTATGAGGTGAAGCTGGTGGCATTCAATAAGCATGAAGATGGCTACGCGGCTGTTTGGAAGGGCAAAACAGAAAAGGCACCTGTGACAGCAGTAGGTGAGAAGTGCCCTTCAATTGTTGTCTGTCTCTTCTGCTTGGCACATGGCTTCAGAGGAGGGGTAAGAGGGGTAACAGAAGATGAATTTCAAAAAGGACAATACCAAAATAGGGAAGGTCATAACATAAGGGAACTTCCTTTGACAGTCATTGCAAAATGCATTGGAGGAATTTGGAAGGAGAGAAAGGAGCAAAATATCCCCCTTCGCATTAGGGTTGTTCTTCTACTGGTGTGAGTGACACTGCTGTCATGTACATCTCCACTTCTCTTTTTGTGCTGCACCGTAGATCCCCCTGTGCAGAAGGGGCCTCCGCTGCCTCCAGTCCAAGTCTATGCAGAGTCCAACAGCTCAACCTCCATATGGCTCCGCTGGAAGAAACCTGACTTCACAACAGTCAAAATAGTCAACTACACTGTGCGCTTCAGCCCCTGGGGCCTGAAAAACGCCTCTCTTGTGACGTACTACACCAGGTAAAGAGGGGTGCCAAGGGTTCATCTGCCATGTGTTGTTCATGGCAGGAATGAACATGGGGCAGGAGGAAGCTGCATGGAATTTCCAGAACTTAGCAAAATCCTGGATGTTTCATATGCTTGGAATATCTGCTATGGTCACAGATAATGTTCAGAACTGCTGAGATGTGGCAGTTCTTGGGACTTGTCTTGACTTGAATACCAAGGAATTGTTTACTGGTCTCTGCATCTTTTATTGCTGTGGTTGGACCTTACACACTTGTTAACAACCGGATACAATTACGCATTCACGATTTGTGAGATGGTCCTCACAAATTTGGTCTACAAATTGCTAGAGTTTAAACAGTTTTAGTAATTTGGGGATGTATTGTACATCTGAATACTCATGTCCATTTTTAGTCTCTAACCAGGCTGTTTTCAACTTTTCCCTGCAAGTACATCAGAAATGGTCTTGGAGACTGGGAACTGCTTTACTCTGTCCCTGGGAGCTGAGTGTTCTTGCATTCACATGGCTGCAGGAGCTTTAGGTGGAAAATCAAATACTGTCAGAGTTAGGATGATCTCTTGGAGTGTTCCTGGTGAGGTGTCAAGGTGACATGGGAGAACCCTCAGGTGTTCATGGCCTCATGCTGTGTCCTCTCTCTCCAGCTCAGATGAAGACATTCTCATTAGTGGGCTGAAGCCCTACACCAGGTATGAGTTTGCTGTGCAGTCCAATGGTGTTGGCATTGACGGGCCCTTCGGCAGCGTGGTGGAACGCTTCACCCTGCCTGACCGTGAGTGTTTATGGGAACCAAATCCTCATTTCTCCTGGCTTTCCTTGAGTCTCTATCAGATCTCTCCTAATGTGCCCCTGAGAGATGTGATCTTAGACTCTGTCTAAGTTCTGATGGCCTTGAGTACATGCTGGGAGGCCCTCTGGGGGCAAATGCTCTACTCCTCTTCTGCCGCTCAGGCTGGGTCTTTATTTGTCTCTGCCAGGCCCCTCCACTCCTCCGTCTGACCTGCGGCTGCACCCTCTCAACCCCTACGCTGTTCAGGTGCACTGGTGCCCACCTGTGGAGCCCAATGGCATCATTGTGGAGTATCTCATCCTGTACAATGCCAACAATACGCAGCCAGATGACATGTGGACCTTGCTGACACGAGAAGGTGAGCCTCTTCCAGGTACCGTAACACCCCAGAGTCCTCCTGCCTCCTCCCCTGCCTCTGTAGCCCTGGTTGCTCAGTCCTGCTGCCTTGATTTCTGCCTCACTTTGAGCACAGACAAGTATTCAAGAGCTCATCCTGCCAGTTTTCTTGAAGCATATGCTGGGCCCGGTCATAGCGGAGAGTCCAGGGACATGGCTGCTGAGAGACAGGAAATCATACATGTCTGGGGCTGAAATAGCCATTATCATCCAGGAAATATCCCAGAGATACAGGCTGGCAGCCGGTTATTCCTAGAGAAACATGTGCCAGCAGCATCTGTATTGTCGGATCTGTAAGCAGAAAGTTCATTATTACTGAAGAGGTGTATGAAATGCACAAAAATGTCACAAAATCCCTCACTTCTGAGGATCCAGCAATTCCACAGCTGCTTTGCTGCAGCATCTGAATACTCTTGAAACAGCACATTTTAAACCTCTTTTGGTTTGCTTTTGGTCAGGAAACATCTTCAGCACTGAAGTGCATGGCCTGGAAAGTGATACCAGGTACTTCTTCAAGATGGGAGCAAAGACAGTGGTGGGATCCGGTCCCTATTCCAACGTTAAGGATGTGCACACCCTCCGGGAGAAGCTGTCTGGTATGAATTCCACCCTTACCCCAGGGCATTGGGGAGACGGTGATTTGTCAGCAGTGACATTTCTGTTTGCCAAGCAATTGCCTGGTGTCGCTGTGTAGGATGTGAGATAGGATTCTCTGCAGGGCAGTGCAGAGGATCACAGCAGAGCCCTCAGTTGTGCAGATTCAGAACCCATCCCACAGCCAAACTTCATCTCTTCCCCATCCTGATTCATCTGGAAGGGCATGTGCAACCCGCATCTTGCTGTAGCGTGACATTAATGAATATGCATAGATGCCAGTTTGCTTTAAGTTGCTCTAAATTGCTACTGCCAAGGAATCTTACTGGTTTTTGTGTATAGAATCAGAACCATAGAACAGTTGGGTTAGAAGGACCTTTTAAACCTGTTTGTTTTAGTACAGCTGGTGCTTCTCTGAACATGAGAAACTTTGTACCTTCTTCCCGCTAGCAGCTGAAATAATGTGGCTGTCCTTCCTTGCCCTCCTAGATGTCCTGGATATCCACTCTGTGACGGGGATCATCGTGGGAGTGTGCCTGGGGCTGCTCTGCATTCTCTTCTGCATGTGCGCCAGCTTCCGCAACAGCAAGCACAGGTGGGTGTCACCTCAGGTAAAGGAAGCTGCTGTGGAAGGAGACAAAAACACTGTGAGCTGTATGCCCTGTTCAGCTGGGCTGCTTGGCATGCAGTGTAGAACACAGTTAATGCACAACTTGGATCTGTGGATGGATAAGGAGCATATTTAGTATAATTTTTTCACTGATTTATTTTCTCAGTAGTTTCTCTTCAAATTGCATTCTTAGACTAGTAGGGGTTTTTTTTAGAGAGAGAAAATGCCCAAGAAAATGGAAGAACCAGTTTATTACCTGTGTCTGTTAGTGTGGGTAGTATTTTGCTTCTGAGATTGCACAGCTCTAAGGATGTTTGGAAATGGTTTGTTAACTTCCAGCTGAGAAAATGATGAAAAACTTCCCAGTGAGTGACAGGCTGGGTTAAGGAGGATTGGACGCAGCCCAAAGCCCCCTGCTATCCCAGGGGTCTGAATCCAGCCACAAGCATTTGGAAAGACCATGAGCAGAAAACAGCTTAGTTGTTCAGATGAGCTTTGAGCTCACAGCAGATTTCAGGACTAGGAACAAGCAGCTTCTGAAGTCTCATCCTAATGTGGCCACTGAACTTTTCTGTCCTGTTGCATCTCTAACCTGTAAAGCAGAGGTGACAGGAGTGACACAGCTCCCCATGGGCCAGGGTTGGTAAGCACCTGCTCCTGCTGGAACTCAGGGTGTCTCCTGCCCTTGGGGTTTGCTGGCAAAGGGAGAGCTTTGCATCCCGCAGTGGGATTTGTCTGAGTTTTGGCATTAACCAAGGTGGTGCAGAGATGTATCTGCAGTGAAAGGTGTTTGAGTGGGATGTGGATAAAGAATATCCCCAGGAGTGGCAGGGCAGGGCTTGTGCCTAGTCGCTTCCACAAGGACCAGCTGAGATGTGAACTCTCGCTCGTTTTCCCTCAGGGAGGCCCTACCAGGCGTGGATTCCCAGGCTGCTGGCAACCACACATACTACCACCGGAGCAGGCAAGGGGTGGCCTCTCCCAGTGCCACCTTGGACTCACATGAGCTCGAGTCCCTCATGTCCCCGCTCCCGGAGGATGCGCCCTTGCCCCTGGGGGACATCACAGAGCTGACAGAAGTGCACAGCCTCATCCACAAGAGCCTCCCTGAGGACATCGTTCATGGGAAGAGGAAGGTAAGGACCCATGCACGTGGTGACGGGGTTTCCACCCTTGGCCAGAGCCTTTGTTTGGTGTGTGGCTGCTGGGAATCCTGTCCTGGCTCTGCAGTGTCAGCAGTCTTGGCTGCAGGCTGGTGCTAGGCAGTCACACATTTCTTCTCTCTGTAGAACTTGACTGGGTCAGCCTTGGCTGTTGGATATAATTTGGGATCCCTGTGCCATCTACCACCCCTTTCCATCTCGTGGGACAGTGACCCCTCAGTCTGAGAAGCTGCTGCCAGACTTGGTGCTGCAGAAAGCTGTGGTATTCCTGTTGCTGTGGTGTGTGGATGGTGGGAGGAAGTGTGAGGTCTAGAGCAGACACATGGCCTTCCAGGATTCTCTTTTGCTTGGACTAAAAGGAGCTGTCTCCATAAATAGTGTGATCACTGGAATACTCTTGAAGATAAACAAGAAGTGAAATTGTGGGGGTTTTGTGAACCTTATTTTTTGAAGTAGTCTTTTCCTGCCCTGCTTGGTTTGTGTGACACTGCATTGTCTTTCATTCCTCCCTGTCTGTTTCCTCTTTCAAGCTTGCCTGAAACATTTCATTCCATTAGGGAACCTTTAATTGGCCTAATTTAGTTAATCAGTTTATGTCTCTCTTTGTAGCCCTGGGAGAGCATGTAAAGTAATTAGGAGGTTCAGTAAAACAAATGCATTGTGAGCATGTGGGATTTCACATATGCATCAATGATGTGCTCGTGTGTCACTGGAGGGAAGGTGAGTTCAGGTACCTGGCTGACCACGAGCCCTGTCCGTGCTGCTAGAGGCAGTGCAGATGTGATCTTTTGGAAACACAAAGTCTTCTGCTGCCTTTAGTAGCTTGTGAGCTGAAGCCATCCCGTGCCTGTGGCCATCCCTGCATGCTGTGGCAGATCAGCGCTCAGCTGAAGGAGAGGCTGTTTGTTTGCAGCCAAGCCACATCTATGGATTTTGGTGGAATGTGACTGCCTGTCTGGATCCAAGCCAAAGAGTGTGAGGAATTTCCTACGGCTCTTTCAGTTAAATAAGGAACAAATGTTTTCAGTGATGGGGACTTACCCCTGAGAACAGGTCAGGGTCAGAGGAAGTTCCCTTCTTTGTGAGGCCTTTCTGGAGGCAGCATATCCAGATCTCTCTTCCAGAGCAGCAATCCTGCCTGTAAGGGCTTACACCAAGAGTTGTATATGTGCAAAGCAGGGGCTGGAGAGGACAGTGCCAAGGCCTGACCCCTCGAGGCTCAGCCTGAGAACTTGGGGCCCTCAGAGTGGGCAGTGCCCAGCAGCAGAGTTACAGTCACAGACCAAAGCTTTGGGGAGACAGACAATTCTGGCTGTAGGGTCTCCATAATTGGATGGGGAAAGGCCATTGAGAGATAAATTCACTGAGGATTTTTTTTTTTTTTTTTTTTTTAATGGATGTGGATTGGGAAGCAAGGGTCACTGGGAAGCAGCCACCCAGGGAGCAGCGTTGTCATCCATGCCGACCAGGAGGGTGACCTGGCAGGTGGAGGAGATCGAGTGGTGGTCGGGAGCAACAGGCTGTTGTTGCTGGGAGCGGGCACTGGAGGGAGATGTACTCCCACGCAGGAGACCCTGCTCCCTGCACTGCCCCGTTCCTGCTGGAAGTGCCACCTGAGCACCATCACTTCCTCTCTGTACTCTGATGTGTATAATCAAGTGTGAAAGGAATATGACCTTTATGCTGCAGTGGCCAAGAGGCTCCATGTCTGGCTGGTGATGTGATGTTACCTGGCTGGGCAGGTCTCAGGTACGTGGCCAGAGTGGTGCACACATACCTGGTGCCCAGTGTGGATGTAAATCAAGTTAGGAGCAGTTGTGAATGTGTGCATCTCCCTACTTATACACAAAATGCCACTAGTCGAGGCTGTGGAGTAGGTGTGGGTGTCCTGTGTGCTGCAAATAGCTTCCCCCAGAATCCACTGAAGCTGGAAACCCCCAGGGACCCTGCCTGGAACAGAGTGTTGTGGGAGCTTTGCACCCTGCAGTGACCAGCTGCCTTTGTTGCCTTCTCTTTTCTTCTCTCATGCTGTGTGAAGTTGGGGCTGTGAAAACCCACGGCAAGGAATGCAAGAGAGCCACAGGAAGGAGAAAATCATAGTGGAAGGCAATTCCTGTCCAGCCTGGCAAGGGGAAGCTCCCCAGGGTGTTCTAGGTCAGATACTGTGACTTGAAGTCCTATTCACTGAAGAGAGGGAATGAGAAATGTCTCAAGGATCCCTTTTGTTTAGCAGCATATCATGTCGCCACAGAGCTGGGGATGTTGGCTGGGACAGACCCTTGGGCTGAAGCTGCTGCCACTGCAGGGCAGGTTTGTGTAGCTGTGGCCTCCAGTTGCCTGCTTGTCCCTCTGTCCTCAGGTTACGCTCCTGAAACCTGGTTTGTGTCGGCTGGTTGGCACTTGCATTGGCTGCTCTGTGCCTGCAGGCTGTTCCCGTGCTGACTCATTACTTATCATTCCATGGATTATTCTTCATTGCTTTTATTCTTGTGGCAGCCTGAGGTTCCAGTTGAGATTGGAGGCTCCATGTTAGATGCAAAGAAGGGACTGTCCTCATGCCATATGGAGTCAGAAGTGACTGAATGTCATTCTGTAGGTGTGGGGACTGGAGAACAGACTGAGGGCAGGAAATCTTGAAAACCCTGAGATTGGAACTGATTTCTGCAAAGAATTGTGGGCAAGGGTTGCAAGATATCCCCTTGATCATTTTCAGGTCAAGATATCAGTTCCTTTGAACTTAGGGCTGTGATTCCTCTTGAGCTGTTACACACAGTGTTGGAGGTGCAGGACGGTGCAAGTGGAAGGTGGGACAGTCCCAGAGGAACCTCCTGGCCCAGCTGTCCCTGCCTGCAGGACAGCAAGGTGCTACTGCAGCCAAGGTGTTGGCACGGGACCCCTCTGCACGGCCACAGCGCCATTAGGCAGTAGTACACTTGGCCATTCAGTGGTCCATTTTCCTTCCTTATGTAAGTTTCCAGTGGTTGCACACAAGGATTTCCAAATACACTGACAAGTGATTTTCCTCTCTTACTCTCTTCCCCTTGCAAGCACCCCCCGGACTGATGCCCTCAGTAGCCCCATTATAAATGACACTGTCGTGCATAGGCTGTGGTGATGCAGCTCTGTCTCCTCTGACAGATGGACTGAGGATGATAAAATGGCTCTGCTCCAGACATCTCTGTCACTGCTGCTTGTGGGCCAAGCAATTTAAAGGGTGGGGGAGAATGTTAAAAAGCATCTGCTTTCCATGGAAGACTTCAGCTTTTCATTGAATGAAGCCAAACCCAAGCATTTTGGCTTGGAAATGTTTGCTGTTGTGCTTCTTTTGAGCTGGAGCCTTCCTTGCTTGCTGCCCTGCTCCTTCTGTGTGGGCCTCCTTCCCACAGAACTGCATTTCCCACAAAACATCCCCGTGACTCGGAGAGCAGAAGCTGTAACACATCAGGGAACTTGGATTTACCCGGGTTGTTTGTCAGTTTTGTGTTGAAATTTTTCTGCGTGGAAAAGAAGTCCCAATGTTTTCAGAGAAGCCTCAGACAAGAGCTGTGCTCCTGGTGACAGTGAGCAGAGACTTCTTTATCTGCTGGGGAGAGGTCTGTGTTGTGTTGCATCCCAGCTGTGGGCAGGGATGTTGCTGTGTTTGCGTGACACGGAGCTTTCCCACTCCCACCCGCTGCTGTTTAGCGACGAATCCCTTCTCTCTGCTGTACCACTCTCAAAAGCTGGGCACATTTGAAATGTCCCCAGCCTCATTTTGCACAGGGCTTCAAGCTACTTTAAATAACCATCCTCAAAAAACAGGGAAGATTTCAAGTTGGACTTTTGCTGTGTGTTCATTCTCAGCTCATATATTTGCATCAAATCATGACTTGTCACCGAGAAGGTAACATGATCTAGGCACGTTTTTACCAGTCGGAGTTTCTGTAAAAAGGCTAAAATGAAAAGCCTTGTTTGCTTTGATAAGGATTTAGCTGTAATGGAAATGTCTTTTATTGGAAGATGTTTTTATTAGTTTTCATTCTTGTGTTTGCAGGGAACCAACAAAGAGATTTTCCCCCCTTTAAATTAGTTTTAGACTGACACTCCTTGCTCCTTGCCTTCAATACTCTGTTGCAAAAACCAAGAGAACATTTCCTTCCTTCAGCCACCCACTAGCTCCCCTTGAGTAAAAAGAAATAGTATCATTTCTTACACCAAAAAATGCTACTTAAAAAAGCAGCAGAGCTTTCAGGCACGCAGGATTTCTTCAGGTCTGTGATGAAAACAGTCCTAGAGTTAATTGCTGCTGCCCAGCCTTGGAGACTAAACTCCAAGAGGGATTTGTCTTTTGCTTTTTTTTCCCCCTCTCAAACATAATGTGCTCGAACAACATGTGGGACACAGGCCATGTTGTGTGGCTGATGGTTTTTTCTGTTTGTTGAAAGTTGCAAACTGGTACAAAACAAGTTTGTTCTTCGTTGCAGCCAATTTCAGCCAGAGCTGAACAGGCTGTTCCCAGAGTCATCAAAACCTATGTAAACATGGCAGATTGACATTTCCGCTAACAGATGGTCCATGGGGGATTGCAGTAGAGCTGCCTGTTTCTTTCCACTTTTTTTGGTATTCACAAGATGCCTGCAAGAAGGTTTTCGAGTTTGCTCTGTGTGTGTGTCTGCATATGATGCTCGGATCTCTCTGATGGCAAATATGCATGCAGGCATCTCTAACAGGACACACATTTGGTGCATGTGTGCAGATTTGTGTAGGTTCAGTGCTGAAATTTGCTCAGTATTTGCTCAGTAACGTATGTTCCTTGGAAGAGGCACAGAAGCCATCAGTCAGGGATGTAGCTGCAGAAAGCCTTTCAGATGGCAGCAGAAGCAAATTGAACACGCTCCTTGAGCACTCGCATGTGGAGATATTCCTTATTGTGAGCTCTCTCTGATCGCTTGGTTGATTTCTCGCTATTAAAGCGTAGTTTAATGGTTGTCCACTTAGAAACAGAGCAATTAGGGAAGGCTTTTGACTCAGAATATATTGTTGAGGATTGCAGAGAGAGAAATGGAAAAGACACTGCCTCAAGCATCCACATCTAAATTAGCAAATGCTTGACAGTCACAGCACTGGGCTTGGACATCACTGTTCTGCAGGGTGTTGGCATATCAATGAGGTCTTTCACTATTTGTTTGCTAAAAATTTGCTCCTGAGGCAGCAGCAAAGCTCCTGTGACATGGAGGTGGTGCTGGGATGTAACATAGCTCTGCCTTCCACAAGGTGTTGAGCCATTTGGGTGCCTGGGTGAGGGTGGACAGAGGGCTTGGGAGCAACTCTGGCTGCCCTTCACCACACACGCAAGCGCTTCGGTGTCCTTCTGCCAGCCCTGGCAGCACAAGGTACCATTTGCTTCTTGCTAAATAGCTGACTTAGGAATGCCTGGCTCACATACAACATCTGGTCCTGTATTTCTACCTAATTTTCAGCCAGATGGACCGAGACACAAGGAGGTCAAATGACTCACCCAAGGTCAGGCTGATGTCAGAAATCTCCTCGCTGTCTCGGCTGGACTTGCACTACGTTAGCAGTTATTGGAATAGAGTTGGCCTAAGGAGCAGCCACATATGCAGAGCAGGATCCTGGGCTTCTCCTGCTGGCAGTGAGCAGTTGAGGGTCAGTGGGTTTGAATAGACATCCAGTGTATCTTCACCCTACACAGCCATTGTGCTCACACCACCAGTATTCTGTGTGCATGTATGCACTCACTGTTGTCAGATCAGGATTTTCTCCCCTTCTTCTTTGCATCAGCCTCTCTTTTACCCACACAACATGTAACATCTGTGGAACAAGGCCAGAGATAATGGGCCTATGTGGTCCTTAAATCTGAGTGTGTGTGTATGTGTAGATGTATGTGAATACTAGCAAGGCTCAGCTCAGGTACATGCAGGACGGCCCAGTAAAATCAAAACCTGGAAATAGAGTACTTTTCTGCCTGTGAACTAGTAGTCTGAGCTGTTAAATAACTTCAGCTCTTAAAGACACACATTTCCCATACACAGAGGTGTGCATTCAACAGTTTATTGCAAGGGGAAGCTGAAAGAACCCAGAACAAATTGCATTCAGCCCATATAATTTAATTAGATCTACAAACAAGGTAACACTGGTTGCCCAGGGGATTTAAAGCTGAGCTAAGAATTGCTTGGTGGTCTGTTACAAAAAAAAAAAAAATTAAAAAAAAATTAAGGCCCCCAGTTTTGTGCCTCTGTGTTGATGGGGAATGGCAGAGTGTTTTCCCAAGTCCTGGCTTGGTGCAGGAGCTCTTGTCTGTGCTGCAGAGCGAGTGGTTTAGCAGAATCTCCAGCTCTTACTGGAGCACACAAGGCAATGCCCACAGGTGAGGATCCTTCTCCATGCTGTGGAGCATTGCTTGTGCTGAAGCAAAGACTCTGGTATTCAGCTCCAGATTTCCCTGTCCCTTCCCAGCTCAGTGGTATTTTTCAGTAGGCTTGTTCTGCTCTGGGCTGTTGCAGCTTTGCAGGGAGCTGATTCCAGTGGACCTCTAAATGATATCTGTGCTATGATATACCTGTTGGCCTCACAATTTGAGAATCAGTGGAAAGCCCCTTATGCAACCAGTTGTGAACCATCTGGCATCTTTTATCCCTGTGCTCTGCATCAGCCCATGTAACAGCAATAAACCCAGTTCTAAGGCAGTGGCTGTGTGAGTCCACTGCAGAGCATTTTTATTTTGATGCTATCAGAAGTGTCCTCCACATTTATGGTATTTTCCCAACTTGCACTTTGCTTTTTCAAGCTGCTTCTCATTTCAGATGTATGAGGATAAGGATCTGTGTCTGTGATAACTGGATCTTTTCTCCTCCCACTTTTCCCCTGCAGTCTTCATGGAATAAATCAGCCAACCAGGCCTGGACCAACAGCATCACCAGATACGGGGACACCATCACCAAAGAGCCTCTCTCTGCTGTCAATGGGTCACTGAGGCTCCCTTCCAGCGCAGGGCAGAAGCTTCTCTTACAAGCCCTGGTTTATGATGCTGTGATGGTGGGTGTCTTTGTTGACTTGTGTGTTCTGATGTGGGTTTTCCATTTATGTCTCCATCTCCCTTTCTCCTTTTTGCAGCCCCTTTTTTGTGGGCTTGTTCTTCTGGGATCAGAAGCTCGGTTGTCAGCAGGGTCGTGGCAGTCCTGGTTCTTGAGGATCTGGAGCCAGACACCAGCAGTCTGCTTGGAGTCTTTGCTGTGGCTGTGCAGCAATCAGCCCGAGTGAGTTAGGAGCTGCAGTGCTCAGCACAGTCATTAAGATCTACAGCATGCTTTCCTGACGGAGGGATTGCATTTTTGGCTGTAAAAGGAGTCAAAGATCAAGGGTTGATTTAAACTCCCTTCTCCAAATAGGACAGAGCAATCTTCACTGCACTTGTGTTCTTTATGTGGGTGCATAGACTGGGAGGAAATCCTATTTCTGATATTGCATCATTGGAATAAATATGCACTCCTGTGTTTGGGAGAGTGTACAAGGATTGGGATGTTTTAGCAAAGCAAGCTGACACCTGCTCAGGCTGACTGTGTACCAGAAGATTTCTTTGGTTATTCTTTTAAAAAGTTCATTCACCCCCCAGCAAATACTTCTAAGTAACCTACCTATGTTTCCTTCCTAGACAGTGGTGTGAAAATCAATTATACACACGATGTAATTAAAATTGTGGATAGAGTTAAGACAGTGTTTTACAGCCCAATAACAGGGCAGCATTTACAGCACAGCTTACCCATCAGAGTTTGTCAACAAAAGAGAAAAGTGTTAAAATATGTAAATGATGCTCAAAATTGGCTTCAATGGAAAGCGCAAATTACACAGAAGATATCACTTCCATACTCTGAATTGTCTTCTTGCTGCTACATCACACTCAGCCCAGAATCTGAGCGTTGACTGCCTAGAGAGCTCTTTGTGAGCTTCTACAATAATTTGTCTGTTAAATTATTAAGTGATAATCTCACAAAATGACCTGCTTGTCAGCCAGATTTGTGGAGATCTGTAGCCCAAACTCCATTTAAGCACTGCGGAGCAGAACTTACTGTTTTCTTTCTGAATTAAAGTGCTTGAAATTACACACACTTTTGCAGGCTGTGACCAGGGCTTTAACAAACACACACTTTGTGCATATGTAGCCAAAATTAAATGAGGACAGCGAAGGGAGCCCTGGTATCTATCTCAGAAGCCAGTTTCCTACAGTGCTGCCCACTCAGCCTCTAGAAATCTGGCCCTTAATATGGAAACAGACTGGTGAGATTTGAAAATTGTGGTCTTTGACAGAGGCTTGGAGGAATGGTTGCTCCAGCCTGCCAAGAAACTGTGAGCAAATCACTTCACTCCCTTGGGACTTGCTTTCTCAAACGTAAAATAGAAATAATGATTCTGAGGTGATTTGAGTTGCTTGTTAAGACTTAAGCCCTGAGAAACATATCAAGATAATGCTTAATAGAGGCATGTGTACATCCCATTGCACTCAGTGGGATTAAAAATAAATATATTTCAGTGCTCGGTTTGGTCACCGCCTCAATTATCTGAATTTCACTTACTTTACCTTTTTTTTTTTTTTTTTTTTAATTTCCCCCGTGTTTGATAACAGAATGAGGCAAAGAAAAGCCACCTGCCAGCCAGCCTCCACCAAGTAGAGGCAGACGTCATTGTCCATTCTGATTTTTCAGCCTCTGACAGAGACTATGACTCCAAGCTGCACACCCTGGAGAGTGAAGAGACAGAAATCGAGGACCAGGAGCCTGAAGAGCTCCCCTTGGGAGAGCTGGCTCTTCCCATCTTTCCCAGTTCCCAGCAGGACACTGGCCGAGTGTTGGTAGACTGCATGGACAATTTGGAGACTGAGGCCCAGGCTGAGCTGCTCTGTACCGACACAAAGACTGACAAACCAGGGGCTGTTTGCACCCATGGGCTCACCAATGGCTTCCACAGGCATGGGGAAAGTCTGGATTCAGTGGAGAGTGGAGGTTCAGACTCCATCCAGGAAGGCAGGGGTGATATGCAGCCAGGCAAGTGCCAGTTGCTATCCACAGCGCCTGAGGAGGCCCTGCTCTGTAGTAACTCTGGTTTAACCAGTCCGTCCTCAGCATCTGAGAACATGGTACATGTCCACAATCACAAAGAGTGAACTGATCTGATTTTAATCACAGCAGAGCTGAAGCACAAGGAGGGCCTGTCCCTGTGAGGTGCTGCCTGCCCTCGGCTCGCTGACCCCAGCAGGAACTGGGCAGGTGCAGCATCTCATCAGAGGAGGGCTTGGACCTGTCAGCTCTACAGAGGCCTTCAGGAAACCAGGTGGGTTGGTAAGGGCCTGTCTTCTTCCCGCTAAAGCTGATGAGGAACTGGGTGTTGGTGGGAGCAGGACTGAGCCGTCTGCCAAAGTCTGCTGTGGAACCACAATGGAACAGAGCCTTCTGCGCTAGGCTGGGGCTATCACTTCACCAGAGCCCTCGAGGTGACTGGCAAGATGTCATTTAATGCTGGGAAGTGGCGAAGTGCACCGAGCGATCCTTCTCAACTGCCTCTTCCTCGGAGAGTGCCCAGGCGTTGCCGACTGCCTGGCAGCATCGGGATGGATTCTGACACAAGAGTCCCGGGAGGGGGCGGAAGCCCTGGAAACAAAGGCAGTGAGCTGTAAGCACCAGCCTTTTCTGCCCTCCCGTGGTTAGAAGGGTTACCAGGCTCTCTGTGTGCACTCCCGCAGTAACTACTACTAGCAGGCTGATGTAGTGGCCTTTTATTACACACTCTACGAGTGCCTCTAGCAACTTGTACTATATAGAACCTTCTGCAGCGTCTGGGTCGTTTTACCAACCTGGGCTTTGTTTTATGTCGGTTCTTGTACCTAATATTTTAGGTACACATCTGTCCTTTTAATGTACAACATGTATTTTTATTTCCTTGGAACATCTTTATATTATTTAATTTTATAGAGTGAAATAGTGTGGGGTATAGAGTAGCATTTTTACTACGTCTCTCTTTCCTTATTTTTTCCTCCCTAACAACACAACTACCTCATGTCTGTTGGAGAAAAAAAAAAAAAAAGAAGCAGATCTACTCATTTGTTATAGTCCATTATAGGTTTTAACTTATTCTTATACTGCCTTTTTCTAAAGAATATGTTTGCACTGGTTGTTGACTCTTCTTTAACACATAGTGCTACAGATCTGATGTCTCTCTTGCTTTGTTTCTTTGACACCTTCCCTACAGCCAGAGAGTTAGGTTGTGTCTCTCTGTAGGACTGTTTTGCAGCAGCTGCCAAAGGAGACTGCTTTAGCTGGCAGGATGTCGATCCATCTTTCCTCAACAAGCTTATACTAACAAAGAGAAAGAAGAACCAGCAATTGCAAAAGTAACTTGTGATATTGGGGCCATGTATTTCTTTTCTCTTTTTTTGGGTGCCCATGTGGAGACATCTCAGATGGTTTTGATTTACAGAGAGCAGCTCAGCCTTCTGTAAGCAGTGGACTTGCTGAAAGCTTTGGATGAGCAAGTGAAGTTTTCCAGTCACTTCTGATAGACCTGACTGAAGTGCTTTTGGGTGGATTTTTTTCTGAAGAGCAGAGCACCACAAGAGCTTTAAAATGAAAATTCAATCTTTGGTCTCATACTAGTCAGTCTGGCTTGAAAACCATCCAGTGACTCTTCCTGCTGATGCTGTTTGCTTACTGCTGACATGTCTCTCAGCCTGGCCCTGCTAGGGGTAGACTTTTCTCTACTCTTTTTTAACCTTTGTCATGCTCCAGGCTTGCAGGGTTTGACTGCAAATGCTACAGATTGGACCAGCTGCTCAGAGGTAACAAGGATCAGTAATTCTGTTCATGGGTGTTTGGTAAATGTTCTGCCTTCTTGGAGGATTCAGACATCTGACCATTTGTTTAAAAAGCGAAGAAAAAGATGCCCACCTTCCTCCTTTCTTACTAAAATTCTCCCCAGGGTATATGGGGAAACTGTGTGCTAACTTGAGATTCTGAAAAAGACCTTAGATTTTGTTTTTCATGGTGACTGCTGGGTGGAGGTACCACTGCCTGCAGTATGGAGAACTTTACTTCAGCAGCACCCTGCAACCCTTTTAGCTCCTAGCTCTTCAGCAGAGGAGAACCTCCAAGCCTCCATGTACCCTTATGGGAAGGATATTGGAGCTTTCACCTCTCCCCAAGTGGCAGGATCTCCTCCCAGTATGTCACACTGTTCTGGTAACTGGCTGTATTTCCAGTCATTGTGCTTGTTCTGTTTCTCCAGTTGTTGCTTGGTGTCTTGAGGAGTCTCAGAAATGCTGTTCCGTGCTCTGAATAGCCATGACTCTGGAATGCTGTGGGACAGAGACTGGAAATCAGTGCCAGTGAGCAGGTGAAGGCAGGAGTTGGTGTGTGTATGCTACTGGAGCAAGGAGCTAGAAAGGCAAGGAAACATAACTGGGCAGAGGAAGTGTGTAAATAACCTCCAGAACCCACTGCCACAAGACTTTGAAACTCATGGCTTAGCAGGGTTACAGGTAAGGCAGTGAAGTGTTATTGCAGGCAATAAGGGCAATTCCCAGTTCTCTGGGAGCGGATGCAGTCACAGAGGTACAGACCCTCCAGCTGGGAAATGTCAGGCACTCACTGTGGAGGGTCGGGGGACATTGTGCAGGTCCCAGTTAGTTCCATGAAGAGTCCTTGCTCTTCCTCAGTGACAGAACAGGTGCTGCACAAGCCACATTGCCACTGCTGGTGTGCAGAAAAGGAGGGTGGCACTTCTTGAGAAAGCTCACTCCAAGGGAACCCCTGGTCACTTCTTTCACCTCCCAAACCAAGTCACCCACCCTCAAGTGTGCTGAAGGACCGCTCCTGCTGAGCCTCCTGGCTGTCAGAGGGCTGTGCCAGGAGGAGTTTGGCCAGCAGTGGGTATGACCAGGGCACCAGAGTTCTTCCAGCTCCGTGTCTGGACAGTGTATCTGGGGCAGGTCATGAACCTTTCCATCCAGGGGGATGGAAGGGGACGGAGGCTTAGTCCGG
The DNA here is from genome assembly GCF_017639235.1 of Corvus kubaryi. Classification (NCBI taxonomy): domain Eukaryota; kingdom Metazoa; phylum Chordata; class Aves; order Passeriformes; family Corvidae; genus Corvus; species Corvus kubaryi. Next base: position 10,466,709 of record NW_024581133.1, on the reverse strand, counting down.
TGGCTGATGTAGGAGGGTGCCACAGTTTTGGGGGCACTCCCTTGTACATGCACCCCCTGCTTTGCCTGTACAGACTTCAGCAATCCTACAGCCCTGAGCTGAGCGACCTAAAAGCTGTCCCTGCCTGTCACTGAAGCCAGCACAAGCAGCACAGTGGGGCAACATTCCCCTGGATCACTTCAGGCCAACCACCAAACCACCACAGTAGTTACAGGCTCAGAGAGCTTTGGGGAGATGCAGCAGAGCACAAACAATTTTGTTTACACATCCCCAAAACACTTTTGTCACCTTATGCTGAGGCTTGTTCTGATCTCGTTACACTTCACCAAACTGTACCAGGGTGTGAAGCTGGCAGTGTTTGAATGTCCAGGAACTGTCGTGGCCATGGGCTGGTAGGCCAGACCTGAGATGCAGAAATCCTGGCAGTTCCCTTGGAGCCAAGAGGTCACCACTGAGCAGCAGCACCAAACCTGTCCCTGGACGAACGTGTCCACAGAGAGTGCTGGGTGTCCTTGTCCAACTCAGCTGCACCCCAGGTCCCCCTTGCCCTGAACGTGCAGGGACCTTTCAGTCTCAGCTGGAAGTGAATCAAAGAAGACAAACAATACACATTTGATGTGTAAAGCTGAAACAACCAGTGCATATATTTTTTTATCATGAAATAAGTAGCTTTCTTGCAGATTTCTCACAGGCACACAAACTGTTGATATCTTTAATTACCCATCATGCTTAATATTTGTTCCTGCACAACAGGTTCCTTTCTGCCTTTTCTTCCTTTCAGTAACACTAAAGATTATTGCTGTTCAACTTTTTTGCTGGTGTATATTGCTTTACATTGTTAAAATGTCAGGTTTGTCTCACTGGCATAATTTTCTAGTATTAATGTTACTGTTTGGCTACACAACTGTATATTCCCCATGCTGCTGTGAGAGTCACAATTCTCATCCTTTTATTTCTTTTCATTTCTTATTATATGAAACATGCAACTCAGACAAAAACCTCTATCAGCCTTTTGTTGATTTGATTTCTTACTTAACAGGCAGCAAAGTTCTGGTTTAAATAGTTCAAATGAGATAACTTCTAATTTAGAGTTTGAGAATTTTTTTACATTACTAGCTAACAATCAGCCCATTAAATATGCTGTGTAAGAAAACAACCATTTTACTAGAACACTGTATATGGGTTTGATCTCATTAGTAATAGGTGTTTTGAAGGAATCATTGTGTCTTTTCTAATCAGTACTTTTGTTAGAAAAGTAGTGTTTAGCCAGCAGAAATCTACCATCTACTTCTGTTACTTGTATTTTCAAGTTAAATTTCATTTCTGCACAGTGCATAAAGATGTGTAACCAGAACTTGATCTTGTTTGAAGGTTGTGTCTGTGTTTGGTTCCATGCTGTACTTTATTATAACTTTCTTTCTTCAGAGACTGTTGTTATTCCACAAATACTCTTTAGTGTTAAAGTGTAAGAAGACATTGTCCTTATATTCCTTAACTAATGGGTTATTAATAAAATGTTTTAAAAAAAGAGTGGAATTTGTCTCACAATTCAGTCTGTTCCAGCTGTGCCAGGCTGTACCTTGCCAGCAGAAGCAGTGGTGGGAGCAGAATGCAGGATTCATGCTCACACCAGTTCAGTACCAGAGCTCATCACTGTGAAGTTGAGATTGTGAGGTGATAGTGGGTACCTGGTTCCTTAGGGATTCTTCTGGAATTTCAGACATGAGCAGAGTTTGTATTCATTAGGCATTTCTGGATGCTTGCTCCTTTCTCAGTTTTGAACTGATTCCTATAAAAAAAAAATTCATCCAGTTTCATGCTTCATCTTGCTGGGGAATTTTTTAATGGGAAAAATAAGCGGAGGCATCTTAGCAGATGAGTGGTGAGACTTCTCTTGGATGGCAGACTGGGCTGAGCACTCGATGGCTTGTGTCCAGCGAGATTGACGAGAGGATACCTGCCAGTGCCCAAGGACACACCATTAACCTCCTGTGCATCTCCCTTCTTTCCTGGGATGCATTCCCTACTTCAGTACATATCTTCCATTATTACTTTATGCTGCCACAACTACAGAGCCATAAAATCTTATTTTATCTGCATTACAGAGGTAATAAATCTGCACTTAGCACAGTGTCCTCTGATAGTGGTTGAAGGCAACTCTGTCAGACTGTGTAGCTCTGATGAGTCTTTCTCCTAATGATAGGTAACCCCACAAACAAGCAAGGAAGGATTTTGGAGGGGGTGATGGGTGACTGCAAATCACTCTTCCAGCTCCTAGTTTACAGCATAGGATGCTGGTTGGAGGCTGCTGAGAGGAGACATGGTGGGATGGAATGGATGGCAGAGATAGATGGACATGGCTGTTACAGGAGAGAAGTGAAGAGCAAAGTGTCTGGTTGTGTTTCTTTCTCTTCCCAACCTTTATCACCCCGATATACTGTGCAAGGATGCAGCTGGAAATACCACTACAGTGGGCTTGGGTTTCTCGTGGTCTCAGGTAATTCAGTGAGTTACAATTGCCTGGTGCAGAGTGTGGCCCAGCTCAGCCCTCTGGAACACGGCACAGCACAAGACAATGGGATGTGTAATGCAGAGAGGTGGCCAGGGTTGTGTCACAGAACCTCAACAGACACAGAGAAAAGAGTTTCTGCTGGGGCAACAGCTTCCAGAAGCAGGTCCCAGGGTTGTCCCACCACTGCTGGCATGGCTTTGGGCTCAGTGCCTCAAAGTGGGTGCCACGATTTTGGCTCCTGCTCCCTGTTGCTCACTGACTGTGAAACAGATGCTAAAACCCTGCATGTATGTATGTAAGGGAAAAGCTCCCAGGCTGTTAGCAGGCAGGCTAACCACAATTACGTATAGAATAATAAATTGAGTGAATTCAGACAAGTTAATCTCCCCCTTCATCCGCTGAAACTACTAATGGTGTCTTGGGGACCTCCGTTTGCAGTTAATTGGTGTAAATCAGGAGCACGATTGGAGCTGATGGAAATTTGCTGTGCAAGGACTGAGGGGTGAGTGATGCCCTCTGAGGGCAGCTCTCCTGGAGGATAACCTTGTGGAGAGGAAGGGCAGATGGACAGACAGATCCTGTGCCCCTCAGCAGCAAGGGGGATGGAGAAATGGACCCATCGACTGCTCTACAGGAAAGGGTTTGGAGCCTCAGTTTGGGCTGGACACCGTCCCTCCTGTAATCCTGCTGCTTTTCCAAAGGCTCCAATTTCTGCTCGCAGTGTGATAAGCAAATTCCTGCCTCCAGTACAAAGCAACTTTTCTAAGCCCTCATGCTTACAGAGCATAGAAAAACGTGAGTGCTCTGAATTCCTGCTCTTAGGTGGCTCCAAAAGCCCCAAACCTGCCTTTTCCCTAAAAGATCTCATGGCTTTTCACACAAGTCCTATTGTTTGGCAGCAGTGGATCATTTCTGAATGTGCCACAAGTGCTTCACCAGTGTCATTTACAAGATGTGGGGATGAACTTGGTAACAGCCTAAACATGTACCTACCTCCCCCAGCCCCTGGGTCCTGCCAGGGCACTCGGCAGCAAAAGCGCACAAAATCTGTGGTTCACAGGGAAAAGAGCCCTGTAAAGCACACAGTGCTTAATTTCTCTTGGAATTATTAGTTCCCACAAGCCATCCTCAGTGTTAGTTGCCACAAGTCCATGATGGCTTCAAGCGTTAGAGAAACGCTGATGGGGCCCCATGGCAGGAGCCAGGGAGTCGGAGCAAGAGCACGGCTGCTGCCAAAAGGTCAGGGACAGTGCAGAAATTCAGATGTTACCAAGAGGCTGGCGGAGCCAGAGCAAATTCTTCCCCAGCTGAAAGCAACTTCGTACAGCTCAGCCCTCCACTAAATGAAGGAAGCTTTAATGTGGAGCAGATGTAGTGACGTCTTCTTTCCCCATTAGCTGACTCCAACACACTCAGGGGTGCACCATCCAAGGGAGCCTCGCATTGCTCCTCTTCACAAGGGGTTCTTCACCAGATTTCTGGGAATGGTTACAGGGTTTAGTAACCTGGTCCACAAAATCTGGTTTTAGTCTGAGGAAAGAAATTAGTTAGGATCGACTTTTATTTCATTTTAGTTCTTTTTTTGCCAAGCAAACACCACAAAACACGGAGCTGTCCTTGCAGAGATGGCTTTTACTGCTGACAGTGATGATACAAGTTATGTTTGTGGAGAACATGGGCCAAGGCACAGGGTAGGATCAGTTGGAAGGCACAAAATATTGTGTGGGTGCTGGGGCTGAGAGCCAGGTAAGGACACGTTATCCTCATTTCATGCCAGGAGGGCAGACAAATAATCCTGCTGTGGCAGGATTTAGGAGCAGACTCATCCCTTACTGGGTCCTTCCTCATGGGGACTTTTCCAGAGTGAGCAAGCTGGTCCAACACCTGCATTACTGACTCGGGTAAGTCACTTTAGGATAGCATTAAAATAAGGAGCACAGAGGGGGGATAAGCCCAGCTCAGAAGAGCTCCTGCGAGGTTGCCCCAGTGAGGGGAGACAGGTGAGGGAAAGCCCCCGATGTTCCCAGTAATCCCTGGAGCTCTCTGAAGAGAGCCCCGGGAAGTGAAACCGGTGAGGGGAGATCAGTGAGAGGAGACCCTTGAGGGGACTCTGGTGAGGGAGACACACAAGGGGAGACCTATGACGGGAGACTCCTGAACCGGCTCCGGTGAGGGGGTAGCCCCGTGAGGTGGCACTGGTGAGAGGAGCCCTGTGAAGGAAGCCCCGTGAAGTGGCACCAGTGAGGGGAGACCCATGAGGGGGGTCTGAATAGAGGGCTCCTGTGAGGGGAGAAACGTGAAGGGGCTCTGGTGAGCGAGACACAAGGGGGAGATCTGTGAAGCTGGACCCGTGAGTGGGTTTTGAGAGGTGCTCTGTGACGGGAGCTCTGTGACGGGAGCCCCGTGAGGGGGTTCCGGTGAAGGCAGACCCCTGAGGATCCCTGCACACTCCTCGCGGGTCCCGGGCGCGGAGTGCCCCCTCACGGGGCCGCCCCTCAGCCCGGCCGGCGCTGCCGGCGCCCCGGCGAATGCGCAAGATGGCGCAAGGCGCTGCCCGCCCCCCGCCCGCCGGCGGCCCCGCTCCCTCAGCGCCGCCCCCCGCCCGCCCGGCGCGGCGGCGTGTTCGCGCCGAGGGCAGCACCGCTGAGAGCCGCTTTCCCCCTTTTTTTTCCCGTTCCTTCCCCCCTGCCCCGCAGCTGGGGGTGGTTCTCGCCTGACCGCCCTCCCTTGTCCCCTCCCTCCCTGCCGGCGGGCTGCTTCGTCCCCGTGGGGCGCAGGGAGGCGAGCGTGCCTGCCCGGGATGCCATGGCTCCGCCGGGCTCCGCGCTGCCCGCCTGTCTGCTGGGGTTACTGCTCCTTGTCTGCCGCGGAGGTAAGAGCCGGGCTGGCCTGGGGCAGCGGGCGGGGGGGCGAACACGGACCTGCCGCCGCCGCGCCCGGCACCGGCGCCGCTCCCCGCCGCCCTCGCCCCGCGGCCGCTCCGTCCGTCCGTCCGTCTGTCTGTCCTTCCAGCACTTCGCGTCCCCTCATCACCCCCGAAGTGGCCGCGGCATTGCTTGTCCTCAGTCCCCTTGTTCCTCCCCATCCCCGCCGCCGGTCCCGGTTCGCCTCGCTCGTCCGCGTTCACTCGCAGCCCCGCTCTCAGCCCGTCCCCGTGGCTCCGGGCCGCCGCGGGCGCTGAACGGGGCCGAACAGCTCCGCATGTGTCCGCCGGTGCGGCGTGGGGGTCCCTGCGGGTCAGCAACCCTCGGCGGGAACAGGGCGCGTACCCCCGGGAGGGCGAGCGGGAGACGTGCTTGGGGCTGCGGAGTTCCGCACCAGCCCATCCAGCGCCTTCACCCGCAGAGATCCCGAAGTGTTCCCTGGGAGCTGTGCTTCCAGTTGGAAACCCCTTGTGCGGGGGGCTCTAGGGAAGGACGGTGGTGTTTGTGGAGCTCGAGCCCGCACCGCTAGCTCTGGGGAGGGATGTGATGGCTGCCGGGGCAGTGGCGTGGCTGGGCATCCAGCCGTTCCCGGATCCTAAGAGCTGGCATCGTCACCGCGGTGGGAGCGGGAGGCAGCGCCCGACGGACGCGTCGCGTTCGTCAGCAAAGGCGATAGCGACAGAGAAGAGATGTTGGGAGACAAGTTGCAGGGATGAGGGCGAGCAACTTCAGACCTGCAAGTATATTGTGCTCTCCTGTAATGCCAACTCTGTCCACATTGGTAACGCAGTCCACCGAACCAGGGCCGAACTACAGAACATCAAAGGGAGCTTTCCCTGGACCTACTGTGCACGTGTCCTGCTGATAAATGGCAGGGTTTTTCTTCTGCTGGTGATGCTACTTAAGCATAGGTCTAATCTGAGAAAGATGCTGTTCTGCAGCAAAATATTCGTGTGGATTCTGTTCTTGTGTCTCTTAGTAGCCTTACAGATAAGGAAAAGTAGGAGCTGAGCAACCTGGGCTAGTGGAAGGTGTCCCTGCCTATTGTCGGGGGGGGGTTGGAACGAGATGGTCTTTAAAGTCCCTTCCAACCCAAACCATTCTGTGATTATTTTATGAATTGCTAAAAAAAGACAACCTGTAAGCAGCCCAGCATGGTCAGAGGGAGAAAAGTGTGTGTTAGATTTATCAAAGATTAGCTGCTGGGGTGTTTAGGAAGCAAGGCTGTGGGTTAGTAGTATCATAAATCTCGCCACGTGGTCCGTAGCAGACGCGCGAGGAGGAGAAGCCAGTGTAACTCACACAAAATAGAAGTGACCTGTAAAGTGGATGTAATGAAGCAGGTCTTGTTACTATGTTGAGATTCCTGCGTAGTACAATGAGGATGGTTTAAAAAGTACTTTTTTTTTTTTTTTTTTTTCCTGGAGGGAGGGAGGCAAGGAAACGAAGTGAATACTTGAAAGCAGAACTTTAGCAAGTTGAATTTGTGTCTAGGTTTTCGCCTGCTGCTGTCCAAATTGCCCTGTGTGTTTGTTTGTGCTGCGCCTTAGCGGGTCAGCGGCTCCTGACTTTGAGGTGTGTTTTGCTGGCCCCGCTGAGGAGTGTTCGGCTACATTGTCAAAGTTTTTTGGTTCCGAGGGTTTTTTCCCCCCTTCAGTGGATTTATGCGCTCTCGACGTGGTTAACAGCGAGGTAACGTGTTTGTGCTCTCTGCTGTGTTTAATAAACCCTCCCGCGTCGGTGTCAATCAGCGCCGGAGCAGCCTCGCCGCGGGGACGGATGCTGTGTCGGAGCAGTGCCGTGCTGTGCGGGACACGATGCTCCACTCCCAGCCCTGTGGTTTTCAAACTCCCCAAAATGCTGGTCTGGCGACTGTGAACCAGGCACTGGGAGCTGCTGGTCAGCATGCTGGAGTGGGCTCAGCAGCGAGACAGTATTTTCTTTCTTTTTTTTTTTTTTTAAATTTCCTGGATCTCTTTGTTCTGTGTGGTGGACAGCTTTTGTCTGTTATTGCTGAGCCCGGCATTCAAAGACAGGCATAGGATACGAGAGGCTCCCCGGCTCTGCTCAGTAACAGCCTTGGAATTAAACATCGTCATTTATATTTAAGTAGGCTTAACTTCTAAATTATTGAAGCTATAAGCTTTCACTAATTTCTACTCTGTATGGCTTTGTTGTCTTTTTTTCAGATGCAAGAAAAGGATTGCTTTCTCCTAAATTGCTATAATACCCTGTCTTTTTTCTTAATATACATAGAGAGTATCAGGTATCATTTCCCCGAGTAACACTCAGAGACTGTGTATGAAATTCAAGCCCACGTTTGGGCTTCGTCTCTCTCAGGGGTTCAACAGGAGAATCTCAGGACGTGATTTTCCCGCGTGGAGGCAGCAGGCAGCCCATGAAATGGGGCAGGCATCTCACAGCCATATCTGTGTGCACCGCGTTTGGGACCTGTGCTCGGTGCGATGCTGGTGTAGGGTTGTGAGTGCAGCCACCCGTACCCGTGGTACTCAGGTGCCTGCTGGGGCCATCATGGTGCCAAAAGTAAACTTTGGAAGCGTATAAAGCAAGCTGAGAGGGGGGGCAACAGGACAGGTTGCTCTCCTTCTGATCTGCCCCACCACTCCCTGGAAAGGGAGTCAGAAATAATACTAAGCTAGTGTAACTGTGCCTCTTCTTGTTACCTGCCAGGCTCTGGATCTTGCACAGACCCAGTTCCCATGTTCACTTAGGAGCTGAGGGTTCCAGGGGAGAGGATCTGGGCAGAGGGTCCCAGATCCAGGACTCCAGCCTGGTTCCCCACTCCCCTCCATCCTTTTCAATCCCAGTTTTGGCACATGTGCTGTCAGCCTGGCATGGGCTAGCGTGGAGCAGCTCAGCAGCAGCACTGCCCGTCAGAGAGCTGCGAAACTACTCTCATTTTATGTGTGCAAATGAGAAAGTCTCTCTCCCTCTTTTCTGGGTGCCTGAACTTTTTTATTTCTGATTTCCTTGTTTCTCAAAGGTCCTGTGTCACAGCATGTGAAGTGCCAAGCAGTGACCCAATACAGTGCCAGTCCCTTGCTTCACCGACCCTTAGACTCTGCTCGAAACCCATGGGATGAGCAGACCATGTGCTTCATTTTGCAGCCTGCAGCAGATCTGGGACAGATCAGATGCTTTTTTCTCTGTCCCTTTCTCTGTCCCTTTTCCCCCCAATATTTCTTGCTTTGCACTTCTGGGCTTCTGGCTCTGGATATTTTCCTTCTATTTAAATAACTAAACAATGCAAGAATCTCCCTCTGCAGATTAAGAATTCCCATTTAAATCAATCAAGTAACATTAGTCAGAAACAGGAATAGTCCATTCAAAATTACTTTGAAATCACAAACTTATTTGAACTTTAGTGGAGCTTTTAGTTTTACAGAGTTTAGAAACTAATAAATTATGTAGCAGGGCTCATGAAAATCTACTCGAGTCTGCTTATCCAAAAGAATATCCAACATTTTGGTTTTGCAAGAAAATAAAAATAATTGTTTACACATGTTCAGGAGTCATTGGCAAGCATATAAAACTGATGGTTAAGGAGGCGAACATGTCAATAATTGCATTTTAAGAGACGAGAGAGGCAAATAGACGAGTGTATGAGGAAAGCACAGAGCACACTGATCTGGCCTTGCTATTATATCAGATGTCACTGTTGCATCACACCCTCCACTCGAGAGCAGCCCAGTCACTTAATAACCCAGACCTGCTCTGCGTTGGTAATTTAAAACCAGTTTCAGAGTAGAGTCAAGGATTTGCTGCCTGGTTTTTTTGTTGTTCTTGCACATGAAATTGTGTTGATGAAGCTGATGGCAAGTCAGGGGATGCAGGTTGTGGTGAATGGTTCTGCTGAGCTGTGAAGATGCTTTTGCAAAAGGGTCGTTGCTGCTGAAACCTGAGAGTACATGAAAGGGGAGAGAAGAGCTCATGTTTCAAGACACTGGTTTTGGAGCGAGCAGGGATCCATGCAGTGCTTGGTTCCTTGAGAAGAACAAGGAGATGCTATTCTCCATCCTGAATTTCAGGGTGGGAGGTGGTAAGGTGGAGGGGATGGTGGGGAGCAGAGAGTGCTGAGTTTGCTTTGAATCCCCTGGATACAATTAAGAGTTTCAAAGTTTTTCATGTGCACACTAACTTCTCCTCCTGCAGAAAGACCTTTCCTTCCCTTTCCTTGGATGCCATCCCTGCCTGCCAGAATTCAAGATGAAATTCAAGGGCTTGGTGGCAGGGCTGTGCTGGCTGGTGGGGTTTGGCACTGTGATGCCAAGGCGCTCTTTTGGCAGCCTTGTGCCATCATCCCAGCCACCATCTCTGATCCACGGGCACTATCACTCACCACTTGGGCAGTCCATTTCCTGCTGGGTCTGTGCAAGGGCCCGGCTGTGGGTACAGCTACCTCCCTGATGCTTTCCTGCAGGGTCAGGGAATGAAACTGGCTGTTCCCCTGTTCTACGTTAGAGCAGCCTTAGGAGCTGAAGCCTGGAGCGACCCTGGCTCTGGCACAGCATTTCCCATCTTGGCTGTGCCTTCGCTCTCTGCTTGTGTGCGGTTGTTTCCTGCTCTGTGTTTGTGTCACTGATGCCCTCTGAGGTGAGGCTGTGATCTGGTCAGGGCTGTGAAACGTGGGGAGTGCAAATAACAGCACATCCTATGCTCGGCTTGCTGCCATGCTCTTGGGATGCCTCACTGTGGATGGAGCTACTGTGGGTAATTAGCTCAGGAAAGGTCTTTGCCCTTTCCAGCTATACCAACAGGTTTTATCCTGCTTTCTTTAGAGATGGGGGAACCCACAAGGACTTGGAGCTTGTCCTAGAAAGGCTCTTTGTGCTGTGAATGCTTCCAGCTTCCACAGTGTTCAACAAGTGACCTCCTGGGATTTGCTCAGTCTGGTCTCAAACATTTGAAAATTATTTGGGGCAACTTCTTTGGCTCTTCAGCTCTTTGCCTTCCTCAGCTAAAATCTGTGTCCTCAGTGAGGGCAGTGATGCTGGCTGTTTTTGGGTTCTCTGTCAGGTGGCTGAGAGGTTGTGTTATCCCTGTCAGAGACCTCCTGCAGTCGTTTAACTAGTGGATGTGGTTTATGCTCTCTGATGGAAAAATCGCTTTATATAACCTCCCGTCCAAAAGGAAAGGGAATAAAAAAATCTGAGCTAGTAAACTTTACTGCCAGCAAGATGTGGGGCCTGTTACAGCCTATTCTCCTCTTCTTTAAATGTAAATTTTCTGGATGCCCTAAAGAGCCAATTTGCACTTTACTGCAGTGCAGTGCTTTCTCCTTAGGGTCTGGGTCAGCCTCAAGGAGATTTAAGAGGACACCAGCTGGATTTTTAGGCTGCCAATTTCATCAGCCTGAAGCTTGTTATAATCTGTTGGAGAATATCTTTCAGGTCCATATATCTCTTTCTTCCATATCCTCCCATTTGGAGAAGGATTTGAATGAAAAACAACCCACCATTGGAAAAACAGGAGCTGTTTTTCATGTGCATGGCCCAACCTGCATCCAGGTTTTTGGTCCTGATACTCACCTGGATCCCACTATAAAGTCTTCTGGTCCTGCGCATCTTCTTTTGGCTTTACTGGAGCAGGACTGGCGTGGTTATCCTTGGTGGTGGTTGTGCTGCTGATTTATGCTGTGTTATGCTGGGAATAAACACAGTAAATCAGAAGAGGGCAAATTTGTGCTGATGTGAGGCAATTTGCAGGTGGATGTCGTGCTGTTGGTGTGATGAGAAAGGAGCTGGTGCTACCTTGGTCTCCCCAGCAGTGCTCCCGACGATGCTGCACCAGGAAGAGCAGGGTGGATCCAACTGCTCCCACAGTATCTCGCCTTGCCACAAGCTCAGAGTGGGCTGTTGGCAGCTTATTTCATCCCTCTGTGATTAATGTTCCCTGTCTAGAACAGGAGTAATAATACGGGCTTCATCTGTCAGGAGCGTGTGCTCCCAGGGCAGGGATGGCCCTGTTGGCTGCGGGTCTGGATGGGGTCCAGGAGGATGAGCCAGGATGTGACTGAGGTCCTTGGCGATGGATGTCACTGCTAATTAGAGCGGTGAGATTAGTCACTGAAGCACAGGAGGGAAACCCAAAATCATGTTTCCCAAACGGAAAAGGACAATACAGGGGTATAAGCAAGTTCTTTTGAAGACCTGAATGTGAATCACAGTGTCAAGTAAAAAATAATTAAACTTATTTTTTTTTTAAATGTACTTCAAAGTGTCTTTTAAGCTTCCCATTAATTCGAAGTTCTTTCTCTCAGCGCTAAATAAATCTCTTGGTTCAAAAGCACAAGTGCTAATTGGTTTCTCTGAGTATGCCTGTCTGCTTGATCAATAGGGGAAGTAGTTTTTGTTAAATATTTGCACATATAGTCACATATTGTATTGCTCAGGGAGATGGTAAATGTTTCTCAAAAGGAGACTTGTAGAATGAGGATTCCAGTAATTTTCTTATGGCCTTTATATCAGAGCTAATCACACTTCCTCCTTCCATCCCTTTGCAGAAAGCAAAGCAGTTTTCCCTTGTGCGCTGCCAGCGTCGAGACAAGCAGGCTGTTCAGCTGCCTGCCTGACACCCCAGCTCCAAATGCAAACTCGAGCTGCCACAAGCAGAGTTGTACAGTTCCTGCCTCGAGCAGGGAGTGGCTGTGAGCCACACTGCCTCACAGTCCATTTTGGGAGGTACCTGGGATGTTGTGTGGGATTAGCAGGGTTTGGATACACAGCCAGCTGCTGGAGAGGGATGGGGCTTTCAGACTCCCTGAGTGAATGTGCACAGCCTCAGCAATTTCCTTGCTATTTCACAATTAATTGCACTTTTACTATTTTCATGGGCCTTTGGAGTGTTTTACTTCAAACTTTTCAGCATCATTTCCATGCCTCACTGCTAAATGCAATCAGTTCTTTATGCTGATGGAATTGGGGCCCTCTCCCCCACTATTGCCTCTTTATTCTGTCTGTGCTCTCCCTCTGGCTCAGCTGAGCTGACCTCTAGAGCAAGCACCAGGAACCTTCTTGTCCCACCATGGAGATTCCTCTGGGAGTGTCTGTCCCTTTGTCTCTCATCCTGAGCATCCCGGGAAAAGAGGGCTCTGTGTTCAGAGTCTGCCTTTGAGACAGGTGAAAGACAGAGCTTGGCTTCTCCCAAATCTGCAGGTGGCGTGAACTCGCTTTTCCACATATGTCTGGTTAGTTGGCCCTGAAACTCCAGGAAAGTGGCAGTGGGCTTTCTTCAAGGACTGATACGCATCCCATGAGAAAAACCTGAGTTGAGTTGGAATTTGGGTACTTTTGGACACTGTAAGGTGTCTACAGGTTGCAAATCAGTTGCACAGTGTCACACCTCAAGGCACAGTCCTCCTATTGAGTCCAGCCCAAGGAAACCCCAGGACCAGTGTCCATCCCCACTCCAGCAAGTGTCTGAGGACACCAGTCCTAATTACAAGCGTCATCACTCCTGCAGTTCAAGCAGCCTGGAGTGAGGATGCAGACCGAATGTTTATGGAGGCAAACATGATTATCTCCAATCACAGGCCTTAATGATGGTTGTTATAATGACAGCAATTGTGGGAAGGGCATGTAATTATGTTGATTCTTCCTTTTATTGTACATATAATAATAAGCTGTTTTATCTAAGAGTGCAGGGGTGCTGGGGGAAGATGGGGCATTTATTTAATTAAGATTTTTTTCTGATTGCATGTTAGGCTAAATCCTGAAATCTTCAATCTTTCTGGAGTCAAAGTCCCTCTTGGTTCAGTGTCAGGATGCAAGGGTCCTTATCCTACCTAACTCACCAGAGCACCTACACAGGGAATGGGGCCCCAGCATGGTGTTGAGACTCTGACCACTTTGCAGAAAAATGCAGAGCATTCATCTAATTCCTTAATTTTCACCAAAAAAAAGTAATTGATGGGTTTGTGCTGGCTGCAGTCTGACTTGCTGAGAGGACCCCAGGGCTATCTCATAAAAAAGAAGTCACAGTGAGCGATAGATCACTGAGATGGCTGGAGCTAGCCTGACATTTTAAGACTTAATGGGTTAATAAAGTGTGTATTTTAGGTGTCTGTCACTGAGTGGGGTTTGTCCATTCCCTGCACACACTCATACCTTGTTGACAGTACCTTTGGCCTGGCCCTGCAGTACCACTGCTGTCTTTGTCTGCTCCATCCATCTGCCTCGGCTCAGGTTGCACTCAATGTTTATCCCCCGTAATCCAATTTAAGTTGCCGTAGAAAGCAGTTGGGATTTACAGAAAGAAAAAAATCTCACTGGCTTTGCAGAGCAGAAAATACACTTTTTTTCTTTCTCTTTCTTTAGTGTAACTGCCTCTTCTCATTTCTGTTATTCTTACCATGCATTAACAGTCTGCCCTCCACCCTGGTTTGAGCCTAGCGTGGGGGGATCCTGTCCTTGGTGGGGTCTGTATGAGTGACAGGCATTACAAAGCCTGTGTTGTGGCTGGTGTTTGCCAAGAGATATTGCTTGTATGCATCCCAATTCTGTGAGCATCTGTGGAGTTGGTCCCACTAAGCCTGTGAAAGAGGGAAGAAGCTGTATCACAGGTTGGGAAGACACCCATTGAAGGGCCAAATGCATAAGTGAACTGTTAGAAAGGCTTTCTCCATATTTGGATGAAACTGTAGTTTTCTTACTCTGTTGGAATTTCTTCACCATTGCTCTTCTTTCAAAAAAGCGCAGTTCACCTCCATCCCTGCATTTACAGCCTTCAAATATTTGTATAACTCCTGTCTCTTGGTCGCTTTTTGTCTTTCATGTCTGCAGGTATTTTGGCCAATCTTTAAGCAATAGTTCTATTTCTGTCATCTTCTGTAGTGTCTGTTCATGACTATAGGGCAAATTATACCCTCAAAAGGTATGCTGTGACCAAGTGAAGCATAACATGCCAAAGACAGAGCGTTTAAATGTTCTGTTGGCAAAAGAAGTAAATTAGGACGTATCTGTGTGATGGGAAGTGAGGGTTTGCCTATTGTTGGTACAAAGTCTGCAATAACTTATCTCTCGTGGACATTGTTTAGTGTAATTGCTTTGCAAGAAACCTTTTGTGTGGCTGAGCTGGAACATTGTGCGTTTGTATTTTGGTGCTTAACTTGCTCTTCATTAAGGGCTGAATAGCACCATGCTTTGCCTGTTACAGCATGAGAGAGACCAAAGTGACAGAAGGGCACGGTGTTGTGTGCTAGAGGCAAACAGCCTCCTGCTCTGCCAAGCGGGAGAAGTGTCAGGAAGATGCCGGTAGCAATATGGTCTGAATCGGGAGCTGCTGATCCCCCCTTCACCCCCACCGGCTGTGCTGCAAACAGGTCTGGGGCATGGCACAGCCCCTCTGCCACGCTTTTCCCTGGTTATGGGGGGAGAGGAATGGCTTTCTGGCACTGGTGTGCACTTCTGCTCCTGCGCTGGGAATGGCTGACACCCTGTGCTTGTGCAGGTTTTAGTTGTCTAATGCTGCACACCTGCAATGGGAGCTGAAGAGGCAATCCTCAGAGGAGTATGGAGTGGAGCTAGGGTTTTGCAAACTGCTGGAGGGGTGTGCCTGCTTGTCACCTTCACTGGAGCCTCCAAAGGCAGCCTTGAAGGACTTTGCCTGTGGTTTTGCTTTAAGAAATTGCACCCTGAGGTTCTGAGAGCAAAGCCTTGGGAGGCAAAGCGTGCCCATGGGTTTTGTGTTTCTCTGAAACACTTGCACCTTGTAGCCCATCCAAAATGTTTCCATCATCCCCTGTTTGCTGCCAGAGCAGTTGACTCTTGCTGCCACTCATGGACACACTGCTGACTCTGTCCTTCTCTCTTCATTTTAGATTTTGGCCGTTCCTCCGAGCTGGCGTTCGTTGTGGAGCCTAGTGATGACATAGCTGTGCAGGAGCAACCCTTGATCCTCTACTGCCAGGTGGAGGGCATCCAGCCCATCACCATCACGTGGCGAAAGAATGGTGTGATGATCCTGGACAGTGAGAATGCCTTTATGTTGGCCAACGGGTCTCTCTACGTCTCCCGCTTCCAGAGGGTCCGGGGAGATGGGTCCTCAGATGAAGGCGAGTACGACTGCATGGCACAGAACCACTACGGGCTGGTGGTGAGCCGGAAGGCAAAGATTCAGGCAGCAAGTAAGTACAGGCACTGTGCCACCCCCACCTCACAGGGCAATCCCACAAGGGGCACTGGCTTTGTTGGGAAGTGGGAGGGTGGCATGGTGGGTGCTGGGTTTTCATGGAGGGGGTGTTTAAAAAGAAGGAAGAGAAAAAAATCCTGGAGCTGGTGTCAAAATCTGGCTGGCATCTAATCTGTGTAGCTGTCCAAGTGTGAAAGAAGAGCTCATCAGCTTTCTTGGGTAGAAAACTAAAACCCACCTTCTAACAGTAAATTCTCTGTGTTGGAGGTGTAAGTTACAATCAAATCATGTGGTGAAGTAGTCTGTGGTTTGTGTGTCTCCTGCGGTGAATTTGGAAGCCCCTTTACTGTGCAGCACAGCTGGGCTCTGCTTGCCAGGCAGAGCTTCCCAAACCGTAGGCAAAGACCTCCTGAAGGTCATGGTATCTTTCATTTGTTATTTAATGCTGGCAGTGTAGAGGCAGCAAAGTCTTATTTACTACCTGGCGTGGCAGTGCCTTTGGGGGCAAGGCTAACAACACCAGACAGATTGTCTGATGCGGGAGGCTGGAGGAGGAGGAGAGAGATGAAAATGTCAGTGAGGGTATGAAATTTAAAGGTGAGGGAGGAAGAATTACAGGGCAGGCTGTGACTCCAGCCCTGCACACTACCTGGCTTTAGCCTCTTGCATTGCCCTGGCCAGAATGGTTGGGCTTGTTTGGTCTCCTGGTTCTCCACTGTCAGCTCTGGTTGCTGGTTGGTGTTTGTCCCACGACTGATGGCAGAGCTGGGCGTCATGGTGGTTTCTGTCCCTGTTGTGTTGGTGGCCTGCTTTGCCCACAGACTGTCTGGGGGCTCTGGGAGTGCAGCCACTGATCATTTTGGCATTCAACCAGAATTGCTGCTGGGTGTAATTTCTATGTGAGTGTGAGAATGGGTCTATGGTACGGCCGCGAGACCTGGTGGAACACTGGTTTGTTAAGTTTTGCTGAAGGGTTCTCCAGCTTGTTTGGGAGATGGCTACTGCTCTTCTTTCTGTGCAAGTCACTTACTAATGCTTCTGTTGCATTTGCAAATATCACTGTGATTTTCTGGTGCAAAGCAGGAAAAGTGAAGGCAAAATCTGTGGCTGAGGTCCTGTCTGCATTCCCCAAAGTGGGGGGCCTTTTGGAGCACTGCTGCCCGCTCCCTGCAGTGCCAGGGCCGGCTGGCAGCCCACCAAGGGAACACTCCAGCCCTTGTGTATAACAATTCCCGAGTGCATGAAGTGGCCATCTGCAAACCTAGCTTTTCAGGAGTGTAAGAAGTGACATTGTCCAGGAGCCAAGGGCTTTGGGGCCGTGCCAGATTAGCAGCTGGATCTCAAACTTGTCAGTCTTACGGTGCTAAACCTTGGAGCACTTTTGGTGAATGGCTCTGGCATTTATGAGCTGGAAGCTGACTGATGCACAAGCACAATGCCAAACTTCTTGGACCTGTAAACTGGAGGCATGAGAGCCAGAGGAATTACCTTTGAGATTGTGGGTTGTAAACACTGTTATCATGGCTCCTGCATCAATATGTATGTGATGTGCTGTGTGTCCCTGAATAGCGTTTCCTTTTGTAGCCATAGTTTCACATGAATCAAAGTGAAAAAGAGATTGTGTTGAAAATGCTCTGGGCTCTATTCTGGCTTCAGGCTTCATTTGTTGCCAGCCCTGAAAAGAGGTCTGGGTGAAGCCAGCACAAGCAGGGGGCCCCCCAGCCCTGATGCTACAGGTGCCCGCAGATAATGGGAATAAAACAGGATGTTGTGGGCAAATGTAACGTGCTGCTCAGGGCAAGCTCCCCCACTGTGCCTGAGCCACAGGAACACACTCTTGCAGTTAGGACTCTGCTTAATCGTAGATGAAATCTCCTGAGAATGAATCACAGTTGTGCCCTGAGCCGCAAAGTCTCAGAGTGGTTACACACAAGAGATAGTGATTTTCCTTGCTCCAAGTCCCAATCAGCAAGTCAAAGGAGAAGGGTAGTTGTCCCCATTTTGGGGACCTTTGCATCGAAGGAATGGGTGCTAGCTGCTTGGAAGGGAAAAAAACCCAAGCGCTAAGCAGACCTTTGCGGAGCAGAGTAAATGCTGCCGATGGGTAAAACCTCATCCCAGTGCTGAGCTCCTCTTCCCTCTGAGCCTGACATCTGAACACAAAAGCAAAGGAGAAATAAAATCCTTTCACAAACAAAAATCTTGAAAGTTGATCAAGGCTGTGCTACTGAGGAATAATAGAGATCTGACAGAGCGGAGCCCCTCGAGAGCTCTGTTGCACTTTTCGCTGTCTTCAAAGGCAGGCTGTTAGTCTCATATCACCGTTACAGACCCTGGCTTTGTATTATTGCTTGGAATATAATCTTCTTGGCTCGGAGGAATGTACATATTTGCATTCAGGAAATGTGGGCTGGATATCATATTTTTATGTTTCAAATTTACTTCAACACTTGGCATTGAGTAAAATTTAACTGGAAGAATATGCTGCTCTCAGCCGCTGCGCGTGCGGCCCTGATGGGCTCAAGGTGCCGGCAGTTTCCTCAGGGAGCGGGTGCATCTTAAACCCTTCATCCTAAAAATTAACTCATTAAATTTATTTAATTAAATTCTGAGGTATTTCTGTATGTTGCCATTATTAATTGAAGATACTCAGCGGAAGGAAGTGGACCTTGGCTGGTTTGTGGATTGGCTGGTCAGGTGCTAAATACATTGGTAATATTTTCGTAGTGTAACTTTCTTTTGAACAAGCACAAGTGTGCAAGAAGCCTACGTGTGACTGAGCTGGGTGGGGAGGCCCTCAGCATTTCCACCCTCTGCCTAACACCCTGGTTGGAATTCTTTCAGTTGCTGTTTCTGTGTCTGTTCAAACCCTGGTGTGTTGGTTTAAAAGGTTGTGGAATGCAACATGTTTTTATAATCTGACCAGGTTATTGAATGCAGATCTTTTCTGTCTCTCAATGACAGTTTCGTAATTTTGCATGACTCCAAGCCGTCTTAATTAAAATCAGCTTCATAGAGTGTTCTCTGGAGGCACTGCTTGGCTGTGTTTTCACAGGTCTCTGAGGAGCTGGATTTCCCCTGTGCCTGCCAGAAGCTGAACATGCTTTAGCTCTCTGTGGATGAAGATACCCTCTGAGCAATTGTAACATCCAGAGTCCGCTCCTCTGGAAGGTGGGCTAACCCAGAACACAGCCACCTTTCTTCTCATCACCACCCTTTGCTTAATGTGGCCTCACTTGATCCGATCATGTCATCTCATGGCATTTCCAGCCCTTTTTGCTGATGCTGTAATTTGATGGACCTGGCTCCACATCATCATAAATCACAGCCCAGCCAGTGGAGTAAGACCCATTGATTATATCACTCAATAACAAGCAGTTACCACTAATTGGAAATGCCATCAAACTGGGTATCGGATCAGGCTCTGCACGTATCCAGCCTGAGAGCAGCAATTTTCCCTGTTTGATCTGATGCTTTTTTTTTAAAAAAAAAAGAAAAAAAGAAAGAGGAGAATTAAGTCAATGGTGCAATTTAGAGCCAAAGAGATTTCTTGAAGTTTGGTGAATTGGACCTGCCCAGTATTTGAAGTACTGCAGGACCTGATAATAACTCTGGACAGATCTGAGCTTGTAAAGACATTTTCTTCACTGTGTCTTGCTGCAGGGTGACTGGTTTGTAGTCAAGCATAGCAGCACACATCCCTCTGCCATTCCCAGCTCCCTGATCCCCTTTCCTTCTGCATCCTGCCCCAAATTCTGCTCCTTCATCCCACTGTGTGTGGCTGTCTGTGGCACTTACCCTGCCAGCAGGAGGGCAGGATTGATAGCTTGGGCAAGGCAGATGTTGTGACTCCCCTCTGCATTGATCCCTGCAGACAGCAGCAGCAGCTCCTCTTGCCCAGCCT
The DNA here is from genome assembly GCF_017639235.1 of Corvus kubaryi. Classification (NCBI taxonomy): domain Eukaryota; kingdom Metazoa; phylum Chordata; class Aves; order Passeriformes; family Corvidae; genus Corvus; species Corvus kubaryi. The sequence goes on along the minus strand of NW_024581133.1, from coordinate 10,447,220 downwards.
GGAGACAAGCATGCTGTCCCCACAAACACACTGGCCACTGTGACCTCGAGGCCAAAGGTCTTCAGGTCATTGGCAAAATATAGAAGTGGGGAGGGCTGGTGCATATGCAAACTTGCAGGTTGGTTTCCCTGCCAAGCTGTGTGGCTAGGGGAGGAGGTTGGGAATCATAGGGATTTTAAAGCAGCAAAGATCTTCCCATCGTTTCAGCTCCTATGCACAGAATATATTCAGGGTTTAACCTGCAGCCCCCTTTCCAGGCTCTGGGGTGGTGGGAAGAGCTGCTGAGCCCAAATAATGGCAGCATTTATAAGAGTGTAGAGACAAGAAGGAAGTCTAAAAGGATTAGGGAGAGACAAAGGGGGCTGATTATTTTATGGGTCACAATACAAGGCATTAGAGTGAGATCACAAAGGGATGTAATTACAAAAGAAGGCCATACTGGGGGGGATCAAACCAGGATTAGAGTGGGAAATGTTTTTACACAGTTTTGTTCCACTCATTATGAAGTTAGCATTTTAAATTAAGGTTTAAATAAGGTGACACCAAAGTTGTCACCAAGGTATTTCCTGGGCAATGCCACTGTTTGGATGCAGATTGCAAGTCTCAGCTCAAAACATCAAGGCAGACCTTAAACATGTGGGTTTGCTGTTGGTTTCTCTTGTGCCTGTACAGTATCTGTGTTGTCAGCAGAGCCCTGCCTACAGTTTGTGCTTAGGACAAGTTAACCTGTTTTTGCAGTTGGAAGTGGGATACTTTTGTGACTCCTTGTTTTACTGGTGCAAAATGTGCTGGAGGTAAAGGTATGCCCTGGTGTCAGTTACAGTTCTAGAGACATCTTCCTTTTACTCCCAGAAACTTTTTTGCTAATGGTCATTTGCATTTTCGTGCAGTTTAACTCTTGGTGTTACGTGCCAAGTTTCCTCCATCCATAAACGAGATATTTTCCCCCCTGTTGTGGCTCTGCTCACATTTAATGCCCTTTCTTCTCTAATGTCGAGCAGAAGGGCTCAGCCCTGATGCCAGTGATATTTCTATATTGTCTGTGCTTTGAATGCTTATGGCAAGCCCAGAGCAAATTCTGAGCTTGCAGCAGTGGGTCTCAGAGGGGAAAAATACCCATGAGGAATTACTAAAGGAAAAAAAGGAAAGCAAAAGAAATTAAGTAAAGCAGAAACACTGTGAGAGGTTTCCAGGAGATGGATATGATGGGTGAGCGGGTTATTTTCCTCCATCAGCTCTTTTGGCTGCCCCTAGGACATGCTGGTTCACGTGACACTGCTTCTCACATCTGTACTGTTGCAGTAGTTGGCCTTGCGTGTGCTGCAAAACAAATGTACAAATGTAGGCGTCACTAGGGGAAAATTGGAGAGATTTGACTGGGAATTTTAGTAGATTTGCAGGATTAAAAGAGTTTGTCACTTACCACCCACTGCATTTCAGTGTCTGCATGTAACAGCCAGGATTCATCCTGAGACTTGAGCATATTATAAGACCATATTTCTTTTGGCTGCTCATTTCTTAGCAGTGTGATAGTTATTTAAATATCATCTTGCACTTCTTTCCAAGGCTTCTAATGTGGATATGCCAACCTTAGCTCCAGCAGTGTTATCTCTCATATAGGGGGTTCGCACTGCAGGCAGTAATGTCACTTAGTCATTTGTAGAAAGCTCAAGGGAAATATATCAGAAGAATTTCATTAATGGCAGCACTGTTGAGTTATTTGTCTCAATTAACTCTTGGAGCACAGCTGAGGAAGTTCTGACATCTCTGTGGCCTGCACCTGCAGCATGAGGCAGTTCTCTGCCTGCTTTTTTAACATGGTGTGAAGCTCTGTGATACCTGCATGGGCAGTTCTGTGGGGACAGCACAGTGCCCAGCCCTGTGTGCTTGTACCCTGTTTGTCCCTCTGCCTGCTGCTCTGCTCCAACCTCTCCTCGAAGTATTGGGCCACTCTCCTGTATCATTTTAATCAGGAGGACAGGTCTCTGCTTGTATGGCTTTCACTCTCATTTTGCCCTACAAGGGTCCCAGCTGGCCATGGTGTCGCCAGTGACATCCATGCACCTGCTGTGCCTCAGTTTCCCTTCTCTGAACCCAGGATGTGTTTACGGTCAGTGCCATGATTTGCACGCTCCTGTGAACGCCTGAGGGGCCAAGCTGCTGGTTTGTGTTTATCAGGGACGCAGGTTAGCTGGCCATGGTGTTTCATCTGCACTATTGCTTCTGTCTGAGGGGTGCACAGCGCTGGGGCCAGGCTGGGGCCCAGGTGAGAGAGGAGCTGCTTTTCTGCCACCTTTCATTGGCAAGACTGTGAGTAGGAATCAATTTTGGGTGGCATTTGACCACGTTGCTTTGAACGTTTGGGGCCTTTGGGTGCAGTAGTGATGATATGAGCAAGGTCAGACCTCACAAATCCCTTCTTATGCGTGAGTCTCTGCACAGGTGCCAAAGCTGCTTTCCCTGAGCTGGTGGGATGGGACCTAGGAGAGACATCAGCCAGAGCTTCCTGACATCAAGGGATGCTGGATCTGAGCTCCATGCACCTCTTCTTCCACTCTGGTTTTGGCTCTATCCACCATTGCAGCCCTGTTGCTGGGGAGGGAGTCTGCTCCCACTCCTCCTAGGCACAGCATATGGTTTTCAGAAAGGTTCTTGCTTTAAACCCAATTTTACAGTTGGGTTGACTGAGGCAAAAGGAGGTCAAACGATTTGCCTGAGGTCACCCAATAAGTGGCTCAGATTAAATCTCAACCCATGACGCTGCCCGTTCCCAGCGCTGGCTGTGCTGGCCGGACCAGATGGCCTCCTGAATGCAGCGTCAAGATCCTCAGCTTTTTCCCCACCTCATTGTTCTCCATTGTGGGCTTCTGAATGCAGGACCTTGAAAGTGAGAGTCATTTGGATTTGCCAGAGTCCAAGTTGTTCTGTTTAATGGCATGGATTTGCAGGAGAGGGTTTAAACACACTGTTTGCTACTGAGGTTGGAATTTTGCAGAGATTTACCTCTTTGCTTTGGTTTTCTGATGATAAAACTCTCTCTGCCCGACCAGCTAAAATTGGTCCCTTACCTGTTCAGCTGCCCTGCTGCTGGTTCACTGACTGCAGGGCTGCCTTTTCTTTGTACCTGTGCAGGTTTGTCCATAGGTCTCTTGGGTCCTGATCCTTGGGATAATTCCGCAGCACCACACCTCTCTGGTCTGTTTGTGCAGTTTGTGTCTTCCCCCTTAGCTTGGTTCTGGGATCACACAAGGGGTCAGTGCAAGGTGCTGCTGGATGGACAGTGTCATGTGTATACCTCTGGGAATCTGCAGACTCTCGTGTTAGCTCTGGAAATGCAGATGCTGACATCTCCCTCCTGATCTGATGTGCATCCCATACATCACCCCTGACAGAGCAGGGGCCACAGAGGCGCTTAAAGCAGAGCTTTAAAGAGCTTTTTAAAGATGAGCTGCATTCCTGCTCTCTCTCTGCTAAGCAGCAGCCTGGAAAAGGGCATCTCTGTAGCCTCTATTGGAAAGCAAGTGTGCAAATCCTTGGGATTGGGACACACAGAGCAGAGCCCATCTGCCCATGAAGCAGCAGTGCTTGGGTGTCTGGGGCAGACTGCAGTTCTTGGGGCAGGGGGGGTTCTCCTGCACCCACACATCCCTCTGTGTCCCGCCTTCCAAGGGAGGGCCCGCACTTCTGCACCACTCACATGGCTCAGTAAGTTGGCACCTCTTGAGCATGCCTTGATTAATGGTGGGTTTTTGTCAGTCCTAAGAGGCCCCATTATGTCCCTTTGATGCTGCATTTTGCACTTACCACTGTCACTGAGCTCAATGACTAATTTTCACAGGTCAAGGGAGAGGGACAATGGATCAGGCCACATTTGGAAGAAACAAATGAAATTTTGCTGCAACTGAGAGCACTAATTAAGAGTGAGGATCAATTTGGGTGTACAAAAGAGATAGTTTTAGGCTGCTGGTGTGTAAATGAGTGGCAGTGTTGCGGTAGCAAAAAAGGTTCAGTGTATGCATACTTCAGCTGCAGCATTGTACTCCGCTGCATTTGATCAGTTCTTCTGTGCTTATTCATCAAGGAAAAACCGAGTGTTTTCCTGCCTGCTGTGCCCGGGAAGGGCAGGGACAGCCAACCTGCCAGATCAAGTCGTGGCTGATCCCTGTGAGATGTTTTTGGCCAGAAGGAGCTCGTGTTTCTTCAATTGCTTTGCTCATCTTGGACCATGGCATTGCAGGTTGCCTGATGGCTTTTGAGTGCAGTGCATGGCATTCCTTGCCCAGCTCTGTGAGCAGGATGATGCCCATTTTCATCCCAAGCCATAGCTCACCCTACCAAGGATTGCACTGTTCACTGAGACTCAAAGAAACACTGATTTGGAGCTGTCAGAAAGGGAAGGGACACAGTGAACTTGGATCAAGGAGAATGTCATGGATACAGAAAGGAGAACAAGGAAAACCAAGACTGCACAAGCTGGATTCATGGCTTCACTAAGCATTGCAGAAGTGTGATTCAAGTTTTCTTAAGTCTTCACATACAACAAAAAAGTCAGGGGTGATGTGTATTTGGGAAGAACTGGTTGCAAATGTCCAGGTGCCCAGTTAAAATTAGTTTGCAGATGCTTTTGATAAAATTGTGTCTGGTTTTGATTGAATTTTCCTAGGAACATCAACTGGAGCAGTCTTTTGCCAAGAGGGTTCTCCAGGGCCTACAGGGTTCCCATGAAGCAAAGCCTAAATGAATATGAATCCAAACAAATTTATGGTACCAAGCAAATCTCCAAAATGATCAGGTGGAAGCAGCAGTCCATCCCATTTTCCCTTGTTATTTGGTGGTGTTTGCCCACAACCATATTATTCCCTGCAGCTCAGAATCTTCCCCAGAGGGCAGTGGAACATTCAGCCTCAGTCCAGAGGTTTGCTCTTGTCCTGGGCCTTTGTGGTGACATTGCCCTGAATGGCCAAGCAGTACAGTCGCATCCCTTTGGGCCCCAGCATGGCAGCTCTGTCCGAGGTGAGGGCACTTGCCAAGGGACTTCATTTCCTCAGAGCAGCATCCGTGTCCAGCTCACCATTGTTTCCCACAGACACATGTAAAGGGGTGGGAGGGAAAGTCCTGACTGCATCTTTCATTAGTGATCCTAATGCTCAGGAGAAGAGACAGGGCCCTAAGGGGGTCAGCTTGAACTGTCTCTCAAAAAAAATGGAGGGGAAAGAGAAGAAAAAGTCTTCACATGCTGAACTGGCCATTGGAAAGATGACAGCAGAAATAATCCTTTTTTAAAAGTTTTTTTTCATGACCAAAGAGAAAACGGTTTCCTTGTCCTTTGGGACATCCATGGGTGCTCTAAACTTTCATGAGGGCTCAGATGCCGCAGGCACCCACCACCTTTAAATGACAGGGACTGGTCAAAATCCTAAATATAGAATCTGGATGCTACACTTAAATGTTCCAAACTTGACTGCTTGGCCAAAGCAGTGTGGTGGTTGATACCTTGGGAAGCCTGACTCCTGCTACTGATCTCAGGCAACTGTCCCAATACCCTTGTATCTCTAGGAATTAGGGATGGCAGCATTGGTCCTCCCCAGATCTCCCCATCCCTGTTGGGTTTGGGGGCCCATTGCCTGCACACTGTCCTTGCCAAGCTGGTGCAGGGGGCCCTCACCCTACTTGAAGCTGTCAGAGCTCGTTACCAGCACAGGCAGCTCCTTCCCACCGCAGTGGGGCCGGGGAGGCCAGGTGCCTCCGGGTGGCTGCTCAGCGCTGATTGCTCTGTGCCTAATCGGGGCTGAGGAGTTGGGGCACTGTGTGGACCTCACGCCACTGCCAGCTGTCGATTTTCATAAGCCTCCTGGCTCTGAGTTTTCTGAGACCTTTGAGCTTGTACCCAACCATCCGGGAACCAGTCAGGGGGGTCAGAAGTTCTTTTATGGGAAGGCAGAAGTCCCCGCACCATATATATTCATATGTAAAACCCTCTTGGAAAAGGAGTTTTAAAAGCCGACATGGTGTAGGTGCACAGGAGGTATTTGTGTTGCTGTGCTGTGGAACATGTATGAGCCTTTCTGTTTTAGAGAGTGGTTTGCATGTGTTTGAAGCACCTCGATGATTCACACTTCTGCATCCCGTGGGGAAAATGGATTTGTTCTCTTACGCTCGCTTCCTGCCCAAGGGGACCCTGCTTAATTTTTCTTTTACTGACTAGGTTCTCCCAAGAATGAGAGATTACCTGATCTTCCAAAAGCATTTCCAATGTTCGGAGAAGTCTGGATGACTCACAACTTTTAATTAGCTCTCCTGACGGAGGCAAGGATCCCTCCCTTTCTCCCTCCTTCCCTAACAGAGAGGTGGTGATTAGAATTACAATGAAGATAATCCAAACTGTATGTGTAGGGTTTTCAGTAAGCGGAGAACAAAGCAGGACATCCATCTGGTGAGTGTGAGCCCATAATACCTTTCTGCTCATTTCTCCAGTGCAACAGGAGCTGCTTGGGACGGAAGCAAGCTCATTATTTTGGAAAGGCTTGCTGACACGCAGAGCGGGGCTGGCTTGTAATCTCCGAGGCACTGAAACCACTGCTCAGGAAGGAGCATTGCTTTTAATTTTAAGTCTACCTTTGTATTTCTCCTTGTTAAAATCTGCAGCAATGAGGGATACCAGCCTCTTCTGAGCCTGTCCTTAATTAGTGTGTGAAAGATAGATGCCCTTAGTTTTAGCAAGGCTAATGAAAGCTGTAAGGGAGTTTTAAAAGGCAGCCAAGCTAAGCCTGTTTTGTGCAAACATTCCAGCAGCAGTGAGGAAATGCATTAGCTGGGGACAACCTCCTTTTGGAGTGATGCTATTTCCCATCACTTAAAATCTCTGTCTGAGAGAGCTCCTGCCTCAAAACTTTGGCTTCCCTGTCTTTGCAGTGGGATGCTTGCCTGTGCCATGGGATCAGCTTTCCCATGCTGTGCCCTACAGCAGGCAGGGAAGAGGCAGAGTTTGCAGCAGAGAAAAGCAGTGTTGGGCCCTCAGCCACAGTGCTACTGTGCTTTACGGTCAGCTGGGTTTTGCCAGGCTGCTTCAGTACGGAGAGAGGATGGGCACACTGTGAGAAAAGAACAACAAAAAGCCGTTGTGGAGGAGCAGCCGGCGCTCCGAGCTGCTGCTCGCCGCCGTGCCGGCAGCGCAACGCATGCCTTGACTCCTGCCATGGCAACAAGTTCATCCTTAGGCCAGGACAACGCTTGGGTGCAGCGTGGCAAAGCAGCCAGGAGCCAGTCCAGCCTGCGGCATCCCCAGCATGACCCAGGGAGACAGGAGGGATGGGATGAGGTTTCATGCCTGCAAGATGCTCTGCCAGCTTCAAGATTCAGACTGGTGGTTTCCCTACCGCAAAAGCACAGGAGAGCTGCAGGGAGATCCTTCTGAGGTCACGAGCTGGGCAGCACCTGTGTGTGCAGTCATGATGGCTCTTGCCCTCCAACACAAAGAGCTCAGGAAGGAAGATGAAGAGCCCAGATCCAAGGAAATGTTGGCCAAACACAAGGAATCCCTTCCTCTTATTAGTGCTTCAAGCATTAAAAAAATTCCCCCCTGCATACCAGAGTTAGGCACAGCCTTTGCTTGGAAGGAAATGTCTTTTCGAGCCGGGATGCCGGTGCCAAACTTGCCGCGGGCAGCCCCGTGTGAGCCAGGCGTGCCGGTGGAGTGCAGCTGGTGCGGCTCAAAGGGAAAATATGATCAGCTGTTGAATGGCAGAGATTTGAGACGTCACGCCAGGGCTTCGCGTTTTGATTTTGTGAGGCATGCTGTGAAATTCATAGGTGGAATATTTCTAGGGAGCTGCTTTGCTTCCTCTAGGAAAAGTGAGGTGGAAGAGTGGAAAATAAATGATGTTCTCTATTGACAGCTTCTAGCATTAAAAACCTGGTCTGAGCTGTCTCTTCGTTCTCAAAATCGTGACACCTGCTCTGGGTTCTTGATATCAAAAAATAAGAAATTATTATTTCCTTTAGGTCACCTATTGACTTTTAGCTGGTGCACTTAAAAAATGTTTCCAGCATTAATGATTCGTGAGGAAAAAAGGAAGCTTGAAAACATCTCGCTTTTAGCATAACGAGAGCTAAGGTTGACAGAACTGTGAAATCCTGGAAGTTGGGGCTTCACGGCATTGCCAGACATCAGAAGGTCCTTGATGACATGATGAGAGCTGGGAAAGCTGAATAAACTGATGTGCTTCTTCCATTCTGGTCCCTTGTCATGTAAATAGGCTCCAATCTGCATGTCAGATCCCTTGGGAAAAGGAGTGTAATAACATTAAAAATAAGGCATCAAAACCCCCAAGGTGTGTGCGTATGTATGTGTGTTAGCAATCTTTAAACAGGCAAAAAATATGCTTGGAGGAGTTTGGATGGGGTGAGTGGGCTCCTCGTTACCACTGTGCTTCGAATGCAAAAACGTAACTGCAGTGGCTTTAAAGAAAGTACTTTAATGCTACATAAATATAATTGCTTCGATGGAATGTCTTTAGCCTCCTGAGGGAAGTTGTAGTCTGTACGGCTTTAGATATGAATGGACGACTCTGTAATTGCTATTGTTTCGGAGACACATTAGGAGGGCCTAATGCTGATCATTCCTGGCATGTTGTGGAAGCGGAGTAATGGCAATCCCAGGCAGCGGGAAGGGAGAGGGGATTAGTATGCATTTTGCAGGATGAAAAACTGACAAATGCTTCAGGACTGGAAGTTTTTCTTCTCATTAGATTGTGGGCTTGTAAATTCTATTTGATTTTTTTTCCCCCCTTTTCCTGCTGATATGCAGAGTGAAGGTATCTAATTCCTGGCAATTTAGGCTTTGGATAATGAGCTTGAAGGCAGCATCTCAGAGGAGTGCAGAATTGATGGGTTAGTACATCAGCTCTGGTTAATGCAAGCTCCTGATTCAGACAGGGTCCAAAACAACTGGTTCAGAGAAAAGAGCAAAATAGGGGTGTTGAGAATAAGTATTTTTTACTTAAAAAAAAATTATTAGTTGAACATGGGATTTTCTGATACGTGGGTTGTGCTTCCGTCTCTGGATTGGGAGCAGCTACATTTGAAAAATCACAACCTGGGCTTAGAGATGATTCCTAAGAGATAATTTGGGTTGTGTCCTGGAGACTGTAAACATCCTGTTTTCCAGCTTTTCTTCCCAGCACAGGGCCTAGAAAGTCTAGCAGACTGCTCTGGCATGGTAAGCAACTAGGCAGGAGCTGAGAAACCTTACCCTATCACAGCAATTCTGGCACTGGTGGTATTTTTCCTGAAGACAAGTGAAATCAGGGTCCTGAGAGGTAGCAGTTGGATGTTTTTTCCTGCAGGAATATCTGTCAGGTAGTAGCCAAAAAAGAGGTGAATTTCTGCCCTTGGGTTGTGTGTCGCCTCTACAGTGCTGGTCTCACACCATCCCCTGTGCATCTCCAACTTGTTTTCTGAAGTTGGTTCCAAAATATTTGGGAGCTGCTGCTCAAAAGATCTGGAGAGAGAGCCTGGAAAAAACTCTTCTGGGAACAAACCAGAAGAAATGGGGCTAGGTTCTTCATCATTGCTCTGTCCTTGTGTAGGGACTGGTACAAATACCCTCATCTCCAATGCACCTTGAGCATCCTGTTACAGAACAGAAAGTAATAACTTAGTGATGCTTTCCCTTGGATGTTGAACCTCAAGTGGTAAATCTTGATCCAACTTGGGATTTATTTTCTTCTGGAGATTTTTACTGCCTTCAGAAACTTCATGTAGAAGAGTGAAATTTTATGGCTCTAAACTGTTTGATTTTAGATAATTGTTTTTTCCCCAGGGGCTTTTTTTTTAATGAAGATGAGAGGAATCATGTAATCCTTGACATACAATAGATTGTCCCAGATTAATAACACACTGTCTTTCACAGTGAAGACGATCCTGTCCTGCTGTAATTTACTCTCCATCCTGGCATGCTGTTAATTAGGATGAATACTTACGTGAAAGCTCCACATACGGCCAGTGCCACCTTCCATAATAAGTCACCCCAAAAACATGAGGAATGAGCGGTAGTGAGTCAATGAAAATCCCGAAATAAATTGACTTTTTGTGTCCTGGCAGTGCTTGGCTGAAAGCCAACGACAATAAGAGCCTGGCGTGCCAGAATTCACAGGCAAATAACACTTTTCCACTAGAGCATCCTTACGAGACACCCTCCCAGCAGCCGTCCTTCCTTCCTGCCACTCATTCCCTTGTGTCCAAGGAGGCTGTCGAGGCAGTGAGCGAAACATCTCGGTGTTGTGACGGGGTGTGATGAAAACATGAGTGACAGAGTGACATTTTGACAGCCTGACTTCAGGTTCCTACTGCAAATGTAAATACGTTCATTTGAATCCAATTTACACAACCAGAAGTTTTTAATGGAAAATAAAGGGGGGTTGCTTAAAGGTGACTTTTTGGGAATCCAGGGTATTTGTGGACTTCTTAGCGGGTTCAAACTGCAAATTTCCATGGTGTTGTGGAGGTCCAAGTGGTCTCCATCCCACTTTGCTCCAGTCATGTGTTTTTATATCAAGTTGCTTTGTTTTCTCCCAGTTTAATGCTAATCCCTGTCTGAGCTGAGAAATGTGGTTCACTAAATGTACCTACTGAGCAGCTGATAAAATTGAACTGCAATCCCATCCTCCTGAGATCAAGCACTCCTTAACAGCCAATAGTCCATTTTATCTTCTTCCTAAGGGGTCTAATCTGTTGCTCTTTCTGACTTGGAGACTTGCTGTGTTTTCAGTGGAGAAGAGTCACTGAGTGTCTTGTCAGGTGGAAACAAGAATGGCTGAATTGCTCTTCAAAGTGTGATTTATTTCAACAGTCTTGGCACCTTGGGGATTTTTTATTCCTTCTTAGTGCTCCTTGTGGTAATTCCTCCCTGAGATTTGGGTGAGTAGTACTGGAAGGTGCAAGTTCCCACTGCAGGAATGATACAGCTGAGCCTTAGTAGCAGGTGGTGTGAAATGATCCCCTGCATGACAGCATGGGGATCCACCTTGGATGCAGAACTCTTATTCTTCTGGGATCTGATTGCAGTGCTGCTCTTGTTCTTTCCCAGGGCCTTTTTCCTCCTGGTTTTCTCAAATAGATACTTTTGTCTCTTCTGTGGTCCTTGGAGAATCTGCTTAGTAGTTCTTTATGGCTGCAGTATTTTGGGTAAAGCAGCTGGACTGAGGGGACAAGATGGACCATGGCCAGATATGGCACAAGTGCGGGAAACTGAAGGTCGCTTGAGGCCAGACCCTTATCCTGGTGTTCGGCACACCAGAGCAGCATGTGGTGCCTGTTGACCCCCACAAATGTGGGTCCAAGTGGGTCAACAGACTGGAGTCAGCACCAGTTCCCAAAGGGACTATTTACTAAGGAGGGTTTAAACAACATTAGGAAAAATTTCTTAATGAAAAGGGTTATCAAGCATTGGAACAGACTGCCAGGGAAATGATGGAATCACCATGCCTGGAGGGATTTAAAAGACATATAGATATGGCACTTGGGGACATGGTTTAGTGGTGGCCTTTGCAGTGCTGGGTTAATGGTTGACTTGATGATCTTAAAATTCTTTTCCAATCTAAATGATTCTGTGATTTCCCTGGGTGTTACAAAATGTTAGGAAAGCACAAGGGATGTGAATAGAGTGTATAGGAGTCTGGCTTTTCATGTAGTTGTGTCCTTGGACCAAGCTGGCTTAAGCTGGTTCTCTGATTTTCTCCTAGCTGAGAGTCTCTGTTTCTCCCAGAGGGAGTAGGACTAGGGAAGCTCAAGAGTGTGTTAAATCCATGTTGTTTTGTAGCATTGAAAAGAGACTGAAGCTTTCCACTCATTGTATACTCATCATTTGTTGTTTGGGTCCTGTGGTTTGTGTCAGAGTCACCTTGTAGCTGCTGGTCCTCAAATGAGTGGTTTAAACCTTGGTATTTAAAAAATTTTGAAAACAGATTTTGGGGTATTGGTTTTTTTTTTTTTTTTTAATTTATTTGTTTGGGTTGTTTTTACTGCACATCTATTAGCATATGGGGGTTTTGTCTGTACAATACTCCATTCCTGAGTCTGTAACTGGAGTGGATGAGTTACCTTGGCTAAGAACCAGCAAATCTTTAGTTTTACCCACAGCTACAGAGACCACATGGACCTTGTAGTTGTAGGTGTTTGACTTGGGCTGCCTTGGGACGGGGAGGTGAGAGATGGGCTCCTAGCAAAGCCTGAGTTTCACACCTGGAGTTTTGTTCCTCCAGGGACTTCAACAGCGTGCATTGCTGTCGGTGCATGGAGAATGTCACCCAGGATTTTGAAGAAGTAGCAGATTGCCTCCTCCTTACACTGAGACCTGTGAACACCCATGAGGGATGCTAATTAAGCATCTGCTTCCTTCTCAGCTTTAAGTGAAAGGGTGGCAAGTTAAAGTGACAGTCAGACCTCATTTATCTTAACGAGAAGGGTCAGGAGTTTAATGGAGTTTTGCTTAGTGAGGGTGTTTCAGCCTACTTTGTGTTTGTTTGGGAGATGTCTCTGCATTTTAGATCTACAGGGCTTTTTAGCTTGGGTGGTTTGCCTGCATGGGATTCAAGGGCCCCTGCAGTCTTTCCTAGGGAGAGAGGTTTTAGAAGAAATCCAGGAGGCTTTCCGGTGTGTCTGCTGTGATTTTCTAAATGATTGGGATAATGATACAGTGAATTTTGCAGATGACTTCTCCCTGGCCAGCAAGGGGCTGTGTTGCATCCACCTGAGGTGTGCCGTGCTGAGCAATGGTCACTTTGGAGTTCTTGCCTGTAACAGTTTAGACATTTAGCCAATGTACTTAGCAGATACCAGCAAAAAACAGGGATTGTTTTTACATTCCGGAGTCTCACCTTGTACTTACTACTTCTGAGGTCTGTTTGACACCACACTGACATATTTACAGTGTAGCCTTACTGTATATAGATGGAGTAATCAGGCAGTCACTCAGGGCTGCAGCAACTAGGCAAAAGTAAAGCTCTTTTTACTAGTTCACGTGCAGCACCACACTGTGTGCATAACCTCATTTCTCAAGCCTGTTTCCTGGGTATTGAGCATAGACCCCAGCAACACCTACCCCTTGATGGAACAGAGCTCCAGCTGGCCTGTATCAGCACAGCTCCAGCCAAGAACAGCCCTCCATCTACAAAGGACTATGCCAAGATTAGCGAGGGAATTCATGCAGGGCCAGCAGAGCAGGTGAATGGTATCACTGTCATTTTTCAGAGGGGACAGGAAGGAATAGGAGGGGTGGGATGCTGCTGAGACAGTCCAGAGCTGTGCTGCAGAACTGATGCAGAGCGTGAAAGCCTGCAGTCTCTTGTTGGGGCTGCTTGCCGTGCCTGGGGAGGAATTCAGACCTGCTCTGCTGGAGTCATTAGTGCTCATTCAAAGCCAACATCAAAAGGTCCCATTCTAATTCGATGCTTTTTAACACACAAATGGCAGTAAGATCATTAATTATTGCACTTAACCAGCTTCAGTGATTTAACACTTTGTGAGTGTCACGAGTGAAGTCTTTCTGGTGCTGTAAGTGAAGAGCAGAGTGTTGCCAGCTGTTGAGGTTGGATGGTGCTGCAAGCAGACAACAACTACCTGCTCTCCGAAGAGCCACATCTGTGCTGGGATATAAACTCCATCTGGCCCAGAATATTTTCATGTCATGGCCTGATGGCCTGTGAGAGCTCTCTGCTCCTGCTTTGCTGCCCAGGTAGGTATGCAGGATCATGTCTTTTGGAACAGGAAAGCAGTAGTGTGAATACTTTGTGGTGTGGGAAAGTGGAGCACCTTGTCTCATCAAGACAAATGTGTCTGAGGTCTCCTGTAGATAAACCTCTGTCGGATTCTCAGTTTGTGAGGTGTTCAGCAGCTCTAAAAGTGTTACTTTTCTTCCGCCAAGCACAGTGCAGTGGGACTGGAGTAGGGAGCATTCCCAAGGGACGTCTCCCTCCACCTTGGGAGATGTTGGCTTGAGGCAGAGGTGCCTTGGCTTGAGCTCTTTCGAAGCTGAGGAATTCTGCAGGCAGCTTGTAGCTGTTTTTGCTGAACATGGCTGGTAGGCAACAGGAGAGCCAGGCGGTTATTTTCCATCCAGCCAGTTTTTGTCACCTACCACTACCCAGGAGGAGAGAATTTCCCCCCTCCTCCAGAGTGCGAGACCTCATTGTTCCCAGCACCTGAGGCATGCAAAATCCCCCTTGCCTTCCTGGAGGAAGGGTCCAAGGGTAACCATGGCTGATTAGTGAGCCCTGAGCAAAATACGGGCCAAAAAGCTCACACCCATTACTGTTCATGGAGAGAAAGCGGACCCTGAAAACAAGGTGCAGCTCCTGCCCTGGACATCAATGGCTGTGACAGCCTCACTCCCTTGGACTCTGACCACCCAGCAGAGCAGGGCTCAAACTGGGAGGCTCGAATTGGACCTGGGATAATCACACTCTCCATCTGGGTTTGTGTTTGGCATGCTGGGGGGGACACATCCCTTGCTAGACTAATGAGACTAGGCATATGTGACATTTTTATGACTCCTTCCCGAGCTATTTCCTCCAAGTTTTTAGAATTCAATTGGATTGCTTCCCCCAACCCCCTGGTGTTGTCGGGAAAGCCATCTGCAGACAGAAGAGTGATGCAGAGATAATGCTCCTGGTGTGGGTCTTTGACTTTATAGCTCTTATATCTTTCCTTTAGGGTTTCTTTGACTTTTTGCCAGGCACAGACACATCTCTCTGGGCATTTCCCTTGGCCCTGCATTAAGATCTGCCCAGCCCAGCACATCATAGATCACACTCATCCCACAGCCCTCCCAAGACTTTGTTGCAAGAGGTGTTTCAGAGCAGATGTCCCAAACGAGCATTTCCCAAGTTCTCTCCCCACTAGAGATATTCTCAAAAGAAACATGCTTCAGTTTTATAATGTAGATGAGCCTCTCTTTTTCTTTCTTTTTATTTTTTTCCCCTCCAGTTTCCAGCCCCAAAAGTAGGTGGTGAATTCTAAGGCTTGAGGGAAGCAACCACACAAAAGCCTATTACAATCCAGTCACATTGTGCAAGGTGAGGATTTGCAATTTTAAGCAGAGGGAGAGGGAATCATCATCATAATTACATATAATACCTAAAGTACCTATAAATACAGATGTATATTTATATAAAGCCTCTCCCAGCACACGAGTTCCCTGTCTGGCTGGGGTTGCCAGACCACCCTGTCCTGCACAAACAAATGAGTTAGAAAGTCCGAAATTCCATCCCTGCCTTTCAGGGCTCGTCTGGGGAATTCCTGAGTAATGGAGGTTGAATTGGGTCACAAGGGCAGCGGGGAATAAATCTTCAAAGGTTAGCTCTGGCATGAAGTCTCCTTTTTTAGGCATGTGAGGGATTCTTTTGTTTTGCTTTGTTTTCCAAAGCCCCCCCCTCCCCAGCAGGGGAACAATACCTCACTGGGGCCAAGCCTGGCTGGGCAGAGCCCCACAGCATTGTCCAGGGGGCCAGGGAGGGGGCCGGGGGGAGAAATGACATCTTAAAGAATGGTGCTTCTTCTTATGGACACTTAGTAGATCAGTGTGCATTCAATTAACCCTATAAACCGTGCAAGGTCCAGGGAAAAGGCCTTTCAGGCATTATGGATTGAAAGTATTAAGGGGGATGGGGGCAGAGCTGTTGGTGAGTCCAGTTTAAATAAAGCCCATTAGGCAGGGGCAGTGAGGTGGGGGTTGAGAAAGGGGATGTTTTTCTTCTGAAAATGAAATCCATGCACAGTCTCACGTACTGATCTGGATTTTCCTTCAGTAAAGTTAGGAATCTTTGCACAGCTCAGGCTGGGTGTCTTGGTTAGGCATTTGGTCCAATTGTCTTTGGTTTTGCTGGCTCGGGAGTGAAGGGATCCTGTAGACTGTCTTGGGTGGAAAAAAGATTTTACATGAGTATTTTCCTCCTCAAATTTTTGCTCAACCCCGAATTGTGTCCTAAGGCCTCAGCTGTAATAGCCTGTGGGACATCCTTGACCTTCCTGAGTGCATGTTTGATGGTCCCCAGGGTATGAAAACATCTAAATGCTTCTGTGAAGGACCAAAACACCTTGGTTTTTCCAGTTGTGCCTCTGACATCTTGCAGGGTCACTACAAAGTACTGATGTGTTTTGAAAATACAATATTTATTCCTATTAATGTTTGGAGGACGGTCACATTTTGAAATTTTTATGTGCCCCATCATTCACCCCAAGCCCCAGTGCCAGTCAGGGCTGATTAGCCCCTCCAGGATGAGAGCAATATTGTGAGCAGAGAGACGGAAACAGCCAAATTTCTTTCAGTGCATATGGCTAATATTCACCTGGAGAAATCCAACCCATTTGTAGATATTAAACTAGACACAGTAATAAGTTCAGTATGTATTTCAATTTACTTTGCTGCAAATAGATTTAATTTACCAACTGCAGAGTTTGAGATGGAACTGCCTGTGTTCCCGCCATTTTATGCTATGTTCTGAATATATTATACGTAAAGTTGTAAATTAATAGGCCTGTTTATGATTTGTTGCACATATGACATGGACCTGCAACTAAATTAACAGTGAAGTCTTAGTGTTGCAGAGTTTAATTACATTTGCAGGTGAATCAGCATCTTACTCCTCTGTCCCTTCCTTAATGTGAAGTACACTGGAACTGGTTTTTTCCTTCAAGATGTGGGTATTTTGTATTGTTCTGAAAGCTGATCTGTGAGATCTGCTGGACTTGCAACTTAGCTTAGTCAGCACAGTGTGGCGGGCTGAAGAACCTCTAAATCCAGGCTGAGCCTGTTAGTTAACAGCTGTTAGTTGGCTGTTCTTAGGTGGGATGTTTCCTGAATCGGGCCCAGATCAGGCAGTGTCAGCTGTGCTGATTCACTCCTGTGAGCGAACTCCTAATTGCTGGAAGTGCCATCATACTGGTGAGCCAGGAATGTGGACTTCTGGAGCTGCAAAGTTAAACAGTCTGATTTTTGAACAGAGCAATGAATTTAAAGTAGCTGTGGTTTTGCCTGCTAGTGAAGTCTGGTGGTACCAAATAAGGAGGGTATCCTCCCTTTCCCCCTCTGCTTTGTATTGGTTTCCTAAGGAAACAGCACCTATGTAGCTTCCCCTGTCTTGGGAAGTGCTGCAGAGCTTGGTGCTAACAGCTTTATGCCGTGTGCTCCTGAAGATCTGCTAAAGTGTTTGGCTTCTTGGAGGAAAAGAGATGATGTGGGGCTCAAAGTCCTGCCCCAAATTCTTCCCTAAAATGCGCCATTCCCTCAAGGAGCAGGTTCATACAGAGCTGGAAACTCTTTGAGAAGATGTGGCTGTGGAGAGTGGCATTTGTGTGGCTTCCTGCCAGCACCCTGGGGCTTTTCAGGGGCTGTAGTACCCACCTCCTTGGAGTCTCCAGAAGTGTTAACTTTTCTGGGATCAGAGCCACAAAGTCAACACTTGGTGGCAATACTCTCAGCTGTAAATTGTGTAGGTGCTTTGCTGCCCCACTGGATTGAGGGCTCTTTGCACAACACCTTTGGAAGCTGCCTCCATCCTTGGCCTGTTAGTAGCATCTTGTTGACCTTTTTGAGCAGCTGGAATGAGATAATGAAGTCTTGCTTTATTAGCTCTTTTTAAAATTATTCTGACCAAAATAATGGTTTGCTTTCTCCCTGCATTGCGTTGATTCACTTTTAAATAGCACTGAGCCCTTCTGTTAATTTAAAAGTAGCTTCTAAGCACATCACAATACAGATCACATCCTAGAAATAAATATTTCTTCTTTCCTGAACAAATATAGACAGAGTCAGCAAATATGAAGCATCTCTTTTTTCTGTTGTCTCAAAACTGTGGCATTCCCGAGATTGATCTGTGCTTGCTCGAGGGTGTGCTTTAACAGGAGCACATTTGGGATATAAAGTGGGGAAGGCTCTCAACAGCTTTTAATTGGAGTTGTTGCTTTTGATGGGGCTGCACTAATTTCCAGTGGCTTCAAAGCTGGTGGGGAGCAAGGAAGGCTGGTGAAATCTCAGCTCCATCCACGGGTGGTGGCAGGTTTGCTGCTGCCTCAAAGGGATGTGGTGTGATGCCACTGCACTTTGGGGAAAAACAAGAATTAAATCCAAACGACACCGATCCATGCACCGGGGCTGTGTGAATGAACTGGAATTTAAATTTGTGTCTGTCACTGCCTAAGAAAGAAATCTGGGCCATGATGAGAGTTTGTAAGGGGAAACCGAGCTATTCCCCCCAGAGCCACTTTCCTAAGCCATGCCTGGTTGCCAGTAGCTTCCTGTCTGTTGTTAGTTTTTCTTTTCAAATACAATTTAGTTTCTGCAGGCCAGTGGCTTTTAATGATTTCCTTTGAGCCCATGCATCCTCTGGAGCAGCCCTCTTCTCCCTTGACATTTGATGTGGGAATGTGTACATCAGTATTGTTACTTAAACAATACCCTTCAGGCACTGATTCTGGGCCCTCAGATAAATCACAGATTAAAATGAAGCAGAATTGCTTGATAAAAAGTCTACAGTGTGCTGGCATGCAGGGAACAAACTGCACAGAGTCCAGGTAATGGGAAATTCGGTGTGTTATCTGAAGACCCATGTAATTAATGAACAAGAAACCTGTTTACTCTGAAAATAGATGGCAGAGTTGCTATAATGCCTTTCTGCTTTGAATGCTGAACAAGTATCTCCAGAGGAATAAAAGCTTTAGCAGCTCAAAGTCACATCTCAACCAGAAAGGCGGGTTGGAGATGGTACTGAGCATCTGAGCTGTTTTGCTTTTATGAAGAATATGAAATCAGCCTTCCTTCTAATAAACACCTCATTTATTTTCTCTTGGCTCCTAAGCGATCTCGTTTGCAAATCGTGGTGCGGACGGAACAATTAGCGGATTCGATTCAGTGCACATGCCATTGCCAAGCAGGAAACGAGCATGCTGGGCATGAATAGCATCAATCTGATTTTCAGGCATGTGCAAGTATCTGGCACTTCAGAGAGCTTTGCAAACAGGCTGTACTTGTGGTTTTCCCCTCTTTCCCTCCCAATCATGCTGCTGCTGTATTTGTGTATTACAAAAGGCTCATGCCTTCCCCGTTAGGGCTGCTGGAGGCTTGGTAGGCTTTTACCATGCTCAGTATTTTATCCCAGCTATTTTCCACGTGTGGAAAAATGCACCCGTGCAGGTCTTGGCATTGCAGCGTGTGCTGGGAAGAGGAGAGCTGTCCCTTTAACCATGCAGAGCATGTGGCTGTTTTTAGTTAGAGCTCCTTTAGCGAGTTGTCTCAGCACATCAGGGCCCCGCTTTCATCATGCCTGGCTTTTTTTTTTCCTTCTCTTTGAGTCCTAGAAGTCAGAGGCCACAGAGGGGGTGACAGAAAGCAGTGACCTCTGCATAAGCGAGGGACCAGATGGCCACTCCTCTTCCTCTGAGCCTTTCTCCCCTGGCCCCAGGGCACAGATCTGTGACCTTCACTTTAACTGAATGCCCAGACTGTGTGACTAGGGCTTTGACATGCTTTTTAATAGGCATACATTATCCGTCCATTGCTAAAAGCCCAGGAAACTGGGTTCATTTAGATGGAATTTAAGTAAAACTGTTTGGATTGGTCTTACTATCCCCTAGCTGCCTCCTGCTAAATTGTTGATCTTAGTGCTAATGAAGGGAAATGCACTTACAGACAGTCTGGGAAGCATTTTATTTGCAAAGTTTAGCAAAACCCAGTGTTTTTTGACAAATGAGGTGTGCACTCATGGTGTGAGCTCACTTGTGTGCCCACCCATGGCACAAGCAGTGCTCTGGTACTCTGACCACATCAAGCCCTTGCCCTCTGCTGCTGGACTGGGTTCGGTTTTGCTCTAAGGTCTGTCTATCCCAGTTAAGGAAAACTTCTGATTTAAAACTTCTGATGTTAAACAGCGGCAGAACTTGGGTTTGTAGCCTCTCGCAGCGTTTGCAAGCACAAGGGGGAGATGTAATCACTAATACTTAATAATTCTCAGTTCCAGCTTTACACGTTGGTCTGATTCCAAGTGTGAGCCAAGCTAGAGCATTGCAGTGTGGTAAGATCCCATGGTACTGGGCACAGGATTGGTGAGAATGGGCAAAAATATCCCCAAGGAGGAGAGGTTGTACTGGAGCAACTGAAAATGGAGAAAAGACTTTATTCTCTGTGAACCTGAAGTCACCGTGTTTTTCCCCAGTACCCCAGTAACCAAGAAGTTCATCTGATATTTCTGTCTGGTCCCGTAGGTGTTATTAGAGGAGGCCAGGCTCTCGTTAAAGCAATTTGCATAATGGTAGCTGTGCTCTTCGGGAATGTCCTTGGGAGAGACTGGAAATACACTCTTTTCCAGCAGAATGGAAATGCAGAGTTGTGTTTTTCTGCTAATGACCAGCAAACATCGCTGCTGATCAGGCGTGGATGGCCTCCAACCTCTGCCAGGCAAGCGGATGCTGAGGAGGGGCTTTATTAATGCCTACCATTTCCGAAGGGTTAAGCACATGAAAGTTATTCCAGGAATTTCCTTTCCAGGGCAGACCTGGGGAGGTAGGTATAAGCAAAGGCCAGTTCAGCCCTGCTGAAAGTGATGGATGCAAAATCTCTTTGAAGTTCCTGGGAGCTGCACTTCCTTGCTGCGTGGCTGAATTGAATCCAGAGATCTTCAACTGTGAATCTGTAGCCACAAAACACGGTTTTGTGACATCTGCTGTGGTTCATCAGCTACTGAAGGTGGGAAGGGGAGAGCAAAAAATTTTCCAGGAACACTGGTGCAGATGATACCCGAGGTTTGACTGCTCGCAGCTCATGTTCCTGTTTTCAATTAAATTAGAAAGTATTTGTGGATGAAGTGACCCATTAGTTGGGTAATAGCACCACCTTATCATGCCTGCTTATCAGTATTAGTTATGCACTATAAAACCCATCCCAAAGCCCTTGGGGGAACCAATTAAAGTGGAGGGGGCAGCTTTGTGCACATGTGTGATGGAGGTGCCATGAGGTGTGTGGGGCACATTTGTGCACCAAACTGTTGCATGTTTGTGGCAGAGAGTGTTTCTGAGCTTGCACACCAGCCCTGCCTGTAAGCTGTCAGCATCACACATCTTTGTAGCCTCTACCAATTCCTCTCTGAGCAGAAGAAACAGGCCATAAATTTGCTGATTATGTGCATTTAGGCAGAGTAGCTCCCTTAATGGCCTTTACGATGGCTGCAGCTGCCAGTGATGGAGTTTTTGCATCCCCAGCTTCTAATAGGAGATGGTTGCTTGTTCATGCTGTACATCCTGTTAAATAAATCTGAGCAAGTGGTAACTGATTGCTGATACTAAACTGCAGAGGGAGAGATTAAAAATATTTTCCCTATCTGCTTGGAAAGCTTTAGTGGTTTGTTGTGAGTTTTTTTAAAGAGGAGGTAGGAAACACTGTAAGCAATAGTCTTGTCTCTCTTTGCCAGTGTTTGAGCTGAGCAGCAGGTAAGGGAAACCTGATTTAATGACATATCAAATAGAGAGCTGCTTCTCATCTGATCCCGATCCCTCTTTGAAAGGCTGGTGAGGAGTGATCAGTGCCTGTCTGCATCAATAATTAGACCTTATAAAGTATTTAGACTCTCATGGCACAGGGAGCTGTGGTGGCTGATCACCTGGAAAGGGCTTGATTTCCAGGTAAAATCTCTCAGTGTAGTGATTGAATCTGCTAAGGTTTCAGCTGGCCAAAAGGAGCCAGAGAAAGTCAACCATCTCTGGAGTCTTTCAGGACTGCAGTGTAAGGAAAAACGTGGTGGTTTGACATGTCCATTACATCTGTCGCCCCTGGGGCTGCAAAATGGCCGTGTTCCTCTCAGCCAGCAGCAGCGAGGAGAGATCGGAGGGGAGAGCTGAAGTGTGGGGTGATGTGGGGCTCCTCACCACAACCCCTTCATCCCCCCTCAACCTCCCCTGGGGCTCAGCTCCAAGCATCTTCTCCCTGCTTTGAACCTGAGGAGCCGTCACACCTTAAGGTCAGGCGAGGGGGCCCTGTTAGCGGGTAGGGGGAGGTGGAGGGAGCAGGATGTCATTTTGTCATTAGCCAGGCTTCAAAGGCAGGCAGGCACCGGGGAGGAGGGAGAGGAGCAGTGGGGTCACGGGGGCTGCAAGCCCCTTGCCCAGTCTCCCTGCCGGCCCCTTGCCCAGCCTTCCCGCCGGCTAGCTCACCTGGTGCACAGCTGCTCCAGGAGGAGGGAGCCCAGGGAAAGCAGAAGGATGTAGGAGGCAGTGTGGGGAAAGCATTTTACTCCACAGCCTGCCAAATTCAGTGTGAGGGTTTTAGGTTGGGCAGATCTTTTATGGCGCTGGGATGATGGTGTGAAGCACTGCTTGTGTTAGAGTGCTGTTCAAAGCGTAGCCCCCTTGGAGCATTGCTGCCTAGAATGATTTAGTGGGATCCTGAACATCTCTTGGAGACTCTGAAATATGATTTTGGCTTGCTGGAGGTGCTCATGTTGGAGGCTGGTCATAGGGCTCCATGTCCTTGTGTTCATACATCCTGCTTCGGATGGCCTTCAGCTTTCCCGAGTCAGATCCAACCCCAAAAAATTAGCAGAGTGGGTTAAAAATTACAGGATTGCCAAAGGATAAGAAAATTACCCTCATTTTGGTGTTCTGTGAATTTGTGCTTTGGATGTTTTGAGAATAGTTGAATAGTTTGGGGTCCCCTGTCAAGGCTTTCCTCTGCAGCCACCAGGGATGGGTTTGTTTATTCCAATAAGCCAAGGTCCTCCTGCCGGTCCCCACAAGTGGGTCTGGGAACAAACACCGGCTGCTGCAAGGCTGGAGATCAAAGCACACATGTTGTCAATACTGGGAAGCTTCTGGGACCAGATGCTCTTTGACCTGCTGCTGCAAAATCTGAGGGCCCTGATGCACAGTGCACATTGTGAGCCAATGGGATGAGGGGCAGCAGCTTCAGGAGCAGCTGGGCAGTGCATGGAGTGGCTAGAGCCAGCAGAAACGTGGCACAGCTCTGCTCCACAAGCTCCTTCCATCCCGCAGCCTGATCAGGCTTATGTGCTGGTAATTAGGATGTTTGATGTCATTTCTATGGGTGCAACAATGCATATTCATCAAATATGTAAATTAACACATTAAGCTATTTGCATAAATCTGGATCCAACAGGATGGTGGAGATGAATTGCTGCAAGAGCAGCTCTGTAAATGATTCCCTGATACACGTCACACTGGAGTTCTTCACACCCTCTGTGATTCAGAAGCAGGGTCCTACACGCTCCCCGTGGGTGATGCAGAGCAGGAACTTGTTTGGGTTAATTAGTGCAAGAAGTCCAGGCATCCTTACCTCTGGAGCAGGATTATAGCTGTGTTTACACTGGCAGCCCTCAGGTGGCCTTTTTTCCTGGGTGAGGATGGGTTGGAGGAGTGGACAGGCAGGTGAAAAGTTATCCATGGAAAAAGCAAAGCTGCCTGTGCACTAAATGTGCTGGTGGTCTTCAGTGAACAGTAACACACACGGAAGTTTGCTTGGGCTTGCTCCAAGCAGTGAGATTCCCAAGAAACCCCCGGCACAGCCGCTGCCTCCAACACATCTGGTACTACCAAAAGGAAAATACATAAGACCTGTAACCCTTGCCTGCAGTAGCTTAACAATACCTCTGAGTATTGCTTCAAATACATATAATAAGTCTGAACTAATAAAGTAACGAGTTTATGAGCTTTTTAAAGATTTTACTAGATGAACAGAGGGCCTAATAACATGATTCAATTTCTTAATATAAACAATGTATTTGCTGTGGCCTCTTAAAATATTCCTAACTTTAACTGCAGAAAATCCAGCGTATGATTTATATTTCTGGCTGCTGGAAGCTCTGGCTTTCATTATCTGTGTATGCCACAAATCCAATTATGTAATATCATTGAGATAAGGCGTGTAATGTTTCACATCTAATTGTTCTAACATGCAAATTTTTTCCAGTGCTGGTGTACGTTGGATTAAGAGGAAGGCAAGGGCTGTGTTTCATGGGCGTAGGTTGTGTGGATGGGATGGGGCTCTCTGCAGGCAGTTGGATGTGTTGACCTGGGTGTGTTGTGTTCAAGGTCTCTGAGAAGCTCTCTGGGAGCCACAAGGCAATGCCGTTTTTTGGGTGAATAAAGTTTTGGTTAAATGCAACCAAACAGCAGCCTCTTGCCTGAATGGGGAGAGCTGTGTATGGCTGCAGAGTATTTCACTGATCCAATCATTGTGACTCATTTTTTCCCCCATGAGGCCCATGCCATGGGGTTTGATAATCCCTGTGCTTCAGTATGAATGGGACAGCTTGAGTCTACAGTGTCCTTGCCCTCCCCAGCAAGCGGCTGTGAAATCAGGGTGTGGGCTGGATATACCCCTGGCAGACAGACTGTGCTTGTCTGGCTGACAGTCCAGGGCACCTGGTGATTCACTGTACAAGATCCAAATTTCACACCCATTTTCTAGGTAGTTTTCATCCATAGGTAGGAAAGAGACCACAGACCTAAGTTCTGGTACATCTTGTTAAACAGCAGCTTATGTGCTTTGCCCCTTAGTTATTATCATCACTGTCTGAACATCCTTGGACAAGTGTGTGCTCATCCAAGACTGCATAAACTTAACTTTAGAGCTGGCTGTGTCCTTGTCCCTTCCCATGATGGGGTCCCATCCATCCTGCACGCCCAGGTTGCACACCCAGGGCAGGCATGAAGACAGGACTGGACAACACTCAGATCTCCCCTGTTAGCATCCTCAGAATGCAACCAAGGAGCATGTCCTGACATGGGAAGAGGATGGCATGGAAAGAAGGAAATGAATGTCATCTGGGAGACCCAAATTTTTATCCTTAGGACCAGAACAGACACGTACATAACATCTGCCCACATTAGTGGGAGGGCAGGTAGCACCATGATGTGAATCAGGGATCTTTATGCAGTGTGCAGGTGTTTGGCTTCTGCTTAAAGGGTGCTTGGTTTCTCTGGAAGGGGGTATGTATATGGGTTGTGGCTTTGATAGCCTTGCTTGTTCACCACAGCACAAAGGAACATGGAGATGTGTCTAAAAACCAGGGGATTTTTAGTAGGCTTTGTGTTGTCCATGGTGGAGCTGGCTGGGGGAATTTAAAGGAATCATTTTAAGCAAAACGTTGGGGTTTTTTGGCCCAGTGCACTCGAATGCATGAACTTGTCCTACACTTTGATTGGGAAGTGCAGGCGGAACTTCTCAGCCTCTGCTCTTCCTTGTGGCCACACACACTGTCCCTGCCAGGTTCTGGTACTGCTGTGGTGTCGGTGATACTGTCCAGACAGTGGTTCTGGTCCTGGTATTTAGCTCTTCTGAGGAAGTTTTCCACTGACTATCTTACAGCCACTGGGCTTTGTGCTCTGGACATGAATAGGTCCCTTTCAACCTTGTTTTATTCATCATCAGCAAAGCATGAAATTACAGTGGAAATGCTAATAGATTTCCTAACAACTTGGTATCTACTTGGGTGAAACAGTTATTTGTTGACTAATTAGTAAGTTAATTGTTTTATACTTTATTGAGGTCAGGTTGCTGTTTTAATGTAGAGGGAGGAGGTGTGGGCTCTTCTAAACAAGATGCTACTTTAATGAGCAGTTACCATCATTGATTGGGCTGAAGAGGTGTAGGGAAATGGTAATGGTATCTCCAAAGGAGATATCTGGAGCCAAAAGGATGAGCTGTCCCTGGGAGCTGGGACAAATCCTGCTGGGGTGCCCGGCTTTCTCTCAGACCATTAGCAGGGCAGGCTTCTCAGCTCCCACAACTGCTCACAAGCTTTGGGAATGCTAATTAAAACCATTCCTGACCAAAAAAAAAGGCATTTTGCAGAAAGAGTGGAAAGACCTCTCCTTCCTGGAGTTTATGATTGAATGTATGAGTAACCTGGCCTTAGGTTTCTGGGGCATGAAGTCTTTTTCCTGGCTTGATTTATATCATTTAAAGAAAAAAAGTTTTCTGCTCTCTCCTTAGTAGCTTTCTTTCTCCTTTCTTCCCCCTCCTGACCCTGTGCTCATGGCCAGGAAAAGTTTCCTGGATTTAGAAACGATCTTAAAAGATACCCATGTGTGGATGGAGGCAGTAGCAGATCACTGGGGAAGGCTCCTCCAGGATAGTTAAGCATATTGCTTTGGGTATTTTTTTCCCCTTCCATGTCCTTCCTGTTCCTCCTTCTAATTAGGGCTTTGCTGTAAATGCCTGCCTTGGCCAATCCTGTCCTTTCTCAGTTAGAGCAGTCCTGGAGCTGTGATGTGAGTCAGTGGGTTTGTGCCTCTTCTCCCTCGTTCTGATGAGCTTGTCTCCCATGTAGCGAGGGATTTTAAGATGAAGGAGTTCAGAGTTAGATTAGATTCTGAGATTAAATTCTTCCCTGTGAGGCCCTGGCACAGTTTGCCCAGAGAAGCTGTGGCTGCCCCATCCCTGGAAGTGTTCAGGACTGAGTTGGATGGGGCTTGGAGCAACCTGGTCTACTGGAAGGTGTCCCTTGCCATGGCAGGGGGTGGAATGAGATGAGCTTTAAGGTTACTTCTGACCCAAACCATTCTGTGATTCTGTGATTGTTTATAATGTATTATTCTGTGTTAGGCAGAATCACAGGGAAGACCATGAAAAATATTATTGCTTGCAGACAGCCCGTTTTCTGCTGATTCTTCCTCCTTCCAGCTGGAAATAGTGTGGAAATACTGCAACCTGTAGATGTATTTGTGTGATGGTGATCCTGTGCTTTTTTTAAAAAATTGCCTTGAAGTATCTCCAGCCTGCTCTGTAGTCTCATTGGTTTTGGCCATACACCTATAGCAGTTTCGCAGTTCTGCAGAAATGCAGAGTTACAAGTGAGAGACCTGTGTCCAGAGGGATGTGCAGGTAAACCTGCCCAGTCTGTGCCCAAATTCGCCCAGTTTTCCACTCCTCTCCTGCTGTAAAATCAAACTGAAAAAGGCAGGATGGCTGCCAGTAAATAAAGCTGGTACCAGTTCATTGCAAAAAAAATTAAACAAAATAGGACTCAGACCAACCAACACGCCATCTTGGTTGCCTTTGTTTTTTTAGTTGCCTTCTTTTTCAGTTGCTTATATTTTTTTTGCTCGAGTGGCCAGGTAGCTTTTAAGTTTTGGTAGTGGTACTTTTCCTGTGCTGTTTCCAATAACCCTCTGCATGGATTAACCGGCAAGAACAATCCCTGGGCAGCCAGGGAAAAGGAGTACCTTTACAGCCTGCATCCAGGCGTGACTCCAGTGTTTCATGCCACCATCTGAGCTAGGACAGGCTGTGAATACAGATCATGCCTCTCCTTTCCCTACTTTCCCCAGGCTTCTCATTGGGAAAAGGGCCTTTGCTCAGAAGCCACCAGGGAAGTGGGTTATAAAAGTTTTATTGGTGAGGCAGAAAGATGTTTCCACTCTTGCTGTTCCTTGGGAAATAAGAGAAGGAAAGACAGATAATGTTTTGTCTCTTTATTAGATTGGGAAATCATCTATAAAGCAGAGGTGTATTTCAAACTGAGCCCCCCACGTCTCTTGTTAATGCCAACTCAGCAGCATCCAGCTGGCCGGATGAAGGGTTTGGATGATGCAGTACTTTGAAGGGATCCTGTTTTAGTGGGATGAGAGCCCCAGAGGGGCCAGATGTCTGGTAAGAAGACCACAGCCACCAGCCTGGGTGCCCTGCACTCAGCCCTTGCAGTTCCTTGCAGCAATCCCACCAAGTGCTAATATTCACCTGTGACAATCTGCAGGCTGGAAAAACTCATCCTTGAGGGAAGCTACCTGCCTGGTGGGTAGATGAGAGCTTGTGCATGCTCAGGGGTTGTTAGTAGGACACTGAAGGATAGCAGTGAACCGTAAAACGGCCTTAAAAGTGGCAAGTCCAAGTGAAGCTATGCGGCTTAAAATGTTTTATCATGTCGTATGCCAGGGCTATTAGTCCCCTTCTGTGCTTCTGTCAGGCAGCGTGGCAACCAGCAGTGAAGTTTTATCAGATATTAAAACCTGCTTTTGAAATTTCTCTTAGAGCAGAATGCTAAATCAACCTCTTCCCAGTGCTGTTTCCTGCCTGGCAGCTTTACCTTTACTTCCATTTCTCTCTCTCATTTTCTATCAGCTTTATCTGTAACCATTTTGTGTTTTATTGAGCGTGAATGAATAGTGGTACCTTTTAGATGAGTGATATTTTCATCTGAAGATGCTTGTTTAATATAAGCCCCCACTCAGCTGTTACCCCAATGGTGCTTTGTGTTTACCAACAGATTATTTCAACTAGCTTGAATTTGGAAGCAAATTTTATGTGGGGAGGTGTTCTGCTTCTCTTCTGGTGGGATGTTATGAACCTGGAACACGCTTCAGAGGCAGTGTGAGCTGTGTAAGGGTTGCAGCTTTGCTCCTGGGGCTGAGTGTAACCTACGCTTACCATATGCTACCAGCCCCTGCTTTGGGTAAAATGGGGGGTGTTTCTGCCTCCCTGCAAATGATAGCGGAGACTATAATCACTCAAGCTGCTGCCGTGTGGGTCTCAGTGCATTTGGGAATAAAATTTTCTACCTGTGGAAATAGGTTATGGATCCAAAATTATTAGAAAGGGTCTGGATTTACCCTTGGTGCTGTAAGCAGGATCTCAGCTGTCAGTGACAGTGATGGATCCCCAAATACCTGCTTGTTGCAAAGCATCACTGCCACCCCCAGAGGTTCCCTGGGATGTTTAACAGCTGCTGGACCTGGGGAGACTGAAATGTGCCTCAGTTGTTAAAAGGTTTGGGTTTTGCTTGGTCTGAGGTTTGTCACGGCAATTCCCAGGAGGTCTCTGCTGGTTGAGCTCACTCTGAGGAGGTATGTGGCTATTTTTTGGCACTGGTGATAAGTGTCACTGCTGCTTACAGGAACTGGGTTCCCATCAGTTCCATGAAGCCAGTGATGGAGGGCAGAAACGAAATCCCTTCCTGAAGGTTGACTTTCCTGTTTACACCCAGATGGAGGGGACAGATCTTTGTGCATTGCTCCAGCCAGAGCTGAGTCTCTTCAGAGAGCTCTGACCTGCAGCAGTATCCAGACATCCCCAGGGTAGCACCTGGGAGGTTTTGGAGGCACAGTCATGTTGGGCTCAGGGGAAAAGGAGGGACTGTGTGTCCCCTTGGGCTGAAGATGCACTCTCTAGCACACACTTCCATGCCTTGAGAGCACTGTGCATCTTTAAGCCCCTGTCGTTTGTTCTCTTGATCCTCATGCAACAGCTGGCAAGGGAAGAGGCTGGAGTTGAACTCACATCCTTGACAAGGTGCTCAGCCAGCCCTTTGCTGCACCAGCACTGACTTTTCCCTTGTGATTCAGTTCCAGGCTCTGCACCCTTGTCCAGTACCATACTGCTTAGGGAATTCAGACATTCATGGCTGCAAATGTTCCTTTGGGACATGAGTCCTCTGGGTCCACTCTGCCAAAACCATCAGGGTTGCTCCTCAGGGAGAGGCACTGCTGCCGACCCTGGCCCCGAGCGCTCACATCGACACTTCCATCCCCTGCTCTGCCTGGACCCCGTGCACACTAATTTCCCAGCCGGTCTGCTCCATTATGGCATTACAGGGACATTAGTTATTGAGGCTGGTTCTGAGAGCATGGTCTGAGTTAATCTGGGCTGTCCCCGCTGCTGCAGAATTTGCATCTGGCCAGGGTCGTGCCTCTCGCAGCCGAGCTGCCAGCACTGGATGAAAAGGGCAGCGCTTCCAGAAACCCTTGCCAACAATTTGTCTTGCAAATGAGCAAGGGTGGCTCGCACCGCCCCGGCCCTGCTGAAGTCAGTGCTGGGCTGTGGCTCCGGGTTCGTGGCACGCTGCAGCTGCCTCACACCGCTCTCCTCGCCGCCCTTCACCAGCCAAATTTCTTGCGAGCGGGCCACGCATCTGCATTAATTTAGATGACTTAATGTGGGGAGATCATCAGCTTGATTTCCCCTGTGGCTCTGGGAGTCAGCTGGGGCTCCGGGGCCTCCCATTAGTGGCCCAGCCCGGTGCCAGATGGCGGGTGATGGCTTGCAGAGGCTCCGGAGCTGACGTGCCCCATTGTGCGAGAACACAAAAGCGAGCCAGGCTGGGATGTTTTTTTCTTACCCCCCTTTCTGCTTTCATTTTCCTTCAGTGCTGTCACCCTCAAAGCTAATTCCTGCAGCTCTCTTTATTTATTTATTTTGCTTCGTGGTGGTGAGGGCTGTGAAGTTGCTGACAGTGTTTTCCATGTGGATGCTCCTGCCTTGTGCCACACTAGTATCTTAAGGACTTTGCTTCTCCTGACTTTTATTCTCTGCCTGAATGCGCATGTGGGATGCACAGTCCCATGTGCATGTACACCGTCATGGAATATCCTCTTGGACATTTGGGTCACATAATCAAGTTATTAGGATATTACAGTGGGTCTCCTGGGGGGCCATTATATGCCATGAGGTTTTGTTAAGATAGATTTAGTTGCCTTCCTGAATATTTCAGGTGTCCCAGCAATTTTTCAGGTCTCTTAACAGTCTGTTCTACAATCACCTGTTTGTTACAGAGTTTTCATCTCTTTTGTTAATGCTGGAGAGGTGCCTGTTTTGGGGTGCAAGTGTTTTTTCTGATGAAGATGCATATTGCAGGAGGGAGAGGACTGATTCCTCAGGCTTGGTACAGGACACACTGAGCATCCCTGCAAGGGCCCCCTGAAGATCAGGCTTACAGGGCTTTGGCTCTGATTTCCCCAGTGTGCTGCAAACACAGAGGCAAAGCTCAAGTTCAGAGCTCCAAGTCACTAAATATGCCCCTCTGCAATCTCTCAGTTCAGGCGCAGCATCTGACCTCTGCCTGCTCCCTAAAACCCACATCGCTTTTGCAGTGCTGCTGCTCCTTGGCATTTATCATCACTCCAGCCCACGCAGCTTTCCACATTCATGTGCACATCCCAAACTTAAGCTTTAATTAAAATTAAATTTCATGCTGACAGAGAGCTTAGGTGGCTAAATGTGGTTAACCTTGGCATCTGGGAATGAGTCTGGGAAGCAAATGAGAACAGCAAGTGAGTGCATGAGCAGGGATGGGGACAGAGGAGTCCCAGGCAGTTGCAGGTCTGTCTGGCTGTCCCATCACTTACAGTCTTTGAAGGCAAATGCTGGTATTTAAATTTGGATCATGTGGCTGCTTGAGTGTCCAGCCTGTCTTCTAACTCTTACTCCTTTGGCAGGAGCTGCAATGTCAATGTTGACCTCTTCTCCAGGCTGGGCACTGTGTGCTGGGTTTCTTTTCAGCACCTCCCCTTGTTTTTTGTCCTTGGCACTGAATTTTGTTGCCAGGAGTTGTTTGATAGGATGAGTGGAGATCGATGGAGGGCGTAGGGACTTGGTGCATTTGCAGAGGGCTTAGGTGCTGGTAGTAGCAGGAGAATCTGTGAATCCTAGTCAGGGAACCACTGCTTGGACAGTCTGGCAGCCTGCCCACCCTGACCTGCCCAAGTGAGTTTCAGGGTGCACAAACACAGGAAGGAGCACAAACATTTGGATAAAATATTTCCAAATTTCACAGTAGGAAATAACACAGGCTCTTCCAACCTCTTCTCTTCCCAACAAATCGATAAAGCCCCTCCTTGTAGCCCTGAGAGCTGATAGTTATCCCATCCCGGGGCATCCCTTGGGAATGCTCTTGAAAGGCTTCCTGAGCTTCAATGCCCTCTCCTCCTGTTACCCAGGGCTTCTTGTCGTATCCTGTTCCCATAAACAGTACCAAAGGTCCTTGCAAAGAGAGGAGAGGCACCACCTGAGGTGACCTATGTTTGTTTAAGCAAGGATAAAAAAGCAAAAAAAATTAGAAGCATCTGAAGTATATATCTGAATGCCGTAGCAAAGTGCTCAAAGCTGAAATTTAGTTTTGCTTGACTGCTCGTTTTAAAAATTCCCCACAGACAGGACTTGGTTATTTCTCTGTGCCAGTAAGAGATGCATATGCAAAGTTCTGTATGTGGTTGTGACACAGTACAGAGGTTGGATGATGGCAAATCACAGTCATGGCTCTCCCATGAGCACGGTCAGATTGTCTTTCGAAGCCATATCAAAACCTGCTCTTGTAAACCGTCTTCTATCAGGAATCTCTCCCAGCAAGCACAGCCCCGTGTGGTGTGGCTGTAGGTACAATAAACCATGTGACAGCCTCACAGGAAATCAGTACGTCCCCTCTTTCTGTCAGTTTGCTTCCTTGACCTGATGCTCTGGGATGGTTTAGTGCTGGTGGTGATTTCCCAGGTGGTGTTGTCTCACCAGCCACTGCTGCTCGGCACGTGCCGGAAAGGATGTGATGATCCAGGAGCGGCACCACAGGATAATGGGAGCGTTGCCTCCTTGACCCACGACTTTTCTCCTGCCACCTCTTTCCAATGAATCCTCAAAGGTAATGAGTTTAATTTGGTAAACTGGGCCCAGGGTGAGGTGTCATGGTGGGTTTAGGAGATAAGCCTCCCTGCTTCTTATCAACAAGAAGCCAGTCCTCCCTGGAGAACTGTGTTTTCTGGAATGCATCACTGCTCCTTGGGTTCAGAGATGGTCTGATGATAGTGAGGAAGATAAAGATGGTGAGATTGGCGGTTTGTAACTCTGCTATTCCTCTGTGTCACCATCTTCCACATCCTTCTTATCTTTAACCATTCTCCTGTGTCCTCACTTGTGTTTGTCTGCCAGGATGGTGATTGTGTCTCCCAGTTGTATTTAGGGTGCTGTGGGGTACACAGGGAGGAGAGGGGGCTCACTCTGGGTGCAGAGGTGCTTTGGGATACAGTGGCTTCTTCGCATGGACCTGGCATGAAATGTAAGATGTCACCTTCTTGTGGGAGTGGGTGTCTGGAGGGACCCTGGCTCACAGAGTCTGACATGTGTTACTACCCCCATGCTGTATCATAAAATCATTGAATCCTAGACTGGCTTGGGTTGGAAAGGACCTTAAAGATCATCTACTTCCAACCCCCTGCCATGGACAGGAACACCTTCCATCAGACCAGGCTGCTTCATGACCTGTCCAGCCTGGCCTTGGACACTTCCAGGGAATGGGCATCCACAGCTCCTCTGGGCAGCCTGTGCCAGGGCCTCCCCAACCTCACAGAGAACAATTTGTTCCTATCATATGTCCACATATGTGCACGTGTACACACACTACTGTGTCTATGCTGACAAGCAATGCTGGGGTACAGCCCCAAGTGCAACCATCCCAGTGGAGGCGCAGGAAAGGAGTTAACACTCGCTGGCTCGTGCACAGAAGTACAATCGCCATCTCCTCTGAGCTCCCAGAGAAAAATCAGTGAAAACATCAAACCGCACGTCCTGTACCGTGGGGCCGATATGCCGGAGCTATGAACTTTCTCTTTGAGGTGGTAATGGTTTGGCTGCCAGCCAGGAGCAGCAGCCGTGAACGGAAAGGGGGACTTCCAGAGATAAGCTATTTTCAGCGGGCTTCTCACCGCAAAATAAACAGAAAAAAGGACGAGCTCTACGTCTGCAGTCATGTGTCCTGCTTTCGTGGATTTGGCCTATTTTCTGAAGAATGGCTGTAATTCAGCTTGAGTTTCCCCTGGATTGCTGCCAGCAAAATAGGAAGCTGTTGCTATTGCCAAGGAGCGAACAGGAATTTATATAGTAACTCAGCCACAGGGACGAGATGACAGCTAACGGCTTAGCTGCTGCTAGGAGGAAAAGCAGACCTGGGAGGAACCTGGATTTTCTCAGGATCACAGCAGTTCAGTCCTTTCTACATATTTGGCGTTATTCCCTTCAATCTGGACTGGGCAACATTGAAGCACAGTATCTGTGCTCCAAACCAAGGGATGGGAGCAGAGCAGCTCTCAGCATTTAGGAAAATCACCTGTATTTGAGTGAAATTCAGAGTTAAAATGAACAGAAAGGAGCTTTAGAGCAGTTCTTTGCAGTGTTAACCCTGTGCCCCGCTTTCTCTGGCTCAATGCTGGGATCTTGTGGTCTCTCCTCTCCCTGTGCACAGGGGATGCTGAGTATTTCCCCTTGCAATGATGTGAGGCAGCTCCTCTGTGGGAATCCAGCCTTTTGTGATTATTTTTCTATTTAAATAACTTCTTTAGTTACCGTGTGTACCATTTCCACTTCTGTTTCATTCCTTAATAAAGAAGGGGAGTAGTTTATCGTGCTCGGCAGAGTATGGACATGGTGAAAGACATACTGTTCTGAAGGATTTAAAGTTAATTTCCGTTGGACAGAGAGACCGTTGTTTGGGGTACTTCCACAGCCGCCTTTCCCCCCTGCTCCGGCTGCCTTGGGTCCACAGGGAGCCTTTGCCTTGTATCTTTGGGCAGCTCTTCCCCCTGCCTGGACCCTGTGTGCTGGGAGGTTTGCAAGCCTGTAATGCTTTAGATTCTGAGGGATACAGCTGGAACTCAGGACTGCTGTGTGATGGGACACAGCGGAGAGGTACATCTGGGTGCCACAGAGCCCATCACCTCTGACTGCCCACTCCATCATGAAAGCCGGAATTTCTCCATGCTGTGCTTGGGTTTTTGCCAAGACCTACAAGATACTTCACTGTATGGAATGCCACCCCTTGGACCACCAGATTCAGGAAAGAGATCATCTTGGAGGCAGTTTCACCTCTTCTGGGGACTCCTCAGCTGCTGCCCAAGGGAATATATCTCAATCTGTGCAGCAGGCAGAATGGGCTGTAGCTCAATTTTCCATGGACTTGCCCATCCTAGCCGAGCAGGAGCAGCGTGATGTCCGTGGCTCAGCACACTGAGTGCTCACTGAGCTCCCTTGCCCAGGCAAAGCTCCCACCTCAGCAGGGCTGACCCTGCAGCAGCAGGAGGGAAAATGAAGAGTGAATTTGCTGTTTGCTGTTGGCCCAATAAAAATGGCACCTTGCCCAAGTCTTCTATAAATCACAGGTTCCATTTGGAAAGGAGTTTTCTGTGGTAATTAATGAGCCAGTATAAAGACATTAAATGGAGAATGTGTAGTGATAGAAAGGCTTGTCATTCACTGAGCCATCTTCCCCCATGTGAATAACCACAGGGGAACAAAGGCCAAACTCCTTATAGACTGAAGTGCACTATCTCTGATAGCTGGGAATGAAGTAATTCTCTGAAAATAACAAAGGCACAGTGAAATACATTAGTAAACTAATTACAAGAGAGCTGGTAAAAACAGATGCTGAAAATTTAAAGCTATTACTGGAATGATTGCTGGCAGAAAAATGGGGGCTGACAACAAAAAATTAAAAAATGCATCTCATTTAAAATTCATTAGCCTGTAAATCAGGACAGCTCCCTGTCTGAAAGCGAGGCTGATGGCATTTCCATGGGCAGTCGTGATGAAAAGCTTCCTTGCCTTCACCTTTACGGATTCCACCAGTGCCTCCGAAGATGCCGAAACAAAGTATGCGCTCGTTGGCAAGCATGAAAAAGCAGGGAAGCTGCTGGCTTTGCTCTGGGAGGTCTGAGCAGGGATGTTTCTACTCAGAGGTGTTGTGAGGGCTGCTGAGGATAATACCTCATGCTTGCTTGGCGCACTGCCTCTCCGAGCTGATGAAAAGCGGGATTGCTCGTCCATCCGCGCTTGATATTGGAAGGAGTTGGCTGCAAACAAAGTGGTCCAGGGCCAAAACCAGCTGTGTGGGAGCTTCCTCTTTTACTATCTCCATCAATATTTGGGAGAGGGATGGAAAACATCAGTATTGTGCAACAAATCAAAATGGTAACTATGTAATTTGTCTTAATTGTGTGTGTCGGAGTAGGAAAAACACGAGGAGCTCTGGATGGGAATCTGGCAGGAGAGACCAGCCTGCTGGCAGCATGCTGCACACTTTGCTCTGCCCTTGCTGAGCCAACCTCTCCCAGAGGCTTGTGGACAGCTTGCCCTTCATTTTCTCATTACTTCAGGGGTCTGCAGGGGCACTTGAGAGGGATAAATCATTGCTATTTTGCAAAGAGCGAATGCGTGCTTCAAAGGAAAGTCCTGAAGAAGCCATTGCTGTGAATGCAACAGGAGGGGGCATCTTCTTGTGATGCTGGAGGGGAACCCTGCTTTGGGGTGGAGGAGCCTTGTGTGATGCTGGGGTTTCTTAAGAAGTTACCTCACAAAAACATAGGAGCCCTTCGTGGTGAGTTGTACATCTGGGCAGGTGTCACAGCAGCCAGTGTTGCCTGGCCAGCATTACCCTTGGTGCTGGAGCTCTGTGCTGTTTACAGATAACCCCTTCCTTCACTGCCAGAATCACCAGCCCCAAGTGCAGTCCACCCAGGCAAATTAAGAGTTGTTTATGACATTTAATACTCCCCCTTCCCTCCAGCAGCAGGGCAGCAGGACCACAGGTTTGGCTTCACAAATGGTTGCCTCAGGATACACTAAATGCTGTCATGAGCCAGAGAGCAATTTCATCTTGAAAAATTACTGCAATAGAGCTCCCTGGTAAAGGTCTCTCCCAGCAATGCTTCCCTCTTTGCCAGAAACAACTTCTCTCCCTGAAACCAATTTGAGAGCATTAAAGGGGCTGTTTATTAGTCTGTTCCCCTGCAAAACAAGAGGGTGCTGGAAGACGAATAACCACCCTGGGCTGTCTGCTGTGCTGCTCGGTGTAGCAGGTAATATGATTGGATGCTGCCATGTGCTCTGAGCATGGAGGGAAGTGAGAAACGTGATCCATGAGATTGCCAAGATTCATCTTTCAAAGTGATTTGTAAGGAGCAGCATTGCCTCATGGGTAGCGTGTGCTGTTGGTACTCAAGGGATGATGTTGGATTTTGGTTGTGACCATGGGTGTCACTTTGTGCCTGTCCCTAAAATGACAGATAACTTCATAGGAAAGGTGTGAGGGTGCTCAGACAGTCCTAGTTGCTCACTGCACTGCTGAAAGGGTGTTTGTGCCGATGCACAGGGACTCCCTGCTCTTGCTTCCGGGCTGGGATGATTTCTGGCTGCAGCCACATTATAGGAGGTCTTGGGTCTGAGCAGGCAGCATTTGGGCAGTGCTGCTGCATGAGGGAGAGCGTGGCAAAGGCCAGATACTCTTTAAGGGTTTCCTCTGGCATTGGCAGCTCCCCTGGTGCTCTCTGCTCTCCTAAGTTGAGACAAACAAGGGTGGTGAGCTGTTGAACATTGGGGACACTCCCTCGCATGCTGTACTGGGGCAGTGTGGGGACAGTCTCTTTCCAGAGGTGCAGCATTTTGTGAGTTTTATAGAAATTGTGAGATACTGCAGTATAAAACAGTCCTCGGGCCATAGGGCCCCTGTTCATTTCCGTGTGTGGTGCAGAGTCAAAAATCTTTCCCACTCACGGAAGAGTACCCCTGAATCAGCAGCTGATGGTGGTATAGTTCATTTTCCAATAAGTGAGCTATAATCAATACCGTGAATATACTAAATATCCTCTAGGACTGGAATATGGGTTTGGAGATGCCTGTGATTGTGCAGGAGAGGCTGGGTGTGCTGATGATGAGCAGCACATTCAGTCAAGCCTCAGGAAGAGGAGTAGAGCTGCAGTACAGGCATTCAGAGGTTTTCCAGGTGCCACCCTACAGGGACCTTTTCAGGAAGAACCCATCATCCTCCTCACAGCCTGGTTCCTTCATTTGTGCAGGGTGGGTAGAGCAACCAGGGGCTCCTGAGGATGTTCCCTCTGACTCCTGCTCTGCATGCAGTGGAGATGTGTTCATTACTTTCGCAGGATATTTATCATCCCTATGCAGAAGCAGCCCCCACAGGGCTCTGTGCTTTCTTCTGCTTCTGAAAGCAGCAGACCCAACAGTAAATCATGGGTCAGTAGCGTCTATTGGGGCTGTTCATAGCAGTGCAGCAGGGAGGTGACCTGAGCTGGATTTGGCTCACAGTCATTTCATGTGTTATGCAAAAAGTTGAGAAGCCACAGTCCCAGACCAGGCAACAATTTGCCTCCTGGTGGACTTGAGTCATGAGGTAGTAGATTTCCCCCCCCGCCACTCCTCTTGTAAAATATCTGTTGCATGTTCCCTCCCATGGGCAGCTGCTGTGTCCCACTGCAAGGCATTATCTCAGTTGTCTCCCTTTCATCCCTGTCCCAGGAGCTTGGTACTGGAGAAAAAAATAGGTCAGGTGGAGACTCTTTTCCTCAACCAGAGAAGTCTGTCTGATGTGCTGTCTTCTCAACCCATTTTAAATTCTTCCGGTCAGCTTTGGTTGTGGGTGATAACAAGAGACATGAGGATGCAAAATGCAGAGAGAAAAGAGCCTGGACCATCCTCCATCCATGCTCTCAGGCATCCTGTTAGCTCCAGGGGAAAAAAACAACAGCTAAAGCAAAAGAGGAATAAGCATTTGTTTGTGAATATTCCAAATAAAAAGTGTTCAGGACTGACCCCTTCCCCGTACCTCTGCACAGACCAAGGTGCATTGTCCTCCCTCTCTTATCTCACCATGTATTTTTGTTCCTCTTAAATGAACTACATTCCTCTGAAATGTCTTCGTTGCTTCAAACTCTCCTGAGTCTTGCAGCCCATCTTCTTTTGAGATCTGAGGCTCAGTATGGACAATAGAGATTTGGGATTTTCCCCACTATGATTAGTGGACAGGGGCAGAGAGGATTTTCCTCTGTGCTGGGAGAGGCATGGCTGTTCTTTAATATTTCCCTCCCTTTCCAAAGCTGAGAGAAAGGCAATTTTTCTTCCCTTTAGATGTGAGCAAAGGGCCCCGCTCCTGCTACTCCTGGAGAATTAAATAGATAAATGGGCGGCGCTGTTGTTCACGCTTCACTATGCACAAAGCAACTTGCATTCAAAATTGGGCTCATGGCAGTTCAGCAACAACCTTGCACAATAGCGTCATTAGACACGCAGGGCCAGCTCGCAGGCGCAGAGGCTGCTCTCCAGCTGGAGTAGCCACCAGGCTGGCCTGACGTGGGCTTTTTTTTTAGCTTTATAAAAATGCATCTTTAAAAAAAAAAAAAAGTATAGAAAGAAGATTCAGTGTGGTTTTCTTAAAGACTTGGGCAGGTGTTGCTGTTTGAAGGCAGGGGGAAGAAAGGAGAGGATGGGATTTGTGGTGTCCACACACCCCCCGTCTTTCATGCCAGCTCCTTCTTGTAGGGAAGTCCTCCATTTCCAGAGTGTGGAGGGGCAAATAAGGGACCTGTGTCTGCAGAGCCTTCACCTGCCGACTTCTTCAAGAATGTTCCCTGGCAGGTTGCTGACTTAGTGGTGAAGGTCTCTTAAGCCAAGAGGGAGTTGAAAATTAATCCCTATGCTTACCTTGGCACTGGTGGCTTTCAGGGAAAGGAGTTGGGTGCTCTATGAATCTCACAGATAGCAAAAGTTGGTTCTACTGGAGCTCTCAGCCTGATTTGAGAGTGGTTCAAATTTGGCATTAAATTGGCATGGTGTTCATTGTGTTTTAAAAACAACCCTGACTTCTGCTGACCTGAGGAGAAATTCAGTTTTATTAATGAGTAGAGAAATTCAGTATAAAAATCAGCAGCTCACTGTCATCAGGATGGAACCAATCTTGGAAGGCGTCAGCTTGCCCGTGGCTTGTTCTCTTGCACTGGGCAAATCATTTGCCTCCCAGATTTCACCTTCCTCTGTTGTCACGGAGGTAACAAAGCCTGCCCTCCTTGGTAGGAGCATCTAGAAGCCCAGGTACTGGAGGCACATCCCCATAAAATTCTTCTTCCTTATATTGTGTTAACTTTGAGGCATTTTAAGCACATGCCTCCACTGGAAAAGGTCTAGATTTAACAGGATAGTGGCAGAAATGTGGAGAAAGGATCTTGACTTGTGGGCTGCTATTTGTGGACTCCCTGGCATCTGTGGTGGTGTGGATGCTCACTCCTCCCCAGCATTGTCTTGTGTCAGAGCCAGCCTGGGTCTCTGTAAGTAATTTAAAATGAAGAGGCAATTTGATTGCAGAACTAACTGGCCTTCCCAAATGCTCTCCTAACACCATGCTTGGCACTGAACCTTTCAAGTCTTCCTCCTCTCCTTGTGCCTGCACAATGTTTGCATTTTAATGACTCTAAAGGCCTTTGCTTTGACATACCAAGTTAATGTTTTCTTTTTCTGTATCAAATCTAGGTCAAGCTCTGGCTTAGCACTAATGCTGTACTGAGCAAAAAAGGATTGGCCACTAATGGTTTCAATTTAGTTTTTTATGGAGTAGAGAAAATTTCACTCGATAGCTGTTTTCAGTTTTATTCCATTGGCCTTTCCACCAGGCCTGTTGGGATGGAGAAAGTGCTTGTGACTTGATTAAAGGAGATCCCAGAATGAATCTGCCATTAATATGGATGAGGATAAGTGTTGCTGCTCACCTGTGCTGTGTCCATAGGACATGCCTTCAGGGACTGCATCCCAGTGGGGGTTAAGTGGTGGGCAATCCCAAGCTTGGGGGTTTCTTTATGGAAGAGCCTCACCTGTGATCCAGCATCATCCTAATTGAGGTCCTTAGTTATGTAACACAGGGGAAGGAGAGATGAAGAGTAACTCCTCTGCTTCATGTGTCCGTGTGCCTGTAGACAGCTCAATCTGAATCTAGCCTTGGCCAACATCTCTGGGAGGAGGCTCCTCTATGCCTGCAGCGTCAGAGGGCTGTCAGGGCCATTCCCTGTCTGCATGAGCCCTAATTTTGTCTTTCCCTGCCCTGTGCCCGTCTCTGTGTACCGCAGCCAAAATCCAGGTGGGATGATAGCAGAAGCACTGAGACACCACAGCTTGGAGCATTAATGTGGAGCAATGAGTGTGAGTGTAATTTATGTTACCTTTATGGCTTGATGACACAAGGAGATGGCAGAGGGAAGTTTAATGGGAACTGGGGTGGTATTCACCCCTCTGGTGATGGTAAAAAAGGCCTGGAGCAGCACCAGTTCCTCCGCTGGCACGTGGATACTGCATTGCTGGGTAGCAGAGACCACTGGCAGATGGATTAGTGAGTGCCTCCCCTCTTAGGAGCTCGCGGGTGAATATTGTGATTGCATGTATTTATTTTTAAAATTATTATGGCCATTAGCATAGAAATGAGCTGCAGCTCCCTGGCTGCTGGCCAGCCCCACCCGGGCTGGCATGCAGCTCTTCTCTGTGGCGGCTGGAACAAAAGCGCCCGGCTGGTAGCAGGGCTCCTGCTGCTTGCCACGGAAAGACAAGTGACAAACAGGAGCGAGCACTCTGCTGCATGAGTTTGTTACAGTCAGTTGGGACGTATATAAAAACCTCAGATGGGTCAGCAGAGATTTAGCCCCTCCAGGCAATGCCCTGTGAAGCCGTTGAGCTCCTATCCCTCTCCTCTCCTTCTCCCTGGTGATTTATTCCCAGGCTGAAAACCCAGTAATCACTCACATTGAAGTTTTGTTGCTGTTTTACAGGAGATGCTCCAAAAGTCTTTTGTCTCTGCAACTGTAAATAAACTTGTAAACCTGTTTTAAAAATAGCATTTTGTAGCTTAGTGCATGAATTTTTAATGCATCTTCTG
The DNA here is from genome assembly GCF_017639235.1 of Corvus kubaryi. Lineage (NCBI taxonomy): Eukaryota > Metazoa > Chordata > Aves > Passeriformes > Corvidae > Corvus > Corvus kubaryi. Next base: position 10,405,761 of record NW_024581133.1, on the reverse strand, counting down.
CAAACCAGCTGGTCTTGGCAAGGGTCACAGTGTTTCCTAGGCATTTAACATAAAATTGTGCTTCAAAGCCACATTATAGTGTCGTTGAAGAGTAATATTTTACTTAACGTCCTCATAACTGAATTATTTATAACTTGCCATGTTTTATTAATGATAAATATTAATACTGGTGTATTTAAGAGTAGAGGTTATTGCTGCAGTTTTACCTATATGAGGTGATATTATTGAAATAAAGGAATAGCGATGAATTCTGTAGCTGGCAGAGCGAAGTGTGTGCTGGGGCTGTTCTCATTCACACCTCCCTCTTTTATCAACCCTGTCAGCCACCAAAAAACCTCAGTGCAGAGCATCTCTACGTTTGAAACGAATTTTCCTGCACGCATCTGAATCCCTGCTCTTTTTTTAAATTTTCTTAGAGAGCTTTGTGTTATTGTCAGTAATTCTTGGGTTCATTTCTTGGTGAGGGCCCATAAGCTTTGTCTTTGCAAAAATGCTCACCCTGGTCTGGGTCTCCAGCCTTGAACTGTTCTGCAGGGTCCCTTGAGTTCTCCTGCTGCAGGCACCCCTGGTTCCCCCATCTTTTGAAGCATCCCTTGCCACCTCGGATGAGGCATTACTTGGTGTAGGAGACCTCCTAGCAGCCTTTGGGCTCCTTCCCACATGGCTGAGTGCTCTGGGCCATGATCAGTCTCATTTCAAGGCTAAATCTATATGAATTAGGTAAATTGCCATTGCACCATTGGCCTCCATCCTTTACCAGAGAGGATAATTGCATTGGCTTTCATCTTGGGAAAGGGAAATACAATTTTCTGTGATCTTTCACCTTGTGCTGGTGTGTCCCCATCTGGCAGGGAACATTGTGCGGCCACTCCCCGGTCTGGCTCCCAGCGTGGAGCTGGCTGCCTATCCCACCCTCATACCTACAAAACCTTCCGAACCCTACAACTGTGCGGGGCCAAGGCTTTGCTCCGTGTTACTCCATCAGCTTAACAAATCTGCCATCACTGGGTTGAGAGCGGTGGTTGCAGGAGCAGCACAGGTTAATGCAACACATCTTTAATGTATGATTGCTAATGGCCATCTCCCATCTGCCTGAGCCCAAGTGCAGTTTGCAGATGAATGATTAAGCTGCCCTGACACATAGGCAGCTTGTTCCTTAGCAGACCTACAGTCATTACACTTGATGCATGTGAAAGGGGACGAGGCTTTCTAGCTGGGGAGAGGGTGTCATTGGGCTGGGGTGATGGAGCAGGGGGTTCTCTTGGAGTTTGTTTTGTATGGTAATGTGAGAGATCCTCCTGTGGATGCAGCACTTTAAATGAATCATGAGCTCAGTAACCACTGGGATGTTTATTAGCTTTGAATATGTTTATTGCGGAGTCAACAGGCAGCACCTTCCAATTAATTAATAGTAATAATTACAGTATTATTTATGTAGCTCTAACAGCATGCCAGAGTGTTTCCACACAATGGTTACAGCTGTGGCTTGCTGGAACAGGCTGGTCTGTATTCACCCTGTGTGGGCATGCTAGGGTTCATCATTTACTGGTGCTCCCAGCTCCAAAAGCCTCTCTTTGCTGAGCTCTTGGCAGCTGCTCTTTCTTTTGGCTGAATCATTTTGTTCCACAGTGTGGTGATGTGGCTGTTCCTGCTGCGGTGCTGGAAGGCAGAGTATGCAATGAGCAGGAGCACCTGCAAACAGAGGTGGAAGTCAAGGACGGTACATTTCACTAGGGTATTTCGGTATTCTTCTGCTCGGGGTATTTAAACAACATGAGTTTAGGAGTCAAGCTGTACATACCAGAAGGATATTTACAACAGATAAGACATTGATGGCAACAGAAAGAATCCACCTCTCTTCTGATGTGGACTAGGATCCAAAGGCTGCTCAAGCTGTTGGGAATGACCTCTGCTAAGTGCCAGTGCAGTGTCTATGTTTCTTGCTGCCTCTGCAGACCTTGCTGAGGACCATGATCATGGAGCAAAGTCTCCTGTTCTGGTTGAGTCAATCAGTTCAATGTGCAGAGGCAAGTGGGGGTACCAAGAACTTCCCACTAGTCTTGTTTTTCCATGCAGAAGGTTAGCCTACAAGTTGGCCTTCTGCTCTTACATTATGTTACAGTCCCATTTGTGTTCTGTGGGAAATGAGGGTGTTTCTAGGTTATGTGAAGTTGCTGACATCTTCCAGTTGTTGGATCTTTCTTCACATGTGAATACTTTTGTCTCTCTTTTTGTCTTCCAGCGATGTCTGACTTCCACATCCACCCTCAGAATGCAGTGGTGGAGGAAGGTGGTGTAGCGAGATTCCAGTGCCAGATCCATGGCTTGCCTGAGCCAGTCATCCTATGGCATAAGAACAGCATGCCAGTCAACACAGACAACGAAAGGTAGGACAGCTCCAAGCCATGTGCTGGTGGCCTTTCTCCAGGTGGGAAAAGATGGCCAGACTTCCTATTCCTTTCACAGCTGTACTTGGACGCAACTAACCTGGGCTAAGGGTCTTGGCCAGTGTTCCCACCATGGAAGACTCTTTTGTTTAGTGTTGTGGCTTTTCTGGTTTGGTTCTCCTTCTGGCCAAACACCTTGCAGGGATACTGGCATTTCCCAGGAGAGGTAGATAAAGCTATTAGCTGATTTTGAAGGGCTTGCACTGACCCTCCCTGATCAACCCTGCTCCAGGTTTGTTTTCCAGCATGGAGACCTGCCCAGCAAGCCTCAAAGAGCTGGATAGCTTTGGCATCCTTCATCCCTCTGTGGCTCCATTTTGCGTAACTCTTTCTGAGACAGATCCATGACTTAAGATTTTGCATATGGGTCCTGGACTCTTTTAAGTGCTGAATTACACTGTGGCTGCTATCCCCAGGTGGACTCCCTCATGTGTGGCAACTGGCGAGCTCCACAGAGAGCTTCCCACAGCACCCTGAGCTGCCATTTCCCAAACAGTCTCCTAAAGAGAAACTCCAGCTGCCTCCCCTGCCAACGTAGGGAGCGGCACGTCGCTGCTTCCTGTGTTTGACAGGCTGCTCCCTTTGCGTCAGAAACATCCCTCATCACAGTTTGATCCTCGGCACAGCGCGGGACAGGTGGCAGGAAACGCATGCTCGGTGCCGGCAGCTGCCAGTGGCCCCAGCTGTAGCTCGGGAGCCGCACAACCAGTGGTGGGAGACAATCGCTCACAGCACACCTCAATCGCGGATTGACGTCCCTGCCTTGGGAATAGGCGAAACCGGGAAGCTGTAAATATTTTCATGAAAGCCCCTATTCTTAAAAATGTCAGCTCTGCAGCAGAATGTGGTTGGGTTCTTTGGAGGCAGGAGAAAACACAAGGGCTGGAACAATGCCTGACCTTCTCAGAGCGGCAGTGAACTTACAGTAGAAGGACCCAAGAGGCCCAAATCTGCCGTGGAAAACTGCAACTGTCAGGTTTTGTTTTTCCTTGCATTTTTCATCTGAGCTTTTTTTAGCCCAGCACAGGGTTGATTTGTTAAGCCTGATCTCCTCTGAAGGCTTCTTACTCATACAGGTGCTGAACTGGGGATGCAGTTGAATGGAGCAACTGATCTGAGGTGGCATCAGCAGAAGTAAGGGGTGGAGAACTGGGCTGGATACCTTGTGGCATTCCAGTGAGATGTTGCAGGACAGATCAAATTCCCCTGAAGTCCTTCATGCATCATTGATCCTTTCCACTTGAACCCGGGGACACGGTTGTGGACATGGTCAGAGATGTGGCAGGGATTTAAATGTGACCAGGACTTCTTTTCTCCACGGCTGAGGAACCCCAAGGTTGAGGAGCTTCAAGACCGAGAAGCCAAGACTTTTCTCCAACCCAGAGAGCTCCAAGCTGTGCTCATTCCCTCTGCTTCTCCTCTGGGGGAGGGAGTCTGCCCAAGCCCAGGAGGATATGGCCTAGGAACAGTTTCCCTGCGTTCATGCCCTGATTTTGAAGAAATTTTGCTTTTTGTAGGAGTAAAGTTACCAGGGAAGGTTTTTATTGTCAGCTCAGTAGATTAATCTCTGATACCAGAGCCTGGGTGATGAGAGTTGCTTCTCTAACTGAATTGGATTTCTGCATTAATCACGCTTGGTGCATTTCTGCGTATAAAGTGTATATAAATTTGTATGCCTAGTCTTGCATTTGGAGGCTTTGAAGGCAGAATAATAGCTTTGGAATTGAATCTTCTAATGATGTGGGCAGATTGTTAACAAAAATGAAGGCTTCTTGTAGTATAATTCATCCAAAACAATGGGCATTTTAAAGTCCCAGAGAGATTGCAATCAACTTTGGGCCATGTAAAACTGATTGCTGTCATGCTGCCACTGACACGGAGCCACGCGTTTGGAACCCGGCACAGGGAGCAGGTTATAGGCACTTAACCATATGCTGATACGGAGAAAGATGTTCTTCATCATCCGGACGGAAATGGATTATTAACTCATCACAGTGTAATGACTTACTACCAGCCAATTTAAACAAGTGGTTGCCAAGCAACCTGTAATGTATGTGTACATATATGTGTGTATGCATGCATGATTTAAATGTGCCTATGTTTTAAAGATGTAAAATATTTATTGATGTTTACATTTTCCCACTCAATATTTATTTTAAACATACCTTTTCATGCATCTGAGGTTTTAAGGTCATAAGGATTTGAGTCCTGGACCTGGTGTGGGGAGTGTGGAGCACAGGCTTCTCCTGATGCTTGTCTGTGGTCACTGTGCTTCAGCTGATGAGTGATGATTCCCACGTCATGATAACTCTAGTGTCAGCTGTCCTCACATGCAAATGCATTGCCAAAGCTTTTCCACAGGTTAAATAGGAAGCATCTACTTTGTAGCCTTCCAACAAAAATCACCATTTTTCAAGGATGCATCAGGAGATAAATGATTTTCTTTTACCCCCGGTAAAGAAGACCAGAGGCTCAAGTATCCAAAAAAAAAAAAAAGAACTGATGCAGAGGTAGGCGTGGGCTCAGCCTGCAGGGGCGTTGGCATCTTAGTGGTATTGGCACCTCTGCACTGGGGTGCAGGGAGCCAGCCTGCCTTGCCTGGATGGGTGTGCAGCCTGCTGTCACATCATGTCCTGCTTTGCAAGCTTTTGATTCTGTTTTCTCTTCCCACAGGTACACACTGCTTCCCAAGGGGGTTCTCCAGATAACGGGACTAAGGGCAGAAGACAGTGGGATATTTCACTGTGTTGCCACCAATATTGCTAATGTGAAGTTCAGCCGGGAGGCCCGACTCACTGTGTCAGGTTAGTGTCAGCTACACTGTACTGGCTTCCTCCCTGTCTTCTTCATACTGCTGTTCTGGACTGGGACAGTTTAAGAGAGCTTCAAGCAAACAGCACTGAGAGGCATTCCTCTGTCCAGCCATAACACCTTCCTTGTTCTGGATTGATATTTGTTCAGATCCCCTCCAGTAGGGGACATCCCAGGTTCCCTGTGGAAATGGAGATTGCGTCTTTGGAGATAAGAGGCAAGGGAAGTCTGCCCAAGGATGGTTGGGTGGAAGTTTCTCTCTGAGTTCTTTCTTATATGCAGCCAAAGGTCTTTCCCCTGAGCTGTGATAATTGCTGGTACCCAGGAGCTGGAAGCTTTCCAGCATACAGCCACATCTCACAGCTTCCCATCACCTTCCAAAATACTACTTGGCCAGTGGTTCTGGAGCAGAGACTTAACACCTGTACCAAGTGTCAGATTAGCCTCTGCTGACCGTAAAAAAGCAGCACGTGTGAAATGGGGTGAAGCCAAGGGAAGAGTGATGTTGTGTATATCAACTCTGATAGGGAAAGAAAGCAGGTTAACTGGTTCTGAAAGACCTTGGAGCTTCGGGTGCCTGTTACTTATCTGTTTGCTTGATCTACATGAACAGTAGCCACATGGAGGGAAAAAAGAACAGTAAATTATCGATGTGGTGAAGTTCTTTGTGTCAGTTTACTGGCCTGAGTTATTATTTCTTGCAGGGCAGAAAGTGCTAGTTGTTCTCATCTGACCATCCCACATTGCAGATGGATATTTTCCAGGTTTCCTGTCTGTGAAACATTTGTGGTTTTTTCTCCTCCTTAAAGTAGTCGGATGATGAATATGGGCACCGTCTGTAAGTGTTTGTTGAAGAGTTTGGACCATGCTTCAGTGCCTGCACATCAGCAGAGCTGCTGGAACTGGACATTTGCATGGAAAACTCATTGCTGTGGGTTAAACCTCCATGGAAAAGCTTTATGCTCTGTGGTGTTTGCTAAGAACACACAAATATCTGTTAGAACTGGACAGCAGGTATGTGTTAGCATGTGAACCCTGGGCTTTGGCACGGCAGCAGAGGCTGTGGTGAGCCACAGAGGTGCACGGGGCATTGCTTCACTGGTGTGGGTGTCGTGTCAGTAAATACTGACCTAACGAGAGTGCTGCTGTGCACATTGCATTAGACATGATGGGGTAAGCAGAATTCTTGCAAATCTTTGTATCGCCTTCCTCTTGTGTCAGGGGTGAAGGGAATGATCTCTCTGCTCTTCATGGTGGTGGGAGGGCTCCCATTTTTCCCTGCAGGGCAACAGCTTCAGCCATTGCTTCACCAACAGAGAAGCACCAGGTCTGCCTCCCTGAGGTTTCCAAACCAAGCCCTGCCTGGAGAGGGAGGAGGGAGAGAATGAGGATGGGCTCTGGAAGCCTGTGCCCTGCAGGGCACTGCCACAGCCTCGTGGGAGAGGAAGAGGAGGGTGGCTGCCTGTGGGGGGTGAAGGAGCCTGCTCACCACGCTCTCCCTCCTCTCCCTGGCAGTGGTGGCAGGGCTGCCAGCAGTGAGCAGCACAGAGATGTCTTCCAGTCCTGCTGATTGATTATTTTCAAGTGCCTGCTCAGCGGAGCTACTCCCGAGGGGCTGCCTGCTTCTCTGCACTGACACCTTTCCAGTGCGAGCTACAGCTCTCTCTGCTGCTGTCCTTTTGATCAAGATCTGGCAGGCAACCCTCCCATCCCTGCTGGAGTGCCTGTCACTGCTGGCAGGACTGGGGACCTCCCCATCCTCACTGTGACTGCTGCTGGTGGAGTCCCAGAGGACCACAGGCATCATTAGAGCCTTTTCCCCTTTCAGAATAAATCCCTGCACTGCCCTGAACCCTGTTGAGCTCCAGCAGCACTGGCCTGTCATGAGTCCCTTGATTTGTCACTCCTTCCTTCCTGACCCTGCATCAAAGGGCTGGTCTGGTTGAAGAAGGAAACCTCCTTCTTGATGGTGGGACATGGTTGGCCCCTTTGTGTCGTGCTGGCATCTGACTGCTGTGTCCCTGCTGTGTCCATGTCCTTGCTGTGTCCCCGTCCCTGCTGCCCCTGGAGCTGTCACTGCCTTGGGTGGTGTGCTCAACAGCAAGGCTACAGGACCATTCCCTGGCCTTTGCAGGAGAAGGTGAGCAGTGGTGGAAATGCCACTTCCAGAGTTGGACAGCATTTGCCCAAACTCAGGGAGCTGAATCCACACTCAAAAACCTGAATGTCTAAGACTCAGAGTAGAAATCAAAGAATGAGATTTTAAAATATTTTGTTGTCAAGCTAATGTGTTTTATAAATTCTGCTTTGAGCTTGGCTCCCATTTGCTGATATTCTTGGGTGACCTTGGACAATTCATTTCATTTCTCCATGTTTTGAAATATTGAAATCGCTATATAATACGCTGATAATACCGTATTATTCTAAGCGTGAACATTTAGTATTGTGATTCAGAACAATAAATCTACATGGGTTTTAAAGGCACTCCGAGGTACTGAGGGGAAGGTATTGTTTTTCAGATCTCTTGGGGTTAACCAGCCGGTCATATGAATTTATTGTGCATTCTGGTTCTCATCAAAAAATCTGCATTTTATGGCTTGCAGTGAAATGCATTTAGTGAGAAAGTCTACTCTTAAGTCACACTGACACGGTGATTTTTCTTGGATTTTGCCCATTTACACACAAGCTCGGAGTCACTTTATTGCTCCCTGCTTGGCCCCCGTAGGAACAATTAATAAACAAGCTGCTCTGATCTGTGCTTGCCCTTGGACCACTGTGGAATCCCCCTGCTATGCCCTGATTCCAGCCTCTGAGCTGCTGTGAAAGGATAACACTCAAAAGTGCAGAAAGAAATTGTTTTTCTTGGAGAAGAGCCCCTGTAGATAGATTTTGGTGGATCACTTCTCTTTAACGAGCCTTTTGAACATTGGGAAGTCCATGTACAGGAGTCAGTGTGGGATGGTCCCTATGGTAAAGCCCAGCCAGGGCTGTGCTCCCCAGCCCTCCCTGTGCCCCACTCCTGCTCAGCGGCAGATGACGAGCCCAAGTATTTCTCTCTGCAGGTGTACAGAGCTTTTTTTGCCAGCAGCTGTAAGATTGATGGAATTTCTTAAACACTGCTTGACCTCAGCATTTCTGGAGTATAACTCAGCTCTTATCAGAGACAGGGAGAAAGACTAATGCAGAGATTTTCACTGTTCCTGTTTACTGAGAACTGAGAATATCCTCCTCTCCTGCTCTCAACAAATAGGAGTAAAGGCTGCAGGGACAGCAGGGATAAGGCACTTTTTAGGGAGTCAGGAGATGTGGGTTCAGCTGTGGTGTATGTAACACAGGATGATGCTTTTGTCCCATGCTCTCGTTCTGTCTAGTGAAATGCATTTTCTTTTGCCTTTCTTGTGCCTGTCTGGTGTCCAGGGTCCTCGTGCCAGGATTTTGTTCTGTTATGGGTCTGTACATCCATCTTGCACAACGGGTTTCATTCTTGGTTGCTGCCACTTGGTGCTACTATAGTGCAAATAAAGGATTAGTGATTGTTTCCTGAGCAGCAAATGTGTCACAGTTATATCAGAGCAATGGGATGCATCCTCTCCCTGCAGGAAAATGGTAGGAAAATGACCACCCTTTGGGGTGCAGTCACCAGAGGAGTTTCCTCTCAGAAGGATCCTCAGCAGGAATCAGGACCGTTACCTCCATCACTCCTTGTCCCAGGATGGGGCATTTGGAGCAAATGACACCAGCAGCAAGAGAAGATGCTCACAAAGTTAGGCATTGTGGACTGTATGAATTACTATATGGCTTGAGATGCTAAAAGATAAAGCAACTCCTTCATTTATTTGCATTCCTGCTGTCCTGCATGTTGTGTTTTCCTTATATACCATGCACATCTTCTCTTTGCAGTTCACAGCGCAGTTCCTTCTTTATGCTGCTGATATCCAAGTGTAAACAGGGCTGTTTGTGGCTGGATCATTGGTTCAGGGGTTTTCCCCAGGAATAATCAATGCACACTAAACATGTTCAGTGTGACTGTCACACAAACATTGTGCTCCTTTTGTTTCATGTACATCTCAGATTTATTGAGGATTACACCATCCACATCATTTAGAATCCTAGAATGGTTTGGGTTGGAAGGACCCTTAAAGATCATCTCATTCCACCCCCTGCCATGGACGGGGACACCTTGCACTAGACCAGATTGCTCCAAGTCCTGTCCAGCCTGGCCTTATGGATTCCATCCCTGGAAGTGTTTGACTTCTCTGGGCAACTTCTGCCAGGGCCTCACTGCCCTAACAGGGAAGAATTTCTTCCAAATACCTAACCTAGATTTCCCCTCTTCCAGTCTGAACTCATTACTCCATCTCCTCTCACTACAGTTCCCGATGAAAGAGGATATGTACTTAGAAGAGATGTACTTAGAGGATGCCTGAAGTCCTCGATGTTCCCTTTAAACAAGAGGGAATCAGATGCCTTCTGACAAATGTGCTGTCTTTGCAGGCTCCCACTCCACCGTGTACAAGGACCCCATGATTCTCGTGGGCCCAGAGAACCTGACGCTGACTGTGCACCAGACGGCAGTGCTGGAGTGCATTGCCACCGGCAACCCCCGGCCCATCGTCTCCTGGAGCCGCCTAGGTAAGCCCTGGGGGTCACTGGGATTTCTTCCTCCTCTCCATAGCCATCAGGTAGGAAATAGGTAGGTGCCACTGACTATTTTATACAACTGATTCATCCTCTCCCTTCCCACGGAAGCTAATTGTAGGCTTGAAGTGCTTTTTATCCTCATGTCTACACTTTGTTTTTTCTCTCTGCCAAGATTCTGTTTTCAGCTGTTAGAGAAGTGGGTTGGTTAAACCTGTAGATGTTTCATGAAAGGTGATAATTTTATCTTTTCTCAAGTGACAGCATCTTCTTCTGCTGCATCAAAAACATCACCACTGTTGGCCTAGAGAAAGCAAAATCATACACAAACATATCTTTCACATAAAAACAGACTTGAAAGAAATTTGCTGCCTGTTCAGGGAGTTTTAAAACAGTTTTAAGGGGGGGAGGGTGTTTAAAGTAGTGTGTCTGAAGCCCTGAAAAAACAAATGCTTGCTGCTGGGATCCGTGATATGTTTTTAAATCAGCATGGAAACCAGAGTCAGTGTCTGATGGCATCATGCAAGTGAGGAAGAGCAAAAGGCTGTGTTTCTCTATGGTTTATTTTAGGTTCTAACTTTGTGATGATAGCTTAGAAACTGTTTTGCTCAGACCAACACTCCCATTGCCCTACAGAAACCTGTGCTGAGTGAAGAGCTGATGGATTTTGTTTTATCTCCCAGAGCTTGTAACTCTGCCTGTGCACACACTGGGGTTGGGTTGAGTTAGGATTTCCCAAGATCTTGCAGTCCTCGAGGTCACATCATTTTTGGGATGCTCATTTCCCAGTGTCTCCCAAGGTGGCTGTGAAGCACAAACAGGGATAATCCTGTCTCATGCTGCTGTGCTGGATGTGGGACTACGCCCCCATGGCTCTCCAAGGGTCAGGGTCAGCTCATGGGCAGGGTGACTTCCTGCTCCAGAGCTGCCTGCCAGGGAATCAGGATTTGCATCCAATATCAGTTGCACATTTTTTCCATGTTTTCCCTCCTTGCATCCTCTGGTGGCTTGTAAAATCAGCCTGTGTATGCCACTAACTGGCATTTTTGCCTCCAGAGCAATAACCATCAGATTGATGCCGTTTTAAAAATTCCCCAGACACTCTGTATCACTGGTTTGGTTCTCTTGGACACAAGGCAGCTCTATGTTAGTGCTCAACTATAATAAACTACTTTATAATTGCCTTAATTATAAGTGCTTATTACCTTCTTCAAAACACTTGTCTCTATAGAACAGTGCAATAATGAAGATGTAATAGCAGTGTGTGATGTTTGTCTGCATGGTCTGAGCTCAGCATTGCCTTCCACCAAAAATAAATACCCTCTCCACGCTGCTTTGCAGCACAGCGGCAGAATCAGAGCTACTGAAGGGGAAATAGATCCTGTTATTTTCCCTCTCCTTCAGCAGGAGTGTTTCCTGTCCAAAGCATCACAAGGTCTTGTTTATTATGACAGTGATCCTGATAGCGACGTGGTGCATGGGCTCTCTGATGACTTGGAGAGTTTGTCATGTCTTTGTAGCCATTTCGGAAATGCTTTCATGTGTCCTTGTCTCTGTGATCACGAAGAGGGAGAGGGGTTTATGGTGGACAGGGAGGTCCTCAGAGTATCTGTCATCTCTGGCTTCCTCCCATGTAAAGGTCTTCTTCCTGAAGTTCTTCCTACGGAGCCAGTTTAGCTTAGATAACCAGTTAATTCACTCACCTTAGGAAAAAAAACACTTTTAATCCATTTGCAGAAATAAAAAAATCCACAGCCACAAAGTCTTAGAGATGAAGCTGATTTAGCAATAGGAATGGCTTAATTTAAGCAAAAAAAGTCAATTCTGTGTGAGCATCTTTCTTGCCTGGTAGAAGTAAGGAAGAGCTGTGGCGTTGCTGTTGTGCTGGGGCTTTGCACAGGGCACGCTGCCTTTTTGGAAACCCCTTCTGAACCCCTTTGCTCACAGTTTTGACATTGTGGCATTTCTTCTGTCAAAAAGAAGCAAAAGAACAATTTTGCTTTCACAGCTTTCTGGTACAGGGGAAATCAAGCCATAAACACCATTTGCACTTCTTGCTTTGGCTTTGCTAAAACCTGGCCTGTTTTCAGTGGGAAAGGCAGCTATATTTTGCTTAAAGGAAATAATTCGGATTCTGGGACAATTTTTGAGTGTCACACAATCAATTTTGAATTTAATTTCTTTGGGAATATGTTGTAGCCCCTGACCACAAACAGAATTCCTGTGTCTCGCCGTGCATGAAATGTCAACATTCATTAGAGAGCAGGCTCTGAGAGAGATGTAAAATCATTAAGGGTTTGTTCAGGGAAGATAGGGATTTTCCTTTCAGAGCTATGCACTTCAGGCTTGGACCTGTATGTGTGCACAAATTAATATCCTGGGCACTTACTGCAAAGCCTTTTGAATGAATGACGATTTTAATGTATCCTTACTCTTTAACTGACAGGCCACTGAGCTGGCCTCCATAAAAGGTACCAAAGCAGAATAATAAACTATTTAGAGAGATACAGAAAAGTGAGGCAAGAAAGAAAGGACAGTGATTATCTGATAGCGTTATACAGAAGTTGTCAGAAAGGGCCGCACAATGGGAAGGAAATTACTAAAGAGGGAGCCATTCAAGAAGTAAACTATACAACAATTGTAGGAGCCAATTAATTGGTAACTTATTGGACACAGAAGCTTGCAATAGATGGCTGACTGGTTGACAAGAGCACCGTTCCCGTAAGTGTTTAGAAATAATAGAGTAAATTTCACCACTTCACATACTGAATAGTCAACTGTTGCAATGTACTCTAAATATGCTAATCCATAGTGCCCAGTGTCCGCAGGAGCAGGAGACCCATGTGTCTAAAAAGTGGAAGGCTACTATGACACAATACAAAGAATTCACAAAAGACCTAAATGATCAACATTAGAAAGTTGTTACTTTCTTTCTACTTGCTACTTATAAAAGAAAGGCGTTCCTGTTGTTGCATATTCATATCGCCTGGCACGTTTTAAGGGGGCTCTGTAATTGGTGCTAGTGTGCCAATCACTCAGTTAGCAGGCAGAGAATGGGCTCCAGAAAGCATCACATACACCTTGGAAAAATAAATAAGGTGGCTCCCAAACCGCAGGCGTCTTTCATCCAGACTTCACCCCAACAGGGAACCTGGAGGTATCTAAAGGGGCCTAAAGGAAGGCTGGAGGGGGATTTTTTGCATGGGTGTGCAGTGATGGGACAAGGGGGAATGGCTTTAAGCTGAAAGAGGGTAGATTTAGATTGAATATTAGGAAGAAATTCTTCTCTGTGAGGGTGGTGAGGCCCTGGCACAGGTTGCCCAGAGAAGCTGTGGCTGCCCCATCCCTGGAAGTGTCAAAGGCCAGGTTGGATGGAGCTTGGAGCAACCTGGTCTAGTGGAAGATGTCCCTGCCCGTGGAAAGGATTGGAATGAGATGATCTTTATGGTCCCTTCCAGCCCCAACCATCCTATGATTCAGTGAACTCTCTACTTGTCTATAGCCAGAGCATCTTTTGGGGGCATCTCCCATTTGGAGAATGGTCTCCTTTATTAATTAGAGGTCTGTCTGCTCTTCACAACAGCTGAGCCTCCCCCTTTTGTCCTCATCAATTGAAGATCGAAAGACATTTCCCTCCAGACTGGCTTTTTTTCAGCCAGCCCTCAAATTTTCTGCTTTTTGACTTCTTTAAAAGAAGTAGAAGGTCATGTTAAATGAGCAGTGGTTTCAAGCCTGCCTGGGTCCTGAGAGCTTTGGGAACTGAGCAAGTGCTTTTGCAGTCTTTCAGATCTCCATGTGAAGAGATGACTTAGCGGTGGCAAGTGATGCCAGGAAGGTGGATTTTTACAGGGTTTGGATTGCTTGGTCCAAACCATTCTTCAGGTCTCCGTGTAAAGAAAACAGGGTAAAAATAAATAGCAACTTTTGCAAAGCAGGTGTGAGACATCAGTCCCTCAGCACAGCAGTTCTGCAAAGTGCAGAGCTTTCAGGATGCATGGAATTTCTTGTGTAAACACTCTGTATTATTTATATGTGTTGTCAGTGTTACTAAGTTGGACTAGATATTAGCTGAAGACCTTCTAGCTGACTGCAGGACGGCTCAGGCTGAGTGAGGCACAGTAGAGTGAGAAGGATGGAACAGACTGGGAAAGTAGAGATGTTTCTGTAGAAGCCCTTTTCAGTGCTTTTTGAAGGGGAGGAGTTGAGGTGAGAGGTGTCTGGGATGATCTGGCACAGTGATCTTTGCTGGCTGTTAGGGATGGCCACGCTGACCCAAATGGCAGATCCACTGAGGTTTCTGAGCTTGGAGGGCTGTGTTCTCCAGGGAAATGAAAGATGTGTGGACAGGTGCTGTTTTTTCAGACCACTACACCTCTAATAGCTGGGGTTGGAGAGATAACTGAGGGCATATTGATGCTGGTATTTGGACTTGGGGGGGAGCACCTGCTGCAGGCTGAGTCTTTGCATGCTTAAATGATGGAGCACGTTATAAATAATACAGTAAAACTGCTGACATTCAAGTCACATTTCTGTGGTATTTCTCAAGGCAGTGATGTGATGAAGGATCCAGGTATGACCACTTCTCATCTTTCACTGGTCCCATCCCTCCCTCAAGAGAGAGATTTGATTTTTATGCCTATTGTAAATATAGACTTCTGAAAGGTCTAATTTAAAAGATGAAATCAAGTTCAATTTGGATTTAATTCAGACCTCTTTACACTTCAGTTCAAATGCTGTTTGGAAGGAATGGTTCCTTGTTATTGCTCATTAAATGTGGGACAGGTCATGTTTTACTGTCCTTTTTATGGTTGAGCCATTTACTGCGGCAGTGGCTTGGCCAGCAGTGTGATCATTTAATGACATTGTTTTTCTCTCTCTAAAAGACCTGAGCATTTTTCTTTGCAATGCAAATAATGAAGAGGTCTGGCATTTCCTGTCTAATGAAGCAAGGAAACCTTCAAGCTTCAAAATTTCCTGAAAAACAATATATGAAGAGCATGGCAGGAGATAGGTTTGGGAAGTACTTTTGTAGCTCTCAGTCCATGCTTTGCCGATGTTTCCTAGAGGGATGCTGCCCAGAATCTGAAATGGGATCCCTCACTCCTATGGTTGTATTGGGCTTGCATGACAAGGTTTTGGTAGTGTGGGGGCTACAGGGATGGCTTTAATGAGGATTTGCTGGGAGCTTCTTCATATCCAGTGGAGCCAATTCCAGCTGGCTTCAAGATGGACCCACCACTGCCCAAGGCCAAGTCCATCAGCAATGGTGGTAGCACCTCTGGGGTAACATTTAAGAAGGGAAAAAAGTTACTGCACAAGAGCAAATTGCAGCTGCAGAGAGGAGTGGGAACATGTGAGAGGAACAGCCCTGCAGACCCCAAGGTCAGTGCAGAAGGAGGGGCAGGAACTGCTCCCAGTACTGGAGCAGAGATTCCCCTGCAGGCTGGGATGCAGCCTGTGGTGGGGCAGCTGTGCCTCTGCAGCCCTTGGAGTTCCACAGGTAAGCAGAGATCCACCTGCAGTCCATGGAGGAGCAGGGGTTTTCCCAATCTATTCCAGAACCTGCTGGTTATGAATGACCCAAACTCTCTAATATTTTTTATTATGCAAAGCATGACATTACATCTAAAGCATGTAATTGCTGGGTAACTTTTAGCCAGCCCTGCATGCTGTCTGTGTTGGACCATGAAGCTCATGGCAAGATTATGGCACAGACTTTGGAGCACAAGATCAGGCCTCTTCTACTGTAGTGGAGCACATGAGTATGGAAGTCTCATGGGATGGTCAAGTGGGGACATCACCAGGGCTGCTTCTTGTTTCTCTGGTTTCTGTAGGTTCTTTAAACTCCTCCATGAGCAAACTTGAGAGAACTGAATTCATGATTCCTGTCTGATTGAACGCATGCTCCCTTTAACTGCTCCTCCAGTAAAACTCCTCCCCTGCCTTGCCCCTCTGCTCAGACACCCTGACATGTGCTAGGCCTGATTTAGAGCTGCCTTTGTCAGACAGTGTCTTAAAACACAGATCAATGAAACAATAGAAAGCAATAGCCTGATACTAATGAAACACATTGTAATTAGAGCTGGCTGGGAATTTTCCAGAGAAAACAGGGAAGAAGTGAATTCCCTGATACTGAACTATTTCACATGCCTCATATCCAGCACTCAGGATGGGGGCAGCTCTTTTCAGTTGCCTTTCCAAGCCAGAGTAACTGAGATCTAACCACCAGCTCAGAGAGTGACCAACCCTAACCCTTGGCCCTGAGCTAGTGTGTGTTCAAGGGCTAAGGAATCAAAAATCAAGTATTCTCTTATTTTCTGAAGCCACAAAATCCATCAAGGGTTATCAGGTAAAGTGGTATAACTTCTGGATCCGGTAATCTACAAGTCATAAATTGCTGGTGGCTGGGAAAGTGCATCAGGGAAACACTGCAGTAGGTTGGCTGAACTTCTTCTTGAAGCCTCTCTGTTGGAAATAGGCTATTGAGCTGATTGGATCCTTGCTCATTCTAATGCAAGAACCCAGGCAATGGCTCAGAGAAGCTGAGATGATTTATCTTGGTTTAACCCCTCTGTTGAACTGTGTTCTGGGTGCTTAATCTGAACATGTGGTTGAAAGCTTTCACATTTCCTGTGGTGGTACTTTGGGTTTTTAAGCAGCACAAAGAATGATTTTGGGCAAACATGTAAATAAGGATCTGGCCTTCTGCAGAAGGCAGTTCTGATAAGAGCATCAGCTAAATCCCATTGACTTCATTTTTCAAATGCCAGTGGCAGAACCTGGCACTGTTCCATAAGTACTTAGATTGGACTTCACTGAGGGCTATGGCCTGGAGAACCTCATGCAGAAGTCCAGCATGTGACTCTTGTCCTTCTCTCCTTCTTTCAGATGGCCGCCCGATTGGCGTGGAGGGGATCCAGGTGCTGGGCACAGGAAACCTCATGATCTCAGACCTCACAGTGCAGCATTCTGGCATCTACGTGTGCGCCGCCAACAAACCCGGCACGCGGGTGCGCCGCACCGCGCAGGGCAGCCTCGTCGTGCAAGGTGAGCCACTGGGACCCTGAGGGCTTGGGTTGGACAAGTGCTGACTTCATCTCTGGTGGTACCAAACAAAGCACTTCCTCTCTGGACATGTGGTTTCCCAAGTGGGTGTGTGTCTGTGTCCCACGCAGGTGAGTCACAACCAGGTATCATTCAGCTGAGGCATCAGCTGCATGGCCTGCAATGGTTTCCCACCCCATCACAGGCATTTCTTTGTCTTAGCAGACAGTGGTTGTTACTTGTTATCATACTTGTACATCTCAGCAGAAAGCCTGAATTAATCAGCCAAATTTGTCTCATGGACACCTCTGAATGATAGATACAACTCTGGCCGTGATATCCAGCAGTGGATACCACTCACAGAGTATTGCTCTCCAACTGAAATGGCACCAGTAAGTCTAAAACCATTTCCTAAAAGTCTGTGAGATTGTTTCCTGTAGCAATTGACACTGTCTGAGCCCATTGCCATGACCTGAGTGAAGCACCCTTTGGGGGCCATGCCCATAGGATGCAGGTTGTTCCTCTTCCTGCAGCAACTGTCCTGAAATGCTACTTGTAAAGGGCAGTTCAGCCCAAAGCAGAGATCAGCACTAGGGAAAGCACACAAATCCTTTCCACATGCTCCGTGTGACCAGTCTCCATGGTGAGGGGAGCCAGGCAAGTATTTGTGAAGGCAAACCCAGCTGGCAGCATACTCTGAATGGCAGCAATTCGCCCCTGATTACAGGCACTCACCTCCTCTTCAAGCTAGTCCACTTAAAGCATCTCACGCTCTCATCAGTTCACTCATTAACTATTGACTGATGATATCCTGAATCTAAAATTACACACCTCCTGCCGGAGCAGCTAATTGAACCTTTCGTGCTGCTGAGGGGGAAAGTGCCCTGCTCCAGCCCTGATGTCACCTGACAGATCCTAGGAGTCGCTGGTGGCGATCCCACCAGCCATGGAGGAGCAATGTAGAAAGGCTGTGGAAAGGGCTGCCTGTGCCTTCTGAGCCCCAGGTGCTGATCAAACATGAGACAAGGTGAAAACTTGCTGTTTCTTTTGCTCTTGGATTTCTGGGTGAGCAGTGCAATGAGGGGACTTCCCAACTGGCACAGCTATGAATCCCCTTATTAAGAAACATCAATCCTGGCACTAAGAGCAACCTCTCTGTACTGATACAAACCCTTTAGAGCTGCTGCAGGACAGCTCTGAACATGGTGCATGTAGGAGAGGTCTCCTAAGCCCAAGTGCCAAGCTGATGTCCAGGAGGCAGGGAGGCAGACCCAAAACAAATTACTTGGAAAATCTATGAAGTTGTAAAAATACAGCCATTGAATACAGTTGACTGCTCCTGTTAGCAACTGAATGATAGGGTGAAAGGTAGCACAACTTCTTATTGCTGCAGATTGGCAGTTCTTAGTCTTTTTGGAGATTAGAACATCAGCTCTCGAAGAGCTGGTCTAGTGCTGGAGTTCAGCTGCCGTAGAATTACTGTGGATTTTCTCCTGGGGAGCAAAGATAAGAATTTGTGCATAAAATGTTACTCACGGGGCCATTGGAGCCCAGTCTTTCTGTGGAAGGGGGATGCTCTTGTATTCAGCCTCAGCAGAGAAGCTGGCAGTGGTGTGGAGAAGTGTGGCCAGTGTGTCCTTGGAGTAGCCATTAGACAGGACCTGCAGTGTCCAGGACCCCAGCCTGTATTGCCCATCCTTAAAATGCTTCATGTTTTTTAAGGGAATGTTCCCCAGTCAGGGTAATGGCAGACCCCGGCTAGGCAGCTGAGCTCATCCCAGGTTTGCTCACCCTCCCTCTGGAAGCAGTTTTTCCTGCCTCTGCATCTTATTTTGCCTGAATTTTCCAGCTGAGAGGTACAAATGATTGCTGTTCAGGTTCGTCTGTGAAGAAAACAGCGATAATGACTGACATGGGAGACTGTGGGTTTTATCTTTGTCAAGATGTCAGCGATGCAAATTACATCCGTAAAGAGAAGAAAAGCAAAGAGCACGTTATCAAAAGCCTGGTTGGAGAGGAAGTTAGCACAGGGCTAGGACAATACCACATCCTCAAAGCACACCAGGCCAGGTACTTGCTGCCTTTATGCAGGGGCCCTTGAAGTGCCTGGAGGCACAAATTAACTTGCCCCATGTCTTTTGAAGGAGGGACGTTTTATGGGTGGGAAACTGGAGGAGAAAGGGCGATGTTTCCTGTTGTAAGGCAGGGAGTTAGCAGGAGGCTGGAACTGAGACCCTGTCCTCCCTCCTGCTGCCAGCAGTGGTCCTTGTTCCATCCAGCAGCTGCGTGGGCAGAGGTGTCCCAACACAAGGCTCTGCTCTTCCTCCAGCAGTAATGTCCTTTCCATTGCAGGTTTTCCTTCAGGTAATCTAACACCATTGTATTATCTTCCTGGGAATTCCTCCTCCCTCCAGAGTAGAAGGCGTCAATCCCCCACTCCTTCCCTCCCTGCCCTCCCTTGGCCACTTAGGCTCCTTTGATCTCTTTTGTAAGGTTCTCACACAAGAAAGTTTCCATTTTCCCTTCAGATCCTGGCACAGCCATTTGAATATTGCTTTGTGCTGGGCTTCGAATGAAAGTCTCACGGGGGGAGTTGTCGAAGGGCCGAATGCGGTGCTGGCTGAAACCGAGGGTATGCGTGTGTGTGAGGGGAGGGAAGAGCAGGATTCGGTGGCAAGGAAAAAAATATATCAAAGCACTTTCCCTCTACCTCCTGCGCAATCTTTTGTGCTTTATTATGTGTTTGGTGTCATAACAAACTGATGGGCTGTGAATGGCCAGATGGTCACCAGTGTTCTCCACTCCACGCTTCATTTCCTCCTGAAAGCTATGCAGAAAAATGAGATCCCATCTCATAAATGAGGGCCCATCTTAAGGACATGGGTTTGAAGGCTCTGCTGACAATACCCTCCTTGTTCGCCTTGCTTTCTGTTGGCAGGACTGGGCAGCACTCCTTGGTCCAGCAGATCCGGCCACCACTGCGCTTCCTGATGTTTCTTCCATCGTTCTTGCTTGCTGGCATCACAAGTCTTGGCTGCGGGGTGGAATTAAGCAGCAGATGTATTGCAGTTGCTGTGGTTTAGGCTCTGTGGTACTTGGTTTGTCCTTGAGTTTAGCCCTAAATTCATTCTGCAAACCAGCTTCAATACATGCCGTGTGAGTCAGAGTCCCCCATGGAGCAGTTCCATTCCTGTCCACATTTTCCTTCTCCAGAAAAGGATGTGTGTGATCCCTCTGGAGCATTCTTCCCGGACCACACTTGTGGGTGACGTTGGAACATATCCTGCTGGTGTGGAGCTCCAGCACCTTGCTGGGACAAGAATTTCATGAGGGCTGAAGGACAGGCTCTATTGACAGCCCCCTTGAGTGTTCTCTGTCTGTTTTCCAGGGGACATGGGCACAGTTTCCATCTTTGGCCCTTGCAGCCCTATCACTGCTACTGTAAGTTACTCAAGTAAACATCTGAGCATCCTCTATAGTGAACAGAGAGAAGCCAAGTGAGCAGCAGTTGTCTTAAATCTTCTGTCACCATTGCTGTGCTTGACTGACTTCCCCACTGACCTGACTTCTCCTTTTTACCCTTATTGTGGGTGCCAGTAGCCTAATTTATGAGGTTTTGTTGTTTCCATGTTATTCTTCCTTCTCTTCACCCCAGCTTCCCTCCCCAACCCTGCCACTTTGTCCACTTGAGAATTAATGACACTTCACACTGTGATGCAAGAGGCACGGATTGGTCTGGCACCAGAGCATTGGCTGTCAGTGCTTCCTCATCCTTGGTATCTTCTCAGTGACCTGTCAGTGCTCCCTGATCCTTGGGACCTTCTGTGAGCCGTCAGGCGCTGCCATAAGCACCACACTACAACCTCATGGCAAGGACAGCAAAGCTCCCCCATACCTTGGGGGACACACTGGTGGCTGGTCCCTGTTGACATGTCCCTAAAGAGATGGAGCCCATCTGGGTCTCTGTTAGAACCTGCTGTTGCAGTGCATCTCCATGCTATCACAGTTTGCTGAGCGCAGTAAAAGCTATTGAATCACTTTGTTAGCAATTCTGGGGGTGGTATTAAGTGTTATTGCTTTTTGATACCAATGTCAAGTCTTTAAATATTCATTAAAACTGCATGATCCCCTCCCTCCCATTAAGTCCTGAATAATCAACGCTCTGGTTACCAGGGCTGGATCCTGCCCACTCCTCCTTGCCAGGTTTGAATCCTCTGCTCTTAACAGTGATCTCCATTAATACCTTTGTTAAAATCTTAATGGAGGGCTGAGAAATGCTTCCTCTGGCTGCCTGCGATGGTCTTTTGGCATGTAGTGTGGAAGGGGCAGAGGTGTTCAGGCCACTGTGCCTCCATGCAGGGTGGGATGGGCCCTGACAAGATGCTCTATTAATTATGAGTGATGAGGAGGGTGAACGGCTGGCAGCGGGCAGGACTTGGCTGAAGGCAGGCCTGGCAGCAGGCAGGGCTGGATTCTGCTCCTTTCCCACTAACCCAGGGTGGCAAACTATTGGATCCTGTCAAAATCATTTGGAAGGGCAGGGGAGGGGACCTAGGAAAGGAGAGGAGATGTTTTTCTGCCCGGGAAAGGAGCCATTTGCCCTGAGTCCACACAACAGCAGTTGCCTGAGGGTGTCTTCCTTGGGGCACTGGTTATGAACACCAGGTCGGATGCATCCTGGTCCAGGTAGCAGAGGGGCACCCACTCAGTCTACGTCCTTTAAACTCCATCTGTTCCCAGACCACATCCTTCTGATGCCATGGGTTTCTGTTTTGACCTGAGCCATTTGGCACTACAGCTTCACACTGCTGAGATCTGAACAGGTCAGAGCAATGCCTGGGGAAAGCCAGGAAGAGCAGGAACAGTGGAAGGGCAATCTGTGTCTTGCAACAAGGGATGCCATGGAACAGGGGACAGCTCAGCACAGCAGAGGTGGGAACCTGCTCCCCAGAGAGTTTAAGCAAGTTAAGCAGGGGCTGGGGTTTTGATCTGGTTGTGTTTAGCAAGGCAGCAAAGAGGGAGAATGGCAGAGGGGAGCAGGGACCTGAGGAACCTGTGGGGCTGTGGCACTGAACAGTGTCACTGGCACCGAGCCAGCGGCCGCAGCTGCACATTTGTTACACCAAGTCACATGCGACACTGCTCCAATTACTCCCTCTTGACACGGGCTAATAAGGGAGGATAAGGAGAGCTGGTGGTTCCAGAAGGGTTATGCTGGATGCTTCTTTCCATATTTCAACTTTGTTTCTGCTGGAACAAACAGTGGGTTTGAGATTTGATGAAGCGAGGGGGAGGCAGAGGCAAAGAGCCAAGAGGATCTTTAATGAAGCTGCAGCGAGGAGCTGGAAGGTGGTTGTGCCCTTCCTTGGCATCATGGGTTTGCACCTGCGAGTGCTGTGGGTGCAGCTCAGCAGCTCAGATGAAAGCAGGGAGGTGCAGCCATTTGCAAAATAATTGCTCCTGCAAAACTGCGCCAGCACAAAGCGGGGGGCGGGAGGCTGAGGAAAATCAAGTCTCTAATGCTCTCACTGTACACCACAAAGGAGCCATTCATGGCAGGGAAGAGAGGGTTTCCCCCTGTTTATTCTTGCTTCTAACTTTTATTGAACCCATCCTGAATTTTGTTTTAATCTGTAAGTCTAGAGCAAAAACATAGAAGGGAAGTAAAAGGGCAAGAGATTGATTGTCACATGGGGAAGTTTAGCAGGAGATTCTGGAAGTACATGTCCATTGGGTTTCTGGGATCAGGTGCATTAGTGGAGCCGAGCGCTGACAGCGGTGGCCTGACAATAAACTCTGCTAGCGGATACCCTGTACCAGTAACGTAAGTCAGACCTGCCATGCTCCACTTCCCTCTGATTATTAAAAATGAAGGAGGGGGCTCCTTCAAGGGGGACGGGCTCTGTGATGAATTTCTCTGTCTTCCTGCTTGGAGGACTTAGAATCTGCACAACTGGGCTTTTATTCTCACAGAAGCATCTGTCCCTGCAGTTTGGCTGGGTTACAGCAGTAGCCGTGCTCTTCCCTTACCTGCACACATCTGGGAAAGAGCTTTATCCCCCCAAAATGCTGCAGCAAACCCCAAGGGGGTGTTTTGGCCATGAACCACAAGACTCAACTCTTGCATCCCACTTGCAGCCTGGCCACTCCTCAGTATATTTTGCTGGACAAGTTTGCTCCCTTCTCCAATCCCATAATCTCCGCTGGTGGCACAGCCCACCAACCCCATGCTTGGAAAATGACAGTGAGCGGCTCTGAACGTGTCTCCCTCGGTAATCTTTCTTTTGTCAAAAAAATTTAATGTCAGCCATCCGTTATGTGATGTTAGTCAGTAAATTTATTATGGGCCTGTGCCTCTTATCTGTTTGTCTTCATTGTGTCTGCTGCCGGTTCCATCTGATTTTAGGTTTCAGTAGCAACATGGAGTATATTTATCACTTTGCCCTTTGAAGCAGAACTGCTTGAATAATCTCACTTATTTGGCAGTGTCTGTCAGGCCCTGCTTTCTGCAGGCTGATATGCTGGTTTATTCTGATAAATGATTTAAAATCTAATTTGAGCTGCTGGAAGGAGAAGAAGATCCCTTTCTGTTATGAAATGTTATTGCCAAAGGTGAAGACATTTGGTAGCAAGGTGAGCAGCAGTTACAGGCATGGTGTAGTCTGCCAGGCTTGGCAGGACCCCAAGGGTCCCAGACCGAAGATCTGGGGTAAAAAAGGTTCCCCAATCTCTTGCTGACAGGAAAAATTGGCAGCAAATCTGGTATTTCCTGGGGAGAGAACACCCTGCCAGATTGCTGTATGATATCCATACATTTCTTTCCATTTTAAGCAGTTTGCTAATGCCATTCAGGTCCTTTGGACAAAGCCAGGGTGTTGCTTCAGCTCTGCCACTGAGGAAACAGCACATCTCCCCAGGGTCAGCACTGGGGTTGCTTTCCGTGGAAGACCAGGGAGAGGTGAAGGGGCTTAAAGCTTGGTCCCATTTGTCTGAACCCTGCAGGACTCATCTTGGCTTTCCATCACTTCTGATCTGGCCTTCAGGTGCCTCTTGTGAAGCCATGAGTGCCGAGGTGGGCAACCAAAAAGCAGCATTGCATTGTTTACAGACACACCATCCAAACAAGAGTTATCTTTGTTACACCAAGTCACATGCGACATGGGCTGTGGGTTGGCCAAGTATCCCATGTTCCCAGGCAAACAATGCTTATTTACAAGGTGGATTTTTTGTACCAGGATAAAGTGGGATCATCATGACTTTTCTCACCCTCTTTCTCCTTCCTCCTCTCAGCCCCAGCAGAGTTTGTGCAGCATCCCCAGTCCATTTCCAGACCTGTGGGGACTACTGCCATCTTCACATGTGTGGCCCAAGGGGAACCCCCTCCCCAGATCACGTGGCTAAGGAATGGGCAGATCCTGGAGACCAGCGACCACATCAAGCTGAAGAATAACAACAGGTAAGTCCTGGTGCACTGGGCTCTGACACCGCTGTGGAAATGGGAGTGGGAGAGAGGTTGGTTTGCTTTCTGCATAACAAAGAGCTGATGTGAAGGTGGCAGTGTTCTGAAGCGGATCTGTGGATTCAGCTTAGGCTTTGATAAACTAAAACACTGCTTCAGTCCTGCTGGCTGCACCTTACAGTCCTACATTTTGGTGCTCCATGATTTTTTGTGCCAGGACATCAGCATTAGACTTTGTTGATGCAGGAACCCAGGAAAAGTTTCTCTTTTGTCCTGATCATCATCTGGGTATTTCTGGAAGGGCTAAATGTTGTTCCTGGAGCTGACAGGGACCACATTCACTCCTCAGTGGAGGAAATGTGCTTTAACGCCTGAACATTAACCTGCCTGGGTGTGCAAATGCAAATACATTAGAAATAATACTTGTGTGGAGCCTGACTTTCACTAAATTTTAGCCTTCTATCTCACCAGGGAAGAGTGTATTCTCTAAGCTCTAAATAACTGCATTTTCCTGTGAGGGGATGGGGATGATTGTACTGAGGAAATGATGCACTTAGTGTGAAAATTACCAGTCGACAATGTAGTTTCTATGGAAATAGCATGAAAAAATACACTACAAAATAATAGCACCTGTGTTGTAAACTTGAAGTATTGGTAGAGGTTTGTGCTCTGTGGTGTCATATAGCTGCTCTCTATATTAACAAATGTGTCTCAGGAAGGCAAGTATCCAGCCTTGCTGGAGGGTCTGGACCTTCAGTTTAGACAGTTGGGAAGTGCTGTGCAGGCACCACGGTTTGTTCCTCAGGGGACAAGAGTGAGTTTATTTTTCTGAGTGTCTGTATAATGTGGCTTTTTGTTTTCTCATTTGAGGGGTTTTTAAAGCTTTGTTACATGAGTGATGGAAGGATGTGTGATGCAAGAAGGTGTGAGTGGTAATAAAATCATCTCAGTCAGTAGAGGTTTTCTCCAAACTGGAAATTTTTAAAGCTTCAGGAAACTTTGTATGTGCACATACAGATGACGCTCACTTCAGGCTTGTGGTCTTCTAGTTCATGGCATGGCTTTCTGAGGCATGTCTGCCCTCTATGGTATGAACAGAGCAGAAGGGATAGGAGGGAAATTAGTGCATCCCCTTTTATTGATGAGATAGCCAAGTCAGAAGTGATGAAGTCCAAGTGGTCATTAAATCCATGGCAAAACTGACACTGAATCCAGCTGTGTGTCTCGCCCAGGTATCTTCCCTGTGAAACCATTCCTCTTCACTGCTTGAGGAGAGCCGGAGTTGGGTCTTTGGTCATGGTCCTGTCTCCTGGCCAGGTCCCTGTGCCTGAAGCTGTGCTACCCATGCACATGAACTGCAACTTCGTGAACATTGCTGTAATCATTTTCTTATGGGAATCATTTAATGCAATTTTGCATCAGCCTTTTCCACAGCGAGCTGAATGATCAGATTACAGCATCTGGCATAGGCTGAGGGAGCTCAGCCCATTCCTGGGGCTCAGCTGACACGTGGCATCTTCTTAAGCTATAGTAACAGGATTGTAAAGCTGAGCCCTCAGGCTGCCATACTCGACAGTGTTGAACTTTTGTCTTCCTTCACACCAGTCTTGGTCCACTCCAACTGCCAGCTCTAGGCAAGTGGCCATGCCTAGTGGTTTCCAAAGCGGTCGGTCTGGAAAATGCCCTCACTGGTGCAGCAGGGCTGGGAGCTCCATGAAGTGGAGGAGACACATCAACGGATGATGTTTTCCTGAGCTTTTTCAAGTTTGCCCTTTGTTTTCCTCTCATGGGCATGACTAAGTGCTGTAACCCACTTAGTTCCAGGCAGAATCAGTTTGTGGTTATGTCTTGGATTTATCAGTCTGTTGCACTTGGAAAATATTTGTCTGTGTAAAGATGGATCTTGAATCTACCAGTAATGAACCTACTAAACTGCACTGTGAGCTTTTTAATTAGATTACATGGTTTCCTAGAAAATTCATTTGGATTAAAACTCTGCTTAATATTGCCATAGAAGTCTGAATTCCCCCTAAGGAATTTTTAGGAAAAAAAAGAAGTAAATCATCCCAAAACATCATGTGCTAATTGACTGCAAAATGTGTCATTAGGAGCAACTTCATTTTTGTAAATTAACACAGCCAAAAGTGAGGTCCAGACCTGCAGAAGATGGTGTGCTCGAGATGCTGCTCTGCTCCTGAAAGCTTGAGGCCCTGTGGCAGCAGCACAAACCCACAGCCAATGGATCTGTTGCTTCCCAAAGTTGTGAAGGGCCCTTTTGCATCTGCCTCATGCCACGCTATCTCTCATATACAGTAACTGCAAATCCACGGAGAGCAAACCCCACAAGGTGAGGGGACTCCAGAAGCCCTTCATTGCTGGGATGCAGCTTCAGGACTGGATTCACTGGAGATTGGATGTGGCTGCTCTTACAACATCAGACATTCACTTGCTAAGCAACTTCCAGGCTTTCAGCACGGTAAAATCAGCCTCACAGGCTGCGTCCAATAAATATCTCATCCCTCGTGGTCCCTCAGACATGAATTCCCATCACCTGATGTGTTGACGGTTTCTGGGCACATTAGCATTAAAGATCAGCCTTCTGCTGTGCCCTCTCCAGAGGTGGTTGTTATGTTTTCAAAATGCCAGCTGTGTGGGAACAAAATAGCCAATCGATGATTAGCAAAAAAATCAAAAGCAGTTCTGGGATAGCGGATAATTGTTAATGAAAAATGCATGAAGGCTCAGGCATAGGGAATTGTGGGCTTTTCCATTAAAAGCTGTGAATAAAAATGACTGAAGGAGCTGACGATGGGGCTGCCTTGCCATGCAGCCCCTGGGCTTGGGATGCAGCCGATTGCTGTCGGGGTGATACTGTGCTGAGCCAAGCTCTCTGAGGGAGAAGCTGATGGAGCCTTTTGGACTTAGGTGCAGCTATCCCCATGTCCAGCAGTGGCAGGGTCTGTCCCTCTGTGCTGATCAGAGATGCCCATCTTGCTCTTGGAGTGATTCTGATCGATCATGGTCCAAAAGCTTGAGAGGTATATGGGGAATTTCTAGCAAAATTTGCACCCAGCATCACCAGCCCATCCCAAAGGTGGAGTATTGCTGCCGGAGGAAGGTGTGGTTACTGGCCAAGTTAACCACGGGCTTGTGTAAAAGTATGTTTCTAGCTTATTACTTCAAAATTTACAAGGAAGCATGAAATAGTCCCTGAATTACCACTGTGAAAGGTTTATTGCTTTTCTTCCTTTGACCTAGTCAGGTTCAGGGGGGTAATTTTCAGCCTGGAAGTGTATCACACTGTGGGGTTTATATTGCCATAATAACAAGGAACAAAGGCCAACATCTTCAGAGAAGGCAGGCTCTAAATATTGATTTTCCAAGAAGATTTTATTTACAAATTGTAATTAAGGGACTTCATTTGTTCCATCAGAAAAAGGCTTTGTTAGAATTTGGGCTCAGGTGGCATTTGCTCTCCTTGGTGACTTTTGCTTGTGAACTGTCCCCTTTTTAAATTCTTCCTCACTGGTTTGCACTTGGTTTAGTGCTCTGGAAGTGTCTCCCTTTCAGGGCCATGAATGTTCAAGGTTCATCAGGGGAAATACTCCTTTGTAAATAAACATCAGGACAGCTTTGTTCTTCTTGCACTTCTCATGCTGTTAAATCCCAGTGCAGGTACAGAGAGGGGTCTTCAAGCACAAACATCCAAGCACTTGGGACCAGACAGCCCTTCTGGTACCAAACCCAAGGAAACCAGAGCCTGTCATTCACAAGGTGGCTTTTTTTCTATAAACCCTACATTAGCTGGGTGTGGAAAGGTGCAGATGGGTTTGTACATCCCTTCATGGTGCACAATCCCCACAAACACTTCAGTTTGTAGGGTTTTGGACCACATAAGGGAGGACAGGCAAGCCTGAAGTTCCTTATGCTGTGAGTTTGCAGACAGTTGTGATTGAGGGAAGGGTGCTCTATAGCAAATCATATTTCAGTTCCCAGAAGCACGGCAAATAAGTACGTGGAGGATGGGTATGTGAACCAGCTGCTCCTGATTTAAGCATAATTTATAGGTTTGACTTTGGAAGACACATGGAAATGGCCTTTGCAATGAGGATCTCTGCACAAACGCCCAAAGCCCCGCTAAGCAGTGGGGAATCAGCATGATCCCTGCACCAAGCAGCGATCCTGTGCTGGGATCACACAGCCATATCCCACAAAAAGGACCTGCAGCAGCCCCGGATCAGCCAACAGCAACAGGGATCAGTCTCTCCTTCTCATGTGGCTGTGATTATTTTGCTGCCAAGTTGCCTGTGTAATTTCTCTGTGTGCTGCTCCACTGAGCTGCTCTTGAAGTGCATCGAGTCAGGAGTTTAAGTGCTTGTTCCAACTGTTGCACACAGCAAAATCCATCAGCAGAGAATAGTCCTTACACAGGAGGCTTTGAGGCAGGACTGAGCCCATAGTGGTGCAGCCTAAAATTAGTCTCCCCTGAATTAGCCTGGGTTGTTTTCTTCTCCAGCATCTGTGCTGCTTGCTGGGAAAAAGGTCTGGGGGACTTTCCATTTAGCAGTAAAGAGCTCTCCCCAGAGTCTGCATTTGCAGTCCTACCAATATAGGCTCTGTCCTCCCTTCCAGTAGCTTTTCCTGAGATATTTTTTGCTTCCCCATGGTCCTGATGATGTAAACACTGCTCTGCTTCCTGGGGCAGGATTCACTTAAGCCTGTGATTGTACTCTGTGGCTCATAAAAACAGACTGAGTGGCTGGGACCAGCAACATCATTCCAGAAGCTGCTCTTGAGTGAGTCTGAAATCACAAGATTGGGCTGGTATCCTGACCAGTGGGCTGCAGTACCTGCAAAATAGAAACCAGTCCTTCTGCATAACCCAACCCAATTTCACCTAGGATACTCTGTATGATATTTAATTTCTAGATATGTAAGAATATGCATATGGAGGGCTGGGAATGATATGCAGTGTCCCTCTGGGTTGCTGAGCGTCACTTCTCAAGCTTTGCACCTTATTTTCAGCCTGTGTGAGGCAACCTTCAGAATACAGGGCATTTCTACAAAGCTGAGGGGCAAAGGGTCCTTCCCTGTGCGGCATGGGCCGGCAGCCCAGGAGCAGATCATTCAGTGCAGCACAGCACAACACAGGCCGTGACAGAAACAGAGCAGGGATGGGGCACCTGAATGTGGCATTGGTGGCTTTCGGTATCTGCTGGCACTCAGAATGCTGTCCCTGCTACCACAGCCTGAAATTAATGCCTCTGCATTAATTTCATCACACTCCCTCCTTTGTGCGCCTGTGCGCACGCAAGGCTGATGCCCTCCCAGATGGGCCCCTCTTCTTTGTGCTGCTGAATCGATGAAGAGGCTTCCTTCAGTTTGCAGACTTTTTCAGAGGAGCCTTTGGAAAGCCGATCTCCGGTCACCGGCCTGGACCCCTGACCTGAGCCAGATCAGTCATCCTGATTGCCTATGAACTGGGAAGACAGCTTGGGAATACTTTGGCTTTCAAGCAGCGGAGGCCTCTCGTTTCAGCTCAGCCGGGTGTGAATCTGCAGCAGCTCCTCTCCCCACTTCCATCAATGCCTGTCAGGGCATTGTGTGGAGATGTGATGGAGCCCTTGGCTCGCCGAGCGGCTCTGGTGACCAGCAGAAAGCCTTCTGGCATCTCGCCTCGTCTGACATGCTCGCGGCACTGCCAGTCTGGCACTCGCGGGAAAGTTTTCCAGCAGCAGATGTCCCAAAGTGACAGATTTTTTTTTTTTTGTGTTGACGGGAAGAAATAAAAGGACACTGCATATTTCAGATGGTTGATGCACAGAGACACTCTGTGCCTTCTCACACGGCAACTAAAGATTTTCCTTTTGTTTGAGCTGTCTTAAAAAAAAGACAAAAAGCAGCAAAACCTGGGAGTGAACGCTGGCCCTGCTGCACCACATCCTCCACATGCTGGAAGGTGATGCAGTGGGTGAAGGCAGGAAGAATTTGTCCATAGTTAAGGTGGACATAGATGCACAGCAGAGATATCAGCTAGGGTGATGCTGGAGTTCAAGTAACTCACTTCCAGGTCCCACCCCGCTCATGGTAGCTTATGCCAGGACTCGCAGGAAGCCTCCTTTGGAGATCTGCTGGTGGGTGTCAGAGGGACCCACCCGAGAGAGAAAACCTTTTTTCCCATGGAGCTAGTGTTTAGATGCTGAGCATTCTGTTCACCAGCTTCTCCATGCTCTTCTAAATCTCTGTTTTAGTGTCCCTTTGCCTGTGTGTCATTCCAGTTAACATGGGCACCAGGTAGCCAAGGGTCTCATTGCTCAGCACAAGGAAACCTCAATGAAAAGGAACTTTTTGAAGCCTGAAGCAAGTTTCCAGCTACGTGCCATGCCAACTTTGCAGAAAACACTGTATTTATTTCTTTTGACTTGACTGTGCATGGCAGAGACTCCACTGAACTCCAGGTCCCAGTGGCCAAGTGCCATCCATCCAGGACCACTGGCATGCTGCAAATCATCTGTGTCCCACATGAGGAGAGAGAAGTCTTTGGCCCCAGAATCATAGCACTGCCATCAGGCTCCTTGCACTGCATTTCAGCCTAGCTCCCCTCTTCCTTCCTCCACATCTTTTCCTCTCTCTGTGCAAAGCACATAAATGCACCTAGAGGCGATGGAGCCTAAATACTCCTTGTTCCAGATCTGCTTTGTGCTTGGGAAGCTTAAGGTTGCTCTTGACCCATGTGCCAGCCCGGCCGGGCTGCTCTGGGTGCCCAGATGCACAGCAGCCACATGGAAATAATCCCTGCATTGACAGGGCAGAAAGAAGTGCTGCTGCTCCTTCCACGCATCTGCTTTGTGCAGGGCTGGGAGTGCAGCTCTCGGATGGCGTAATCCTGCCTTCTGCCATCTGTCCTCACAAGAGTCAGTCCTTGTTGACACAGCTGAGCCACACATCGGGTCCTTCCTCCCCATGCCCTCTCCCAGCTCTGCCTTTCTCCTTCCATTTAATCAGATACATTGAGCCTGTGGCTATGAGAGGAGCTTAGGGATGACTCTCGAAAATCACCGTATCAGCTGAAACCATCACGTTTGATATTCCATTTACAATGTTTCCAAGGAAACAAAGGCACAGGACATAAATAGATGACTGTTAAACGTTTGCTCACTCACCATGGCCCCCGATAATTTGCAAGGCAGAAATAGGAATGTTAAATCAACAGCAATAATAAATTTTAATATAGGAAGACCAATATTTTGCTGCAATTAGAAGAAGTATTTGTTCTGACACACGGGCAGGCAGTGGCAGGTTACTTATCATTTCCACTTCCAATGTTCAATTTTTCATTTACATAAAAGGCAGCTTTGATTGTGATTCCCAAAAAGCCATGAAGGGCCCCTTGCACCAGCAGGGATGCTTGGGATTTACTCATGTGCAGTCAGGTTCCAAGTCAACCTGGAATTCACTGCAGGAGAAGAAAGTAATTCTCCTTAGAAACAAGTAGTGGATGTGGATTTGGTTAGGTGTGGGTCATTTCTTACAGAAAAGTAGGAAAAAGCTCATGTGAGCTTCTGAAGTTTTCCCAAGGATGTCCTGTGTGTGACAACACCCTCCCAGGACCAAAGGCACTGTAAGCAGATTTTACCATAACCTGAGCTGCTGCCTCAGAGTTGGGTAAAAAACATCTCCAGTGTCAAATCTGCCTTTCCAGCTCCAGCTCAGAGCTGTACACAGTGGTGACAGTGACCCAGTGACCATCCCATGCCTTGGAAGGGAGATACACTTGGTATTTATTTATTTATTTATTTAGGCAGCCTTATGTCTGATGGATTCAGATATTGAATCGTGTTGTTCCTGGCTTGGTTTTGAGTGGAGCTTTCATCGAAGGGTCCCTGTTTGTGAGCAGATGTTACCAAGAAAAGCTGCTTTGCACGTTCAAATGGCAAGACAGAGCTAATGTGTCACACAATTATTTCTGAGTCAGTATTTGCTGGTGTTGTTTTAAAGATATTGAGCTGGCCCTGAACTTGCTCCAGTCGTTCACAGCCATTGCTGGAGGGTCCTGCAGTGCAGAAAGGCCTCCAGTTCATGTGGCCACATGTACAAGGACTGTGGTTGTCCCTGTGCAGTGATGGGCATTGTGCTCAGGAATATGCTCATTTGGGAGGCTGGTATATGGCTGGTTTTTCCCCCTCCTTTAGGGATGTTTTCCAGGGTAGCCAGTGCCTGTTCTTTATTGGATAGTGAAAACAGCATCTAAGCCTGATATGGAAGCCCCCAAGAGCACGCTGGAAGAACTGTTCTGGTTGTTTCCTGGAAGGCAGCAAGCTCTGATGCACCAGCATCAAAAATACACTCGGAGGTCCTGCAGACAAAACCTGTGACTTGCTCATAAGCTTTGGCTTTTGGCTTATGGTGATGGTGTTTCTGGAGTGCAGAAGCAGGAGCTGAGGCTGTAACTCTGCTGGATAAATGAGCTAATCCCAGTGTTACCCTAAGACAGCTCTAATGTGCTATAATGCAATTAGAGCATCACTAGAGGGCTTTCTGGCTGTGTTTGATTAGACTTGGCTTAGCAACCGTGTGCAGTGCCTGGATGGGTCTCACTGGTGTATACTGGAGCTAAGCCAGTTAAAGCTCTTTTGAATGTGTGGATGCACTTGCCACAGAGCTGGCTCTGTAGTGTGACTGGGATCTTCCTGAATCCACACCTTTAGATCCTGCTGATTCCTGTCCCACCCTGTGTCCACATCTGGCTGTACTTGAACCACAGTATCTGCAGGTTGAGACAGACAATCTGCCCAGTCACGGGTTCCAGGGAATGATGCATCCACGTCCTGGACTTTTCCTTCCCCCAAAGCACCAGCCCACAGCTTGCTGAAAGCTTTCTGTGGAAACAGAGGCCATGGGATGCCCTGCCATGAGAGCCAGCATGGGGACCATGGTAGTCAGTGTAATGATTGTCCCCCTCATGTCCCCACACAGCACTCTCTCCATCTACGGGATCAACCAGGCGGATGAAGCCATCTACCAGTGCCTGGCCGAGAACAGTGCGGGCTCCACGCAGGCCAGTGCCCGCCTCACCGTGCTGTGGGCTGATGGGCTGCCCAGCCCTCCTCAGGGTGTGAGGGCAGAGACTGTGTCTGCAACCACCATCCAAGTGTCCTGGGAAAAGCCCCTGCAGAACACCAAGGAGATCATTGGCTACGTGCTGCACATCCGGAAAGCTGCAGGTACGGTGCTACACCCACTGCTCAAAGCATCCTCAGCCTTCCTGTAATTTAGCAACACAGCCCACTAAGTAAAACCAGGTCTGCACTGCAGCAGTCCATGCTGCCATCAGTGTTCTCCATCACCTCCCAGTTTCTGAAGAGCAGAGATGAGGCTGTAAATACACTGTAAATACCTGCAAATACTAAATATACCATTGTAAATATTGAAAGTGTGGGGAGGGTGAACCCACATAGTCAAATATTGCTGCCCATGTAGCTCTCTGGCAAAGCACACAAAAATCACAGAATCAGAGAATCACAGAATGGGTTGGGTTGGAAGGGGCCTTAAGGATCATCCAGTTCCAACCCCTGCCACAGGAATATCTTGCCCTAGACCAGGTTGCTCAAAGCCTTATCCAACCTGGTCTTGAAATGTAAGCAGAAATGAGTGGGAGCATATCCACCCCAGGGACCAAAATTACTGCTTGCAACATCCGCTTATTCTCTTTATCTCTTGCAAAACCTAGCACTGCTGAGTTCTCTCTCCCTTTGCATTTCAGATCCCATAGAGATGGAGTACCAGGAGGCTGTTAGCAAGAGCACTTTCCAGCAGCTAGTGACTGATCTGGAGCCCTCAACCAGCTACAGCTTTTATATAAAGGCTTACACCTCCCGGGGTGCCAGCAAAGCCTCAGAAGTGACGGTGGTGAGCACGCTGGGGGAAGGTAAGGAACGCTTTGTGCAGGGACCCTCAGATGCTGACAGATGCTGTGTGTAGCAGCAGTGCCAGTCACCCCAACACTGCCCCACAGCACTGTGGCACTGTAGCCTGTGGTGTTGATGCTCCTTGTTCCTGCTGCTCCGCCTACTCTGGGATATTGTGTAAAACTCACTTGTATCATTGCAGGGGGGTTGACTGATTAAACACAGCATCGTCTCTCCCATCTGATGTTGTAGCAGGGGGTGAGTGCAAACCTGCCTGGCCTTGTGCATTGCAGCTGCTCTGGGCTGTTCCTAAACTCCTTGCTAAATGCAGACTTCCTGCTCAAGCAGCATCTTAGCATCTTCCAGCAGCTCTGGTACTCACAGCTCTTACTTGATAGGTGCCACACTTCTAAAGATTTTATTATTTTCTGCTCTATCCTGGGAAAATGACACTAGAGCTGAGCTGTCCTGACCTATAAATCCCTACCCTGGAGCAGCTTTCTGTTTCAGTGGGAAGTTAGGGTGATCTCTAAGGCTTTTTTCCCCTGACTTGGCCACCAGTTAGCTTCCCCAGTAAGACAGTGGGTGTTTTAATACAGGACCCTTGCACACAGGTAC
The DNA here is from genome assembly GCF_017639235.1 of Corvus kubaryi. NCBI lineage: Eukaryota > Metazoa > Chordata > Aves > Passeriformes > Corvidae > Corvus > Corvus kubaryi. The sequence goes on along the minus strand of NW_024581133.1, from coordinate 10,370,836 downwards.
AAGGCAGAAACCACAGCCCCAGTGTTATCTGTCAGTCAGAACTGGAAGAATATTTTCCTAGAGAATCATCTATTTCTGAATCCTGGCTTGTCTCAGATATGGAGACTAATTTCTTAGGAATCATTCTCATGAACATTCAGTAATTATGAATTTCCAGCGGAGAGGGCGGTGGGTATGAGGATATTATTTAGGATCAAATGGAAAAGTGTGTTGACTTCCAGGTGGGGGATCCAGTTCTCATTCTGTTCTCAGCCCTTGCACATATTTATTACAGAATATAAGCAAAAACACCAGTAAATCCTCACCCACTGGGTTGTTGCTCTGCAAGTTTATTTTCCTTGGTACTCTGCAGGGAATCAGTCACCCTTGGAGTTTGTTTTTCCTCCCAATTTAGAGGCATAAGGATGGGCTAAGGCAAAGCTTGAAACTCCTTGACCCGATACTCTGAGTTCAGCCCCAGGAGCTACAAGCCAGCCATGCTCTATAGAGCTTGGTGACTGCAGAAGTCCAGGTCAAGTCAGAGAGGACTTTTTGTCATTATTACTTTCAATCATGACAGGAATAGTTAGGTATCTGGTAATGGAATCATAAATTTTCTGGCTCTCTGAAGTTTTAAGGTATCTCTGTCCTGCTGTCCTTTAAAAAAGGCTTGTCCTGTGTAAAAAAGCTTCAGGAATTAGCTCTCTGTAGATGATGGATACTTGCTTGGTTCAGATCACTCAACCCCAGCCTGTGTTTGCCTTGTAGGAAGGTAAAAAGATATTTAAAAGCCCCAGTTCTGGCTTCATTTGTTTGCTTTGCTTCACTCGGGTGCCTGTTGCCTTCTGCTCACAGAGGAGAGCGGCTCAGAGAGCCAGGGCCCGGTGGCTTTTGTCACCAAATTTAGGTTTCACTGCAGATCTGTCTCTTCTCGTGGCCAAGCCGTTTCACCCTGTGCCCTCCCTACATGCACAAGAGAGCTGTGTCCACCCTGAGCTTGGGAACCCCTGGATCTGTGCTAACAACCTCAGAAAAGGATGGATTTTCCAAGATGCCATATCCAGCAGCCAGGGACAGCTCAGTGGAGCCAGGGCAGCAGAGATGCTGCCAGCTGGAGACTGGAGTGACCATGTTATCCTGGTATTGTTTGAAGCAAGAATATGAAATATTCCTCAGAAAACAGAGGAGCAGGGTTACTTTTGGCTCGGGGCCATCAGCTTTTCAGGGCTGGCAATACGCTGAGAGCATGCTTGGCTGAAGCCTCCGATGCTTTCTTGAGACACAGTGCTCCTTCCTTTGTGCCAGTACTGATTTTGGATGGAAAGTAGAAGGGAAGACGCTGTAGAGAAGGGACCCAAGTGAACCTTGTCCTCCTCCATAAACCTCACTCTCTGGGAAGGCTCTTCTGCCTCCTCCCTGTCATTCTCCTTTACGCCGTTTCACAAATGCTGTGGTATTTTAAATCTCAAATGCTTTCTGCTTCATTAAGCAGCACACACTCCTTTGTTCTTGTCTTTTAATGCTTTTTAGGGTTTTCTCCAGGACTTTTTGACATTTCTCTAGGATGAAGACTGTTCCTTTAGTCATCTTCGGCTAAAGACGCCTTCAAGAAGAAAGTTGAAATGACCTGGGGAAAATTCCAAACAGCACGGAAGAGGAAAACAAGTATCCCAGCCCTTAGCATGAGGGAGATGCCTCACTTATAGTAGCTCCATATTATGTCTAATATATACTTCTGTGAAGCACCTATCTGCTGGTGTGTGTACATATATTTACACACACACAGATATATTCCATTGTATACACTTATTTGTGTAATCACGTTATAAACAGCACGTGCATTCTGCGAGTGCATATACCTATAATCAGTATTATACATATATATATATACTCAAAGTTTGAATAAATACGATATATTCCATACTTTGAAGGAGAGGTATTCTTGTGGTTTTTATTAAATGTAAGGCTCTGCAACCATAAAATAAAGCCAACTCTTCACAAATCAGGATGGCCCACATCAGTGTTTCTTTGTCCATGGGATAATGTGATAATTTCCCTTTCTGTGGTGTTTTCATCTGTGGCTGGAAAAGTGATGCTTTAAGCAAGGGTCCAACTTCTCAGAGCGGGGATTTTGCCCTAGAGGGAATTGGGAGAATGAGAAAAAAGGAGTATTTAATTGGACTGCAAAAATACACAGCCTTGGGAGGAATGGCACATTCTGATATAAATAGACTTTACTCTGTGTTTTGTACTCAGGAATTGTTAAGTTCAGCCTTCCCAGCAATGAAATGCACATCAGAATAAAATCCTAGCAAGAAGGAGTACTTCAGCCCATTTTTTTCCCACTGGCAGCACTCAGGCAGGATGGGATCTCATTAATGTGACCCAGGACACTGGGTCTTTCCTCCCGAATCCACGTGGAAATATGCAGCAGTCAGCAAGGACTTGTTCATCTCCATGGGCTTATTCAGAAGACATCGAGCAAAGCTCCTGCAGCCTGAAGGAGGGCATCACTTTGGGAAGAGACAGGATTGCCCAGACCCTCCTGCTCACCTGGAGAGGCATCCATCCTTCCTCTGAATCTCCTTGTGGGAAGGCTTGAGCTCTCAGTACCTGGGAAAAGACAAACGGTTGTGCTGTGCAGTTTTACTGTTAAATTGAGGAAATGCCCTTTTTAGCTCTCATCAGTCTTAGACTGACATGGCCACACTTCATCTGCTTTTCCCCATTGCTCACTAATGGTTGCGCTGAACTCTCTGCCAAAAGCCGGGTTTGCATTGCTCATCCTTAGAGACCCTTTAGGGAGAAACAAGCCAGAAAGCAGCTTCAGTCCAGTTCAGGCCCAGCAATCCTTGTATTTGGAACTGCTGAGCTTCTAATCATGTGGGATTGGAAAAATAGCTCTACCTCAAAGCTTGGAGGCTGCTGAGAAGTAGGGCTGTTCTGCTGGATGATTTTGCTGTGGGGTGAGCTGAACTTGGTGCCTGCTGCCCAAAAACTCTTCTCCCTCCTGGTGCCAGTGTTGGAGCAGAGCCCTGGGCAGGGCAGAGCCTGCAGCACCTCATGCTTTGCACTTTCTGGATGGTGCCAAAGGCTGGGGAACTGATGGGAGAGTTTAGCCTGGGGGTGTTTTGTGGAAATGAGGAAAAAAAATCATCAGTGAAATGTCCTGCTGAGACACATCTGGTATTGGTGTGACCAGTGTAGGAGAAAGCAGGGGGGAGGAGGAAACATGGACTGTATGCCCCAGTGCTGCCCAGGGCACAAGGCTGGGCTAGGGGCAGAGTCAGCTTTGGAAAACCCAGGTATCACAAGAAAATTGGCTTTGATATGCAGATCTTTCCTCTCAATCCAGACCGATGGGGCAGGATGGGGCCAGGCAGCTTTTTGGGGACCTGGAGAGGGAATGGTCTGACCCCCTCTGCAGCACATCCTGAGAATAAGGGCAGGGTTTTGGGGCATTTACTGGAGCATGTTCCTGGTGGACTTAGAATCAGCAGCAGGGACATCTTCCCAGCTAACCCCCTGTGTGCCCCTAAGATCAGGTAAGTGCCTGCCTCCCAAAACAAGCCAGCCCCAGCTGTGCAGGGACCTCGGGCTGTGCAGGGATCTTGGGCTGCTCAGCTGTTCAGGGCTGTTGATGAAGATGCCTCAGTTCTCTCCTGAGTCCCCAGCACAGTCACAAACCTCCCTCCTAAAGCTGATGGGGAGAGCAAGCCCCCTGCAAGCCAGTGCAGGTACCTAACACACTTTTAAGACGAATGTCTCCAGCTCCATCCCATCTGGTTCCTTCCTCCAGGAAGGGGGGATTAATCACTCTGAAAGGTCTGTGCCTCAGGGTGAGGGCAAAAAATTGGAATTTGAGAATGCATTGCCAAAGTCACTGCATTCCTGCCCTGACCCGGCCAGGCTGAGCATCAGATTGCAACCAAAGTGTAAAAGTAGCTTCTGCTTGCTGATGTGAGCAGAGGGAACTCTTGGAAGCTCCTGCAGCTCCCTGAAGAAGTTCAAAGCTGTTAAACCAGATTCTGGTGTGCTCAGATTTTTCTCAGTCTCAGCTGGCACATTCTTTGGTGCAGTGACTGCAGGGAAAGGCTGCTGGGAAATTTCTCATCACACAAACAGAAAAAGCACATGCAACCCACTGTCTTTCTCTCTCTGTTTCAGTCCCAGCCATGCCATCCCTCTTTATTAAAGTCATTAACAGCACCACCGTGCAGGCAACGTGGGAGCCTTCCATCAAACTGGGCCAGCACAAAGGCTTCAAGCTGTATTATCGCAAAGTCCACCTCTCCCAGTACACAGGTCCAGTGCTCCTGGCCAGCAACGTCACTGCCTACAACATTACCCACCTGGGTGAGTATGGTGACACCTTGATCCATGTCCCCTCCCCACCCCTGTCGTGATTAGCAGGAGAGAGCTCGAATGTGCAGCCCAACCCCTTAATGCTGCAGCTTCTCCCCCAGGTTTTGTGGGTGCTTTCCCAGCAACAGGTACTTGTTTGCAGCATCTTGTGTGTATTTGGTAAGATTTCTTTTTCCAAATAAGTGTTACTGGGGGAGATGAGGCTCATGGTTACACCTGAACTGTCCCTCTTGTGTCCCACCCCGGGCAGACGCATCGGTGGTTTACGAAGTCAAGCTCCTCGCCTACAACCAGCATGGAGATGGAAACTCCACTGTCCGCTTCGTATCCCTGAGGGAAACCGTGGAGAGGACAGGTGAGATGGGACCTGGGTCTCAGTGCTGGTTTTGGGAAGCTCTGCAGGAAGGTGGTGAGGCCAAACACATCCTGCGTGCCCCCTGTGGCATTACCCTCATTTCACCTTCAGCCACTCATTTATTTTCAGCATCACAAATAATGCTGAGGCAAAACTCTGCAGGGCTGAGAGCACCTGGATGGCTTTTTTACCAATGGGGAGAAGACAAACCAAATGTTTTGCATATGCCAGGTTTGTCCCCTAAATTTGAACCAGAGGTGAGGCCATGAACATGAACAACCCCCATGCATAAGGTACAAGCTGCCATCCTCAGGTGAGACGTGGTGCACTGAGCATCTCTGCTGTCCTGGAGCTCTCCTGGATATTTTGACCTTCACTGGTCAAAAGGGAGGACACATGGCTTTGGAAAAGGAAATGGCTGCAGAGTGTGAGCCCTGCATTACACAGCAACAAAGGAGAAACCTCTAGAGGGAATTTCTTAACTGATCACACCTTTCATATTCATCTATGTGTAAAAAACATCCTGCTGCTCTTGGAAGCCTTTTAAGCCTCCAATGGGAATATCTTCAAGAGATAGTTATTAGTCTGTCTGTGCTGGAGTAAATACTAATCTCATTGGCATCTGTCTACTCCATCAGGTTTCAGCTTGCTCTGATGTGGTGGCTGCCTCTTACCTCCCACCTTGGCATGGGGGATTGCAAAAATTAACATCAGAGTGGGTTTTTTCATTAATTGTGTCTAATGACAGCAGCCAGGTAATGGGGCTGGCTCACTACAGACATTCCAGTCTTGTGCTTGCTGTGTGCACCCTCCTGGGGTGCTGGGAGCAAGGGAGGTGCTTGGCAGGCAGCGACCCCCCTGCTTCCCACGTGGTTCTCCTCTTCCTATACACAGCTCCCAGCACTGCCCAAGACTGACTTTGGCTGTGGGCTCCCCAAAAGCTGGAGGAGCAATAGAAGAGTAGTACCACTGACCTCCCTCTTTTCCTGGCAGTGCTGAATCCTCCCTGTGACTGCATGAAGGATGAGCAGAACAATAAAACCTCCACAACGGGCATCATCATCGGGATCCACATCGGTGTCACATGCATCATATTCTGCATCCTCTTCCTTATGTTTGGGTACCGAGGAAGGTAGGGATGCTGACGCCACTGCTCAGGGGTGGTGGTCCCTGGTACTGTGGGTGTGCCCAACTGAGTCTCACATTCCCAGTGCAATGCTGGACTTTATAGGATAGACTGAAGGATGAAGGAGTGTAGCACAGGGATAAGGCAGACGCTGGCTTGGGGGAAGGAGTAGAGGATGAACCACCTCTCTCACTCTCAGGCTCCATCTCTTTATTTTTCAGGCTCCTGATGTGCAAAAATGTGCAGGAGCAGCTGTCAACCCCACAGATCCCCCGGAGCCAGCGGAGCGCCACGGGCCTTGTCCTGAACGGGGCCACTCGTAGGGACAGGGACGACCGGGACTTGAACGGAAAGCAGCTGGATATGAATGAGCTGGAGAGGTTATTTCCAGCATCCCCATCCCAGGAGCAGCAGGAGAAGGGAATAATGGTAAGTCCAGCAGGACAGGAGCACACCTGGCTGTGCATCCGTGAGCTGTCACTGTCACTGCATTGTCCCCCCCCACTCTCTCTCTCCAGTTGGCTCACAGCCCATCAGCCCCCCATGATGAAACCCAGATCTCCACACTCCCTCTGGATGAGTTCAGCATCATTGAGGAGCAGCCAGACCCCCTCCCAAAAAACCCCTGTGGCAGCAGTCCTGCTGCTCCGGCTCCCAATCATGGTCCTGCCAATGAAGGATAAAACTGCCAAGACTCAAAGCCTCTTGTAGGAATTACCAGAAACCAAACCCGCGGCTGGTGATATCTTTACGAGTTGTCAATCTCAGGTCAATTGAAGATTTCTACGGTCTGATTGTTATTTTTTTGTTTTGCTTTATTTTTATATATATATATAAATATATATATATGTATACAGCCTTTTGGAAATTCTGTGAAGTTTATCTTTCTGACCTCTCTTGAGCCTCTCAATGTGTTTCTTCCAATGACGGCTCTCTGGAGACTGGTCATGATGGATTTTCCCTGCAGCTGCTATGTAACAGACTCCTTGGCAGAGTTTGGCAAACTCTCCAGTCTCTGACAGACTGGAGATACGGTGGAGCCCCCATCTCTTGGCATCCCAGACTTTTTCCTGATCAGCAGCTTTAGGACTACTTTTTGGATCTATTTTTCATTTCCAGAAGACTGGATTTGGAAAAATCCTTCTAACTTGACTCCAAAAATCGAGGCCCAGGAAGGCTCTCTCTCCATGGATTTGATGATTTTGTACACTTTCGCTATTTCTCAGGATACTTTTTTTGCGGATTGACTTTAAATAATATGAAAAAAAAAAAAAGAAAAAAAAAAGAGTGTATGTGTGTCAAAGGATGCCTGAGGGCTACTGAAAGACTCGGACAGACAACCCGAGTGAACTCAGAACCTACCTCAACCGGAATGAATGTCTTCTGGGAAGCAGAAATACCTGTGTCTTCCTTCGTGTTCAAACAAACAAGTAGCATAGCACTTGGTCAGTACAAGCATGGTCCTACCTCAGCAGTCACGCTCTGTACCCGCCACCTTGGTGGCTTCCTTGTTGTCATTCCCATGTAAAGCACTTCCAAACATTTGAAAGCAATGTTCTACCTCAAGCGTGAGAGAAACTCATGTGTGAGAGTGTGCGTGTGTGTGTGTGTGTGTGTGTGTCCCCTCTTCCCCAATTCCTGCATCTCCCACCCAGCCCCAAGTGAAGCCCAATGCTTCACTGATATTATGAGCTTTACTTTTGGGCGTTCTGGGGTGATTTTGTGTGGCGGAGATTCGTGTTGTGGTTTTTTACTTCAAAGATTGTTGGGGCTGTCACAGACAAGCAGCGCGATGCCGTGTGGCTCCCTGGCACCGCTGCCCTTCCAGGGCTGATTTGGGCACCAGTCCATCCTGAGTTTGAAGATATGGGGTGCTCAGATGCCAGTGCTGGGGCCAGGGCACCCTTCTGCCTCATCAGTGTGCTGCTCCCCAAGGCTGATTCCCAGCAGGATGATCTATGGCATGTGCTGGCACGAGCAGCACAACACACCCTTGGGAGGTGGGAACTTGGATGTCACTGTCTTGTCCCAAAGCCCACCCTGCTATCAGGAGCACCCATGGGGAAACCCCAACAGAGCACTTCCAGAATCCCTTGAGATGCTACTGAGCTGCTCCCAGCTCCTCCAGCGCCTTTCCAGCCACAGGAGAATGTCCAAAGGATGAGTAGAGCCAAAAAGGGTTCAGTTCCCCAGACGGGACAAGGCAAGGAGGATGCTGGGGGCCGCCAGAGCTGCTCCTTCCCCATGCCCAGGGTGGGCAGAGGAGCTCCTGACACCAAAGAGAGGGTTTGTCCCTTCCAGAGATCAACCACCAACCTGACACTGTGGAGGTTGGGTTGTCCTGGCGTGGTGCAGCCTTGTGAGTCAGTGTGTGACTGGCATTGTCCATGGGTGAGAGGGGGGCACACATGGGGGACAGGGACACCAGGTGCCAGATGGTGCCAGAGGGCAGCCCTTTCCCTGCTGTGTGAGGTGGTTAAATCCAGGCAAATGTGAAGGTTTGATCTCTTTGTGTAGGTGGTGGTAAATCAAACGTTGCTGTATTTGCAAGGACAGTGAAAGGAATCAGGAAAGGAAATTAGTTTAAGGGTTTTTTTTAAAAAGTATTAATTGCATTTTTTTAAATGGTACCAGTGGGAGAGTCCCTTGTGTCAAAAACGCCCCTCATGACCTGCCCAGCTGGCAATGGGATGAAACTGATGGCTGTGTAAATAGTACAATATACAGGAGGATGAGCAAATACCTCTTCCCTGAGTTGAGCCCTGGTACTGGGCAGGGTTACCTGGTAGCAGGACTCTGTCCTTCCATGTTACCTCATCGAGCTTGGCCCAAGTAGACGTAATGGCACCAATCTCAAGAGCAAGGAGCTGTTCAGGCTCAGTGTTCCTAGCCCTCTTCCATTAAAATTTCTCCTCCTGTAGACATCATGCAGGACAGAAAATATGCGAAGGGTTAAATTTTGGCATTAACCCCCCCAAACAGCCTCTCCCCACCCTACCAAAGAGGCTAAATGGGCTGTCAGAGGATCCCTGCTCACACCTGTGATGCTGGACCTGGAGACAGCCTGGGAAGGGACTGTGGGGGGACAGCGCCATGTGAGACCAATAGCACAGCCCACCCCATCGCAGGAGCTGAGGTTAGGGGAAGGCAGGAGGGAGGAGAAGACTCCAAACAGCTCGAGTTATAACCTCATATCAAAGACAACCTGATCCTCTCCTGACATCCCACTCCCACTCCAGCCCAGTTTTTCTTTTTATTGTTTTTTTCATGTGTGTAATGCCACCATTCACATTGAATAAGTACTGTTGCCAAAGTGAACACAGAACCTAGTGTTCAGCTCAGACTTCCTGAAGCTGTGAACATGCTATTAAATTAATATCATATTATTGTGATATTGTAATAGTAACAAGTATTTGTCACTACTTCCTTTTATTAAAGGGAAATGCTGTGCCATTTGACTAGTCGGAATACAATAGTATGTGAAGAGTAGAGCTTTTTCTTTTGTTTTTTTTTTAATTATGCAGAAATGTGGTGGCTTAAACCAATGCAGATTCTGTGTTGGTTTGAGATGGTTGAAAGTGGATGTAAATCTTTAAAGACTATTTTTTAGATGTTTAGCTTTTCCTATTTTTTGGGGTTTCTTTTCCACTCTTGTCAGTCTGTACCATTGGGACCTAACGCAGACGGTTGCAGCAGCTCAGTCCCTGAAGGGGTGTGGCTGAAGTCTGGTGATCCATGAGGATACACGGTCTTCCCTGAATTACCTAAATCCACCAAACTGGGCAAAAAAACCCACTCAAAATTACATATTGGCTTTGTGCTTCTAGCTGTCAGTCAGCTGGATAAGCAACACGTAACAGCCCCACTCACTGTACTTCAGTGCTTGAATTGGGCTGGAGGCGAAGCTGTCCCAACCCAAAACTTGGGAAAGCATCACCTAGAGTATGTCTGGCCCTTAATCTGTGAAATGAGAAAGAAAAAAGAATTAAAAAAGAGCTTGTGTTTGGTTTCAGCATGGGGGACAGTGTCCTTCGTTCATCCAAACTGCTGCCCTGGTTTTGAAGGAAACTGATGGAATTTTATTCTGTGCTTGGGGCACAATTGTACTCAAGCAGACAAGTTGTACTAGGGTAGACACATATTTGGGTGGATGTGGGACAGCAGGTGTGTTGCAGATGTGGGGCTGTGTCACAAGACACGGGTCAAGGCATCATTTGGTGTCCCCAGACCAGAGGCGGAGGCAGCCAGACAGTCCCAAGGTGGTTCCCAGCGCCTTTCACCATTGGTGCCCGCCCGCCTGCCAGCCAAGGGCAGCACTCCCTTCACACTTCTTTACACACCACAACATCTAAGGAACAGGTTGCAAGGCTTCTCATTCCTTTCTGCCCCCCCACCTCCCCCCCACCTTTTTCCTGATGGGAGGAATCAGTTCTACCCAGAGATAAAACCATTGGATAACGGGCAGGTGTTGGATCTGGTGCAAACTGCTGGAAACCGCCTGTGTTTGGGGTAGGAATCTCATCCTGTAGTATTTTTCAAATAATTACACTAATTCAACCTGTTGCCTTTTCTCAGCTGATCCCAAAAACCCTCTTATTTTCTGGCTGTGGTGAGATGAAATTATAGGAAGGAATAAATATCCAAAAGCTGATTTTTTTTTTAAATTTTTGGTAACCCATAATGGGCACAACCTATTCTTGGAGATCTCAAGTTAACCAGAGATGGCTTCTTCCTCAGGGATAGTATCCACATTGTCTTTAGTTGAACAGGGAATAGTTTCATGCTGTGACAGGGTATTTTCACGATGTTGGATTCAGGTATTTATTTGTCTACCGTTATCTTTCTTCTTCCTTGTTTTGTAAAGGTGCTGATGTATTTAAGTGCTGGACCAGTTTGGGAAATTTAAAGCTTCCACCCAAAATTATACCAAGGTACTGTAGGTTTTAAGTTGGCAATAAGAGGAGAGAAGCTATGAAGTGTTGTTGCCTCTGGATAGTGAAGGGAAGAGTTTTGCTGCCTGTGGGGATGTTCCTCTGGGATAACCATCCCATGGCATTTCAGGGGGGATCAGTACAGTGTCCAAGCCCTCTCTGAGCTGAGTGACAGCACTTAAGCCTGGGAAGATTGGTTAAAAAAAAGGAAATTAAAAGCTTATGGAAACAAACGGGGGGAGCTCCTCACTTCATCTGTGCAAACATTGTGTGGAAATCTATACCTTCCCATGCGCGCCAGAGCAGGCAGGTTACAGATCCCATTGAGCAACTTGATGCCGGCTCGTTTGTTTCCCTCACCCTCCAAATTAAAAAAAAGGAAAGGAAAAGGAAGGTGCCTGGGCTGGAGCTGCGGGCGGGGAGATGGGGACGAGTGAAGCAACAGCACCCCCAGCTGCAAGTGCTGCTGGCATGGGGCCATGGCATTGAACCCCCCTGGAACACTCAGAATCAGGGAAATGGCTCCAGGTTTACTCCAAGGGCAGAGCCTGGGCTTCAGCATCATGTGGGGAGAAGGGACAGGGCCAGTTGTGAAGCCCAGCGAGTCGGGGACAAGCCTGATTTCATGGAGCTTTGGATCAGGGTCTGACTTAAAAAGCAAAGAAGGATTTGTACTTTGATCCTATTTATCATGTAAACTTGCAATATCTTTATGTTTGTAAGAAAGTCATAATGAAACCAATGCTAAACCTTTGTCCCAGTCCTTTTAGGGAATCAACTGTTAGGAGTAATACTAAAAACCCAAATTGCAAAGCACTTTTCTACTGTTTATTTTCTACCTTTCTTACTTTGAACTGTCTTGGTACTGAAATCCCACTGATCCCACAATTGTTAGCTCTGTATTAAAAAAATAATAATAAAATAAAATCCAGGTTTTTTGTAGTTTGCTCTGTTTAGATTTTAGCCTGTGGCTACTTGTACAAGAAAAATAAAACTAGAATAAATGAGCCTGTGTGGGGCTTTTCTTTTCACATGCAGGGCTGTGGTGTGGGGATCATGCAGGGCAACTTGGGGCATCATCACATCAGATGGATGGCAATGAATCCAGCTCCTCTCAAAGAGCAGCTTCCAAAACTCAGCATTTAAGGGCTGAGGGGTTTTTTGGGAGCTGGGTGAGATGAAACCTCCAGGGTCACAGTGTGACACCTGTGCTTGGAAGTGCAAATCAATTTCCAAAGAATCTTGGCTCTTGTTCAGCTATTGCTGCATCTGCTTTTTCCACTGCCTGCAGCGCTAATGGGGCAGTACCTGTGAGGGTGGGGAGGCCCTGGCACAGGCTGCCAAGAGAAGCTGTGGCTGCCCCATCCCTGAAGTGTCCAAGGCCAGGTTGGATGGGGCTTGGAGCAGCCTGGGATAGTAGAAGGTGTCCCTACCCATGGCAGGGGCTGGAACTGAATGATTGTTAAGGTCTCTTCCAACCCAACCCATTCTGGGATTCTAAGGTGCATCCTTGCCCCAAAACAGGCTGTGAACCATAAGCCACCCTCCTGCCACTGTCCTGTGTGCTGCTGCTGCTGCTGCTGCCCTCGATGCCAAAGGACAGGCAGAGTAGAGGCTGCAGGGAATAAATGAGCAAGATTGAGCCCAGCAGCACTTTCTGAAGGGGTTTCAATAAGCAGGTGAGTGAAAAGTCGCTTCAAACAACTCCCCAAAGCTCTCGGAACTGCTAAATTGCAGCATGGATTGTCTAAATATATACTTCATAATAAATACCAGCACAAAAACTGATTTTATTTCCCAGTGGCAATGCAAGAGGTGAAAAAAAGATCAGAGTGGGCTCACTCAGGGGATTTTCATGTAAGTTCAGTGAAATCTGGTACTGCAGATAGCAGCTGCAAAGTCAAGGTATTGTGTAGAGCTTGTGGCTTTCATTAAAAAGGACTTTCCCTGCCTTTATGGCAATAAAAAAAAGGTTTGACAATATTAATCTGAAGTCTTAGAAACTAAGGCAATAAAAAACCCCAAGCAATACATTTAAATCACTTTGAGTTTGGGCTGTTGGAAATACTAAGAGCCCTCAAAAAAACCCTACTTGAGTGCTCAAAACTCATCTTTAATAGACACAATCTCCTTTTGACCATGTGTATTCAAATTTCTGCTGGAAACATCTCAAATCAACTTTTCAGCTACAGAAACACTAAAAAAAATTAAGTTAGGTGTTTTCGGCTCCAAACACTACATTCCTGCCTCAAATATTGCCAGAGAAGATGTTACTAATGTCCTAGTTATAACCCTGCCAACACAGGGAGAATTTATAATATCCCATAAAGCCCTAACTGTTGGAAAGGTCATTTTGGTGTTAATACCGCTTGGGCATCACCGCTTCATTTGCTGACACTTTTACAGAGCCACGCTTGATTCCAGCATTGCTGTTGTAAAACCTTTACAGTGACGCCCTCAGCCTCCAAAAATCATCTTAAAAATCAAGAGCTGGAACATCTTCATCAGCAGGTGCAGGCAGCCCAGAAAGGCTCCACTCTCTCTCAGTGTGGGGTCCCCCAAAACCCAGGGTGAGTACCCAACCCCACTGCTATGGGGGGGATTTATTCCTCACATCTCATCTCCAGCCCTGTTATTCCCAGCACCTTCAGTGGCTAAATTAAAAGTCTCCTAATTTCATACAAAATTACCAACCCCTTGCCTTGCCCAGAAAACCATTTCCTTTGCACTAAAATAGCTAAATTAGTCTTGCTCAGCCTCGTAAAGGAGCTTGTCTTGTTTATTGAGCGATAAATATAAAGGTACAGTAACTAAATTCATCAGTCCCTAAACGCAGCCGTTGGGAACAGCCATTTCCACCATCCAATCTACGGCTGCATGAATATTTCAGAGTCCTTTTTCCCTTGGGTGCTCGCCTTATCTCTGGAGCCTGGATATTATTTTCTGCTTTTCAGCTTTTTGGATGTATTGGAGGAAATGTCATTATTTGGACCTGGGTGGATTACAGTTGACTTTCCTAAGCCAATTTATATTGGCAAGCTGCTGTTTTTAAAAACCCCTATAAATCACTCCCATGAATTTTAATAATATAACGTGGTTTCAAACATGCTCCCTTAATACGTGACACACTATTACAGCCAGCAATTGCTCCTCGGGTTGTGAACTCTGTTTTACCGTCACCTTCGGCAAGCGCCGCGGGGGACAAGTGGTGCCTTGGCCAGAATCATGGAAATACCCATTCCTGCCCCAAATACCTCATCATTGTGGTGATTGCGATTTAACAGTGAGCCCTTAAAAGATGCTGGTGCAGAAATCATGGGGATTAGGACTATCTGCTGATATTTCCCTAAATAAAGATAAAAGATGCACATCCAGAGTGCAGCTCCAGGCTGGGATTCATGGCTCCAACTGGTCCAGAAACTCCCACATGCCAGGAGATAAGGCTGTGCCTCCTCATCACCTATGGACTTACTTGGATGAGCTCTGTCCTCTTCTTGTGCAAATTATATTCATTTTCTTCCCATCCCCATTGCAACAATGCCATGGTGTCTGCTAGCTCTCAAGAGGTGTCTGTCAGTGGAGAGTGGTCTCCTGGTCAGAAGAAAAAGGGCTAAGAGGGATAAGGAACAAAAGCCAGGGCAAAGGAGAGACCTTGGGAGACCTTTGTCAAGGAACATCTGTGGATCATATGAAGGAGCTGATGATGGGGTTTGACGCCCCAATGGTGGCACTGGTGATGTCCCCACTGTAGAGTTGCTTGTTCACATTTCCTGGTTTTAGTTGTACAGAACCAAAATATAAGAAGATTCCTGGAAGTGTTCAAGGCCAGGTTAGAGCAGCCAGGTCTAATGGAAGGTGTTCCTGCCTATAGCAGGGGATTGGAACTGGATGGTCTTTAAAGTCCCTTCCAACCCAAACCAGTCTGTGATTCTGTGAATATAATAAGAACATCTGCAAGAAAGAGGATCATTAAGGGATGGACTAATTGCAGGCAGGGAAAAAAATAATGAACCAGACTTTGTTTTTTGGCTTCCAAAAGCAGCGAGGGCTCCCCAGCACAGGATGCAGCAGGATGGGGGTAAAAGGGGGTGCAAGGACCTCCTCAGACCTTGCCATTGCCTGCTCGGCTGCACCCGGCACCAAAGCACCCTGGTTTAATATTCTTCGGAGAAAAAAATAAAAATCCCGTTTGTACAGGGAGCAAACAGGCTTTTCAAAGGCTTTCACTGTGATGATTTACCCTGAAATGTTGTCACGTTCATCATTAATCTATTTTTTCCCTTTTCTGTAACTTAACCTGCGACAAGCCAACATTGTAAGTGCTTGATTTTCCAAGAATAAATTACAGTTTCATAAATGGTATTTTGCTTCACTGCTCAATTTGCAAGTGAAATGATGCCAATTGCTTTGTTCACAGGATTTTATCTAGCACGAACAATACCATCCTCAAGACTTATTTATTTTTTAACCCTCCAGTTATTTTCGGAGCCTTTATAACAGGAATACATGGAAAAGTACATAACAACCCATATGTTTTGGCATGATCGACTAACCATGAGCAGATACAAGGGCCCACATGCCTATAAAACATCAGTCTAGGAATGAGATGTCACACACAGAGCAAGCCACTGCCCAAAGAGAAAATAATCTCTTAGATCAAAAATATTTACAGTTGCCCCACGCTAGGTTAGAGTGCCCTGAGTGACTTTTTATATGCATGATTTATGATTTGGGGCTGGGAAATCAGCCCCCTCAGCTTCTCCCAGGGACTACCAAGTTGTCTCATGGACCCAAAGGAGTCTTCAGAACATAAGGTCCCTCAGTCCTGTTGAAAATATGGGTTTTACACCAGTTTAACATTTTTTTTTCTTATATGATAAAATTATGAGAAATAGGAAAAAAATAAAAGCACCTCGGGCTATTTATGTTTTTTAAATGCAGAGGAATCCTCCCTGCTGGGGACACCAGCTCTGCCCAGGGACAGCCAGGCCACACAGATGTCACCATTAAACCTGGTAAAGCCTGTCGTCAAAGAGAGGAAAAGAGAGAAAAAGTCCCTGCATGGGAAATCTTAATGTTACAAGATTTGGTTAACAGCCATGGCTTCTGCCAGGACTTTTTTAACCCGTGTTTTTAGGGAAGACCTTGGAAGAAATACCCACTTTGGGGAAATTTTTGGATGTTATTCACTTTTGGTGTAAGACAGAAGGTGAATAGAAATGGTCGTATTTGGAATGGAAACCTGGTGTTTGAGGTGTTTGTGCTCACCAATACGTCAGGATGAATTTGGGAAGAGCCTGGAGCTTCATCTACATCCTTTAACTGAGCCACCCTATTGGAGCTGGCTGGCTCCAGGTTTTCCTGCTGTTGATAAATCATTTAGCCAAAACCACAGAGCTCTCAATCTGCAGGTGACATGGGCAACAGAGGCAAAATTTGCATTTCCAACAGAGAAACGGAGGCACAGAGAGAATATTTGTCTTCCCCTTCAGATATGAAAATATCTGTTATCCCTCCTCTGCTTTTCACCCCGTTTCTCTCATCCCCCTAGATGAGACATTGGGAAAGGCTTTTGCTTTTCCTTGCAAATGGATGCTTCAAGACAGTCCCAGACCTTCAGAGGCTTTGGATTTGGCACAGAACAAGGATAAATTTCTGGTAACAAACCACATCACAAAACAGAACTGTCACCTTTCGGGCAACTCCAAGAGGAAACATGGAAATCCTAGTGAAATGAAACATTCTCAGCCAGACAAAGTATGTCCCGGTGTCTCTGCTGAGGCCATCATCTGCTGATTGTTACAACATGGAAAAGCAGAATAAAATTGAATTTAAAAGAAGTGAGGGGTTGCCCACTGCAGGTACTGTGTGGATGGGTCCCTCCGCGGCTTCCCCACACACACGGCTGCTGGCCATGGGCTCCGGGCTAAGGGGCTGGGCTGCTAATGGCTTTAAGCGGCGCTAATTGATCCGTGCAGTCACTGTAATTACGGAGCGGGATATGGTGGCAAAACGTTAACTGCTGCGAAAGGAGAAATCCAAATCACGGGCGAATCTATCCTCGAGCAGCCGGCACTGGCAGCCCCCGCTCTCACGGCTGAGGGTTTTCCAATGCGCTGAGGTTTTCTGCAGGAACGTGCTGATTTCAGGAATATTTGACGGGAAGAAGGGTGGCTGTTAGCTCTTTTGATCTATTTCTTTGCATTTTTCCTTCAATCCCAGGCTGAGCCACTGCACAGCTCCCTGGGTTTGCCCCCGCTCCACTGAGCAACCCCTAACACAAAGGTACCCATCAGAAAGCACTGGCTATCTTTGCAATTAATTAACCTTAATGACAACCTCCAGCAGCTTTAGTGCAGGGTGTTGTATAAGCCACAACGAAGAGCTGCTCTGTGCGAGCAACGGGGACCCACTCCCATCCTTTTCCTAATGCAACTCGGTGATTATTCTAATTAAAACACGCGTTAGTAGGTACTTCTGATGGTGACGGGTTGTGTGGGGCCGAGGGCGAGTGGGAGCAGCCCCCAGCTCCTGCCTGCAGACACAGGCTCCCAGCAAGCACCTGAGGATGGAAAGTGGAATGAACAGGGGAAGGAGATGGGGTTTGGTCCGGGGACAGCGCTGGGAAGTGACAAGGTGTAGGAAGACGACATTGTTTTGCAGTAACCTCCCAACCTTCGTTAATACTGCTGTCACAGCGCCGACGTGCTGCATTAATTAAAATGAATGGTACATGACAGAGCAATAATTCCATTACTTCTCCATGCTTGCAGTTTCCTGTGCTTCATCCTCGAGGAGCAGGGGAGGGGGAGCAGGGGGCAGAGTGCCCGGACCAGGGTCCCTGAGCAGCCGAAGGTCCCTGACCTGCTGCCTCCTGTCAGGGACCTGGTGCCGACAGCAACAAGGACGCTCGGGGCTCCACGGCTGCCGATCCCGTCCACACCCTGCACCGCTGCCACAGCAAATCGCTGCCCCTGCAGCCGTGAGGGTCCACATGCCCCATCCACTTAGGGACACACCGAGGGCAAGGAGGCCCCTGCAGCCATGAAGAGCATCCAGTAAAGGGACAAACCCTTCCCTCCCACAATTAGCAGCCACAAGCAACAGACAAGCACGGACTGACGGTGAATCAAGGGGTTTGCTAAAATGCCTCTTCAGAGACTGTTCTCCCCCCTCCCACACCTCTCCCTGCCTCTGTCCAACAGCATTCCCAAAAGACTAAACACCTTTGGTTTCCATGGCAGCCTGATTTTCAATGAGCATCCTTCAAGTCCTAACCAGAAAGAAAGTGTTTCATTAATGCATACAGGACACACTGGCATCTCCCTGGGGTGACAGTATTCTTCCCCCAAAACTAGCACCTTCTGCCCATAGTTTTTTTATTTTAGTGGATTGATGGACTGATGGAGCCATGGGAAGGGGCTGACCAGCTCTGCCACTGACTCGCAGAGCTTGCTTAAAGAGGGAATTGGGCTGCTTTTGCTTGGGGGAAATTAAATAAATAAAGTGATGTTGAGCATCGGGAGGTGGCATGCAGAGCTTCCCTCCAAAGTGGCTGCCTCCCCTCCAGCCCATTGTGGGGGGACATTGACACCTCCCCAGCTGTCCCCTTCTGAGCTGTCCTGGATACCAATCTTCTCAGTTTAGTTTGCCTATTTCCATCCAGACTCCGCTTCTGTCTCCTGTTTAACACAAGCCAAGCAGTTTGCACACTCAGAATTTGCTATTTCTTTTGGGTTTAACCCCATTCAGTGGCTCTGCCAGGCAGATGGTACCCAGAGCTGGAGAATGGGAAACTAATGAACTAATGATTTGAAGCACGGGGCTTCAGTCCTGCAGGATTTCATCAGAAAGGGTCAAAGGACATTCCCTCCAGCCCAGGGGTGCCAGGGCAGGGCAAAGTGGGATGTGTTTTGCTACGTGATGTCCAAATCAAGTAACCACTAAGCAGAACAAGTGAAATTTGCCTGGGGGAGGATGCGGAGAATGTGCTGAAGCAAAGCAACCCAACCTTCGCTAGCCTGAAACCATTCAAAGGTTTTTTAAGAGACCCCAGGTCACGGCACAGCCTTGGCCCTGGCTTTTTCCCAGCCCAGAGGATAATTGCTGTCCAGCCGTGACGTACCCTTTTGCTGACCCTGCCTGGGTCCCAGCCACCCTCCAGGATCTGGCAAGGACAGATATAAAGCTGGACCTCAGGGGGCTCCTAAAAGCAGGTCATGCCAAAACAATACAGCTTTGTTGGAGGCAAAGGGGGAACCAAGCCGCAGTCAGCCCCAACTGCTGCCGCAGGATTTACTGCCCACAGATGGGACGGTGGCTGTGGATGATGTACCCAGCATTGCCCTGGGGCAGCCAGGGAAAAGAGAGCTGGGAAAGTGCCCCCACACTTGGCTTGATTTTTGGTTTGTATGTGCAGCATCTGCTGCAGCAGAGACTTCTCTCCAGAGACCAGGATTTGGCAAGTCTCAGGTGGGTCCAATGCTTGGCTGAGGTTCCCTGCTTGGACTCATTCCCCCTCCTGCTGGGATGTCTAAATCCAGGCTACCAAAGCTGAGCTGAGCTCCAGAGCAGGGTTTGCCCCCAGGGAGGTTTGCTCTGCCTTTTACATCACCCTTCCATGGGATGAGCCTGCCCATGTGGACTCCCCATCTCAGAGGGACCTGGACTTCAGTCCTCCATCCCTGAAAGGAAAGCAGGATGCTGCCATGCCAGAAACATGTATTTATCTATAATATTTATTCAAGAGGCTAGGAAGGAGCTATAGGGACATGATAAAGAGCCTGTCTATGCACCAAGGGGTGGTCAAAGAGCACCAAAGGTAAATGCAGACAAAGATGCTGCAAAGGATACAGGTGAGATAAAAGGTATTATTTCTTAGAATACAGTCTTATAAAGTTAAATTAAGCATGTAACAACTGTCCACCTTAGCACCACCCTCTCAACTTCTTTTGAGAGGACACACTCCATTAAGACTCAAAATCTTTAGACACACTAAAAAAAAACCAAACCCAAGCCAATACATTTTGTCTTGTCCAGCGCTAATAAAGCCTTCTGCATTGCATGGGGCTTTTTAACAGAGAAAAGGAACTTTTCCTAATCCTTCTGCAAAACCAGGGCAGTTTCCACAGTCAAGTTTCAGACCAGCCTTGCAGTTCTCTGACTATCCTTGCTCCACTAGTCTGATGCATTTCCACAGCACAGGGCAGCCCACAAGCCCTCACAGCAAAGCCTCTGGTGCTTCCATAAGGCAGCTCTCTGCCAGGAGAGAAAACTCATTAGAGCTCCCAAGAGCAGAAACATGTTGGAAGCCAGCAACATCATTAAATGAATATTCATAAATTATTTTTCTACATAAACAATATTAATATCACACCTTCCACCTTCAAAAGCCTATTGCAGGCAGGGACTCATTAAGACTCCAGCAAAGACCACTTGCAGACTTTCGGTTACATGGAAACTCAGAGACTTTATTAAACACAAGCAATATATTTATTTTAATAGAGTACAAAGCCTGGATTTGGCCACCCTAAAACACCACTCGGAGCACTGAATCTCCGAATAACCCGATCAAACAAGGCTAATGTGTGCAATATATCTTGGGTGAGTAATATACAGCCACATTTCCTGCTCCATTTACCCAGTTTTAACTACACCTGACCTACTCTTATCCTAATAGAAAACGGCTGCTCTTCTCATTGCCTGTCCTCCACACATGTTTTTCTGATAATGACCAAAACTAAATCACTTCCCTTTCTCCTAACTGCTGGGCACCAGCTGTCTTGTGACATTTAACTATAACAAGTCCTTTTGCAGGACCTCCAGGTTAGTACCTGGGGCCCTGGACCTCCGTCTCTGTGTCCTGTCTCCATCCTGCATCCGGGCATCGGAACTAAGGCATTAGGTGAAGTGCCAGGTCCTGCACTTGGGTCACAGCAACCCCATGTGACATGACAGGCTTGGGAAGAGTGGCTGGAATGCTGCCTGGTGGGAAAGGACCTGGAGGTGCTGGTTGACAGCAAACATGAGCTAGAGTGTGCCCAGAGGGCAAGAAGGCCAATGGCACCTGGCCCATATCAGCAATAATGTGGCCAGCAGGACCAGGGCAGTGACCGTCTCCCTGTACTGGGCACTGCTGAGGCACCTCCAATCCTGGAGTCAGTTTTGGGCCCTTCACTCCAAGACAGACAGTGAGAGTCTGGAGCGTGTCCAGAGAAGGGAACAGAGCTGGGGAAGGGTCTGGAGCACCAGGAGCAGCTGAAGGAGCTGGGGGGCTCAGTCCGGAGGAGAGGAGGCTCAACTAGACTCAATGATCTTAATGATCTTTTCCAACCTAAATGATTCCATGATCGTATGATCCCAGCCCCGTGGGATTTCCCTATATGGCCTCACCCAGGAGGTATGTGGAGAAAATCCTGGGAGCTGCCTCATCTCAGGCTGCCACTCTCTTTCTGACACCTTGGCTCAGAAAGGTCTCCCTGCAGCAGTGAGGATGCTGCTTGTCAGCAAGCACTATCCATCGGTTCATGCCTGGGTGAGAGGTTCTCCCAAAGCTGTGAGCATCACCTCATAGAAGAGGTTCAGCTTTGGCAGGGAAAAAAATCTGCTTCCAAGCAGTGTTTTTGCCCCCCATGGAGCTTAGCTCGGAGTGATCCATCGAGGTGGACTTAAAACTTCCTGAGCAGCATGTTTAAATGGCCAATTTGACCAGAAAAAGTGCTTGATTCACAAGCGCTGGCTGCGTTTCTCCAGTGCTGAGAAATCACGGCTATATTTCATTATTGTTACTAATTGCTATAAAGTATTATGAGGAAGCGATGGCACAGGCAGAAAGAAATATAAACCATTTTCAGTCTATTGAGCCCAGAGAACATTTCCCAAGCTTGCTTAGGGGTGCAGAAATCGGTGCTCAGTGCAAATAAATGAGCAAAAGCATTTTCTGAAGGAATTAGCGCATGGCACGAGCAAATTGCAGCAATTGTGTCTCTTCTTTCTAAGCACTGAATTGCCTCTATAATTCCCCATCATTTAGTTGCATAAATCTTGCACAAATAAACCCGCAATTTGCATATGCACAGAAAAGAAATTATAGAAACACAAGGAAAGATGTTATATTTTTCCTTCATGAACTGGAAATAAATATGCATTGCTTACTGCCTAAGCTGTGTTTGGCCCAGCTCAGAAATAAAAATTTAGGAAACCCTTTAATTTTCAATAATAAATACATATCAGAGGATGAAAAAAATATAATTTGTGGCATATGGAAGCCACAAGTTTCTGGGTTGTTGCATCATGAAATGCGACGCCAGAGCCATGCGTGCATGCAGAGGATGCAGCACGATCACAGCATCATAGAATCCTAGAATGGTTTGGATTGGGAGGGACCTAAAGATCAGCTGGTTCCAGCCACCTGCCATGAACAGGGATATCTTCCACTAGAGCAGGCTGCTCTAGACCATGGGTCATGCCCTTCATGACAATGGCCAAGGGATGCAGCTCACCACAGCTGACAGGAGGAGCAATGGAGAGGGGTGAATGC
Source organism: Corvus kubaryi (assembly GCF_017639235.1). Taxonomy (NCBI): domain Eukaryota; kingdom Metazoa; phylum Chordata; class Aves; order Passeriformes; family Corvidae; genus Corvus; species Corvus kubaryi. Next base: position 10,348,541 of record NW_024581133.1, on the reverse strand, counting down.
AGCTGCCTGTGGTGGAGCTCAATCAAGCACTTACTGAAATAAATGCAGAGGCTTTTGGGGCAGCAAATACCTCTTGAAGACAACACCTCCTTTATGCACCATATTGATTTTCAGCCATGAAATGCCTATTTGTCGTGATTTCTATGGAGGACGCTGAGGTTTCACTACTACAGAAATCCCAGGGTCAAGGCCAGAAGCAATTAAATTATATCTCTCAATTATTGAGCCATAACGCACCATCTGGCCTTAGACCCCACGGGTGGACCAAGGCACCAGTGGGCAGCAGGGGTAGGAGTGGCTCCGACCATTTGTCATGGTGGTGGAGGCTTCCCAGAGGAGCAAAATAGCTGTTTCCGATTAACTCCCCGTGTGACTGATCTCATTCTGGAATAAGAGGGTGTTATTCCAAAACACCATAATCCTCTTCCAAATGACTTAATCGCATTTGGAATAATGTGCTTTTCTTCCAAAACATTCATATAGGAAAAAAATCAGGGGTGAAAAAAATCAGAAACAGCCCTTTGGAATAACACCTCGTGCAGAAGAGCTCTCAGTGGGGACATATGATACCGCACTGGTTTACAAAGATTTAATAAATCACCATTTGCAGTAACTCCTGCAGGCTGGGAGAGCAGAATGACTGAGAGGCACACAGCATCTCCTCTTCCTCACTCCAAAGTTACGGAACTCCAAAATGATCCCACTACGCATTGGTGCCTCAGGCACTCATCCATGTCCCTTCCGTTCCCTATGGACCACATATGGCTGGAGTGTTGCTGCAAACCCATTGTTCAGGGATAGTCAGTCAGGCCAAGTTGGAAAGTAAAAGAAGGTAGGACCAGCAAGACCACCAACATCCACTGGCTCCCACAGCCATTCTCTCACTCTCCCCTCTGCATCTCCCACACCACTGGGGCAGGAGGACCCTCGCATCAAGGAGAAGAAAGAAGAAGTGGCCTGGGATGAAAGCACGAGCTTTCACAGCTTTCATCCATTAACTAACCATTCCTCCTGCACAATACATGTGCCGATTCATCATAGGTGATCAATACCTTCCTTGAGGCCCTGGGATAATGAACGTCTCTGCTGATATTCAAATGACCTTGAGAGAACAGGGGCAGCTCCCTCAGGCACAGGTCAAAGAGCCAAGCATCATGTAAGATGATACATGGTCCCAAAATCTCTCTGTAAGGCACAGAGAAATGTTTTGGCTAAAAAGCTTCTCCAGAATCACAAAGGAAGACTTTAGGTCATGCAGAGGCTGAAAGATCATGCTGGACCAAGCAGACCTGGATTTTGTGTGGCAGGCTGGAACAGAAGGCTGTGACAGCCTCCTGCAAAAGGGCAATGTGGTTCCTATCCTGTGCTCTAGCTCTGGGCTTAGGGTCAACTCACGGCATCTCTGTGTAGAGTTAGAGATGGATTCACAGGCTGGGACCTCCATTCTTCACAGAGACCAAGAGTTGATGTGCTCCTGTGTGGCTCCTCTCTCAGTCCCTTGCTCAATCCCTAAGGCCATTACCTCTGGCAGGGTAAGGAACAACTCTCTCCCTCTCCAAATCACTGTTCATCTCACCAGCCCAGCAGATCCCAAGAGCTGCTGTCCTCCAGCATGAAGAACTGCTGTCTTCAGCTACAGCTTTCCCCTCTGCCCATATCCAGCAATGCCAGCAGGAAAACAAACCCCAGTCCTGCTCCATGTGCACTGCAAACCAGGCTCAGCCTTGTGGGCTGCCCATGGACTACATGCAACATGTAGGGTTTATTTTTCTCAGAAGAGGAAAAGAAAGATAACCAAAGATAACTAAAGCAGCTCTCCACCTTCAAGAAACTGAAAACCTATCATTCAAGACAGCTGTTAGTCCTGCAGAGCTCCATGTTTGCCCCAAAAATAATTGAAAGAAATGCTGAGAACTGGCAAAGCTCCTACAGTAGTTGTTTGCGTGATTTAGGTTAAAAATAATTGCTGTCCAGGCTTATCTGCCTGACATAAGTAATTAGATCACAGAGTACTTATAAGCTGCCACTTCCTATGAGCATATTTTAACATGGCCTTTATCGTTTGACCTTTATATCTGCAGAGGCTTCATCCGCTCCCTGCTACTGTGATGGATTTATTTTTGAAGATTGGGCTCAGGCTTTCCAGTCCTCGGGCGAGGATGCGGCACAGGAGACAGATTATGGCCCCAGCAGCTTCTGCAGCGAGGAGGAGAGAGCCTCTCTTTATGAGGAGATGTGCCAGACCTGGACCCTGCTGCAGCTCCACCAAAATTAATCTGCAGGGTTAAATTATTGTTTGCACCAAGAGAAATTATTCATGGGCACTAGAAAGGCTCAGGCAGTGTAGAGCTGGGGGAACGTGGCAACACACCACTGAAAGGGAATGGTCCTTTTTATATGAGATACATTCATATATCTCATATATTAATACTTTCAAAAAAAAACATTGATACATTTTCCCCCCCAAAATGGAGAAGTGTGGCAATCCCTTCTTGTACATCTCAAAAGCAGGAGATGTGCTTCCTGGCTCATGGGTGAAGCAGCTCCCTGACTCTCAAAGCCCAGAGGAGGCCAAAAGCAAAATGCTAAGAAAAGAACCCAAGAGAATAGATCACTGTCACTATTTTCAGTCACGAAACCAGCTACAGGGACACACTGATCCTGTGCACAACAAAACCTATAGATACATAGCAGGGACCTGAGTCCTCCACAGCTGAGCAGCTCTGAGTAAATTAAAAACCCCCAAAGAAATCTAACACAACATCAACTACTTTCCATGCGTTTTTATGAATCCCAGACTTGGGCAGGCTCCCTCTTCCCATCAGCATCCCTTGAGAAGCAATTTGACTTTGCTGGAGGTGTCAGATTTGTAAAGTAAGAGATTTAATTTTTACACCTCACTCATTTTTTTCATGAAATCTACTTTCCTTTTAAAAGACATTTTCAAACTTCCCTCACAACTGATGGATTTGTTTTTCTTTTATTGTCCAAACCTCCTTAATGATGTAAAGACCCTAAATTTGAAGGGGTTTAATGCTTGCACAGCGTGTTTTAATGTCTCCATGGATGGCAATCTTGTCCCTCTCTTCATGCAGATAAAGTGAACAGAAAGCACGAGCTCTCTGGGGTCAGAGTTATTTTGGAGAACACACAGACTAAGAGGTCGCCTTCTTTAGGGGACCAGGCTGAAAATCCTGGAAGCTGCCAGTCAGGTACTCTTCCTGCTGAGTTTCAAATTAGGAAGCAGAACAATAACGTTGAGTCTCACCTTCATCTGACAGTGGTGGGATCTCTTCTATCCAGATTCTCTAGCACTCCACACCTTTGGAGTAGGTGGAAAAGCCAATGGGACAATTCATCCCTTGACACTGGTAGGACATGACATGGATTGAAAAGATGCTGTACCACCCATTCAACCAGTGCTCCCTGTCCACCACATCTCAAGCAAGTCCCCAGTCCATTTGCCATAGTTTTCTGCTGGTAGCTTGAGGAGGATTTGAGGAGCTGAGAAGGACCATCAGTCCCATATAAAAGCCAAGCGCTGTTTTAGATCCCCAACTGCTTTCAGAAGTGGTACAGATGGGAACAGCTGCTGCAAACCAGAGCTGTTTCCCATCAGGTAGGCAAAACCAAGGGTCTCTTCCAAGTTCCACACAAGTTTGTCTCATCTGTGAGTTTGTCTATTTTAAGGGGAGGCAGAATATCTCTTAATAGGATTTCAGGACTGGTTTATCAACCAAGGAAAAAATCCCACAATGAGACATCACCACCAAGAGATTATCCTGTGCTCTCTGAAGGAGACAGCACAAGATTATCCCCAAATGAGGTTTGTTTCTGTGGAGGTAATGAAAAATAATTGGTAACTCCCTTGGCATAGCTGGGTGACCCAGTGAGTAGTCCTAAAGTAGAAAAGCAGCAGCATTTCCAAAGGCAAGGAATCCAAGGTCTGCCGTGGACTCAATCTGAAAGAAAAACTTCTGGAAAGGATCAGGGCAAGGCCATGAATTTATGAAGTAGTTGTTCGGCTGACTCTAATTTTTAAAGCATTATTATCCTTTTAGCAGGGCTGTCGGGTAGATGGAAGCCAGAGCCAGTGTGATGAAGAGCAGCTGAATAGCGATTTGCAGCAATTCCTCCTGCCTTCCACACTTTTTTCTGCAGAGCAGCGAGCCAAATTTCTTGTAACCAGCTTACTGCAGCCTGAAACGCTGCAAAAAGGGAAATTTCTGGGCTGGTGGTATGAGGAATGAAGAGGGAGAATGAAAAAGGAAGAGAAAAACCAATGGCAAGTCCTGAAATTTCCTGGCATTCCAAAGCCCAAAGCCAGACAGATGTTGGAAACATTTACTTTGAATTCTTGGAGATTCTTTCTAGACTGACCCAAACAGGGCAAACCAAAGAGACATTTCTGCAGATTTAAATACATTTTGTGTGCCCTTGCAGCAAATCCTCATCTTGACACACCCATATCATCTGCATTTCTCCAACAAAAGCAGCCCAGTTGGATGCAGCACCCCTCTAACATTCCAGGTGCTCAAAAGCCACCTTCCAAGTAATGCAATCAAACCAATCCAGCTAAAAGCCTTTCTTCTGGCCTGGGCTGACATGAATTGTTTCTAATAAAGCTAAAGCTCTGTGGGACAGCTAATGGGTGCTTATTAGTACAGGCAATGGACTATTCAATCATCCATATAGAGAAACTAATGAGGATTGATGGCCAAAATACAGGATGAGGATTTACCTCTAAATAAACAGCTGATAGGCTGGTGATCAGATTAATCTTAGGTATCAGTGGGGAAAGTTCCTACCTGGCTAATAAAGAGATCAACAAAATATGTGGAAAATAGCATCACTGGGTCCCTGGGGGGTTTAATGTTACTGCTGTGGCAGCAGGTGGGTTTCCAGAGATGTTCACCTTTCCAAACAGCATTGGTTTGGAAGAGAGTTAGAAGGTGGTGTAACCCAAACGGTGGGAGAAAGCAGCTGGAAAACCTCTGGATGAACCTTTGCACTCAGTAAGAGTAGGTTTAGATCAGATATTAGGAAGAAATTCTACCCTGTGAGGGTGGGGAGGCACCAGCATAGACTGCTGAGGGAAGCTGTGGATGCCCCATCCCTGGAAGTGTTTAAGGCCAAGTTGGATGAAGCTCTGAGTAGCCTGGTATAGAGGAAGGTATCCCTGCCCATGGCAGGGGAGTTGGAACTGGGTGATCATTAAGGTCCCTTCCAACCCAAACCATTCTATGATTCTATGGTCCTTTCTTTTTTTAACGACCTTGCAGACAATCCCACCTTTTCCTGCTTCATCTCCTCCGTTCAGCAAACGCTTCCCAAGATTTTTCTACAACCCAAGATTTTTATACCTTTGTCCTAGAGCTGATGAAGGAATTCAATGATTTGCTGAACTGAAGGAAGGGCATGTGCACCTCTGGGGCTTCTAAGTCACTCTTCCCTGCAACAAACTGCTCCTTGATCTCCACCCTCCCACTTCCTTCCCTTTGAAAGGCCTCTGACCGGATCACAGATGGCAATTCCTATGTGACAGATCCTGATGTCATTATTGATGACAAACCAGATGTCCACGGAGACATAATGCTCCTTTTAATCCAAAATTCATTAAAGGCCTCACCTTTGTAGTTTAGGGTGAGTGCAAAGGTATCTTCATGGGAAGCAGTTGGGGCCATGTATTTTTTTTCCCTCTTGCCTCAGTTTTCCTTTGCACAGTGTGGCTGGAAGTGACTAAACCAGACACCACAGGGGTCCTGCTCTCATTAGCAGCATCATTAAAATGCTACAAAAATCTGTCTTGAACTTTACAAGGGCCTGGGAAGGGACATGCTGTATGTGACAGTGTGTATGAACCTCAAGCCATTACAACATGCTGCTCCTGCTCCTTGCTGCATTTTAGGTATGTAATTCCTAGTTAAGAAAGAAAGAATTCCTGGTTTAGGCTATGGAGCAATCCTGACTCCTAATGTATCAGTTTGTCTCCTGCCTGACAGCTAAATACGACAGATTTTTCCATAGATTAAGTGTTGTACAGCTCTCCTGCTATAAGCCACTGGATAAAAAGGGAATGACATGGCATCAGCATAAGCAGGAGATGCAGTGTGGACCACAGCTAGTTAGCAGGTAAAACACCACAGGTGACTTGTTCCCACTAATATTTTAAAACAAGAGCTCTTGTGCTCGTTATCTCTCTTGGAGAGAGGGAAAAAATCCCAACAGCCTTTGTGGCAGTGAAGACAAAGCTTTGCTCGGTAGGAGATGTTCTATACAGCATAATGTATGCCGGGAGCAATGCTGGTGTTTTATGGGCCCGCTTAGTGTGAAGTGCAAAACAGGCTTGGGGCTGAGGCTGCATTATTCATGGGGGACCTTAAATATTTCAGCGTGAGGCTGAGGTAGGGAACAACGGTAACAATAGCGTATTGTCCTCTTTCTTCCCCTAAAATCATTGTTTGTGTTTAAGAAGGCATGCAGGGAATCTTTCCCTTTCATTGTAACGCCATGCACTGACACACCCCAGGGAAAAGCAGGATAGCAGCAAGGCAAACCCCACAGTGCCTCCAAGGGAGGGGGAGTTGTCCTGTCGCCTCCCAGCTCCTAAGGAAATATCAGTCCTGTCTTTAGAGAAGGAACAACTTAACGCCTGACATATTCTTGGAGATGATTGACCAGTTCTGTGCATGAAGGGACACATCAGCAGGTGGGTGCGCATACAAAGAAAGTTTGTGGCAGTTTTTCCCCTTTGAAGCAGCAGAATTATTTCCTCTCAACTCTCCGATCACTCTCCTGCGTATGACTTGCTTCATCCGAAGCAATGGCTGGTTCGCAGCAGGGCAGTGGGAATAACCCAAAATTGCAGTATTTGGGGTAATGTGGTCAGAGCAGCAGAGGGCAGAGGCAGGTGAGCAGGCAGAGCTGCCTCTGTGCAGATCCGCTGCTGCCATCAGCCGGCAACTGCAATCCAGCACAAGGCCTCTCCCTGGGACATGAGCTAAAGCAGACACAACACACACACCACTTATGCCAAGCCCCTCCTTGGCTGTTTTCACTGTGAAGAGGCATCCTTGGGCTCAAAAAAGAGCAACACAGCAGATGGAATGCTCAGACAGGGGAAAGCTGGACCTCTCCAGGCAAAATTTGCATTTAAGTGCTGCTTTATCCTCTCCAACACCACAGAGATGAGAGTCACCAAAGCTTAAGGATAACCCTCACTGCATCCCAGGCTGGGTATTCTGGAGCTCAGCAGAAGTGGGATCACTCTGGCAGCTCCTTACGTTACTTTCATACAGTGCTGAAGCTGGACCAGAGCTTCAGGGTCCAGTCCCCTTGCAGACAGCCAGGGTCTTGCTATTTATGCCTATAGCTCTAGTCTGGTGTTGAGACCCTTGCGCGAAGTGAGGTTTGGCCAAACTTCAGATAACCAGTTATTTCAAATAACATGATTCTGGCCAGAGCTACATGAGATTCCAGACCTTTCTCACTTCTGTTTCCCTTCCTGCAAAGACAAATCTTGGCAGCTGTCTCTTGCACAAGATAAAACAGAACTAGCTCCCCACATCTGACACAGCCGAAGCGCAATAAAATCCCTGTTTCTGCTCTTCTTGGAACCATCAAAAAGAAACTCAAGTGACTTCCCCAACAGTGAGAAATCGTGAGATTTCAGTTACAATGTTTAAACTCATGCATGTTCCTTCTCAGCTTCAGTCAAGGTTCATAGCCCAAAATTCACATTCCATAGCCACAAAACCTTACACTAGTCCACTGTATCAGTTTATTTCTGACCTGTAACATGTGCTGTGCTTTCTACCTGGAATCATTTGCATCCAGTCCCTTCCAAAAAAAAGCTGTACAACCTTTCCTTTGAAATCAGCCCTCCAAAGGTGGGGAGACAAAGGGCTCATATATTTCTCAGGTAACAGCCCTTTACTTGCCAGGAGATGTTGCTGCCTCCAGGACAACTGTTGCACATCCAGAAGTCTCTTCCTACAAGGCTGATATGAGCACTTTGAAGACTTCCCTTTTGTTTAGATTAACTGATAATTAACAGGCACAGCTGTTGCATTTTTTGATAAGACGGAGAACACAGAGATTGGTGTGAAGGATTGGGTGTGACCTGCACACATCCCATGCCAGAGCACTCAGCTTTCTCCAGCAAGAGCATTCCTGAGAGCCAAATCCTGATGCAGCCCCTGCGCTGCCCTGGGTATTCCCATGTCATTTATCTCCTTGGCAAAGCTGCAAAGCTCTCATTTGGGAAGTGGGGAAGAAGCAATAGGTCCCCCATTTGCTGCAGGGGTGTCCCTACAGACCCACACACCCCCTGTGCCATGACACAGGTGCAGCACAGACATCAGGGGTGCTGCCACCCCCAGCTCCTGCCAGAACTGACCTAGAGGCTCGCTCCTGACCTGGCCTGGATTGGAGACCATGACCTAGAGGTGAACTGCTCTATATCCCATATCCAGTCTCCCACTGAGTTTATTTTCTGGTGTGGCAGATCAAAGACTGCAGTAAGGAGAAAATCTATCAAAGGCTCAGCACCCTAACATAGCTTCAGCTCACTTTTATGTTTACTTTGAACCAGCATACTCCTTTCTATTGTTCAGCAATCGCTTTAAAATGGACAATTATCAGATTTCCCTATTAATGGGAGAAGTCAGGCAATCATAAATCTTAAAACGTGCTACTACCTGCAAACTGCATGTAACACATTATGGAAAAAACAATCTCTGGAGGAAAGCTATTACCAAGTGACCATGTCTTGGCTCAGCAGCTGGTTTTAATTTCAGCAGAGGATCCCCTCTGCTTCCCAGCATCCAGCAGCACTGCTCTTCCCACTGCTTCCCTGTAAGCACTGCAAACCTACAGTGGCCTTGCACTACAGCAATTCAATGGTGCAATCAACAGGGAGAACCTCTGCATCTAAGTCAACAACTGCCAGCCCCTCACTGCATCTGCCTTGTCTTTCATCCAATCCAAAAATGGTTTGAGTTGGAAGGGACCCTAAATATCATCCTGTCCCACTGCCATGAACAGGAACACCTTCTGATAGACCAGGCTGCATCCAATGTGTTTGAAAGAATTGAAAAGTTCTTTTCTTTCCCCTATACAGTGACCTGCACAAAGCTGAATCTGGACTCAAATGAGTGGTGGACACACTGCCTTTCAAGTCCTGGTATCTCCCTTATGGCACAGAGAGAAAAAGAGTAAGGGCATATGGACCAAAAGATACCAGTTAGTCTTGTGGATAAAGCAGCAGAATCCAGGAATTCTCAGGTGGGATTCTGGTCCTCTCCATCAAAAAGGGTTGGAACGTAAAGTAGCCATGAGGACAAATCTGAGTTTTGCTACAGTTTACAAGTGGCTTTGGGTAAATTGCTTAACCACCCTCAGTTTCCATTCCCTGTGCTAGCTGGGATGCTCATGCCCTTTTTACTGGGATGTCTCATGAATTATCTGGTATTTGGGAAGGTCTTAAATCCATGTAATTCACTCGTAACAAATATGATCCTGCTTTTAGATTAGAATAACAATAATTCAGAACTGAGCACATTTTGTTTTGATTTTTCTAAGACTGTCTGAATTCACTGAGACAAGTGACAAAGAAATATGATTCACCATATTCATGACTACTTCCAAAACGGTTTACTTTAATCTGAGCAATTGGAAAAATGTTAAAGGCAAAACTGCTTTACCCAGCTGACTTTAAAAGGTTGTTTTATTCCACACTTCTGTTTTCAATAAACATCTCAGGATAAAAACATCCCCTGCAGCAGATCTATGCAAAGGACAAAAAGGCGTTAAATCCAAAGTGGGGGCGGGTGGAAGAGATAAATAGTTTACTTCTATTATCTTTACCATATGTTCTATTCCAACTGGATACACATAAACAGCATGCAATCTTCAAGCTCAGCTTTAGACTCTTTGAAGTGACCTGACCATACTACTGATTTATTTCAAACTAACCTTTCTCTTTGAACCTTAGGTCAAGGTTAATTCCATAATAAAACATATCTTATACAGCTGGCTGTTCCAGTGGTGCTAGCAAGGAACGAAGCCCTCAGTCATAAGCATTTGTTTCACTGAGTGTGGTATTGTATTTCTATTTTCCCTTCCTTGTATTAATTTCCTTCACAGACCCTAGTTAAGGGGGAAAAAACCCTCTCTTCCGGTCCATGAGATCAATTTTAAACACACTGGAATTAAATGAAGGCATTTGAGCCACATTTCTTTGCTGAAATGCATCTGCCAACCCCAGAAACTATTTTTATTACAGTCTATGTTTAATAATCAGATCTTCAATTTCATAAGAAGCCACACAGCTACGTTATTCAAACTCTTGCACCAGCAATGACCCTTTCAGCATCTTTTACAAAATCATCTTTGCACTGAATCACAGCAAATCACCAAGGATAGCTTTTCTATCTAGGAAAATAAAGTAGGAAAAGAGAAACACGTTTGAAGAGTCCTTCTCAAAAAACCAAAGGAGAGCTCCTTGCCAGTGCCCCAGCCAGTCTTGCCTGCCTGTAGCTATCGAAGCACACGAAGCAGGGGTGCAAATGTGTGGGAGTAAGCTTGGGATGTGGGATGCAGTCGCTAAGAAATGCTGAGGTGCGTAACATATCACTCAACATTGCTCATTGGGTTGTTTTCCAGAGGATTGGAAAGACGCTTTTGAATTTCAGCCTTCAGCCCACAGCACACACTCACAGCACTTAATTAAAAAGCAGCAACACCAAAGCTAAACCAGCAGCTGTTCCACATTTGTCCTGACTCCAGAGCCTTGCCAACACGGTGCCTCTTGGAGCTGTCGGGAGAGGGATGAGTAGAAACCTTTGGTTTGGTTTGGTTTGCAAAGCACAGGCTGGAAAACCTTATCTGCTGTAGCTTACCCTGAGGGGAATTGTGCTTCCCCTCCAAAGGAACAATGATTTTATCCAGGCTTATCTGCCTACATTTTACAGGTCTGAGTCTACAGTGGTTGATGCTCAGGACCACCAGCACACAAAGGGGCACCTCTCCTAGAACAGCCCCAAAAGTTTTCAGTGCTTCATCTCTGGCTTAGGGGCAGCTTTGTGACACAGGGTTTAGCCCAATGTTAAACGAGTTTGAGCAGGCAGCACTCTCAGGCAGCATCGATACAGCAAACTTGTTATCTCATCAATATCTGTCATCGCCGAGCACAGCTGAGCTTGCCGTAATGGAAGCACCATCCATTTGGAATCCCAAAGGTAGGCATCAGTTTTGGATCAATGCTCCCAGAATCTCCATTAAGTATTACAGTGCCAGTGATGTTTTAGATCTATTTTGGGTTAATTTTTAAACCAAAACAAGGCCACAAAAGGTCTTTCACTGCATTTTGACTCTCTTAGAGTAATGTAAAAAGTGGTGGCACAGGAAGCTCAGCATCCCCAGAACTGATGTGGTACCAAGGAAAACCTTTTCCCTCCAGCTCTCCATTCCCATTTCACCACACTGTCTTTCAGCTTCTCCTCAGGGACTATTACCTATTCCCACTCCTTAATCACATGCCAGGATGCCCCACTCCCCACAGCAGTGCTCCAGCTGGTAGTGCCCTGAGTGTCCTGCTCTCCACCCCACTCTCTGTCCCAAAACCACAGCCCTGGGCATGCTGTGAGGTAGAAGATACAGCATGCAGAAATTCCTGAACAAGAGACACACCTTTTGCTGCATGGAGTGTCTTTACCTGTCCCATAGATATGAAGAGCAATACTCCTCCTCTTTCCTCTACCACAGTAATTGGTACCTTAAATGAGGGCATTGGAATTATATCAGTTCAAGAGCTCAAAATAACAATGTAAAATTCCACCCAAGAAATTTTTGAAATTGAAAGAGACATCTCTACCATTTTCTAATCTTCTTTAACAGGCACCAAAAAATATTACATCTAATGATTTATTAGTGAATGAAACCAGCCAATTAGACAGCCAAGGACTGATTTTTCAAAAGGATTGCACAGAACAATTTAATATCATGGGAGATAATAAACATGTCCTGAGCTGGATCACTGAATGATGTTGCTAACAGCCTGTCAGAGGTATCAGATATTTACAGGAGAATAAGGCACCACATCAGATAAAGTAAAATACATCCTCTCAAGGATATAGAAAAATGGAAAGGAATCACTCCAGCTGCATTTTAAGTCTGGGTAATTTCCGTAACTCCTGAGAAGAGGCTTTGTGTGGTGCTAGTTCTTGTCTTAAGGCACCCATCCATGCTGCTGGCATGTGGGAGACCCTCTGGAGCAAGCAAGTTGAAAAATAGCACAGACCTCACAAACTGGACAATGTTTTAAAGATAAAAACACATACAGGTATCTACTAAATTGGGTAACATAAACTAAAGGCACCTTTAAAATAATATTGTCTACATGCCATTAAATATGTCCCAAGCAAGTATTTGTGCTGTCCTAGAAGTGATGGCTTCCTACTGCAGCCTTTGTGATGCAGCTGTCATGGAAAGACACTTTTTTGATAAACTAGTAAAAAGCAAGTAAACAAAGCTACAATTTAATTCAATTATATATATCATTGTGAAATATATTACAATTTAATGCAATTGCGCACAGGCTATGATCAATCTGGTTCTAACCAAAATTTTGAAACCTCCTCATTATTAAACATAGTCAGAATTATTAAAAATTTCAAGCCATTCAAGTGGATGAGTAAGAATAGGAATTCTGCACTTGGGAGTGAAGTTCCTATTTTTTTTTGCTTTGATACCAGCTTGCCCTTAGACAGGATGTAACACAGCTGGTGTTCCTGTTCAAGAAGGCTGCAAATTGCAGCTCCAGCTATCTCTAGAGATTCAGCTATGAGATGAGAGCCCAGTTACAGGTATTCACAACTGACCTCAGCATTTTTCTGAGCATCTGTGCAGTGCCTGTACCAGTCACTTCATGGATATGTGCAATATCCCTCCTGAATGAAGAAACCAAGAAAGGTGTTAGAAGACATCCAATGTTGCTATACATTTCCAAAATTGTACTCGGGACACCAACAATTTGGGTTGAATGGACTTCCACCCTGATTTCTAAGACATTCTGGGACTGGAAAGATGCTTCACAGCACTAACACTACACCAGCATTCCAAGGAGGAACACCTGAGTCTCAATCTCAAGCAACATAGTGAATGCAACCTCATGAAGAGGTTCAATTAAAAAGTGAATTCCTCTCCCTTAATCCTGCAACACCAGCCTTCAGAGATGACTCAAGCTAACTTGGATTCTTCCTTGAGACTACAAGTTTGGATGATAAAGGGAATTGTTGAGGAGTAATGACATCTACATGTTTTTGACTTAAGTTAGTCTGTTAAAATTAGAGATACATAAAACCAAATTTGACACAAAAAGCAGTCTCCTTGGATGACCTTTCTGGTTAATCTGCTGTTTCACACGAATGCAATGACCAAGCTGTGAGTTTGCATCTGCCATGCCCCAGCAGTTGAGGGCAGGAGCCAGGGACCCTCCCAGTGCTGTGCAGAGGATGGGGCACAAGCCATCTGACATGGCCACGGTGCAACTAACACCCCAGGACACTGTCACTGTCCCCCCACTGTCCCAGGCCTTGGGATCCTAATGTGCTGGCACAGTGGGTACAGAGAGCTGGGATCCCCCTCCACATTCTCCCTGCCCCATGGGCCATGGACCTGAGCTGGTCTATACCTGAGGTGAAGGTCACATTTTTCCCGACAATCCATAACCCCTTCCAGTCTCTGAGAGGAAGAGGCAATTGCTCCCTTTACCCCCTCCAGGTCACTACCTGAGAAGATGCTGTTGTACCTTGTAGGCCTCTCACAGTTTCCACCTGAAGAGAAATCACTATTTCCCCATACCCCTCTCCCAATCTCTACTTGTGAGAGCGATGCCATTTCCCCCTGTACCCCTCTCCCAATCTCTACCTGAGGGCAAGGTACCATTCCCATCTATACCCTCTCCTGGTCTCCTCCTGAGGGGAAGACGCCATGGCCCGCTGTACCCCTCTCTTGATCAACACCTAGGGGGATGGCGCCATTTTCCCACTGCACTTTTTCACAGTCCCATCCTGAGGGGAAAGCACCACTCCCTCCTCATACCCTTCTTCAGGTCATTACCTGAGGCAAAGGTGCCATTCCCTCTCGTACCCCTCTTCCGATCTCTGCCTGAGGGGAAGGCGCTATTCCCCACGAACCTTCCCTCGGTCTCTGCCTGAGAAGAAGATGCCACTGCCCCCTGTAACCGCCTTCGGTCTCTACCCGAGGCGAAGGCGCCACTCCCCCAGACCTCCGTCCTTCCTCCCCGTCCCCACGCAATGCGCACAAGCGCCAGCCGCCCCTGCTCCCGGCGGCGCGGAGACCGACAGCTCCGGAGCGGCGCGGGGCGGGCGGAGGCCGCTGCAGGGCGGGGCGGCGGAAGGGGCGACGCCGGCGGGGCGGGCGCTGCCGCCTTGTCGGAGCGGCCGCGCTCGGCAGCCCCTGCCGGGCATGTCAGCACCCGGCCCCGACCCCGGCGAGGCGGCCCCGGGCGCCAGGGAGGCGGCGCGGCGGGACCCGCTGGCCGCCGACCTGCGGTGCAGCCTGTTTGCCGCCGCGCTGCAGAGCTACAAGCGCGACTCGGCGCTGAGGCCCTTCCCGGGCCGCTACGCCAGCGGCGACACCAAGGACTTCGAGGGGCTGGTGAGTGCCGGGGGCCGGCCCGGGGGAGCTGCCCGCAGAGCCAGGGCACCTCCTCAATGGGGGAGCACGGGCTGCCCGCCGAGGTGAGGGCAGCGACACCGCAGGGTCACGGATAAAGCAGGATCAAGGGTTTATCCAGTCAAAGAATCCAGGTTTAAAGGAGTATTTGGGATTCTGACCGATAAACCCACACTGGGAAACGCCCAGATCCGGTATGGGCACGTGAAGTAACAAGCGATAGGTAACAGGTAGTAAGGGACAGGACGAGAGGAAGCGGCCTCAAGCTGCTCGAGTATTCCGGAATATTTCTATCCTGAAATGGTGGTCAGGCATTAGAATAGGTTGCCCAGGAAAGTGGTGGAATCACTATCCCTGGAGGTGTCCAGAAAACACATAGATATGGCACTTGGGGACAGGGTTTAGTGGTGGGCTTGGCAAAAAATAATAACTCAGTAATCTCAGACGTCTTTTCCAGCCTTAATGTTTCTAACGTTCTATGAAGTGTTACGAGAGCTTGCCCAGCGTGAAATTCAAATTCATATTGAAGGGTTTGCATGTTACGTGGCGTGAACACCCCCACGTCAGGCCTGCTGCACAGACTGCTTTGTGACAGCTTGTTTTCTCTCAGGAGTCTTGATTGTTCCTGTACAAACCCTACAGATACTGTTGGTAATATCACTGTTTATAACTTGCCTGCTATTTGCTTTCAGAGCAATTGACAGACTTCCCCACAAACTGGATACAAGTGTTTGTATCTCAGAACAGAACCTGCTTTTCAGTTTGTTGGGGTGAAATATTGTTTTGTTTTCACTAGAGGTCCCTGTTCAATCGCAATGGCACTAAGGAGCTTGTGCTAAATGCCTCTGTTAGCTTGCAGATACCAACGCTCTACCAAGCCTGAAGGAGCTTCTGGAGTCTGTTCCAAATACAGATAAAAGGACGTGGGACCTGTTTAGTTGGATTCTGTCATCTAAAGTCTTCATGATACAAAGTACTAAGAAACAGGACGTAAGTTTTGTATTCTGAAAATCTTGATTAGAATTTGGTTTTTAAGGCAAACTTGCACTTCAGAGAATATTTCCTCCTGTCAGAATTAAGTTGGTTATTGTGTGAGCTTGACAGTTGAACATAAATCCATTCTTCTCTGTATATAGAGAGGGGTGTTTTTAAGTAAAATTTTCAGGAATACTGGTTGGAAGAAATAGTTATCACTGTCAGTAGTTGATGATGGGCAGTGATTGTGGTTGGTTACTGCAGTTAACATAACACATACGTGCATGGTTTAGACTGAGAGTCCAACTCAGATGTCATGGAGCTGGGTCCTGCTTGTCACTGAGAAAGAGAACTCTTGTCTTCTGCATACTGCCCCAAAAAGGGAAAGGTTCAAAACCACTGAGGCACTTCTGTAACAGGGATCAAAATAGTTGTAGAGATTAGCAGCAAGATGAAAACAACTTCTATTTTCGTGGTTTTTTCTCTTGCAAGATCAGCTGATGAATATATTGTTTTAGTAGCCAAGGTAGAATTGTGGTATTGTCCTTGCATCATAAACTAATTCATAATTACAATTCAGATTTGGGTTTTTTTCTGGAGAGAAGAATTAGGATTTAACTTTGATAGCAAGAAACCAGTAGAATTTTTACTGTTCACTTACTTTTGAATTGTGACAGTGTTGAATTCTAACTTAGAAAAGTATAATCAGAATACATTAAACAGTATGAAGGGACAGGAAGCAGAATTTCCAGTGAGTAATCTAACCACATAAATCAACACTGATATTCTTTCCTGTTTTTTAAGTATGAGAAGATCCAGGAACTCACAGGGATGTCTGGGGCTGCAGTTCCTGCTCCAGACTACCTCTTTGAGATCGTGTACTGTGATCAAATGAACACCAAGTTTGCTGAGACCAAGGGAGAGCAGGACCTTATCTACGCCTTTCATGGGAGCCGCCTGGAGAACTTCCATTCCATCCTGCACCACGGCCTGCACTGCCACTTGAACAGGGTGAGGCTCCTGCCATTGACACCATCTTCCCTTGGTCACTTGCAGCTGGGGACACTTTTTAAAAATAGGCCCAGATTCCTTTTGGGGTATGAAATGTGCTGATGATCTTGTACTGCTATTTTCATTTCAGTGTAGGCCTTTGTGGATGGCTGTGTTGGATTTTCTAGTGCAGCCTGAGGGTAAAATCTGGAAGTGGCATGAAACCCTTTTCACCAGCGTGACAATTCATGACTGTCCTTTGCTTCTTTATAAGGAAGTGTAATTCCTCTGAAAATCCTGACCTGTCTGACAGCCTGCAGCTGGGAAGTGCCTGTCTAAAGAGGAGGAGGACAGTGGAGATTTTCTGCCTGGCCTTGTGTTTAGATCAGCAAAGTTTCAGGTGCTCCTTGCAAGTGGAGCCTTCTTAAATGGTCTGGTTTAGGGATACAACCCATGGGATTTGCACCTCTTTTGATTTCAGTGGAAGGGCAGTTGAGACTCCTGGCTTTTTGTGTCAGTTGTAAGGCAGCTTTGACACAGCACCTGCTTGACCTAGCAGTCAACCTGGACTATGTTATTTTCCCCACATTCTCGATGAGTAATGGTTTACTGGGTACAATGGACTTACTGGAGTAATAATTTTAGCCAGTGTGGCAAATTGAAAAGCACTTTCCTCTTTTCTAGTAAAGCATGGATCAAAATGAAGTAAAGCCTTGCCTTGTTTGGGGAGTTTGGATTACTTGAATGATGACAGTCTCAATAAATTGATGAAATGCCTTTTAAGAACGGTGCAGTCATGTTGATGTAAAATACTTATGCTGGCAAACTAACTCCAAATCCGGGAAAGCATGAATCTGTCCACACCAAATGCTCTGCCAAGCAGCTAATTTGAGGGATGGGAGAGGGCAGCAGCCCCACCCCAAGGAGGTTGTGCCAGGACAAAAACAGTGCGTGGACCAGGCCCAACACGGGTCAGAAAGGCCTTTCGTAATTTACCTTCAGAAGCAGAACTGCCAGTCTGAAAGGAAAGAACACTTATATGTTGTTTGAGGTTTGCAGTACATGATTTTAGGATAGATTTCTGCTCTGTTTCAGACATCCCTGTTTGGTGAAGGCACCTATCTGACCAGTGACCTGAGCCTGGCTCTGCTGTACAGCCCTCATGGTCTCGGCTGGCAGCGAAGCGCACTGGGCTCTATCCTCAGCTGTGTGGCTGTTTGTGAGATCATTGACCACCCAGATGTAAAGTGTCAGGTGAAGAAGAAAGGTGAGTCTATTACAGTAAACACAGTGTAGTTAGTACATCTGTCCTTCATGTTGTTTTTCTTTCATTATTAGTATCAGTGGCTTCTCGAGCACTGGATGGGAGACTCACCTCCTTGTCACCCTGGTCTGGGCCATAATGTCATCCATACCAAGGATGACTAGGAGTGGTATAGCCTCAAGCAAACTTCTCAGTCTATTCTTGGATTCAGGGGAATACCAAGACTAGATCTTCAGTTATCTCATTCCCATTCTTCTGGGGGGTGTGTATGGGGGTGTTGGTTGTTTACTTTTTTTGCAGTTACTTGAAGTTCTGCATTTTTTTTTCTTTTCTCTTGCCAATTCAGATTCAGAAGAAATAGACAGAAAAAGAGCAAGAGTGAAAAACAGTGAAGGAGGAGATGTACCACAGAAATACTTCGTTGTCACAAACAACCAGCTCTTACGAGTTAAATACTTGCTAGTGTATTCACAGAAGCAGCATAGGAGGTAAGAGTTCAGCTGTCTAGAGGGATGAGCTGCTACAACAGCCAGATAAACACATCTCATTGTTGAAAAACAACAGAAAACAACCAAGAAAGATACACTGCACCACCAGAATTTGTTTTTAGCCCATTGCCTATGGAAATAAGTCTTACACCATCACGTTGCCTCTGTCTTGCTCTTTGACACTCCCAGGCTTGGCTAAATTTGCTTTTTTACCAGACCTGTAAGCACTTAGTGTCTGTGAGAGCTCTAATTATCTGTTTGTGGCAGGAAACCAAGAGTGGATGTCTGGTGAGTGCAGCTCTTAAAACTGCCTCAGTTTTAACTCTGCCCTTATCTATGCTAAGTGGCAGTGTTCACTCAGCTAATCAACACGTGTACAGGCCAGGCAGCTACAGCTCCAGACCACAGGGAAAGGTGTGAACATGGGGACAAAAGACAGGATTGTGCATGGAGACTTAGGGAAAAGGGATGTGGTGAAAATCAGGCTTTGTTAGTTACATGGATTGTGGAACAACTTTCTGTTTCTATTGCATTTGCTTAAAATATCAAAACCTGAGATACTCTTTGCCAACTATTCATGCATATTTGACAGAATTAATGCACTTTTCCCTTTTCAGGCCTTCTAATGAATCTTCCTGGTTTTACACCCACCGTTTTGCCGTAATGATGATGTTGTACCTGCTGTTGCTGATAGTGATAGGGGCCAGCAACTCGCCAACCTTCATCTACTACTGGCACAGAATGTTTGACTCGGAGAGATGAACCACCCGAGATGATAAACTGTTACTTTCACCATGTGCCTTAAGAATAGCTGATCTGCAATGCACTGCATCTATTCCAGAGCTCTGGAAATAAAGGTGCCTGGAGCTTTCCGGTTCTGTCACCAATACATTAATCCTCATGGCATCTCTGCATTTATTCTTATTTCTGTGTTCCTGGGATTCATGAGGATGCTGAGTACAGCTGAAAAGGATCACAGTGGTGCAGTTTAGCATGAGCCAATCGTTAAGGGTCCATGGGAAAAAAGGTTATTTAAGATTAATGAAAACTTAAGTGTGCAAACACTCAGGTGTAACTTATTTTCTGTCAAGCTGAAGTATGTTTGCACAAGTTGGAAAGGAGGATTTTTCTGGATGTCAGGCAAAGCAACTTGGTGGGAGTCTTATCAGTATGTTTTCAGAAACTGAATCTAGTGATGTTTGGCATGTATCAATGCAGATGGAATTACTTTTAAACTTTTAAAACTAACTTTGGTCAGGAATTTTTATATTTGAGCATAATGATTGTAAGTTAAAAAAAACCAACAAGAAATAAAACAACCACTAAAATGGAAGAAGTTAAATGGTTTCTAGTGTGTTTTTTCCCCTCTGTAGAACATTGTTGTGTTTTAATCCCAGCTGGCAGCCAAGCACAGATCCAAAATATAGTTACTACACTGCTATGAGGAAAATTCATTCTATCCTGGACAAAACCAGCATAAACATCTACAAGGCTTGTGGTCTTAGCCATGATCTGTCTTATCCTATCTTACTGTGCAGATTAGACAAAGTCAGGGTTTTCAGCATCAATACTGAATAAGGATTGTTCTTACCAAACTGGGGATTTGTTAGAGAACACACCATGTGCACGTTAGTAATGCAACATACACAGGGCAACACTCACTCCCTCCTGTCAAGTCATTTGTGTTTGCTGTTGTTACAAAGCAACCTACAACTGCCTGAAACAGAAGAAGGAGCAAAGAACTGTCCTCTGATTAGTGACTGGCCATGGGATAACCCCGTGAAGACCCAGGGATTCTAGGCAAGGAGAAGCCAGATCTGTGCCACAGTTCAGTCTCTCAGTCCAGCCTTTAGTAGATTTGATAAATGCAAGTTTTCATTGCACAGTGAACCCTAACCACAAAAAAAATAAATCTCATCACATATTTCCAGCAAATGAGTCTGTGATTACTACCTTACTCATTAAATAGTTCAAAGAAAATCTCTTCTTTTTCTGATGTTGTTCTAGTACCTAATTGCCAGAAATAATGTCCTGGTAACCAGATTTTTTTAACTTAAGGCTGACAACAAATTCATTTACAGCAAGCCCTCTTCTTGGTGACTGGAGCTAGACACATTTATCCCAGTTAATTTTGCTGGCAGAACAAATTTATTTATTCACCATACAGCTTGCAAAACAAGAACATTATAATCCAATTCCCCATTGCCTTTTACAGCCCGTTAATAATGCTCACTGTCAAAGCACACTCAGCACATCAGCCCAAGAAGTGTCAGTGCTAATTATTGCAGAGATTTGCAATTAAAATATACATAAACTAATAATTTATTGTGCAACAGATTCAACTTTATAGTAGTTTACTCCTTGATATTTCAGTGCAGAAACTTGGGATTTAAGACACGCACAGGGGTCCTGGGAATATTTGCCCATTTTTGGTCTTCCTCAGCATGTTATATTAAATGTTGTGCAATGTAAATATACAAGTTTATGGGAGGTAATGTGACAGCCAGAAAACCTGGAGGTATTTGATGCTGTCTAAAGGGTAGTGGTTTGTTAAAAAGCCTGGCATGTCTGAAAAAACCTCCATCTTTGGGAACAGATGGGCTATTTGGGGCAGTTTGGAAAAGGAGGAGACTGAGCAGCAGTTTGTGGGATGGCTGGCTGCTGGCACTGCAGGGAAAGGCACAAACCTGGGAGCTCCTGAGCCAGATGAAAGGAACACAGCAGGGATTTAAAGCTCTTTTCTTAGGATTTCTTTGCATAGGAAAGTTTCTGAGAGTAAGCAAACGAAGTAATAATAGCTCCAGGCTATGTCCCCAGAGAGAAAGCATTGTGGGGGCTCATGGCAGACAGGCACAGTCCAGCTCTGCAATGAAATCAGCAGGTATCAAAGGAAAAAAAACAGCTTTTTCTGCTTTGATCAGTTTGAATAAACCCAAAAAAAAGGAGGTGGCTGCAGGTGGGAGCTGAGTCCTGATGGATGTGTGTGGAGTATCCCTCGGAGAGCTCGTAGCCCCATCCCTCATGCTCAGGCCTGCAGGGATTCTGGGCACAGCCTCATCATTGCTTCAGCTGCACAGCTGCGGAGTGGGGCAACAGCAATGGGAAAATATTTTAAATACATTTAAGGTGCTCAGATCCTACCTAGCAGCCTGGCAAAATACTTAATATCCTACTCCCACGCTTGTTTTCTGTGCTCCCTGCTGATTTCAGCATGTGTTTCCCAACGTGGTGAGGTGCAGTCAGCTGGATTAATGCGGGTATTGTGCTGAGTAACTAACAGTATTATGAATTAACCCAAGGTTTGTGTTAGCCTCTTAAGCCACTTGCGTGGTTCTCTGAACATGCACAGTGCTATAAAAACACTAACAGGGAATGAATCAGAATTTCCTCCCCAACAAAGGGCCGCTGTGTTTGGAGCAGGCAGCCCAGGGTGAGGTCGAGGAGTTGTGAAATACAGAGCTACCCGCTTTTATTAAGATATTCATTACATTACTGTGGTGAATATTAAAGAATTGTTACTGAATCAGACAAATCTAATCCTGGCTGGGACTGCAAGAAGTGTGGTAACTGGTGTTTCCTTGGTGGAAATGGGCAGGTTCTGAGGAAGTGGGAGAATTTTCCTCCCACAAGCAGACACAGATAATATATATAAAAAGTATTTTTTGTCTCTCTATGTATTTTAAATATATTTTTATATGGAGATCTCAGGAGCCAGCTGAGGAGAAGGGAAGGTGCTGTTGGAGACAAGGGGTTTGAGGCAATGTGGGGAGAGAGAGGGAAGCCCCACAGAAAGCAGGACCACCCCTACGCAAGGGGGAAAGTGAGACTCTGGGATTCATGCTCCCAATAAGTGATGCAAAAATCTTGTGCTCTCTAAAGTGTGAGCAAATATAAGAAAAGCAGATTCAGAAATGCAAGAATATTCAAAGCAGGCCTGCGCTTTGGTCTACCTCTGGCAAGATCCAGACCTAGACCGATCCCAGCTTCCCCAGGGAGGTGCTGCCCACCTGCTTGCTCCCACTTCCTGCATGCAGTGGACACATGACTTGGCAGCACACTCTTCCAGTGACATTTTTCTTCTCTCATGAAAGCTGTCACTTTGGGCACCTTGCCCACACTCCAGGCTCCACAAGATGTCACTTTGAACATCAGCAACAGGAGGGAAGGTATGAAAGAGATGGGCAAAAGGAGCAATGCTGGAGTGCCTGCAATCATCCCAAGAGATGTGCTATGCTTCCCCTAAGGACTAATGTATATATGCTTGCCAGAATTCCCCTTTTCTACTCTTCATAGAGAACTTTTCCAACCTAAATTACTGTAAGATCACCAAGTCCCCCTAAAGCCAAACCTATTTTTGCCTTTTCACTGTACCCATGGGGTGTGAAGATGGTGGATCCTTCCCACAAGGAAAAAAATGTTTCTTGCTCCTCAGAGAAGACCTCTGAGCTCTCCTGTTGCTGGGCAAGAGGAGACATGTGGTCTTAAGTGCATGAGCAATGTTGGATCTGTTCTGTCCCACTCAGCAAAAAGTGGATGAAGATAGTTTTCAGTAGATTAAAGACACTTTCCTGCTTATTCAAGGCTTGCCAGAGAACCAATACACCTTCAAGGCCTGCCTCCCATCAACAGTATAAACAAAGAGACCAAAGGAATGTCTGATGAATAAATTAGCTTCCCCTACTGCAAGCCTTTCCCATCACCTTTCAAGAAGCCCTTTTTTGCCAGCCTGGCATCAGCCAGCCCCTGCTCTGTTAGCACTGGGTAATTAACATTGAGCAGAATGAGCCCAGGAAAGCCAAACTGCGATTACGCATCTCATTGGAGTTTGGATGCTTCCTAAATGGCTCACACTAATCCCCACCAGTTGGTCTGGACTCCTGCAGTTCTAATTGATTTTTTTTTTCCTCCTTGGGCTACATGTTTAGCATAAATAATAATTAGTACCAGAAAGGCAAAGGCTGAATAGCCATGTGCAGCTCAGCATCACCCTGAGCACTGTGGCTTCCTGTGTCCTCATTGCACAGCCTCAGCCAGCCTGCAAGGACTACTTGCCACCCCTCCAATTTTAGTAATTTGTTAGTTGGCGCACTGGGAGACCAGTCCAGATCCTTTCTGGCTGATGGGGAGCCAACACCTCTCGGAAACAAGGTTGAGAAAAATCCCCCTCAGTGCCCAAAGGAGACTTGTTTTCTTGAGGGGAAGACATCTCCCAGCTCCCTACACATGCAACCACAGCAAGACAAGAGTTGTTTTTAAAACAAAGCTCTTTCATCCTGATAATGTCCAGATGCTCATTCAAAGCTGTGGTGGCCACAAAAATAGCCACGGAACTGCCTCCTGCCAAGTCTAGAGCTCCTGAGCTGTCCAAAGGTTTAACTAAACTAAGAAAACAACCACCCACCTGGCTCAAAACTAAATTTCTCTTCAAAAGCAAATCCCACTTTTAATAACAAGCATCAGAGAATGAAAAGAAAGCAATAATCCACTATTTCTAATTACCTGGAAAGGACAACACAGTTGAATAAATGCATCTCTTCAACCCACACCCAGAGAAGAGACCTCTGCCTTCACAAGCAACTTTTGGCACAGTTGTAGAAAGCAAACAACCCATGTTACTCACCAAAGCTCAGCTGATCCCTCCAGAAACCCTCCTTGCCCTCACTTGCCTCTGGCACAAAGAGGTGCTGATAGACCCCTGCACCTACCAGCTGCTTCCTATCCCTTCCATCGTTGGGACACCTCGGACAACACCTGTGGGGTGGCTGCACCTGCTCTGCTGGGGCAGAGCCAAGGGGCTGGTGCTGCTTAGAGCAAAGCAAATGTGTCCAGCATGTGGCCTGCAACCTGCCAGCTTGTGCTCTGGGACATGGGGACAGAAAAGTCTAGGGGGCCTGGGCAGTGTCAGGTCTGGTTCTCATTACCCCAAATACCCTCCCTCCTGGTTTGCCCTGTGTCCCACAGAGCTGCTGTGTAATGATGTGTCTGTCTGTACCATCCCCTTCACACCAGAAAACGGTAGCAGGGACTGTTTTCTCTTCTGGCTGTCTTCAAAAGAGAGAAGAAACCTCACCCCACTCCCCTGTGGTTCTTTGTACCACTCTTGCCTGAGCCCCTCCATCCCCACAGCACTCCCTCCCTCCCCACCACACCTGGAGGATGAATGCCCCTGAATTAATCAACCTCCAGACATTTGGATCTTTTCCAGGGTTTGTCACACAGCCATGGGAGAACCAGGCAGGTTCTGAGTCAGGAGATCTGGAATTTCCAAAGAGCTTTTCCAACAACGGGTGGAGAAAACAGAGTAAAAGCCTGTGATCACACCTTTGCAGCCTCAGGGTGACACCATCCATGCAGCTCTACAGCTGGGTGTAGGTGCAAAGGGCACTTGAAGACCAGCCGCTCCAGAGACATGACCCTGGACCACAGAGGAGATGGCAAATTTCCTCCCAGGGGTTGATGCTAGAAGTGTGGAGAAGCTTGCTCCCAGAATCAGGGCCGGAGCATGCGTTGAGTACAAAAAGAATGTTTTTCTAGTTGTCACAGCGCTGCCAGAATACAGCAGAATGACCATCAATACCCCCAAATATTTTTCACCCTGAGTAAAGGCAGGAGACACATTCTCAGTCTCTGGCCAGAGACCCTCAACCAATAAAGCTGAGTAGGGAACCTCATCATGAAAGTCTCCAGAATGGTCCTACAGGACAAAACACTCCCAAAGCTGTGCCTGCCATCCCCTTGTGGGTATATCTCTTCATCAGACCATGCTGACAGTTGTCCCGTTGGAGCCCCCTGATGCCACCCCACCATTTGCAGCACTGTCCTTGATGTTCTTCTCTGAAGCTGAGATGGGCTTGTGTCTCTTTTGCCTGGTGATGGCTGTTTCAATGCCCCTGAGACACAACTGCACGTCCTCCCGAAAGGAAGGTGTGTACAGTCCATAAATTATAGGGTCGGTGCAGGTGTGCAGCAAGCCAAAGAGGAAGAAGCTGTGGTTGACATACTCCGGCATCTTCTGGATCATGGCTGGCTGGAACCAGTACCACAAGCCCAGGAGGTAGTATGGGGTCCAGCAGATGATGAAGGTGGCAACAATCACTATGGTCATCTTGAGGGTCTTCATGCGTGCCTTGGAGATGTGGTCGTTTTGATTTCTTGTCAGACCTGCCAAGGAGAGTCAAAAGGATAGTTGAAGATAGGGGAAAACCAAGACAACACAACCACCCATGACTCTGCTTCTGCCAGAGAGGGGAGACCATCTCATAATCTGGTCCATGCCCCAGAGGAAGAAGACAGCAAGGACTGGGGTCAATAAGTTTGTGCAAAACCTCTTAGTTGGTTTACCTTTCAAAGGATGTTGTGGCAGACCCACAACAACTCCAGGATGGAGAAGTTCAGTCATGGAGTCATGGTGGACATTAAAGGGTTGGGATCTACTTACCTTTATTGACCTTTAGCTGCTTACTGATCTCCCAAAGAATCCGGACGTAACAAACGATCATGACGCTCAGGGGGGTGATGTAGAGGGTGGTAAAGGTGAACATGTTGTAGACGGTTTCCTCCCAGTGCGCTCGGAAGCTTCCATGAGTAACACACTGGGTGAAATTCCCTCCTGGGGCTGTGTTCAGGTGGAAGAGGAAAAGCTGAAATGGAGAACCAAAGAATAACTCAGAGAGGATTTGGAGCAGAGCACCACATCCTGGAGATGCTGCTGACTGTGCATGGAGAGCATCTCCCTGCTGTTGTTGGACTGGGAGAGGGGCTCTGGGCACCTAACTCATGTCTTGGTCTGGTGCTGGTGGAGCCCATTGATTGGGATAGACTGCCTGGGGATGTCGGGGTGGAGAAGCCCTTCTCCAAAACCACCCCAGCCTAGGCAAAATCCATGGGGAGGGCACTGAACCTTACCTGGGGCAAAGCTAGGAGCACGCTGCCAGCCCAGGCAGCACGGAGCAGCATCCCATTGCGGTGGTGAGCACGGGAGAATGGATGGAGGATGGCCGCATGCCGGTCCAGGCTGATGACCACCAGCACCAGGGCAGCCGCGTACATGGCAAAGAGCTTGAGGAAGTTGAGGATCTTGCAGGAGATGTCCCCTCCATACCACTGAACTGTCACGTTCCATGCCGCATCCAGGGGCATCACCATCACTGTCACTAGTAGGTCGGCCAGTGCCAGGCTGAGGATCAGTGGCTGCACATGGGATTTCCTCCTCTTCCTCAGCAGGCTGCCCAGCACCACCGTGTTGCTTCCCACCGCCAGCAGGAAGAAGACGGCTGTGATGATCACACGGACCTTCGCTGCTTGAGTGAACTGGGGCTCCACCCAGTACTGGGGGTACCCAGAGGCTGAGACATTGGTGTCCTCCCACACAGACGGGCAGTGGGGAGATGCAGGGAGCTGCTCCTCACTCATCCCCTGCTGAAACACAAGCAGCAAAGTGAAACCCTTCTTAGGGGCTGTGTGGAGTGTGCAGCTTCAACATATGGAAAAGTGGGGAGATGGTGGGATCTTCACTGGAGGCATCAGCAGCAGTCTGTCCCATCTGTCCTGTCCTGTCCCCTCTGTGTTGACTATTTTGCAAAGCCACCGTGTCCCCCCATCAGGGTGACCCAGCCTGGCCGCCCTCTCTTGCTTACCCCTGCTGTAGCTACAGTGACTGCTCACACAGACGTATTTTTAGCTCTTTGCGAGGTGGCTGAGCAGCTGGGAAAGCAGGCGTGGTGGACAGGACCATGGAACCAGTCTGTCTGCCAGCATCCTGCTGGGAATGGATCATACGAGAGCTGGCTGAGCCTGTGCTGGGACAGCTGTGCTCGATTCAAGGGCTTGTCCTTCCAAAGGGGGTTTGTAAGCAGGGCTCAGCTTTTTAGAAACCCCACAGCCCTTCCCGTTAGTGTGTTAAACCTTAATGGTCCACCTCCATCTCCAGTACTGGATCTGAGGTCGTAGGCAAGAGCAGCTGGGGGTGGCCAGGCAGGGAGAAGGGGGATCCCACGCTGTCCAGCATCTGATAGTGGCGCCTCGGAGAGGATCACAGTGGCTCCTCGGAGAGGATCACAGTCCAGGAGCCTGGACTTTCCCAGGACCTAAGCAGCACCAGCTCAACACCTCTGTCCCTTTCACGTCTGGAGCCAAAGCAGGAGGGGAGGGGAAGGTAGAACCCTCCCTAAACACGGGGTGGCTGGGGGGTGATGAGCAGTGTGGTGGTCCACACACTTGATTTCATTGCCCTTTTTACCTGAGCAGAACTCACATTTTAAGGGCAAATACTTCCAACTTCTGTGGCCATGAGCTGTTTACAGTCCGAGCTGCAAGTACAGCACATCTCTTACTGTTTCAAGCACCTTCCTGTTTGCTGATTCCAAAATCACAGAATCACAGAATGAACTAGGTTGGAAAAGGGCTTTGAGATCAATAATCAAAACAAAGCATTCCTTACCTTTGTACAAAAAACAGGAACAGCAGAGATCAAATCTGTCTCCCCAGCTCTGCAGGATGGAGATGCCAACACCTTGCAGCAATGCACCCTCCTCCAGCCCTACCACCTGCACCCCGAGCCCCCTTCCCCTTGCTGTCTTCACCCCCTCCCTCCCCAAAGACCAACCCAACAAACAAGCAGCAAAAAGAAAGAACAGCTAAAAACTACCAAGTTGCTTGTCTGCAAGAAACAAGGAGAAATCCTTATCCAGGTCAGGATTTATCACAGCTGATGGAAACATACCTGGCATATGCATGCCCTGGTGCCGAGAGAAGATGCTCTGTGTCTTTCCCACGGGTCCCCCACCGCTGCAGTGCTGAGTCAGGATGCTCCAACGTTTCCTTGCATCACATCCCTGCAACAAACCTTGAAGCAGTAAAATTTCCCCTTGCCAGCGGCCAAGCCAGGAGCGACACTGCTGTTAGCACAGGCGTATGCAGGCATCTGGAGATGGGAATGCTGCTGCAAACACCCCCCTGCACCGGCAAACCAGGAGCAGGGCACACCGAGGTGGGCATCCACGGGCAGCCTGGCTCAGGCAGCCACCATCATCCCTGTCCTTGTCAGCTTAATGAGCTGCCCACTTAATGAGCAAGCAGCGGGGATGATAACAAAGCCACCGTAATGCAAGAAATGGCCAAAATTCAAAATGTTGTGCCAAATGTGGCCCCATCAGGGATAAGTGCCAATACTCCCTGTACTGGTTTGCTATAAATACAGGAAAATGAGTTAATTATCCTGAGAGTTAGTGATGAACGTCCCGTTGCTCAGACAACCGAGAGACTCACAGACACACACACACACCTCAGAGATGCTCCAGGACCACACGGGTCCATGGGAGCATCACAGGTACGTGCCTGGACTGGAAATGCTGTAAGGAGGGAATTAATAAGGGGAAATGTGGTTCATTTTGCCATTTTAATGAATACACTTTTTTCCTGCAGTCTGTCAGTTACCATCTTGTTCTTTCAGTATTTCTTGCAGCATAACACAGTGAGAGGGAAGGACCTTGGGAGGGACAAAGAGCTCACAAGAGCCTAAAAAATACGATGTGCAATGTGAGGGGAGGGAGGGAAACTGAGGACCTCCTGCTCCTCTGGCCAGTAAAAGAGCTGTGGGGGTGAAAGAGGGACAGCCCCAAGCCCTGGTGGGGCCAGCACTGGCAAACACACTCCCAGGGGCTTCACTAGGACTTTAATGACATGCAGATAGACTTCCACATCTTCCAGGCTACTAAATTAAAGAGTACATGGCGTACAGGTCCCTGCAGATTCCAGGCTGGCAGTGAGGGCTCTGCATTATTCCCCAAGAGGAGGAGATTCCCTTCCTGGAATAGGTTTTCCATCATTAGAACTACTCCCACTTATTTCAGGAGGAAATGCCTGAGCTCTGAGGGTGATTGCACCATCTCTGAGGCTGCTGGGCTGGCAGGAGTGCTCCTGGACACAAGTAGAAAAGATATTTTCTTCTTTGTTGGGTTTAAGAGTCAAATTGTGTGCCAGAGGGACCAGCTCCTGAGACCCAGGAGATGCTGCAGGCACCGGACCATGTTTGCCCTGGAATCCCCTAAACACTCCATCACTTCTGCATGGAGCTGCCGAAAAGGATCAGGATGGAAACTCTCTGCTCAGAGCCACAGAGGGCAATTCCTGCATCCAAAGTGCTTTACATACAGGAGGAAAGAGAAAAGCAGACCCTGCTGGCACTGCCAGCGAGCACCAGCCAGCCCTGCCACATGGGATGGGACTGTCCCCCTCACCTCCTTACCTGATAGGAGCATCACCCACCAGTGCCTTGGGAACAAGCCTGGCCCTTGGGGGAAAAATAGCACAAAATCCACAAAGAAGTTAGGTGGAAGCCTGTTTGTTCCAGCAGCCACCTCCTCCTGACATTAGGTTCCTGCTTAAAGCTGAGATTAATTCGGCCCCATGCACTCATCCTTATTTTCCCTTTCATTTAGCCCTTTGCACCTGCACGAAAGCAATTAAATAGCAAATCAGGAATGTATTCCCTGTTTGTCCTTTGTCCTGGCTGATGGCCTTTTTGTCTAGAAATGTCCTCTCCATCCCTG
The DNA here is from genome assembly GCF_017639235.1 of Corvus kubaryi. Taxonomy (NCBI): domain Eukaryota; kingdom Metazoa; phylum Chordata; class Aves; order Passeriformes; family Corvidae; genus Corvus; species Corvus kubaryi. The sequence goes on along the minus strand of NW_024581133.1, from coordinate 10,318,575 downwards.
GCTGTATGATGCAAGAGAGGGACAGGATTTTTCTGGGGAACTGTAAGCCTTGCTCATGCCACAACAAAGCCTTTAGTCCCTGTTCGGAGAGGATTTTTTTAGCATACCATCACACAGAAATGTCCTGGGCATGCATTAGCAATAAGTCTTATTTTAAGGGTGGGGTCCCTTATTGAAATGACTGCTTTTCTCTGGTGTTTGCACAGTAACCCCCTTGTGTTTTCTCTCTTTTTCTTTTTTTCTCATCTCCTCAAAGGTCAGTTTGGATGTTGTCTGCATGGCAGCCTTCAGCCGAATCTCTGAACACTGGTTTAACGATCAGAGGGTTTTGGTGTCCAGGATTAGGAAACAGTGCTGGCAGGAAGGGCTTGTTTCCATACATCCCAGCTTGGCTGTTCCCAAAATCTCCTCCTCTTGGGATGCTGCCCCAGTACATCCCCAGAGCTGCAGTCCAGCGCTGGGTCATGAGGGGACATCACCCCCCAGCATCCCCAAATAGGGCTTATCTCCCTATGCTGGAGAGAACAGAAATCAGGAACCACACTGGGTAATACAGTCCCAGTGACAATTTCTGCACAGCAGACCTCAAATAAAAATGCAAGTGCTGTGTTTTTCCATCGGACACCCTGTATATACCAGGATCTCATCCAGGGAGAGCAGTGTGGGATATAATTTCCATTAACCTATTGCAAACACAGGACAGGGAACCTGCTGCTGTTTATCCTGGTAAATCACTGCCAGAGTTTTGGCTTCCCAAAGAGAGAAAAACTTGTATTTTCGTCTCTGAGAAAAACTCCAGCTGCTGATTGTTATGGGGGGTAATGATGGGTGATTCTTCAGCTGGACTCATCACCCACACCCTCTCCCCAGGCAGGTGCTTCTGCTGGGCTGGCTGCCCAAAAACTCCCCTTTAGTCAGAAAAACTTAATGATTTCAGTGTTTTTAATGCTGATTCCCCCTCCCGCTACCCCCCCCCCCCCCCCCAATTCTTCTCCTCCAATCTTTGAATTGTCTTAGGAGCAGCTCGTCCAAGGAAATTTTTGTCTCATACTGGACTTGAAACAGAAAGTCTAGTCAGGGACATCTGACATGCAATGTTTTTGTGAGTAAATACCAGCGTCCATGAAGTCATTTCCCGGGGTTAGAAATGAGCTCACCTCTGGAACAACTTCTCTTCTTACCCAAAGTTCACAAGTCAAGAGATTGGGAAGCTCCCACTTTTCAGCCTTTTCATTAAATAACAGAATCATAAAAATTAGCATGGTGCCACTGTGCTGTAAGTTACAAACAGGTCCAGAACAGGACATCACTCAAAATTCCCCTAAATCTCTGCAGCAAAAGACAGAGACACAAAGCCCAGCCATCACCGGGAATAAACCAGCACCTCATTCTGCCTGCTCAGCCGGCCCTGGCTGCTCTGCCGAACCTGCCAAGGAGGGATGGTGATGGCTGCCCCTCCTGGGGATAATCTGGGTCATCCCATCCCCCTCTTAAAACCCCTTGTTTAAAGCAGAGGGAGGGATCTGTCCTGCCTTCCGGGCTCAATTACTTGGTAAACTGTGCCTTTAGACCATTCATTAGTGAGACAATGCTCTGTTTCTGATTCAGCTTTGTATATCAAAACCTCACTGATAAAAACCCTTCTCCAGGGGGTATCACACCATCGGACAGGGGTACTGGGAAAAACATACTCAAACCTGCTGCAGTTCCCACTTTTTAATACCCTGCCTGGTGCTCTCCTGATGCAGCTGAGCCCAGATGTCCAGAGCATCATTCCCAGGGGTTCCCTAAGTTTACATCTTCCCATGCAGAGCAGCAGCTCTCAGGATCCTTCCTCCACCTTTCACCAGGACACGTCAACCCGAGCAACATCCCCCTCCCTCATCTCTAAACTGGAAAAGAAAGAGGAGGGAATTCATCACCCCAGACCAAATCCTGAGGTCAAGCTCCACAAAACGTGGTGGGATCTGATCTGATGCCAAGTCCCATCTGCTCACCACCAAGCGATAAAACCTGTTTTTGTGTGTGCATCACTGCCCCACTCAGCTCAGCTTCTCCACAGCAGCTTTGCTTTCTTGCCCAGGCTGGAATTTATTTGGGGGGCGGAAATTATTTGGGAACTTTCACCTGGCACCCCAGCCCCCAGAAAAGCAAGAAAATCACACACAGGGTCAATGGAGGGACCCTGGGTCCCCTTCAGCTTCAGCACATGCTGACCCAGTCAGGGCTCTCACTGACCTAACTGGTATTTTTCTTGAGCTGGAAGAAATTATGAAATGCCAATGTTTTCGTTGTGACTAACCATGGAAGTGAACAATTTTGCCCTTGTTTTTGGACAGGGTTTAGTTGCTCTCCTTGACTTTGCCTTCTGTGCCTTCTTTTATCCTCATCTTTTCTTACTCCCTGTGGGACCTGTCCATCGCGTTGCTCCAAATATCCTCCTCCCTCCAAGCTCTCAAATAGGATTGTGTGTCCCAAGGCCATATTTCGGTTCTCCTTTTGGATGCTCCTTCCCAAACATTGGCCAAATTCAAGGGCTGGTCTCCTTTGTTGCACTGAGGGAGAGGTGAGACGTGGGGAAAGCTGACATCCCTGTGGGACCCTTGGCAGTGTTACACAGGGCTTGCAGGAGCAAAAAGCAGGGAACACCTCCCCTGACACCTCCTTCCCATGAGCTTCATATCTCCAAGCAGTTTTCAAGGCTTAAAGATACTCCTGGGTGAACTTTATGCAGGCACATGATCGTTCTCTATGCTTTTAGGAAAGGATCAGTGGCTTGGGGGACAGATATCATTAATACTGAATTTAATGAGTCAGAGGGATATAATTTCTGCTCCCCAGCCCTGCTTTTGCCCTCCTGCAAGAAATCTGCTCTGAGCCAAGCCACTGGGGCTGCAGGACCCTAGTGACCATCCCTAAGAGGAACATCAGTGCTGACATCTATCCCCATCCAGATCTGGCCTCCCAGTGAGGTGTTTTGGGGAGCCAGTGCTCAATTTGCTCCTGTTGTTTCTCTGCAGAAGGGCTTATCTCCCACACTGCCTTCCCAACCTGCACCCAGCAGTTTTTGTCTCAGATGGGACAAGGTGCTCACACCTGGAGCTGCCAGCCCTTCCTTCTGCAACTCTTGGCCCCAGCAAACCCTCTGGTGAGCTCCCGGCAAACACACGTTGACCCTCCAGCGAAAGCTGATCTGGCCACATATTCCAGGGGGAATCCCAGCAGTGCTGCAATTAGCTCAGCAGAAACCAGCTTTTCCGAGCATGTCCTTGGCATATTGCATAAGGTCGTGAGATATTTTACATCTCTGGTCGCCCCCATGACCACAGGCACTCCAGGAAGGGGAGGCATTTCCAAGCCCTCTTTTGTCAGTGGGGATGCTTGCAAACTCTTTCGGAGCTGAAACCTGGGGGCAGATCAACCCTGGTTACCCCAGCCCAGGCACGGCTCCCCATTGCTCAGTGCAATAATTACCCTGACATAAATTCCCACATGGTTCAGTGAGGAGTGCCCACTACCCACATAACTCCATCTCTTCCATCTTTCTGCCCATTCCACATTAGAGCCTCATCTGAACACTAAAAAAAACTTTTTAACCCCAAACTTCACTTTCATTGCCATCACTGTTGCCTCTGGTCTGACTTACACAGCCTACGCCTCTCCAATGTGCTGCTAGTGCAATCCCTGCAAAACAGGAGAAAGACAAACTGGAAGAACCAAGCCCTCCCCTGCACACTCATCGATCAGGCAGGATCTTGCTGGTTTTTAGGAAAAACTGGCTGATGTTTTGCTGGTGTAAATCACTGCAAACCTGCCCATCTCAACTTAGTTCATAGCAAGAAAATGGAGAAAAAGGCACAGACGAGATCATGGATCACCATCCCACGTGTGGGAGGCTGCTCTTCATGCCAGCACGGGTGCACAGCCTGGACTGCATCCCAGCCCAAAGCCAATACCCATAAACAAGAGCAATAAACCAAGGACTTCTTCAGGAGCAATTAATTACCCAAATCAACATGGACTTTGACACAGGATGGTCTTTGTCCATCCAACCCTGTCCAGAGCTAAAGCAAACAGCTGGTGGACTGTGGGTTGGAGCTCTGCTCCAGCCCTTCCTTTGCAGTGTAAATGTCCCCATTGAGGTGCTGTCCTGGCTTGGACCTGGCCACATTCCCATCACGCCTGTTCCCATCCTTCGACCGCTTTTACATCATTGATCAGAGGTTGTGCAATAGCTCAGGTGCTGCCACAAGCCCACATCTGCCAGCAGGATGTTCCCCACACGCACCCGTGATGCTGCCCTGCAAGTGTCCCTGAGCAGTTAATGCTCCAGGGAGAGGCTGGAATATGCATTATTCATGGCGGGCTTGAAAATAATGGCTTTCTCCATCTCACAGAGAGTTTCTAAATGAGTCGGAATTCTTATTTCTAAATGAGTCAGAACTCTTAATTTCCCCAGCTCAGCAATGCAAGTAAAAAGGGATTCACTACTGAGGCACTTCTGGTACTCTCACAATTCTGCCCCTCCACGCTCTGATGGGAAAGGAAAGACAGCAAATGTGGGCAGGGCACCTAGGAGGGAAATATCAGTGGGACCCTTCTGCAGTCCAGGATATCCCAGTGACCAGTGAGTCCCTCCCCAGGGTACGTGGGTCTGTATGTGTGCAGCAGGGATGCAGGTGACAGTCCTTGACCACTCCAATAGCAAACATGCCCTGAAAAAGCACTAGAAGCAGCCCTTTTCCTTTACAGATGGAATCATGGAACAGAGGGCACCCTCTTTTACATGTCAGGGGTCAGTTGTGTTGTGCTGGTGCCAGCAGACATTTGGGGGTTCACCATGTGGAAGGTGAACTCAGCACAGCCACAGACACTTACTGTCCCCTCACTCCTGGCTTTTTCACCACTGCAGAAAAAGCCTTCCTGAGCTCCAGAGCTAAAATCAGTCTTTCCCTGGATCCTGGCTCTCCTGGTGTCCCCACTGTGCACTGCATTTTGTATCTGTTCCATAAATGATGTTAGCACTACTGAGCCCCAGTCGAGGCTTTAACTCCCAAGCAAATCCTTCCAGAGGGGAAAAAGTCCACTCACTCCTTTTCTCCCAGTCACAGTCTGTAAATCCTCATCTGCACAATGAAAACAAACTCCAGTAATTCATTTTTTGGTTCTTTTCCAAAGATTTTAGGCAGCTGGAGTGCGATTTTGTGCTGATGAAGTGGTGGAGGAGGGCTTAAGTGAAACAATATTGTGGTGGCTGCAAGGTTTGCTGGTGTTTCAGAGCTCAGAGGGAACCTCAGGGACCTGCCACATCTCCCAAGTTCTCCTACAAACCATGCAAATTGCCACTCCGGCTCCTGGGATAGCAAAACAGGATTTAAAAAACAACATTAGCCACCCCTGGAGCATGGCTGGAGAAGTGCCAGGAGCCAAGTGCTTAATGAAATCCCAGCTCCCAACTCTCCCTTCTAAACCACGCAAACTTCCCCAAAGTGTTTGGGATGGAACAAAGTCATCAATCAGTTATTTTAACTCCCATCTCCGTAAACAGAAGCAAGCCCAGAAACATGCACCAGGGAAAAATAACCGTCAGCTCCCTTTGGCGGAGTGGAGGGGCACAGGGAGGGAGGATGAGGGCAGCTGGCGGGGAACTAAGCACAGCCTTGGCCCAAAAGGGGATTTTATGGGCCCCACAGAGCATTTCACAGACCCCACAGCCTGTGAATTCCACATGCAGCCCTGAGAGCAGCCCCTCCAACCCTGCTGCCCTCCCAGTGTGGTGTAGTTGGCTTTTGGTGATGGTCACTCAGCCCATGCGGTACTAGAAAGGGTGGGACACATGAAGAACCAGGATGAGCATTACTAGCCAGTTTTCCCCTGGATTTATTAGATGAACACAAGAAAAGTTATGGATACAAAGGAGTGTGGGGAGGGAGATGCTGCTGCACCATCTGCTGTCACACTCCTCTGACACTGCCCCAGCCTTGGCACTGGTCAGAGGTAGCATTAAGCATGGCAGCATTCACATAAATACCTTATGGCTTTGTAATTATACATCAGTGATGAAACCATGGGAAAAACCCATGAGATTTGGGTAGGCTCCCCAGCATTAATCCGGGAGGGGAATGAGTCCAAGAGGCTGTGGATCTGCTGCTTTCTGATGGGAAGCAGCAGCCTTAGGCAGCTGAAGCCACTGGTGATGGGCAGAAAGATAGGAGCAGTTTGGTCTGGGATTCATCCTTCTCACTGGCCACAGGTGCTGCAGCCCTGCAGAGACTACCCAGGGCATGGGGCAGCCCCTGGCTTGTCCTCTCCACCCTGTGGGCTGGGGCATCATTCACCTCCAGGCAGATGGAAAGCACCTCCCAGAGCCAGTGGCGCTCAGCACTGGGAACATCTGGGGCTCTTCTCATGCTGTTCCCTCCAAAGTCAGCCACATGTCGGAGCTGCAGCAAGGGATGGTCAAGCCAAGAGAGACTGTGCAAATGAACTTTTCTAGAGACTTGGGGTTTGCATGAACTCATATGTCCCAAACCTGCTTCTGAAGCAGCACACATGTTTCCAGGGCTGGTCTTGAAAGAGACACGCTAGAGAGAAAACAGCCATGCTGAGGAGGCTACAAAATCCCCTACAGAAATGCCTGCACCCACACTGGGTTAGAGCTATCATCCCATTTCCATAATGTAAGGAATAACATTTTATTCCTTTTGCAGAACAGCACATTTCCTTACCCAGCAGTGAGACACATGGAAATTGATGCCAGGATGTGGGCAAGCAGCCAGTGGGACTGGAGATGTCTTGCCAAGGCATCGATGCTCTGCTTAGTGTGGGTCAGCTGTGGTGGGAGGTAGGTGCCATCTGGGGAAGATGAATTCCTTGCTCTCTGCCTCAGCACCTTTCCCACGCCTTGTCCTCATCATGGCGAGGAAACGGAGATGAGCTCCGTGTTTATGTCAGAGATCTGGAGCTTCCAGCTCACTGGGCACTCCTTGCCCACCAGATAAACATTCTGCTGTTTTGGGCACATCTCAGATGTTTTTTCCTTTTCCCTCGTAAACATAAACAGGAGCCGGTGTAGGTCACCACTGATTATTTTTTATGTGACATCTTGATCTGTGTTCCTCCTGCACCACTCCCTTTGGCATCAGGGCTGACAAGGATTACCATGAGGCAGCTTGGGACACCACTGGCCCCCACCGGCTGCCCTAACACCCATCCCCATTCTTTGGGGGTAGCTCCTGATACAAAGCATATGCTTTCACACCACACTCCTGCAGCAACTGTCTGCACAGTCCAACAGCTCTGGGGCTGCATGCTTGGGTGGCAGTCACTTGCACAAGGCCACATGCCTTCTCAACACCCAGGAGCCCCGAGTTCACAGACCAGCTGCCACAAGTTCCATGAGGAAAATATGGCTGCAGAGGGAAGAAAAACCTGGAAGGCTGAAGCCAGTGTGGGGCAAGCAGGAAACTCTGGTTAGGGGTCATTGCTAGGACTCCCCATGGCTCGAGGGAGATGCAGTCACATTTAATTACAAGGATGGTCCTGCCTCTGCAGCTCTGTGCTACCCCAGGTGTCCAAACCAATCCCACTGGCTTTGTCTCACATCCTCACAGCATCCTCATTTGACCCCTGCCAGAGCCAGCACAGGGGCAGAGGCTGGCAGGCAGTGCAGAGAACGGTGCCCAGCTGAGCCATACCACACACCTGCAAAACGGGGCAACTCCACATGCACTGCTGGGTGGGCACCACGTTTGTCCCAGACCAGGTAAAGCCAAAAAAGCATCCCCAAAACTCACTGCCTGCTCACCATATCTACACCTTCAACACTCAGCAGCATCTATTTCAGATCCAGACCCCGTGTGAACCACTAACAGTGACGGTGCTGTGCTGCGATGCGGTGCCCACACCGGGACGTGGTGCCCACACCGTGCCCTGCCCCGCCACCAGCAGCAGCCGCCACGCCGTGGCATCGCCGCAGGTTTCTGTTTACCATCACCTTATTAAGGGATTATTCAAGCTGCGGTTTCCTCGCGCGTCCGATCTGTTTGTGCTCGCGGCCAGTGGCTCGCTGCCATCCCCTAAGCTACACGCCGGGCTATATAAGCGACCTCGCCGCCTCGGCGGCGGGAGGCTTGTACACAGCTCGGCTCCATTCGGCACAGGGGAGGTTTCGGTAAGCTGCAGCTCTCTCTCTCTCCCTCTCCCTCTCTCCCTCTCTCTCCCCCTCTCCTTCTCCTTCCCAATCGGCTGCAAATCCCTGAACCCGCAGCTGACAAGCCCTCGTCTCGCCCGCAGATCTCAGCTCGGCTGGCGGCTCCGTGGTGAGAAGACGGGACTCTCCTTAAGTGGGGTTTCAGTGGCTTTTTAGGGTAAGAGAAAAAATCCCAACCCAATCTTGCTGTTTTTCTTTCCGTGGCAGATAGTGGTTACAATTCTGCTGTGCTAAAGCAGCTTAATTAAGTGCGGCTGTGATTGAAGGTGAGGTGGAAATTAATTAATGGGCAGATGACGGCACAGAGGCTGAAAAACATAGATGAGGATGCAGTTCCCTGCGTCCCGCTCCTCCCCTCCTCGTCCCAGCTAATGGGCTTGGGGAAGGGTTACGGGACAGCTGGAGCGGGGGCTTGGGGGGCTTTGCTCACATGGGGCTGTTTGATCTCCCGTGGCTCTGTCCCACGGTGGCTTCCCCAGCCCCTTCCCAGAGAGGGGACACAGGCAATTCCAAACCTTCCCTGCTGCCAAGATCCAGCCGCTTGAGCCCCCCTTTTCTAGCATTGCATGTCTGGGTACAGAGGGATGTATCTCAATCCCAAACCCAGTGCTGAACAAGTTGCAGTCAGCTCCAAAAATAGTTGCCAAGTGGGAAACAGGATTAATTTTTTCCTGGTTATTGTCTGGCTGCGAGTTCACGACCCCACCATAAGCCCACAAAATACCGCTCATGTGTTGCTTGTTATTTTTGCTTCACTGGGATTTGCTGAGCCATAATCAAAATATTTCCTAGTCCCACGTTCTCCGGTCTCTGAGGGGATGGTTAGTACCACTTACAGATAACAAGAGTGTTCTCACCCCTGGCTGCTGTATGTCAGCCCCATTTTATGGGTAAACTGAGGCACCAAATGACTGGAGCAATATTCTCCCTTCCTCCCAGTTCATCAATTTTGGGTGCATAAAGTAAAGCACCTGGAATTCTAGCTGGTGGCACTAGGGGTAACACCAGCTCCATGGGCACATTCAGAAATTAAAAACCCAAATGCTTGAAGCTCTAGGGCAAAGGGACTCACTGAAAACAAAATCTGAAGTGGCTGAGCTGGTGAAGAACGACACAAAGCCTCAGTCCCACATCTGTGCCTGTGGGAAAAGGAAAATATTGAGCTTCTTGCTACATTTGAAGGAAATACTTGGCTTGTGCATGGGGCTTTCCACCTTCAGAGGTGCTCAGGAGCCTTCCCTCTCACGCTCTGGCATATACTGGGCTAAGATTCTATCCTCACACTATGCCCAGTTTGCAGGCAGAGGGATGGAGATGTCTCTGCTCCTGTGGGGAGCACAGCTGGGTGCTGGGGGTCCTGCGGAGCTGCGCGGGCTGTGAGAGATCCCTGCAGAAGTATTTAAGCTGTTCCAAGGCATGTTAAGGAGATGCCGTTACAAAGCAGTGCTCTGCAGAATAGATTTGGGCTCAGATGTGATGGTGAGAAGCAGGGGGAATGCGAGCACAGATGTGGAGCCCCTGCTGCTCCCCACTGGGGGAGTAGATGAGGAGCTGCTGGGGGTGGGTGAGCAGGGGATACAAGTGGCCCCGTGGCATGTTTTGGAGTGGTTCAGCCTGGGAGAAGTTCCCGGAAAACAGCAGGACCCGAGTGAGCCTCGACACAGTTGGGCTTGTCTCTGCAGGACTGGGGAAGGCGTGGGACAGCTGCGGAAGCCCCTGGTCACCTCTGGAGACAGCAATGGTCACCATGAAAGCCTGGATCCTCCTCCTCCTCTTGGGAGCCACATCCGTTTTAGGTGAAGGTTAAATGTTTCCATTCTGGTCATTGTGCTGTCCCCTGCCCACGCCAGTGCAGGCACGTCTGTTGGCAGCCACTGAGCCAGCAGACACAGCCTGACATCGATGCTGGGTGCTGGTCTGGGTCACTGTGGCGTTTGCCCAGCCAGACAACTTCCACAAGGACTGGCTTCCATCCAGCCCCCAGAGTTCAAGCAAAGCCTGTCTGCGAGTCAGCAAGCCTCTGTATGACCAGAGATGAGCTCCCCAGCCCACTGGTCATGCTGAGACCATCCCTGCCTGCTGTCCCTGAGACCCCATAGAATCCAGTCTGTACCCACAGGAGCTGGGCACAGGGGAGAGCTGGTGCTGGGGCTCAGCTCCCCAGTTTATATGGGACTGGTCCCCAGGAACCAGCCATGGCCATCAGCTCCCCTCAGGCACGCAGGTAGCCAGCAAGTGCAGAAATCCGTTCTTGCCCCATAGGGCAATGAACCTTGGATTCATTTCTCCTTGCACATGGAGAGGCAGGAGATATTTTATCTCTCCAGCTATAAAAAGATGAATCAATCTCAGCTGCTCCAACAGGAAGTACGAAAAACTTCTTCAGTGATAAGGGAAATAGAAAATTTGTATCATACCTGAGCTGCAGTGATGCTGTGGGACATCTCTGTTATGTCCGTCTCTTGGCATCTCCTGCACTGCATCCTACAGGAGCTCTAACCAGCCACAGTCCAACGGGAAAGCTGTAATATTGAACCTAAGGATGCCCAATTCCTTGAATCTATTTTATTCTTTCATTTATTGACCCTTAGGACAAAGGATTCTGAAACCAGCCCTCAGCAGGGTCCAGATAGGACCGAAAACCTTCAGCCCGCTGGTAATGCTCAGCATGGAGAGTAAGTTAATTCCCACCTTGGGTGGATTTTCCTCGCTGGACAATTTTTCCAACAATTTAGAACTAACCAATATTATTTGAGTAGAAGAGGACATTTAGGGTTAGAATCACTCTGTGATTCTATGATTTAGGAAATGGAATAAATGTTAATCATCCACGACCCCCTGTAGGGTTTTGGCTATTGCTGACACATGCTGTTGGCTCCTCTCCTGGAAAAGGGAAGGTCAACATGTGACCACAGCCCCAGCTCCTGCGGGAGGCACGCACGGGCCGGGAGGGTGAGAAGATCCCAGGAATGGGCCAGCACATGCTCTGACTGCCTTTACCCTGCCCAGACTGTCCCCACACCCTGGGCGGTTTTGTGACACCATTCCTTTAGAATCAAAGCCTGTGGGGAATAATTAACCTGCAGAGCCCACTCCGCTCATTAATCCCCAGGAGATGCCCCAGCCTCTCATCTTTACTGCCTATGGCTCAGGATTTAAATTCTAGCAGGCACTGAAAGGGCTGGCCATGCTGAAGGATTTGGGGATTTTCCCAGCCATTTGCCCAGCTCCCAGCAGCTCTCTTAGCCACTGGGAAGAATCAAAGCACCAAAACCACGGACACTGAGAGTTCCCCTCCATTTGCTGAGAGGTATTTTTAGGAAAACTACCAGTAAAATAGTTTTCCCCTCAAAGTGCATGGCACAAGGCAGTGATGCTGGGGCTGGCTCCCTGGCTGGCAAACCCTGCCTGAACCACCCCTCTGCCCACAGGTACAAGGAGCAGCTCTCGCCAGGGAGACCCGACCTTCACCTACATCAGACGCAGTATGTTCCTGCCGGCCGGTGCCACGGGGTAGCCCTGTCCCTCCGCATGTCCCCACCAATGCTCAACCCCTCAGCTTCTCCCTCATCCTCTACTTTCTGCTTTTTCTGCTGTCAAAGCACTACCCAGAGCCATATAATGCCATTTTCCTCCACAGGATTCCCCTCCTCATTTCCTATCATCACCAGCCCTGCAGATTAAAGCAGCTGATCCCAAACAAACTTAGGATCTTGCTGAGATCCCGGTTTAATCTGTTGCACATTAAATTTTTGCTTGGGGCAAGCACAAATAGGCATTTCTCCACAGGATGTGACCACCCCAAGCCCACCTCCTCCTGCATGGATGCACAACTTGGGATGCTGAACCAGAGATACCGATGTGCCAACAGATTAAAACCTTGCCCATCTAAGCCAAGTGCTCACTCCAAGCCAGACATGACGTTTCCATATCTGCTCTCATTTAAAGGGTCTTTTCCACCCACTTGCTTTTATAAGCCAGGATCATTTTCAACCATCCATTCACAATTTGAACAGTCCAGCTCTGTGTCTGTCTGCCTTTCTAGGAAACAAATCAACCTGCTCTATTACAAATTGGGTGGAAGAATAGGTATGGGAGATGACATAGCACACGTCTCCAAGAAACTTCATTTTCAGAAACTTTAGTCACTAGCACATCCTCACAAACATTATTAGAACACTGGCATTTTAAAAAAAGCCCAAACCACAGACTCGGAGTGGATCTCATCCATTCAAAGTAGCTTAAATTAATAACATCTAGTAGCCCAGTTAAAGAAATTCCTTTAAAAATCTAACCTCATATTAAACTCTCAATGTGTTTTGCAAATTTTCTCTGTTTTACCGATCAGCTGGCTCCCGACATGCTCAGTCTGCTCGGTAGCATCTTAAGCTTCTGGTTTGCACACAGTAAAAGTGGTGCTCACAACAGGACACACGCTGCCCCTATAGAAAACATATGTTGAAATTTGGTTAAAGATATTCAACATGATCATACCAACAATTTTACCATTTTATAACTATTTAACCACTCTACCTTTTTTTTACTATTTAACCACATTTGAAACAGACAAGTGTTGCCCCTCAAACAACATTTAAATGAGAATGTGTGTTTGATTTCCTTAAGCCAAAGTTATTCTACACTAAGCATAAGCTGCCTGCACTTTGCTCCTCTTGGGTTTATCTTAATCATCCTGAATTTGGTAGCCTGCAAGGAATTAAGTCAGAAGCCTTCAGATGCCTTCTCATGCTTTAATTCCCAGCTCCCTGAACATGCTTTGAGTTTGTTTAATCCATGTGGTGCATAATATCCAAATGTATAGTCTGAGTTCTAGAGAAGCTGCTAAAACCCAACTGCCCATTTCTGGGCAGCTGTATGTGTAATGTGCGCCTCAGTAACACACCACTGATGTTATTCAAGGTCCACTGGTGCAAGACTCAAAAAGGTTTTTGTCTCCATGGTCGAAATGGAGCGAGTGCTCAGCAAAGTGTGGCCAAACCGGGGTGCAGAAGCGTACCAGATCCTGCCTAGCTGAGCGCCTCTGGGGCGTGCACTGTAATGAAGCAACTGAGGAAGGGCGGCTCTGCATTGGACATGTTTGCTCAGGTGCTCCTATAACCTCACTTACGGGCAGGGGAGGATGTCCTGGTCTCACCACTGCACAGATGTTTTATTCCCTTTGCTGTCATTTTACCATCTTTCTCTCCTTTACCAGAATTTAGTGATTCCCAAGCAGGGCTGGAGAGTACAAAGAGCAGAGCAGGAGGAGTTTATAGCCAAACAGAAAGATAACAGGGACTCACAATATCTTGGAGATATAGAAAAAATCTCATTAATCTTGTTATAACGGCAGCTCTCAAGGTGGAGTCTGTGACTGCAGACAGCTGCCTCCGTGCAACCTCCAGGAAAGAGATGATTTGGGAATATCAAATTGCCATAGTCCCTGCTGAAGGGGCTTGTAATTAATTATATTATTCTTACAATCCCCTTTTAACCAAGTAATTCTGAAAACATTCTGAAAACATGTTTTGTGCAGAAAAATTGTTTCAGGTTTTCCCTGATTTCTTACATTTATTTTCATCTTTGAAAAATCAGGTAGCCGCTGTACAGGGATGCTCTGTGATTGTAAAAGGAATGACCTGAGCCTTGGGAAAAGACAGATTATTATTTAGGATTAATCACTATAGGTAAATGAGTACAGAGTAATATTTGGGAGACCAATTGTTAAACCCATCAGGTAATGCTCACTTGGCAATTACCCCACATCCTGCTCAAGCCAGGATACTATTGAATAAGGGGAGACAGCTTTTGGGAAAGACCAAAATCACAACTTCTGGGCATGCACTGGTAACAGAAACCTAGAAAGTTTATGACATTGAATTTGTAATTTTGCCAGGGTTGAGCTAAGAGCTCACATGCTGATCTGGATTCAAATTTCCCTGAAATTCAGCCCTTTGGGGAAGATAAATAGCAGTTCCTAGCTGTAATTATATCCACGTGGCTGCTTTCTACTAATTGTCAGGTTCAAAATTACATCGTCCCTGCCTTTCTGATGCACAGCTGTGGATAATCAGGAAAAATATGTTTTGGATACAATTTGCTCCTTATGCAGTATTTGCCTTATTGCATCTAAATTAAAAGCAGACACAAGAACGTGCTGTGGGTGTTGTGGGGACTTGGGGCTGGTTTTTGATGTGTCTGCTTCTCCTCCAGCCTGCAACATCACCTGCCCTATGGGCCGTGTCAATGCCGACTGTGACACCTGCATGTGTGAGGATGCCACCCTGCACGGGAAGGTGTCTCTCGAGGATGGGTCACCTGCTGCCGATGCCCGGGTCTACCTGCAAGCCAAGAAACTCAAGCTATTGACAATGGCCGATAACAGAGGCATGTTTAGGATCCCCGGAGTCTGTCCTGATGGGAAAAACACCCTTAAAATAAAGAAAGCCAAATATGCAACAGCGACTGTCACTGTGCCTGAAAGCGACCGGAGAAACCTGGCAATCCAAGTACAACTACACCGATCAGGTAGCCCCAAAGAGGGGGGATGCAGGAAGCTATATGCAGGCATCAGAAATAAACTGTGGTTTTATGGGAGGAAGAGTAATGAGATGGCCTTTTCCTTTTCCTGCAGGCAAACCCTACATTTTCAGGAGCCCTGAGGACAAAGCCAGGAGAGTGGGACAGAGTGTGTCACTCTGCTGTGATGCCCGAGGGAGCCCAGCCCCCGACCGCTACCTCTGGTAAGGAGCTTGAGTTCAACCTGCCAAAAGTCGTAGTTGTCCCATGGATGCCGGTTTTATCTCCTTACCATCTCCATAAATGGGGGGGTTTAGCTATAAAACAGTTAAATACTCTGAGAACTGATGGCTGCAAGTGATGGCTTCCTCACAATGGCACAGCAATGTCATCTGCTGAGGGATTCATTGGAAAAACTCAAAGAGTTTAAAAACCTCATCAGACACAACTGGCAGCTCTGCCTGCCTGCCAGCTGTCCAGCAGCCACATCTCAGTACTGCCAGCAGTAGGGGAAAATTTTTTAGGTGATGCCACCTAGCCAAACAAAAACCAGGGAAACTGAGGCAGGAAATCTGGCAAAATCCACATAATAGGATGCAGGATTAAGCCATCGCTGTGCTCCAGCCAGACTGTCAGCCTCTGTCTCCTTAACTGTTCCTGGCAGGTACCACAATGGCTCACTACTGGATCCCTCCTTGTACAAATATAAAAACAACCTAATTCTGAAGAACCTGAACAGTGGACAGTCAGGAGAGTATTTCTGCAAGGCCAGCAGTGCTGGGGGGTCGGCAAAGTCCCAAGTTGCCAAGCTGGCTGTCATAGGTAAGAGAGTTATGTGCCTGATGCTCTCCAAGCAGCTGGGGAGCTGTTGGTGTGCAAGAACCAGAAACTGAGATACATCTGGTAAAGAAAAGCCACAGGAAAAATACTTGAAGTTTATAACATTCATCTGTTTGCAGATAAGCTTGAGTGAGCTGGTTATGAACCAGACGCTCCTTACAAACCAAAGCTCTGGATTGCAGGTGACCTACCAAGCTCAACCTGCTGCTGTCAGATTTCTCACTGTACTTGCTGCCTGACATGGGAATATTTATGGTTGTTTTTAAAATCCTGGGACACATTTTAGTCTTGCCATAGTCAAAAAGCCAGGCAGCAGCAGAGTATCTAGCTGAGGGTGGGTTGGATGACTATAGTGGATAAGCAGGAGCTGGGATGCTCCTGCAAACAGCTCTTAATCAGGGTCCTAAAGCTAAAGCTGAGCTGCTTCCTTCACTGAAATGAGTTAACCAGCTAACAAAAATCCTGCACAAACCTCATTGTTTTTAGGAGCAATGTTTAGCTCTGAGGTTTCAGACAACACAGTGATGACTGTACAATTATTTCATGCTGCTCATTAAGAAATCCTATTCAACAGGAAGACAAGAGGCAGCCTGTGACCCCCAACCCCAAAGCCACCTCATCCGACTTCCTCATGATTGCTTCCAAAAAGCAACAAACTCCTTCTACTATGATGTGGGCAAGTGCCCAGCAAAGACCTGTGTGGGGAAGCTGGATAAGGGACTTCGGTGTAAGGACAATGTCTCCTACTGCTGCGGGGTATCCAAGATGGAAACCAGGGACATCTCCTGCGATGGCTACACACTCCCCACTAAAGTCATTATCGAATGTGGGTGCAAAATATGCACCGAGACCAAAATAATGGTTCGAGGCAGAGCCACAGCAGCAGATAATGGTGAGCCACTGAGGTTTGGCCACATTTACATGGGGAACAAGAGAGTGAGTATGACTGGCTACAAGGGAACCTTCTCCATCCACATTCCAGCAGATACGGAGAGACTGGTTCTAACTTTTGTGGATCGACTGCAGAAGTTTGTGAACACAACGAAAGTTCTGCCCTTCAAGGAAAATGGAGGTGCTGTATTTCATGAAATCAAGCTACTAAGAAAGAAAGCCCCTGTTACACTGGAATCCACCGAAACAAATGTGATTTCTTTGGGGGAAATGGAAGAAGATGATCCAATTGCTGAATTAGAAATTCCTCCCAATGCATTTTATAGGAAAAATGGAGAGGTCTACAGTGGCAAAGTGAAAGCCAGCGTGACATTTCTGGACCCGAGAAACATCACCACAGCCCCTGTGACACAAAGTGATCTGAACTTTGTAGATGAGGAAGGAGATGTATTTCCGCTCCGCACATATGGCATGTTTTCTGTGGACTTCACGGATGAACAGGGTACAGAGTCCCTCAATGCAGAAGAGGTGAAGGTTCATTTGGATGCTGCTCAGGTCAAGATGCCAGAGCACCTGCAAGAGATGAAGCTTTGGTCCCTGAACCCAGAGACAGGCTTATGGGAGGAAGAAGGGGACTTCAACATTGAAAAAAGCACGCGGCGCAAACGGGAGGAGAGAACTTTTTTGGTTGGGAACATGGAGATCAAAGAGAGGCGTCTCTTTAACCTGGATGTCCCTGAGAGCAGACGGTGCTATGTCAAAGTCCGAGCCTACAGAAGCGAGAGATTTCTGCAAAGCGAGCAGATCCAAGGGGTTGTAATTTCTATTATAAACACGGAGCCAGAACCAGGGTTCTCCTCCAACCCCAGAGCATGGGGCCGTTTCGACAGCGTAGTCACTGGTCCTAATGGTGCCTGTGTGCCCGCTTTCTGTGACGAGCAGAACCCCGAGGCCTACGGAGCTTATATCTTGGCGAGCATGGGGGGTGAAGAGCTCGAAGCTGTGCCCTCTGCTCCCAAACTCAACCCTGCTGCTATTGGGGTCCCACAGCCATACCTCAACAAGCTCAACTACAGGAGGACAGACCACGAGGACTCCAACATTAAGAAAACAGCATTCAGCATTAATGTGGCCAAGCCAAGCCCTAATTCCCCAGAAGAGAACAACGGCCCTATTTATGCCTACGAAAACCTCAGTGAATGCGAGGAAGCTCCACACAGCGCTGCTCACTTCAGGTTTTACAGGATAGAAGGAGACCGGTACGACTACAACACTGTTCCCTTCAGTGAAGATGACCTCATGAGCTGGACCGATGACTACCTGGCGTGGTGGCCCAAACCCATGGAATTTAGGGCCTGCTACATTAAAGTAAAAATAAATGGGCCCCAGGAGGTGAATGTAAGATCTCGCAACATGGGTGGGACGCACCCACGCACCATTGGCAAACTCTATGGCATCAGGGATGTCCGTAGCATCCGTGACCCCCGGCAGCGGGACGTGTCGGCAGCCTGCCTGGAGTTCAAGTGCAGCGGAATGCTCTTCGACCAGGACCGTGTGGACCGTACACTCGTCAAAGTGGTCCCACAAGGCAACTGCCGTCGAGTGAGTGTCAACAGCATGCTCCATGAGTACCTGGTGAACCACCTCCCCATGGCTACCAACAATGACACCAGCGAGTACACAATGCTGGCACCTCTTGACCCACTGGGACACAACTACGGCATCTACACAGTCACCGACCAAGACCCAAGGATCGCCAAGGAAATTGCCCTGGGCAGGTGTTTCGACGGCACATCTGATGGCACCTCCAGAACCATGAAGAGCGACGTCGGTGTTGGGTTGACTTTCACTTGTTCGGAAAGGAGCGCAACAGAGCAAAGTATCTTCCAGTCTCAGAGGAACTTGGGCCAGCAATCTCCAAGGAACTCAGGCCAGCAGTCCATCCTGGTTCTGCCAGGGCAGAGCCCCGTGTACCAGAGGCCGCCAGCAAGCCGCCGAAACAACCAAGCCAGGATCCCGATGAGAGGTCAACGTCCCACCTACTAGAACTGTATAGGAGCATTGGTAAAGTCACTCACACTCAATTAAATATACTTTGAAAGCAACATCAACCTGCTAAATAACCTAATTGAAAGCTGGTAGGTGTCATTATTTATGAGACATAATTAAGGTGCCATTTTTTTTTCCCCACCAGAAAGGAAAGACATAAGGCGAGAAGTGGGGGCCAGCAGTAGTGAGTTTGTGTCTTATTAAATGCATCCATAAAAATCTTTTTTCTGCCTGACATTAAACAGCTTCATGTGATAGCCTAAAGGGAAGACTAAACACATGATTCAATTAAGTCATGAACATAAAACATTTTTCTGTTCTGCATCTGCAGACTTTGCCAGCCCAAGTACCTGTACAGTAGCTGGTAACATGAAAAGGAATAAACTGATTTCCTCATACTGAATTCAACTGCAAGGTTTCGTACTTGAAATGTAAGTATTTTATTTATTTCTAGCTTGTTTTAGAATGATTGTATTCAAGCTAAACTACTGGCAGCTGCATTTCTAAGAACTCACAGGCTCAATAGCACACAGAAGCCATGTGGATTTGCAGACTCCACGTGGACATAGCTAGAGTTTTCTCTTGCTTCTTGCATTATTTGACAAGAAAATCCATGCTCTACGATAGGGTAGGCTAATAAAAAAAGTAATTTTGTAACTTCGACAACGTGTGTCACTTTTGTGTTTGAAACGCCCGAGTAAATAAACCACATGTAGAGCTGAGTAAAGAATAACCTGCAGGATTTCACCTTTCTGTTCACAAACAGATCACAGTTTTATCAGTGTGAGACTGATCCTGGATATGGGTGAGGGGTTTCATGGGTGCCTGGTTCTCCTGCAGGTGCAGGGTTTGGCCATGGCATGCTGCAGTCAGGGAATCTCTCCCCAGCTTGTGGAGAGTCAGCAACGGTGGTGGGAGAATCAGAGCAGCAGGTCTGGGCAGGGATGAATTAAGGAGTGGCACAAGATGGAGGTAACAAAGAGGGCTGGGAATGCGTGTTTTAAGGACGATAGGAAACCAGGCAATGTAGAGCGATGCTGGGTGGAGATAGGGAGAGGCTTCCCTCCACACTCAGAAGCAGGGAGCAGAAGGATCTGGCAAGAAGCTGCTCTTAGCTGAAGGTACAGCTGGTCACAGAAGGGTCAGTGATCCCTCTCCAAGTGACCTATTAAATTGTCCCTTCAAGCCCCCACCCTTTCTAGACTGAAATCAAGGACCTCATAGCACAGAAGACGTGTTTACAGGCAAACACTGGCAATAAATTTTTGGGATGCAGACAAGCCAGCAAGTCTCTGACACCAAAGTTCCCACAAAGAGAGAGAAAGGTGGATGCAAACTGGAATTCAAAACACGTGCTCCAGCATGGATTTCCCTCTCCTGCCCCATCCCCTCCTATGGATATGAAGCCAGTTCTAGGCCTATGCTGCCATACCTACAGCCCATCAAGGGCATAGGGAATCTTTCAATAGCATTTAGCAAGCTTCAGAACCAGTTCTCAGGTGTGATATATGGCAGTCTGAATTATGCTTTAAGAAATAAAAAAGAGCCCTTAATAATCCACTTTTTAATGCAAATTGACAGTTATCAAAGAAAAGCAGAAAAGGAAGAGCTGTGGAATACTCTGGCACATCCTCTTCATACCAATGAATTTAGACTCTGTGTGTTTTCTTTTGTGTCTAGTCTGCTGCAAGGGCTTGGCAGAAGCTGGAGCCAAGGCAGCCAGTGGGGAGCACTAGCCTTGGACCTCTTGGCTTGTGCAGAGAAATGTCTCTTCCCTCTGCTCCCCTCCTCCTCTGCAGACAGACAGCCAAACCCCCAACTTAGTTTCATCACTTTGAGAGTGAAGTAACACAAATGACTTCTACAGACTAACCCAGGAAATAAATGGATGAAAGCAGGCTCAGGATCCTATCCCTGTGCTGCATGTGGGCTCGCCAGTCAAACACAGCAGAGTACAGGGCTCTTCCTTCTGGGGAGAAATGTGTGTTTAATAGCACTGAAATGGTCACGGCCCTACAGCCTGGAACAGCCAGAAGCTCTCCAAGTTTCCCCAAACTGTCCCTCTCTGCAGCTTAGCGCTGACTTGGAGGAACAAACTAATCTGTGCACTGACTGAGTCCCTGAGCTCTCCCAGGAGGCTGCTGGCAGAGTGTGCTGGATACAGAGCAAGACAAGAGGTTTCAAACACGGGTGTTTAAGCACTACCAACAGAAAACAACCTTGACATAACAACCACTCACTGCTAACATTTCACCACTACTGATGAGCCACCATCCCAATACATTAAGAAAAGTTTATATAGGAGCAAAGCTACAGCAGCTCCTGGCATCTGCTACTCAAAACAAATTTTACGCCACAGCTCAATGTCAGTTCTGACTCCTCCAGTTCTGTTTACGGTCAGTGTATGGCAGTGTCCTTTCTGCAACCTGAAACCTAACTCACACTCCCACATATCAAGAGAGCATCAGCTGGAGGAATGCAGGAAGGCTGGGACTCAGCTCCTCCCTCAGCCTCAGCCTTTGGACCACCAACCTTGAGAACAGGCTGAAGAAGGAGACACGGCTCCTAAACGTCAGCAGGTTTGTGACTAATGGCAAAGCATCTCCCATTAAGGTCACTCAGTTTCCAATCCTCAGATAAATCCACTGACCTATCCCTCCTGTTTTTAAGGGAAACTACTGCTTCCCAGAAGCTATCAGGATGTTAACAGATAGGATAAACAAAAGGAGAGAGATTCTTGCCTAGCCTCAACCAGCAAATTATTGGGGGATTTTGCAAACAACTTTATAAAAAGGCTCAAGTACTCCTCTGATTAGTCACTTATACTTTTTGTTTATTTGTAATGTTCAGAAAACCAGAATAAAGAGGTTTCCTAGGAAGCAGGGGAAATAGTAAGGTTGCGGAACATGAAACAGATGCATCTAATTGTGAGTCACCAGCATCTCAGGAAATATAACCCCCTCTACTAACATTTATTTGAAACCCATGATGAAATCATCCCTATCCAACACCAGAGCCCTTCTGGTGCCCAAACATTTTGCAGTTCTGCCAGTAATTTGGTCCCAGTGATGTTAAATTGAGCTATAGTGGACACTGGGTCTGTGAATACCTCTGTTGCTTTCCCTCTCTCCTCTGAGAGGAGAACAGCTGTTTTATTTTGCTAAGATCCCTTTCCAATGGCCAGGATAGCTGTACTCAACCTCAACAGTGGTACTGGGGATCAAATCACTGTGTCTGTGTTCCAGAGTCAACCCTGACATGCTATTCCACACCTCATCAGTGAATGCCCCATTTTTGGTTTGTCTGTTCTGCAAAAATAATCAGATTTTCATTACTTACTGAGTTAAATCCCTGCAGAGCCATGTGAAAGCAAAGTTTGCAAAGAGACATTTTGGCTAACAGCTGCCTGGGGAACACCAATTCCCTTTAAAACTTCTCTACCATGCCAAAAATAGCATGCCCAAGACCTTCTCCATAAAAAAAAAAATTAATCTTACCTTCTTTTGCTCCATAAAATGACTGGGATAAAGTTGTGCATATACAAAGCTAAGACATTAACTGTTAAACAATATAGAACTGTCTAATCTTTTATAACCTCTCTCACAGAAAGCAAGAGAAGCCTTAAAGCAAACTCTGCACAGATCAAAAGATTAAGTTACAAGTACATGGGATCCTGGCTGCAATATGGTTTAGACATTATTCACTATTAAACAACTAACTGAAGACGTTCTGTACCAGATTTTCACCATCTTCGGTCCAGCTGTCCTTGGTTTTCACCCTAAAGGGATGCAGTGAGCTCCATCTACAGGGATTCTGGGCACATGCCACCTCGAACTTCCCAAAAACACAGGGAAACTCTTCCTGTTGCTTTATGCTTTAGTGAGAAACAGATAATTATTGTCTGCCACCAATACGTCTCACACTGGGCACGACCTAAAACTGAGGATGAAAGATACACAGAGGAGTTAAAAGAATTTTCCTCAAGTCACTGCTAGGAAGAAACTGTTAATAGTTTGGTAATCTAAAAGCTTTCAACCTGGACTCTTGTCTGAACTTTTGGCACTGTATTCTTTCTGTGGGAGTCACACCTTGCTGTTCATTTTCCTCAGGTTATAATGAACCAGAACTCATTTTCCAGTGCCTAGGGATCTGAAACATCTGAAAAGTTGAGTCCCAGTTAACCAAAACACTTCTCCTAAGTCCAAAATTCTTTATCATTAGTGCTTAAAATTATCTCTAGATTGTGGTGGTGGGGTTTTGCCACATAGCAATGTATCAAGCCCCACAAAACTGCCCAAACCACCCCCCATCCCCCCAAACACACAAAAAGCTCACCCTTCTATTGGCATAAAGCAGTAACTAACCTTTATAGACTGATCTGAACAGAGTAAAAGCAAAATCACTCCACAACTTTCACTTGCAAAGAGTATCAGGGAGCAAAACACAAAAATACATCATTTTCTTGGAAACAAACTTGCCAGATTTAGAATTTCTGCAGCACAAATTGCACTGAGTCTGCGGTCAGGAACAACAGGAATTCTCCACAGGAGCCTGACTTCCACCTTGCTGTTGTTTCCAGTTTTTGACTCTGATTCATAGGCTTGGATTTCTTGGAGGGCCGTGTGTTTTGGAAAACCTGTCAGAGATAATTCATTGATGGACCAATGGCAATAGAAGAAAAATATTGCAGCAGCTGTTTTAACAGATGCTTCTTCACAAACATTTTAATCCTTACGATATGACACATTTTTCTAGATTTTTTGTTTTTACTTCAGCAGAACTCAGGAAAAGCAGGAAAAAGTTAGCAAATATTAGAACAGCTCCTAAGATATGGTCGTCTTTTCTCTGCTGTTATACTCAGTGCTACGTTACTACTTACAAGATAAAAAAGTGTAAGAATCACAAGTTTTGGGGTTCTTGACATGAAATCCTTCTTGTATATGCCACTAACCAAAGACAGATTGAGGAAAATCTTGGATAACAACTCCTCATCAGGTAAAAATCTCTTCTGTCAGAAAGTAAAATAGTAGAACATAAATTTTCTGGATTGAGGGCACAAAAATTTTAAACAGGACGTATCCCAGGATATGAAAACAGAACAGGGAAGGAAGAAAATCATCACGGACAGGAAAAGATTCTCTAATGTTCCCAGCTAAATTATTCACCTCAATGCAGGGGTACAAAAAGAATTTTATGATCCACAATACCACCAAACTAGATAGTCTAAGTCTCAGTGAGCATTAGAAAAGCACTGGACTTTAGTCTTTCCAGATCAAAATAATTGTTCAAAACTTATGCCTGAAGAAAATTATACCAAAAGTCCTCAATACACCCCTGAAAACGTTGTATAAAAATAAATTTATTTCGTAACAGTGGAAACAGGGATTTATTCCATATCTACAGCACTCATGGAGATTCTCTTCCCTGATGGAGAAAGAGAAGTATCTTCAGGAACCCACAATGAAAACATGCAGATGACAGTAAGATCAAACACTATGGGAAGAAATCCCTTAATTAAGTTGAATGTTATAGGTGGGCTTTGAAATATTTTATATTACCATTAACTTACAGACATTAAAAAATACATTTACTGCTTTATATCCTGTGCCAATATTCCCCTCTCTTTCAGAGTCTTTTTTGCCATGCTAAGTTTGAGTGTTTGAAATCTGCATTCCTCATGAACGATTCTTCGATTCTGCTGGAACCAAGAGTGCATATATCCATTGTAGAAGTCAACTGCTGTAAGCTTCTTCTTTAAAACGACTGTTTTGATTCCAACCCAGCCTTCCTAAAAATACAAACAAACAAAAAAAGGCAGTAAGCTTCTTCCATGTTTAAAGTTATCTTTAGCTCCCATAGGCTGGCTTACAGAATTCATTTTATTCAATGTCATCAGGTCTATAAGTCGAATTCCTGCTTGCAGGTGTGCAAAGCCTGTTAGAGGAAATTAAAAGTTCACGGTATTAAATAAAAAAATCTGTTGCTGATCTAAACTAGTACAGAGACTAACAACAGACAATTAAGACAAAAGTTATGCACCACGCAAATACTAAAAACCTCATCTTTAGGGCAGTGAATATAAAACAAATGGGAAAAGCCTACCTTGCAGCGAGCTATTAGTGTTTGGGAAACTTTATGAAACAGCACTGAACCAGGAACAACTCCACAGTCATTTAGTATTTGATCTAAAAGCAAAAAAAGATCATCCTGCATTTTTATGCCAACAAGTACAGAAAAGGTTTGAACCTCTTCTGTTCTTTTGAAGCATGATAACCATCTTGAGTCACTATTTTGCTAAAAAATACGTTATTGTATTCTGTGTTTTATTATAACCAAATGAGCAGAAACAATCAGAACAGTCATTCTTCGGCACTGCTCCATATCTGATCCATGAACTCACTAAGCCCTGATCAGTCACACCCCTTGGCCCACATGGCACTAAGATTCCTAAAGAAAATGGTTTAAAATTTTAATAATTTAAGAGTAAATACCATAAAAAACAGGGATATTATCCACTTCCACAAAATCCAGAAGTTTAATGGTAGTACCCTTCCAGAGTGTCTGCAAAGGAAACTGGAAACAGATGACACATTGAGAATATTTTCACATTTCCAGGCAACTGTCTGCTTTTCTCCTTATGCAAAATACCTCTGATAATAACACTAACAGAAAATTTAGCTGTATGTCTAGACAGATTTTCCTTATCATATCTTGTTTTCCTTGTTCTTCCTCAAACCATTAGCATATGCAGAAGTGAGTTAAGCAATTAGCTACAACAGCTCTTCACTGTGGTTGTTTGCACTGTTTACTGTCATGCAGAGATGTCACTGTAGCATTCCAAACCTTCTCAAACACATGAGGGAAAATCTGAGTTAAGGAAACAACATAAAATTTTTGAGCTGATTTCACACATAGGATCAAGTCCATGAAAATTCTCCTCCACATTAATTCCACCTCTAATGATAAACTACCAGGATTTTAAAACACATGCTAGGTTACAGAGGCTAAAACAACTAAAATTGAGGTTTAGTGATTAGTTAAAGTATCTACGCCAAACTCAGCCATGCTATAGGACAGAAAAAAGTTCAAAAAAATCCACTGTCTCACCATACTCCCTATTGCACGATGCAGTTGAATTATTTGTGCAGCTGTTTGCTCTTCCCATTTTATACAACTCTTCGCTATAGAGATTTTAGGAGCTAGGGGGAAAAGAGAAATTAGAAGACTTCTTATTTTGTTTTGCATCTTAGCAAACAGCTGTACTACTTTATCCTATTTTAAACCTCAGTTTTTCCTGACCAATAGTGGGTCCACAATCCAGCTAAGGTACCTCAAACAACAACTGGAGAAAAGATTTTGTAAACCCTCAATTTGGATTATTTATATTTTATTCTCAGTTGCTCTCTTATTTAACCATTGCACTGCAAATTTGTAACATGTTTACAAGCATGGCTGTAATCCTTCTGTCTGCACGACAACCATGAAGAATAACAAACTCAGATTTTGTGACATCAATAGTGATTTTGATATTGTACAAGTAACTGGAAAAAAAAATTAAGTCTGAAGAATTCTGAAACATTTTCCTCCTGTATGATTCTTTTAAGCCAGTGAAGGCAGTGAAAAGAGCATATTAGAAATTAATCTAAAGAAATACAACCCAGCATGGCAGGAAACTTAAGTCTTCCAGCTGATAAAGGAAAAAACGAACAAGTCACATTAAAAACAACGCATACCTACCAAATGTTACTCCTTCTTTTGGCTGCTCTTTTTTATTTCTTAAACTTTCAGGCAAGTTCTTCAAAACTGCTAACAGCTGCAAAATTAAATTTTGTACAGAGTATTGGCCAAGCTAAGTTTAAGCAATAATAAGCAAAGTAAAACTTAATTTTTCAACAGTGAAACTGTCCGGTGAGCTTTTAGAAAATTGGCTCAGTATATTCAGAAGATGTGTATCATACACACACAGAGTAAAGACATCCTTCCCACTGAATCACAATTAAAAAACACAAGTGATTTTTTTATGGATGATCTCTTCTCTGATATTAATCCCAGAACAGGACTAAAGCTGACTATTAAAATAAAAAAGCAGATATTCATTTAAAAGAAAGAACCTGCACTATTTCCATAGACAGCATTTGGGTTCTTCACTGAATAGAAAGAGAAAAGCAATACACAGGACTGACGCTGACGGCTGATCATAGACCACTGAGCTCTCCTCTCAGCAAGGCAAAGTGCTCACAAACACCAAGCTTCACATCATTCTCCTCTTAAACTTGAAGCCAGCTCAGAACAAGATTAGTAAGAATTCTGTTTGCACATGTTAAAAGCAAAGTACCAGTCAGAAGTGGCACAGCTGGCAGGACTTTACCATGTTTGCACCCATCTTTGCCAACATCCCTTCCAGCTCCTGTGCTGTACAGCGGGGAGGAACAGCAACCTCTTCTTGCTTAATAATTGGACCTACATCAAACCTGCAAGGCAGAAAACATACAACCATACTGGAGAAGCTGAAGCTCAGTTAGCAGTTCAAAAGTCTGTATTCGATATGTTAGCTCAGTTACTAACTACCCTTTTTTATTTTCTCTTAAACTATTTTTCAGATGTCATTTCGCATTATCAAATGTTTGGTTCACAAGACAACACAAGGAAGAAAATATCAGATCTGTCTTGGCAGCAAGATTCTCCTCAGCAAGCTGAGCCTGATATGAACATGAGATCTCAGAAGAAACAATCTGAAATACTCAGAGGAAATTTGTTTCACACTTTCCTGAGATCTATTATTAGACAAGCATTTAAGAAAGAAAAGGTAACTAGGATAATGCATTTTCACAAGCCTTTTAAGCCAGAGTTTGGACTGAAATTAAAACATATAATCTCTCTCATGACGAGACAGGCAATTTATGCTCTGTCCACTCACAGGATGTTAGAGGTGAGTGACTCTGAAGTCTGAAAACCAGACCTTTTCGGTTTATCATACCAAGTCTATTGACAAAGCTGTGTGACTGTTCCCTGTCTGTTCCCTGTGATAAAGTTAATAATTAGAGAAAAGGCCTGGAGTGCAAATTACACACTTACTAAAATACTGTAATTGTGGCAGATCTCATATGGTCAGATGAAGATTTCTAAGTGTTTCAAACTTAAAACACACACATTAAAAAAATTTGTGATTACATAGAATGAGTTAAATGATGATTTCAGCAATGATGATTTAAAGTCCCGAGAGGCAACAGCAACAGTGAGTTGTCTGCAAAGCACACCAAACCTACCTTTTTGGTCTTATTTCCATAATTGTCACTCCAGTCACCTTATCACCATGAAGCACTGTGTGGACTATGGGTGCAGGACCACGCCATCGTGGGAGACAGCTGGGATGGACATTCAGCACACCACTGGAATGAAATGTTGACAAGTTAGAGTAAGAATGGTACCTGAAACATATGTAAATGGATCTGCAACATATATTACAGTGAAACTACTATCTGCTCATATCTTCTCGTGTACTGGCTTAAATATGCACTTGAAGGAAAATTCGCACTACATAAACTTCAGTTTCTCGCCAAACACGGAAAGAGAGATGTGAGGAATAAAGGCAAACACATTCTGCTGAATATTTGCATAAATTTACATCCATGTGTCAAAGAGCACTGAACTTCACAATGACAGCAACAGGGTTCAGGCTAAGCAGATGAACCCAGGGAAGCTGACCTCACCTAATGCAAATCACAGATGCTGCCTCAAAACTAGAGTGGAGCTTTGCTAACAGAACAGTGACACTGTCCACACTTACTATGGGAACTGCAGAACGAGGTCCTCGCTTAGGAGACGTCCAAAAGACGCCACCACACCCACATCAAACTGCCCCACAGGTCCCGTGTGTGGCCACTCGTGCACAGGCAGCTGGAGCTCCCTGGCACAGCTCCTCACGGGCAGGTCCCCAGGCAGGCGGGAGGGCAGGGTCACCACCTCCAGCCGAGACACAAGCGAGTCCTCGCTGGGCTCCCTGGAGTGGACAAGGTGTTGAAGGCGTCATGCAGGCAGACTGAGGCGAGGGCTGGGTTACCTCCACCCCTCGATATGCCCCTGTGCCAATCCCCATAGTCTCTGTGATCCTGATCCCCGTCCCACGCTCAGGCTCCCTCTCCCTCCTTTCCCTGCCACCCTCTCTGCCTAACCCACGGTCCCTCCCGCGCGACTCCACCTCATCCTTCAGTAACCTCTGAGCTTCATCACTAGCCGTCATCTCCCATCCCTCTGTGCCCAGCACTTCCCTCACCCTCTCCAGCCCCTGCCGTGTCCCCTCAGGCTCCGCGCGCCCCAGGGTCCATCTCCCCCCATCAAGCTCCTCCCTCACGTCCCCGTCCCCCGTGTCTCCTCTACCCCTCTCTCCCGGCCCCGTCTCGCCTCAGGACCCCCTCTCTCCTGGGACCCCTCTCCCCCGTGCCCGGGCGATACCCGGCGGCCCGGAGGGCTCGCAGGGCGGTCACGGCGAAGCGGTCGGTGCCGAAGAACAGGACCCGCCATGGCGGCCCCGCCGCCCTCACGCCCTCGCTCCAGGCGCGCAGCACCCGGGCCCGCATCGCGGGGCTCCCGCCGCGCGCGGCGATGACGCACTGGGATCCGCCCCGGCGCGGGGCCGCCCCTCAGGGCTGACGCGGTGCCGCCATGATCGTAAAATAGAATTGCAGGCGAACCTGGGTTGGAAGGGACCCCCAAGGATCATCGAGTCCAACCCGTGGCCCTGCGCAGGACACCCCAATAATCCCACCCTGTGTCTGAGAGCGTTGTCCGAACGCTTCTTGAGCTCTGGCAGCCCTGGGGTCGTGAGCATTCCATGGGGAGCCTGTTCCAGTGCCCGACCACCCTCTGGGGGAAAAACCTTTTCCTGACATCCAACCTAAGTCTCCCCTGACTGAGCTTTATGTCGTTCCCTGGGGTCCTGTCTCTATCGACGAGAGTGAAGAGAGCAGTGTCTGCCCCTCTGCTGACCCTCGGAGGGATATTGAAGACCACAATGAGGTCTCTCAGTCTCCTCCAGGCTGACCAGACAAGTGCCCTCAGCCGCTCCTCATACCGCTTCCCTTCCACACCCTTCCCCATCCTCGTGGCCTCCTTTGGACGCTCTCTAAGAGCTTAATGTCTTTATGTTGTGGTTAGTCTGGAGAAGACCAAGAGAGGATCTCATCAACGCATAAAAATATCTCCTGGGGTGCTAAAAGGATAGTGCAAGGCTCTTTTTGGTGGTGTTCTGCAACAGGATGGGGAGCAGTGTCCATAAATTAAAACACAAGAAGTTCCATCTCTACATGAGGAAGAACTTTATACTGAGGGTGGCAGAGCACTATGACAGCTGCCCAGAGAGGGTGTGGAGCCTCCCTCTCTGGAGACATTCCAAACCCACTTGGACACGTGCACCCGTGTCACTTGCTCCACCTGACCCTGCCTTGGTAGGGGGTTGGACTGGGTGATCTCCAGAGGTCCCTTCCAACCAACAATTCTGTGATTCTGTGATCTTGGTGTGGGGTGGTGGGAGCCATCAGGGCAGCCCCCAGGGTCTGTGCTGCCCTGACGGCTCCAGCCCCACAGTGTCGATGCTCCTGGGTGGTGTCACCCATGGCCCCTTAACCCCGACCAGGAGTTGTCCGTGCTGCCTCATTGTGAAGATAACACAGAAAAACGTCAGGGACTGAAAGGGGTGTTGACCCCACAGCCACTGATCTGGCTCTGACAGCATTTGAAAAACAGATTTTAGTTTCCGCCACCATGGACAGCTTCATTTTAACAGTGACAGTAACTCAAAGAATGTTTTCTTGTAAACTATGGGGTCAGAATCACCACTTAAATAACTGTTTCCTCCCATAACATAAGTATGAAAATATTTTATCATTCTGCTAAGTACATTCTTTCCCCCCATGGGAAGATGGTTTATTTGTGTAGCTTTTAAAGTAAATCACATACAAAAATTCCCTGCACATCTAAATCACAGTCTATCCTACAATCTTTGACACTAGGAATTTCTGCAACATGGAGTGTAAGAATCTGTAAATGTCCTATATGCCAGTGAAAAGATGTAAATTACTTGGAAAATGGATGGCAGAATTTTATGTCAGATACATGAGGGAAGGGTCCAAAAAAAAAAAGTGAAATTTTGTGCCATACTAAGCAGTGCTGTGTATATTCTTTCCCTTTTTCATGTCTGTTGGCCCATCATTAGGGTTTTCCTCTCTCAGACATTGAAGATGTCACTGTCTCCAGTGGTGCTAATAAAGAGAAAGTAATGAAAAATTGCTGTTACAGGTAAAAAAAAAGATTCAGGCCATCCTAACTGGGATGCTTACATTCCTGCACCCTGAGAAAAGGAGAATATACTACCAAATACTGAGGTAATTTCCTAATCAGTATGTAAAAATCAAATGCTCAAAAAACCTTAAAATTCTCTGTTACCTGGAGAGTCCCATGAAAATCCTTGGTTTAGTCACAGGCAGGACACTTCAACTCTGGTCACCTCATTTCAGTGCATAAATGAAAGGTTATAGTAAAAATAAATAAAAATATAAACAAGAGGCTAGCAAGGATGAGGGAATGGCTTGTGCTTGAGAAGAGATTAAAGCTCCCAGAGTGGATCATGCTGGAAAGTGGATTGGAAAGAAGGGAAAGCGAACAGTCTGACTTATCATAAACAGGGAACAATTCGTCATTGCACAATAACTAAGTAATTACAGGCATTCATGGCTGTCAGGCCCCAAACAGTGAGGAGCAGTGTTCAGCGCAGAGTGTAATTTCAGGCCTTATCTCAGATGGTGAAAAATGTGATCTCATAATATCTGAGAAATACTCGGGGTTTCCAGAGGCAGTGAGGGCAATTGCTGGAAGAATGGCTGGAAGGAGACATTCTGTGTGGTGACAGCAAATACCAGTTCTCTGAGGTCTTGGGTGAAGCCCTGGATTTATCACCAACACATCAGAAAGGCCAGGGATGTACATGTGTGTCTGGATTGCCCAAAAGTTGTGAGTTTGAACCCAGGATCCAGCTGCTCGGTGTTAATTTCCAGGTATCAGATCCAGGCACTGAACATGTCCTTAATGCCATGTGTAGAGTTTTACCCGCTGCTCCTCCAGGACTTAAGCCCTGGAGATGGATTCTCACTTCTGGCTGTAGTTAACGCTCCTAGAAATGCTGTAACTCCATGCTGAGCTTTTGCCAGACTTACGCATGAAGTAATTAATGTTTCATTTGCAGTGAGTTTTTGAAGTGGACTTAAATTCCCTCCAGTACACTTGCTCCCACATAATTCATCCTTGGCTCTGATACGACACCACAGTTCAAACACATTATGGCTGTTACTCATTATTATGCCTTTGACACAGTGTTTGTGAATTTTAACTGAAGATTTATTTTGATATAAATTTTTTCAGAATGAAAGCAACTATCTGATTATTTCACCAAAAAAAAAAAAAATCTGGCTTTCCTGCTGCATTTGTACTCTGCTTTTGTACATGGAAAGAAAAAAAAAAACAACCCTGAATGTTTAGTTATTCTGTAACCAGGCATTTCAGGTTAAAGACACTGAAGGGATCAAAAAAGATAAGCAAAATTAAAACACCAAGGTCAGACAAATTCTTCCCAAGAGTAGTGAAGACAAATACGAGGAGGAAATAGAACACAAATCAGATCTTATCTCCACTTTGCTTCCTGGCCAAAGACGCTGAAAGTGTCTCCAAGAAGTAAAAAGATATCTCCCATTAACCAGTGCCAGTGTTGTCAGGGGAGACACAAAATCAAATACTCATACCCTTGCTGGAGAGGAGCACTCCTGAGCATGTTTGTGGTTCTCTGGAAAAGGAGAGGATTACTGGAAACACGAGCCAACTCTCACCAGTGGTGAACTGGTTTTATTTCCATGCTGAATCCTAAATGTAGCACCTACCTGCGTCCTGACCCTAGACAGATATACATCAAACCATGTAGAAAATTGGGATGAAAAGGAACCTTCTGGGGCTTTGCAGTCACCATCCTTATGTTACAGTCACCCCTTCACAATGGCCAGTGTCTCCATCCCTCTACTTAGAAATTTTTCTGCAGGGGCCAGGTGTCTTCTTTGCACAGGAGGATTTTATTGTGAGATCACTTACTGTCCTGTCCCTGTACCTTTTCCCTGGCAACAAAATGCTCACAAGGATGCCAGAAAAGTGTTCCCCACTGTGGTGGCACTTTTAGAAAGATCCAATTGGAATCGAGAAGGGAAGACAGTACAATTTACTATGCGGTGGGACGTCCTGGCTGGACATGCCTCCAGCAGCAGGGAGAAGCTCCTGTTTCCTGGGGGATGCATTTCTGAGCTCTCATCCAATCGCTGCCAGGCTGAGGCTGAGCAGTGAGACATCTCTGTTTGGGGAGCACACGTCTGCTGGGTGAGATTTCACAGGGGCTGCCTGGGGAAACTGATTGGATATGAGATGGGATTCAAAGGGTTAATCACACAAGAACAAAGCTTCAATGCCAAAGATCATAGAATCATAGAATGGCCTGGGTTGGAAGGGACCATAAAGATCATCTTGTTCCAACCCTTGCCATGGGCAGGGACACCTTCCACTAGACCAGATTGCTTCAAGCCCTGTCCAACGTGGCCTTGAACACTTTATTTCAAGCTGAAAAACACCAAGAACAGAACAAACATAAGGATACCATGCCCACCATCTCAGTTTAGCTGGAGCTAACCAGTGCTACCTCTGTGTCCCAAGCCCACATCTCTCTTGCTTTGCAGTGTGCAGCTCCATCCATGAATCAGGTAGTTCAGGGAGGAGGAATCCTCCTTTCCCAGTGTGGCTGGCACAAAAATCAGAGCCTCTTAGCAGACTATTGACTTAGCCAGGCATTGACAGTACCTGTGAAACGGGGATGGCAAAATCTCTGACAGGTGCTTCATGCTTTGCCTGCAAAGTTGATTGCTCTGGTAAGATGCTCTGACAGCCTTAGAATGGTCATTCATTGAAAAAAAGAATTAAAAAAAAGGATAATATCTGCTTTATCAGGACATGCTTCCTGTGTGCAGTGAGGACTGAGCCAAGCAGAGTGAACATTATCATTTATTTTAACTGCAGGGTAACTTATTACTGAGTGTCATTCTACTCAGCATGCTCTTTTAATACTGATTATGCCAATAACTTGAGCAAATAAACTGGAAGTTGCTACAGCTCATTCTTTGGCAAAAGGTCATTCACCTCGTGCTGTAAATGGTCCCACTAAAGAGGTGTGTTTTTTCAGGGGCTGGAGTGTACCTCACCTGTTGAACTGGCCTTCACACATGACTCAGGAGCAGAATGAATCACAGCTCATAGCATACCCAGAGCAGGAGCACAGGGAACCTTGTATTACCACGGTGCTCGGAGGAGATGTCTTCGGATGACA
The DNA here is from genome assembly GCF_017639235.1 of Corvus kubaryi. Classification (NCBI taxonomy): domain Eukaryota; kingdom Metazoa; phylum Chordata; class Aves; order Passeriformes; family Corvidae; genus Corvus; species Corvus kubaryi. The sequence goes on along the minus strand of NW_024581133.1, from coordinate 10,284,661 downwards.
GGGCTTAAAGAAGAAATGTAGCTTCCTCCCTGCTGGGAACTGTGCGTTTCTGGTGAGTTAGCGGAGATTAACGGGCATTCCTGCTGCACTGGCTGCTGGGTTAATTTATAGCTATCTGTAAAGAAAGGCTTATTTATTTATTCCAGTTAGAAGGCTTGAATCCTTGAAAATTTTAAATGAAGGCAGACTTTTTAAGAAGAGACTGTCTGAATGGCAAGTAAAAAGCAGGCTGGGATAACTCCTGCATATAAAAGCAGTGAAAGGAAAATATGTAATATAACTCAGATTTGCTGAGTTATATTACTTTACAGAGTTTTTTACTTTACAGAGGTTAAAAAATAGCACAGACTGCCTTCTTGCCTTAGTATTTTAAATACTAAACATTTTTCTTGTGTTCCTTAATAGAACTCAGTCCTTAATGTGCCTTTATAAACCACAGCATCCATTTGCATGGCTGTGGTGTGACGTATATATATCCTCTATGAATCCCAAAGACAGGACATCCCACTTTAAGACTGTATTTGGAATAACTGACCCATTTTCATGCTATCAGCTAAGATAAGATAACCACCAGAGAAAGAGTCTGGATGGCAAGAGGAGACTACTTTAGAAAGACTGGGATAGTCTAAATGCATTGTCCCATATAGTGTAGTGAGTTTTGAGTACGGAGCCCAGAGGGACATTATCATCTTAACAGAAGCTGTACTTGATGGTATTTCCAAAAGATTTTTCCCCATCTTTATGTACACCAGTATAATATGTATCTAAAGACTTCTCATTTGCAGAATGAGGGCAACATGTGTCTTGGTGAGCAGCCATGAATATCAGACCTGACAAAACCCACTATCGAAAGCACGGGGTGGTTTCAGAGCACCACGTGCTGTGCCCTGACTGGAAAGAGTCCACGTGCAGCTGGGGATGTGTGTGTTCCCATGTTCCCACATGGCACAGCCCCCTTGCTGGATTATGCCAACCTTTAGAGCACCAATCCCTCAGGTCTGCCTTCTGCATGTGATAGGTCTCAGATCTCCAAGGGCTCCCATTATGAGAAAGGATTTTACCATTTAAGTGCTGGGATCAATGCATAGAGCAAAAAGCAGTCACTTGCCATTTTTCTGTAATTTCTGTAATTTCTGTAATTTAATTTTTCTGTAATTTCTTGAGATTTCACTGAATGCTACCAAAGTCCACAGATCCTCAGGAGGATTTGAAATAGCATCAGTGAGTGACTCTTTGTTCCTGAAATACACAACACCATACAGATTTTGAAGCTTTTGGTATGAAAATCCCATTTGCAAAAAGAAAGAAATTACAAAAATGTTCAGGTGTCAATATAAATTCAAAGTAACACAGGTAAAATGTTTCTTGAGAGGTAGTGGGTTCTTTGTTCTTTCTGCCTCCTTCCATATGAGTATAAAATGCATGAGCTCTCTCCCATTTGAGCTTCCTGTGTTGTACCCAAGATGGGAAGCAACCTCAAAAGGGTCTTGGGTGTCTTCAGAGGGATAGGAGACCAAAGTGCACACTTGGAGTTGCAGAGGCCTGGATCAAAGGGCTTATCCCTGTCCATCAGCAGGCAGAGTTACTGCTGAGATGTGCAGGCAGGGGAGCAATGGGGAAGAACATCCCCACACTCTCCCAGCTCATCTCGTGGAGCAGTACTTGCCCAGGCTGGGATGTGGGCAGCAGGGCAGGGCAGCTGTCTGGGGGAGGCTGGAGGAGATGGCTTTAACAATCTCTTCCAGGCTGGAAGATCCAAACTCCTCAGAGCATTTCCAGTCCAACTGTGGGAGTCACTGTTTCCTTACTGAGGAAATTGGTGGTTTAGGCAGAATTCTGGATCCTGCTCAGACTCCACTGGAGTAGACACACTGACCTGAGAACACTTTGTTTTGTAGCTTTGATGAAACTAATTTGGTTAGCGTGATTTAGATGTAAGAGATCTGTAAAATAACAGTAGTTTCCCTGAAAGTATTTTACCTAAATGTCCTGTTAATGCTCAATAAATGTCCATTCTGCTGCTGTGTTGTACCTGCAAAGTTCTGGCCTCCAATGTGTGGAAAGATTTGGCAGTTGGTCACTACTTTATGAAGTAGTGAAGTACTTCCAGCAGCTTTCCAGCATCCCTGCAGTGCATAGACACCAGGAGGTAGCCCACAACTTATGAAACACCTAAGGGGAAAATCAGCAACATTCTTGTCAAATATTCCTGTTCGGGCGAATGATTACTCAGAAGCCTTGCACTGCAAGATTTAACACATTCAAGTGCCACTTCTTATTAGGGTGTAGCTGACTTGTAACTTATTTTCATTGGCATCAAGATTTTATTTCCTCCTTTGTAAGGGGTGATCCATGTGAATAAGCTAAAGGTTACCTGGACAGGAAGGTAATTGGCACACCTAACTGCGGGGAGCAGCTTTACCCATATTTTCTGTAATACAAAGTGGACCACATATTTGAGAGTCCCCTCCTCAAAGAATTGCTAGCAGGTGGTTTTCTGGCAGCAGGGAGCAAGCCTGCATGCCTGGTTAGCTATAAAATGTGAACTTTGAATTGTGAAGACATTGAGAAGGGGGGGAAAATAGTAGCAATCATTAGGTCTATAACCGAAGGGACAAGTGCTTCCCTGAGGAGTCAGCAACAGCATTGTTGACACGCCTGGCACAGTGGAACATGCTTGTGAACAAGTTTCAGACAGCACCAGGCCACACAGCAAAGGCAGGTAAAAGTTGAGAGTATCAGACTGTCATAAAAGTCTCCATATAATAATTAATGGCCTGTGGGGCCAGAATGTCTGAGGGACACGTGTGTTGTGGTGTCGTTGACCTTCCAGTGGGTGATGGCCAGCGAGCAGTGGGCTGGGTAGAGCCATCTCAATGTCTCACCAACTCACAATGGACAGCCAGGAACCCCTGCTCAGGGCAGGTCCCTTCAAAGGAGGCTGAAGAACTAATTTGGATAAGCAGCCATAAAAGTTGGATTAATGCCACTGACAAATGAGGGACTAAAGGTCAAGGAGGACTTTCTGTTTCCCTGAGGGATGGGAGACACTGTATGCTCAATGGCAAGCCAGCCTTGCCTCCTCTTGGAGCTAAGCCTTCCATTTCCTCATCTCCACACCCTTATTCTGCCATCCATGGGTTGGCAACAGATAGCCACATGCAAAGTATGTATTCTCTAAGGATTAAGGCAGGGGAGCAAGCAGGGAAGCTTAGTTAGTTGGGGAGGGGCTGGCTTGCAGCAGCTGAGCTCACATCTGTACAGGTTCACCTCGGCAAGGGGTCCAACCTCAGGCAGCAGACGCTGTGCCAGACTCCCTCTGCGATCACCTTGGTGGCTCCAGGGATTTCTGCACCCTGTCGTGGCAGCTCAGACTCACATTCACAGGAGGAAACAGATGCCAAAGTACATGAGATCCTCCCTCTGAATAGAGCTGGAGTAGGAGAGCAATCAGGGTCTTTCTCAACTCCTTAGTTTCTCTGTCTTTCTCAGGCATCTCCACACTGAAGAAACACTGTGAAGGCGCGATCCATCCCACCTGCATATACAAATATGAAGTTCTTGTGGATAATCCCATTTTTCCTGCTGCAAGGTAGAGTCTTGGCTTAAAGGACAGTGTTGTGGGTAAAGTAGGTCACATGTGCAAAGACCTTAACTTTCTGGAAATAAGAGTTTCTTTCTTTCTATGGGGCTATTTTCCTCAGTATACACCAGCAGCAGTCTGGCTGAGCCATGGGAAAAGTTGCACCCCAGTTCCAGAACTTGGTGTCATTCCCATCTGCACTCTGTATGTCCTCTGCTTGGGGTTGGCCACACTTACATGTTGGTTTCTTTGCAGACATTTAAGCTTTTCTGATAAAAAATGCTAGAGTCTAGCTGTGTTTACAAGCCAGCCTGATAAATAGGAATTTATTGCTGGAGGACTGCAGTCCAGAGTCAGATTTCCAGGACTGGTCTTGACAACGCAAATCTCTGGTGAATTGTGGCACACAGAGCTGCCTCTCAGCGGAGGGAACTGGGGAAAGTGGAAAGGCCCTATCAGCATCCTGGGGTCTTTGCAGCCATGGTGCCCCACCATAATGGGTTCTGCAGCCAAAATCACTCTCCGCTATTCAGTGCATGAGATCAGGCTGTGCACTCAGGGCTGCATTCTGCCTGCTTGGAGAGACGTGCTGGGCAACCCTGCAAGTGAAGGGGAAGGTCACTTGCAGTCTGAAGGGCTGCAGTGAGTGACCATTGCATCTTTCTCTTTCCTCCACAGCTGAGGCAGAGCACAAGTACCTCCTGACCACCCTGGCCAGCACACACGTGTACGAGCACACACCAGGCAATGCTACCCTTCCACTGGGCTTGGAACTGGAACAGCTGGAGGAGCTGCTCTGGTTCTTCCGCAGAGAAGACCGTAAGTCCCATTGGTGTTCCCGGTCTGAGACACAGTCCTTGGCTGTTAACTTTCCTGCTTAACAGAGATACCTGACAGCATTACCTGAGGAGGTGATTTACCGCAGACACACAAACCCTCAGTCTCACCTCTGGAAGAAGCAGGCCATAGGTGAAGACAGGCAGGAGGCTTTGCTGAGATAGTGTCTCTGGGGTTCAGCCTCTTTCCAGGCAGAGCCTGCCAAGAGAGCAAAGGTCTCTTGTGATTTTGGCAGGGTGAGGGAGCAGATTGACATAGCAGCAGGTCAGTGCCATGAGGATCAACTTCAAAGCCACAAAAATCAAGGACAGAACATCCTGGATGCCCTCAGGAAACACCTGGCCAGGCTCTGTGGGTCACACTGTGCTGTCCCTACTAACCCTGCCTCTCTGCTTTCCCTCAGCCTCAACATGGAATTACTCTGTCCTTGCGCTTTCCCTCGCAACCATGATTTTGGGTCTTGTTCTTCTGACCATTAACATTGTGCGAAACAGGTGAGTCAGGAAAATTTGAGAATCTTCTGGTGTGTGGTGGTGCCCTGAAATCCTCACAGGCAGACAGACACAGGGGTTTGGCAGGGCAGGACAAACCCTAAGTGATGAGGAGAAAAGCAAAGACAAACTCCCTTTGAACCATTTTTTGTTATAAAACCTTGCCTGATGCCTGCTCTCTTTGTGTCACTTGGAACAAGCCCCTTCCCTTCTCTGAGTCCTGGATCCAGTAAAGGTCTGCACAGCTCTGCCCAGCCCAGCAAGGCTGCTGGGAGGGAAGTGATGATAACTATGCTGTGATGTGCTTTCCCCTAAGTACAGGGGCTCTGGAGCAGGACTCCCAGCCTTTCTCCATCCACATCCCCACACTGTTCCCCTGTTGCTGCACAACCCCACAGCTGAGGAGCAACTCACTGTTTGCTACTGTACGAAAACTTAGCTCTGTGTCAGAGCTGCTGTCTTCAGACCAAGAAAAGAGCTAATGCTACGAGCCTGCCTCGCACTCCCTCTAGTGATGGCTGGCTGCGTGCTGCTCCTGACATCAGGAGCTGGGTGCTCTCGAAGTGTGAATCCCACAGCTGTGTGTGCTCAAACACTTCAGAGCTCTTACCTGTCAGCGTTTGCCCATAAGCAGCTGGCGTGTTCCAGGAACATGGTGCAAACTGACGGCTGTGACCATCACCAGGGTAGGTGCCCTCAGATGTGGGCTGGGCTTGCTGCTTCACTCCATGTGTCCTTGTGCCTTCCCTGCAGGAAAAGGAAGATCCTCGTGAATGGAGAAGCAGCACAAACCACACAGCAGGTTGACCTGGATGCCAAGCAAGCCCTGGTGCCTGTGCAGGAATATAGCCCGGCCGAGCCGCAAAAGCAGGAGCCAGGGCCCCAGGACCGGAGACCAGGGGACGTGACGGTCCAGTGGAAGGACGGGACTGTCACGTCCCTGTACACGGAGATGTCTGAGGAGGCCATATAGTGGCAGCTGAAGTCAGCCCATTTAGGCCTTAAGAAAGGTATCGGAAGGTCTCAGTTCATAGGGATGGAAGTTTAAAACTGCAGTTTAGCCTGGGAAAAGAGAAGAGTGAAACAAGAAAGCAGCAGAGTTGCACCTGCAGGAGGGGCCCTGGGCTCAGCTCCTGCCTGGCTGGTGTTCCCCCATTGCTCTCGGCTGCTTCCAGCCTTCCCTCCAGTGCCAACTTCATCTTCTTCCTCAGGTGCTGCAAACAAGAGGGAGCTGAGCCAGGGAAGGAGGTGGGAAGCTTGGCGTGCAGTCAGGCAGGGTAACCACCCTCACTTCCCATCAGCAACACTGAAGCTGAGGCATTTTTATTCTTTTCAGAATCATCTTTATTAAAATACTTTCCAAAGTGGTTGATCAAAATGCTGTATCGAATCTCTCTATCAGTAAGGTCATATATAAATATATATATATATATATATATGGCTATATGTACAAATATACACATGGATATTTTACTCTGCAAAGTAACTGCAACTCCAGGGAGAAGCAGAACATTTAACCTGATAGAGCACCTGAAACCAAACACCCAGCCCTTGGCCCTGGCTTGGGCACAGGTAGAGCCTGGTCTGCTCCAGGATTCCCTTTGTGTCCTTTGCTGGGCACGTAGAAGCCATTAAATAATTTAGGACATTATTGGAAATATACCAGTCTTTTAAACAAAGGCTTTTCAGACCATGTCCTCGTCAGCAAAGCATCTCCTTGCATAGCCTCTGGAAAGGGATGCCATAGTGTAAAAAGTTGATTAAAAAAGCAGCAATTTTGGTGTGACTTAGCTTGATGTGTGGGTATCAGTTTCAGGCTACCTGAGGCCTTTAAGCAGCTGAAACAGTATCGGCACCTTTTTTATCTGGATTTAAAAAAAAATAAAAATTCCTCCTACTTAATGCTCAGTCGGGGACCTGTGGGATGAATGAGATGGGTGCCTCCATGCCGGATTAATGATTAATTCCCCCTTCCTGGGCTCCTGTAGCTGTGTGCCAGGTGCCCAAGCTGGCTGGGGGCTGTGGGGGATGGCCCTTACCCTCCCAATGGTATCCACAGCTCTGGCTCCTTTGGGAGCTTCTGCATCCTCATGGAAAACTGAGCTGGCCCCGGTACCAGTGGCAGGACAGGGTGCAAACACCACAGCAGCACTGGGCAGGGGCAGGCAGAACAATGCCACAGCCCATGTAGGACCCTTGGCACCCTGCCTGCTTGCCAGGTTGCCACTGCTGGCTTTGCCCCGACACGGAGTCTGGGGCCGCCATCTGCCAGTGGCTGCTGCAGTGCCTGTGAGTCCATCATGGAAAATCTCACCCCCTGCGGAGCTGGGGGGATGGATGAGAGTGTCTCTCAACCCTCTCTGCAGCCCACAGGGATGTGTCCTAAAATATCTTGAAGCCTTTCAGCAGGGTGAGTGTGGGAGCCTTCCTTTTGCTCTGAGCCCGCGAGGACTTGATGGTGACCAGCTTGGCCTGGGCCACTGAGGGGATCTCCTTGTAGTTGACGGTGGAGAGGGTGTTGAAGGTGCAGGTGGCCAAGCTGTGGTGGGTGGGCAGGGCCACCGGCGTGGCCACGGGTGGGCAGGGCCGCTCCTCGGAGATGAAGAGTGGCCGCAGGTTCCACTCGGCCTGGCGCCGCACCTCCCGCACGGCCTCGTGGAAGACGTGCTGCACCCGGGCGAAGTCCTGGCATGCCGACACCTCATGGAAAAGGCACCCAAACCGGCTGGCGAGGGACATCCCCTCTGCTGAGGGCACCTGCCTGGTGAGAGGGGAGCGGATGGGTGCAAGATCCCTTGGGGCATGGCAGCCACCCAAAAAGGGTGCAGGCAACAGATCCTGCATCCCATGCCTGATTCCCAAAGAGCATCAGGGTAGCACCTGCCCACCCCTGCCCTAGGACAAACAGGTACATGAATCCAAAAGACTTTTGCCTTTCCCAAAATCCCAGAGTAACGGTCTCTTTGTGTCCTCAGGGAATCACACAGCTTCCCTTTCAGGGAGGTGTTCCAGGGACCTGGGGGAGGGTGTGAGGGCAGTGCACTGGGAAGCAGGGAGGAGGAGATGGGGCAGGTCCTTGCTGTGGGGAGGGGGATACCTCCATCCTGGGAGCACAGGGGTTTCAGCAATGCACGTGACTCAGGGACCCATGGGACCACAGAGCAGCACAAAAGGCCAGAAAAACATACCAGGCACATCCAGTCCTGGCAGTGCGGCTGGGACTAGAGGGCTCCAAGGAAAGGAAGGGCACGTCCAGAGGGGCTCCTCTGGCTCAAGCCCTCCCAGGGATGGTGATGTTGCCTCACCACTCAGCCAAAAAACATCCCACTAAAAATACCAACGGGCTCAAAATAAACACATCACTGCTTGGGCAGGAGAGCAGAAACTTCAGGGATGTGGGAGGATGTTGCAAATACTAATAGGGATGGAAATACTCGTAAAGAAATTGGATTTGGGTTTTGCATCCCAGCTGGAGGGATGGGGGATCCGTGAGCTCTCTCCCACGGGGAACAGGCAGCTTTACCACATGCCCGATACCTGTACTGCTCCATGTCCAGTTTGTTTCCCAGCAGGAGCACGGGGCAGCGGCACTGGCAGCCCTGTGCATGCACGGCGAGGACCTCGAGGTAGCGCTGGCAGCCCTCAAAGCTCTTCCTGTCGTCAATGCTGTAGACAACAAGGAAGGCGCTGGCCCAGCACAGGTAGCGCTCGCAGTTCCCAGGGCCATCCTGGGGGTGAGAGGAACAGCTGAGCCACGGTCCAGTCATGGTCCAGCCTTGGTCCAGCTGGTCATCACCCCCCAGTGCCTCACCTGGTCAGCTGTGTCCATCACCTTCAACAGCACAGGCTGCTGGTCCACCAGCTCCTCCGAGGAGTAGGTGTCCTCTGCAAGGAGAAGGGTGGTTGTGAGGATGGGGTGGCACATCCTGTCTTCTTCAAAGCCAAGCAAAGCCCGGGATGCTTGGCATACCATGGAAAAATTTCAGCTCTGATGAGGAGCATCCTCCACCAATGCCTCCCACCTTACTCCTCCCATTATTTTGAGGGACTGGTGGTGATGTTGCTGGGCAAGCCTGGCTAGGAGCGCTTATTTCTCCCCATGTGCTGCAAGCATGGGCTTGCGTGGGAGAAGGAGGGAGAAGAAGGAGCTTGGCACAACAATCCCTGCACCTAGGGCTTGGCCCTTATCTAAAATCCACAGCCTGGTGAGATAAAGTGAGCTGGGGGCTTGACATGGGACTGTTTCCCAATAAATCAAGCAAGAGGAGCAGTCCTTTCTTTTGGAAGGAGGCCAGGCAGGGAGAGCCATTCAGCCATTCCCTCAGGAGAAAGATGCTTTCTTTGGGCTGGCTTTTAACGGATGTGTTTCGGAAAGGTTTTGACGTGGGAAGATGAAACCACATTCCCAAAAATATCCAAGGAAGAAAGTATTTATCCTTCTTTCTAAGAGCCACTGCATTATTAGGGGCTGGAGTTGGTTCGTGGACAAGGTCCATATCTTCCTAATGTCCCTGATAAATCATTTATGGTTCTTCCCCACAGCCTGGAGTCAGGCCTAGGAAAATTGTTATTAATTACTCAAGTGAGTGGAAAAAAAATGCCCAGAACTGCTCGCTGCAAAACTCAGCCCGAGGGTTGCCTGCTGTGCACCCATCCTCATTCCCTCAGCCCAACAGACATGAGATGCTCCTCAAAGAGCCCAAAGAATTCAGCTTTTGGGTTTTTTAGGGGGCGATGCAAGGAGCCAACATTCCCTGTGGGACATGCCCCCAGAGAGGGCGCTGCTTTCACCTCTGTTTTCACAGACAGTTTTGGGTCAAATCCAGCCCTTCTTGTTGTTTTTTATATAATTTTGGGTGGGGGTTTTTTTGTTCCCCTTACATGCCAATTCATGGGAAACGCAGGAGATGGGAAGCATGCTCCATGGGATGAGAACGTGTCTTACCCAAGTTGGGATCATATTCGCTGATGAACCTCTTGGTTAGAAACTTCACGGTCAGAGCTGCAGGGGGTGAAAGAGGCAGGTGAGGCAGGTGTCCCCTCACGGCACCCCGGCAGCTCCCCGATGCCCTGCCCTGCTCGTGGCTGTGGGTGCACATCTCACCTGACTTGCCGGCCCCTCTGCACCCCAGGACGGCCACGTTGCACTCAGGGAGGGGACTCTGGGGTGGCCGCTCGCCGCTGGCTCGGGGTTTGCCGAACATCGAGGACATCCTCGGTCCTGCGGGAGAGAGCGGGGGGACATAGAGCACCCGCTGCCATGCCGGATAGGGACCTTCTCACTGCCTGACTCGAGGGTGCCCCAGCCTGGGGAAGAGAAGGTCTCAGCAGCACCAGGGTGGGAGATCCCCTCTCTTCCATCTGCATCCTGGAGCCAGGCTGGCTGGCATCCTCATCCCACAGTGGCGGCCAGCACCCCACCCAAAGACAGGGACCCCCCAGCCTCCTGCCCACCCATCACACGCCAGAAAGAGAAGAGAAACGCAGCCTCCCACCTTAAAACCTACGGCCGGAGGGGACGTGGGGCTCTCCGGGAGCGCGGGGCTGGGGAAGCAGCGGCCCCTCCGCGGCCGGGGCTGGGATGAATGAGGCAGGCGGAGGCGAGCGCGGCTCCCGCTGCTCGGGCTCCAGCCAAACTCCTTGTAAGGAAAGCTGCCACGCCGCGGGGCAGGACACGCTGCCCCGGCCACCCCGAGGACGGTGCCCCCGGCAGGGCACACGCCAGCACCACGAGCTCCCCCGGCTTCAGGCAGGGACCCCCGAGCCCGAAGCCTGCCGTGCCTCGGCTCGGTGGCCACTTCGCCATGTCCCGGCACCTTCTTCAGCCCTCAGCTCCTCGCCGTGTCCCCAGTAAGCCCAAGCCTGGTCCCTCTGCCCTGGCTGAGGCTGGCGCACTCATCACACCTTCGGCCGGCAGGAGCAGCACCCGGAGTTGCCTGTCCAGCCACCCTGCCCACCACCTGCCCGGCTCCTTCGGATGCAATTAAGCACAGACACCTTCTGCTGCCGGCAGAGTCTTTCGAGGGAGAAAAATACTCTTTTCCCACCCAAAAGACTCAGTCCCAAGAGGAAAAGGGAGCCCGGGGAGTACTCACCAGTGCCCGCACCAATCCATCAGCCGGCACCCAGTGGCTCTGAGCCTGAGTAGGTGGCAGAGGCTGAAGTCAGCGTTGTCATGGCGATCACAGCCATTTGGGATAGGGCTTAACAGCCGGGACCACAGGATACGGCCCCTGGACCGGCCCCGAGGGACTGCGGGGAGGGGTCATAGCCGAGGCTGGAGAGCGAAGGCTGCTCCGTGGCCATGCGGGGCTGCTGCACCCTTGGGAATATTGTCCGTTAATACAGGCAGGATATTTTTAAACCCTCCCAAAATAGTCTGGGAGTGTGGAAGTCCCTGCAAGCCCCAGGGATGGGGAGGATGGGGATCACAGGGATAACTCCCCTGTGGAAAGCAGAGCCCCTCTGAGGACCTCTGACCCCAGACTCCCTTTGGACACAGGTCTAGGGTGCTTAAAAGCAATTGGAACTAAACACGGTATTTTAAGCTGGGTATCCATGAGGATCAATTACAGCGGTCCAAGTGCAAAACTCTCCCCTTCTCCCTTAAACTCACACTTTTGGGGAAACCTGCTGGGGCCATGACCCTGAGGCAACAGCTTTGCCATCATGCACTGCCCTGAAAGTTTCCAGCTGCTGGGATGAGGAGGTTAAGGAGGGAGCAAAAAATAGACCTTCAACGGGATGGGCTGCTCAGGTTAAATGATTCATCAAAACCAAAACACCAGTTGAAAACTAATCACGGGTAGTGATGGGGAGATCCAGGAAGGAGGCCCCCAGGTGAGCCCTGTTGTCAGCCTTCCTTGGCACCCCACGGCAGAGGTCAAATGGGATTTCTAGCCAGAAAAAGCTGTGATTAACATACACAAACAAGTGATGTGCCACAAGTAACACTTTTCCTCACTGTCAGCCTGTGTGTCAGTAAAAAGGGGTTTATCTCTCCCCTCTGCCAGGTATTATAGGGAGCTGGGCAAGCCCTGAGGCCAGAGGGGAGGTTTTTTGGTTGCTGCACTTCCTTTTTCTCACCATGAGATCCCAGGTGAAGCACAGGCTGGCTCACGGCTCCTTGCAGCTGCCATGGATGTTGCAGATGCTGTTGTGGGGCAGGTCACAAAGGAAGGTCTCTCCCTGCCCATGGCAACGCTTGAGGAAGAGCCAAGTCCCTTTCCCATGGCTGAGGTGGGTGGCAATGAGATTTGCTGATGTCATTTACCTCCCTGGGCTGTAAACTCCATGTTTTAAGGGAAAAAAAATAGTGTGGCCATATGCTCTCCCCAGCAAGTGTGCTGCCCTCCCCAGGTTGGGGACTGTTCCTTTAGGGTATTACTAGGACGATGCCTGGAAGTGGAGAGAATAAAACCTGATTTCTCCTGAGTGGCTGGGCATACTCCATGGGATGATCCAGGCACCTCTGCCGTGCCCAGCGCTGGCTGGTGACACTGGAACCCTGCCTGAGTTTGGGTGGGCAGCTGAGCCTGGCGGATACCTTTGAAGGGCCCCGGTCACAAGCTCAGCTATCTTTAGCCCAAGGTATTTATATTACAAGGCCGCTGGGCAGTGCAGCAAAGGCATCAAAGAGTGGAGAAGGCCGGAGGGGGCTGTACTGGGCACAAAGGGACATCGGGTGCTCCCCCACCCCTGAGAGCTGCTCAGGTCCCAGGAGAGAATGACCCCAGAGGAGGGAGGTTCCCAGGCAGGGCCCCCGGAGCGGGTGCATATCCGGGTGGAGGAGCAGTCATTCTCGGTGGAGAAGACCTTGCTGGTGGAGAGCAGTGAGTACTTCCGTGCCCTCTTCCGCTCGGGCATGAGGGAGAGCACACAGGAGGAGATCGGGCTGGGGGAGCTGAGTGCAGCCGGGTTCCTCGCTATGCTGCGGGTGCTGGCGGGTGAGAGGCCCGTCCTTGGCAGTGAGGAGACCTTCCAGGCAGTGGAATGTGCTGCCTTCCTGCAGGTGAAGCCCTTGGCCAAGTACTTGATCCACTCCATCAACTCTGACAACTGCATCCTGCTGTACCAAGCTGCTGCCATATTTGGCCTCCTGGATCTCTTCCACTGTGCTGCGCTCTACATCAGGGACAGCTACACTGAGCTGGAGGAGTACCTGGACTGCCTCTCTGATGACCTGCTGGCCTACGTGGAAGCCCTCCTACCCAGCACCTTTGTGGCAGTGGGAGCCCACACACCCACCTTCGAGTTCTTAGAGGACCTCTCCAGGACCATCTGCTACCTGGACGAGGAGACCAACACGTGGAGGACCCTCTCCTGCCTTCCACTGAGTGCCAGCACGTTCCTAGCCGGCATGGCAACCATGGATAATAAGATCTACATTGTGGGTGGCGTCTACGGAGCCAACAAGCAGGTGGTAGAGAGCAGCTTCTGCTATGATGCTGACACCAACACCTGGAGCGAGTTCCCCAGCCCTCACCAGCTGCGCTATGACGTCAGGCTGGTGGGCCACGAGGGCTACCTCTATGCCATTGGTGGCGAGTATGAGAAGATCTCACTCAAGTCCGTGGAGAGGTACGACCTGGCCTCCAGCACCTGGACATTCGTCTCCGACCTGCCACAGCCGAGCACGGCAGCGCCCTGTGCCCAAGCCTTGGGGCAGATCTTTGTTTGCTTGTGGCAGCCACTGGACACCACTGTCATCTATGAGTATGAGACCCAGCAAGACGCGTGGCTTCCCGTCACCGAGCTCAAGCGGCACCAGAGCTATGGGCACTGCATGGTGGCCCATCGTGACAACCTCTACATCATGCGCAACGGCCCCTATGACGACTTCTTGCGTTGTGTCATCGACTGCTTCAACCTGAGATCGCGGCAGTGGAGCGCCCTGCCTGGGCAGTTCATGAACAGCAAGGGAGCCCTCTTCACCGCTGTCGTCAGGGGTGACACCATCTACACCGTCAACAAGATGCTGACGCTCCTCTACTCCGTGGAAGAGGAGACCTGGAAGCAGAAGAAGGAGCGGGCAGGTTTCCCACGCAGTGGCTCCCTGCAGACCTTCCTCCTGCGGCTGCCAAGACGTGACCATGACATCGCAACGTAGCTGATCCCCCATCCCATGTCAGGATGCTCTCCTTGCAAAGGCCTCAGCTCTGCACTCACTGCTCCCCTGGGCTCCTCTCCTCCTCCACGGAGCTGTGCTCAGGACCAGGGATGCATCATGTTGGACCTTGGAGGTGACATCAGACCCTGCCAGACGGAAAGGGCAGCTGCTGTCTGCCTCTTCCTGCCCTGCAGGGGCACAAAGTCCTGTCAGCCATGAGCTCACAAGCCAGCTGTGTGCAGGACATTGTGGCTTCTGCAGAGGACAGATACCACAGAGGTGCAAACATGGGATTTATTTATTCTGACTGCACTCTGAGGGTGTGCAGCATTCCACCTCCTCTCTGCCTCAATGGAAAATCATTCATTACATGCCAGAATTAAAAGGAAAACTATAGAAAAGCTTCTCATTACTGTGTTTTTCATTACTCTTAGGTTTGGGGTTTCTTTTCCCCCATGCTTCTGAAGGAAAATACCTCCTAACGGGGATCTATGTCAGGACTTGCTCCTGCCCCTGAATGCTTTTTCAGCTGCAGCTCAGTTTCAGAGCCATATGTGGGAGTGCGGTTCCCACGCAGCCTTGCACTCCCCTGGGAATTCTCCGTGGTTGCAGCAGGGTCCTGAGAGGAGGAGGGGAGATGGGGAGTGAAGGAAAGCAGCTCCTGGGCATCAGGTGCTTAATGTGCCAAGGGTTTTCTGGGACCTGGGAACAATCCATCACCCCCCCAAGCCCCAGTGGGCTGGCAAGTGCTGGCTCTCACCGGAGACTCACTTGAGACAAGTCAGGGTCTTTTGAGGACATGGCAAAGCTTGGTAGTACAGAGGGTGCCAAAAGGAAAGGAGGGAGAGGTAGCAGCACCATTACATGGTGATACCAGGCTTTCAGAGCTCCACAGCCAGAGGAGCTGTTCCCATTAGATCCCACCACCCAGTGTTGAGGGTTGACAGCCCTCAAGACCAGCTCTGGGGATGGCTGGGGAGCACAGAGCTCCCCTCTGTGACCATAGGGGCCAATGCAGCAGCAAACCCAGACCCCGGCTCAGCTCGCTTCCCATCCATGGGGCAGGCTTTGGGCTGCCTGTGCTGTCCAGGCTGGGAGGGAGCGGAAGGGAATACCAGCCAGAATGCTTCAAATACCTCCGCTGCTGATCCTCGCCAAGTCTCAGCATTTTCAAAACAGTTCCCGCATTTGAGAATAAATCCACTCAATGCAACCGCAAATCAAAACAAACCAGAAAACCCCATCTTGCACCCACAGCCAGATGGAAAACCACTGGATGCGCCTTGTCCCCATTTGCTCTCTGCCACTGGGCCAGGCCACCACCCTGCTGTCACCCATGAGGGGACCGCTGCCGGTGGAGCTGCAGGTCTGGTGGTGGCAAGGGGGAGGCAGGGGACACCAATGGACCTGTCCCAGCTCTGCACTGTGGGCACTGTGAGCTGAGCAGCATTTCAGTCCCTGGATGGACTGTTACAGGAACCCATCAAATCAAATCATTGTCCCCTTCCCAGACAAAGCCAATTAACATTTCACATTGTCTTCTCCTGAGAGCAGCACATGGAAGAACACTGCTTTAAAACAATTTTAAGTTGAACAAACAGCTTAAACATCCATTAAAATAAAGCTAAAATAATTCTGTTACTAAAATATTTATGTTGGGCTTGTGTGGCCAACCCTAGACCACAAAACTTGGCAGGCTTACCTCTTCCCTCCATCTCTGACATCAAGTGATACAACCTCCTCCCCACCTCCACATACCGCTTTTTGACAGTTCAGGGGTTTACAAAGATATTTGTCAACAAAATGCAAAAGGTTTTAAGATTTTAAGTGTAGCACTTGAGGGAAAGCGTGAGTCTTGGCAGGCAGCTGACTATGGCACGGATGCTCCCAAGAGCCATTTGTTGCATCCATCAATCCAGGCTGTGATCCAGAAAGTAACACAAAATCATTTTAGATGCAAAGGGAGGAAAAGAGATACATTTCTTACCTCTGCAAGAAACAATGATCCAGAACCAAACAAGCCACTAAGGAGGGTGAGAAGCTGCTCAGCCTTTGCACAGTGAGTTGGCGCTGCCAGTGTGCTTTGCTCCACCAGAATCCAGCACCACTGGCACCAGCACAGCACCCTTATCTTCCCCTTTCCATCCTCACGGTGTTTGCTCCGCCAAAGATCACAGTTCGAGGCGACGCGATCTGCCTAATCACAGTTTAACCTTTTGCAAGTCTCGTTTTTAAGGTGACATCATCTTGGCAAGGGGGAATGTAAGGAAAAGCTGTCTGTAGATGGACTTGCCTTATAAGGTCCGTATCAAAAATAAAAGCTTGTATAACCAAGGGAAAGCAGGAGGAAAAACAGGGCTGGGAGGTCAGCCTGTGAGCTCCCCAGGAATATCTGCCTAGGACATACAAGGTGCTGCATTTTCCATTTCAATGCCATTAAAGAAGAGCAGGAATAAAGCATCCTTGGGGATGGATGGGTCAACTCCCCCAAAACCTGGATGCCAAGTTTCCTTGTTGCATCCAGGCAAGAATGAAGGCAGCCATGGAGAGCTATACCTTCCCGTTGTTGTCTGGCACCCACCTGGAAATCCAGGGAGAAGGGACATGGTGTTTTACCTTGATGGCAGTATACTGAGCTGCGAGATTGTTTGGAAGGATACAGTGGAAAAATGATACTAATACAACTAAGGATTTTCTCTGCTGGGTTGTGCCAGTTGGCATCCTGACAGAAAAAGACACAAACATGTTGCAGAAGAACCCCCCCAAGCATCTTTACTCAAAGAAATTACATCTGTATCTAATTCAGAGGAAAATAACATACTTTATGTGAAAACACTGTCCACTGTTCCGCTGCCAAGCCAAGACACACATCCTGTACAGTGATCCGCATCTCCCATTCTTTGTCATTCAGTTACATACAGAAATTCCCTTGGGCATCCAGATGTTCCTGATGCTGACATTCATGCTTAACTTCATTTGGAGCCACTGTCTTCACAGTTTAGGGAAGCGTCCCCTGAATTTTCCTGATTTGGGCAGAACATGAGGGCAGTGAGCAATTCCCCATCTCTCTATTCTCATTTCATGAAGTTGCCTGAGGACAAACCTTTGCCTCTACCATTTTTCACTACACTGGATAAACCTCATGTATTTCAAAGGGCAACCTGTTTTCTTTCCTTACCCAAATGGAACTGTGTATTTTTCTCACATTTCTGGTTTAAAATGAGAAGCTAATGCGATCAAAGTGGATTTCAATTACAGTATTCAACCATGACTAAGTCAGCTGAGACTCTTCCCAAGCCAGGACCAACACATGTTCCTGCAGGAGCCTTCAAATTTTAGGAAAACAATTTCTTCTGTTGATTTATATAATCTCTTAAGAATCCTCATTTGATTGTAGCTGAAAACATGACTCCCATCATCCCAGGTGGAGGAAGAACACTATGGTTTGGTTTGGGTTTTGCAAAAATCTAAGCCGAAGGCGGTTTGGATCTTCTTTCATCTAATCTGAACAGCTGAGATGATCAAGGGTGGGGATGCGTGGGTGAGGAGATAAACATTCCTGCTGTGCAGTCGGTGCCTGAATGACAAGCACTCTTATGATGGATGTCCATAAAATGAGACACCAAGGCAGAGCTGTGAAGGTCTGTGTCTGGTACTTCCAGGGGTGGGGATGGAGCAGCAGAATCACCTGAGTCCTTCTGGTCTGGTGTGGAGAGGGGAAGCTGTGACTGCTCCAGGATGCTGCTCAGTGGGTTTTCATCACAAGTTCTTCCAGCGCCCTCTCCCTCTGATTCCCACAAAGCAAAAGAACTTCTTTGATTTCATTTTGCTGGAAGCCCATATCATTAAACTGAGCCAACAGATGCAGGAATTCAGCTGCCTGGAGGAAGAATGAGAAGACAGGAGTGATGTTATCATGGATGGATGTATCATGGGGTTGCAGCAGAAGCACTACTGTGGGACAAGGCTGCAGCCAGAAGATCTGGCTGGGTTGTATCACCATGACAGCAGATCAAGGGCACACATATCCCTGGTAGCACTGAAACTTCTTAAATAAGAAATACTTAATAAAGTCAGCCTCCAGCTTCACTTATTCCTTATAACATTTATATCAATTCCATGCAGTGTTTGTTGGTATTATAAAGAGAGCAGGGAATGGCAGTGAGCACAGCTGGAATTCATTTGTCCTGCTCCCCACCTTGCTCGGGCTGGGCCCCAGTGCCACAACACCAGAGCTGCGTCCCCAATAAATAAACCCCTCCCCAACACCAAGACCCGGGCGCCCTCCCACTGCCACTGCCCTAGGGAGCTCCACGGCAATCCTACAGGCATCGGCATCCCAGCAAACAGTGCCAGCCCAGATTTCATGCAGTTCTATCTCCCCAGACTCTTCATTACCCCCAGGAGGAGACTGATGATGGAGACAAATGCCCAGTTCTCCATGATTCTACTCCATGGGGGTAGAAGGGAGAGCTGGCAGGGCAGGAGAGAGCATGAGTGCTGGTGGGCTTAGGACAGGGGACTCCCTGTCCAGGAGCTGAGTGAGCATTGTGCTGCACAACAGGGTGAGAGGAAGGGTGGAGAAGAGTGAAGGAGCAGGTGTCCTCCCCCAGGGGTCCTTATGGTGACATTGCCCCAGAGGTCTGAACCTCCACGAGGCTGCAGGAGGGGCTGTGGAGGCAGAGGGAAGCATGCAGCCCACTGGAAAAGAGAGCCTGGAGGACACAGCACAAAGTGCTGGGCTGTACCATTCCATTCTGACCTTTTTCTCCGAGTACTGGAACATTTCCATGGCTTCCTCCACCTGCCCTTCCTCATAGCCCTGCTTCAGCAGCCGGTCACAGGCACCCAGGTAGCTCAGGAACTGCAGGGGAAGACAGTCAGGTTAATCCAGCCTTGCAGGCATGGGGAGCAACACCAGTCAGGAGCCCTTTTGCCACCTCCCAGGGACACACCATGAGAGGGACATGAGCCACCACCATCCTGCTGGTTCCCATCTAATGTTCAGCCAGGGTGGTCTGTCTATCTGCAGGATTCCCAGTGGGAGACAACATCTTGGACTCCCTTCACCCTCCCAGGGAGAGAATGGGAACAAGGTGGAGAGAGGACAAGGAGCAAACCAGACATGTGAACATGTGAGATACAGAGCGATGGCCTCCAGGCTGCAGGGTGAGGCAGAGCCTGTCCCAGTGGGATGACTTCACTCAGCTGACCCCGCATCCCTTTGATGCACCAGGGTTCAGTCACCCATGGGTTTGTTCCAGGGTCTGAGTGCAAAACTCACCCCAGGGGAGACCTGTGTGCTGTCATTACAGAAAGTAAACAGTTATTTTTGGCTTTCCTTGTTGTTCTTGGAGTGCTGACAGCACAATTCCCAGCAGCATCTTTAAAATACCATGAGAATCACTTACTGTTCAAAAACATATGAGACAGGCAATAATAAAGGAGCTATACAATAGCAGGGTGAATAAAAACATCCCACAGGTCTCTCCAAAGCTTCTTGATCCAAGGAGAAGCTGATTCATCTCTCCCCAGATCCACCAGCGCAACAGACCTCCACCCTCCCCAGCACTGCCATAGACAAGGAGAAGGACTCAGTGAAAGACCATAAAACACATGAAAAAGACAAAAAAGTCTCTCAAACATTGAGTTGATCTATTTTGGCTGAACAGTTGAGTAGGGATTTTCAGAAATACCAGCCTTAAGGAGTGCAGTAACTCAGAAAGGAGTCACTGGTCATTGGCATTCCTCAACTGATATTATTTCTCTCGTTACCAGGCTAATGACAACCCCCGATCATTGCTGTATCTTCTTCCCCTGTTGTGACAGAACAGCCACTCACCCACAGCATAACACAGACAATCCTGGCAGCCTGGTCAAGCCCAGCATGAAATTGGTGCCTTTGTCAACTCAATGTTTTTTATCGCTAAAAATATATATATATCCTCAAGACTAAACAAAAAGATTTTTTTTAACACTGACCAGCTGCAGCCTTTGTCATGTCTCAGTTCATATGTACATTGAGGACTCCATGGATCAACGATGCATTTTGAATTTATCAATGATCATGGATCAAAATGCAATGGTGCCTTTTAGTCCATGACATCCTACATGATGAACCTCTGGCATGCTGGGGCAACTAGTCCTGCTTGAGCCTTTCAGAGAAGTTCTTCCACCAAAATTAGGCAAGCATTGCTTCTAAAGAAGGTTACAGAAGGCCTTGCCTTCTCTACCAGGGTGGGCTCTGCCAGTTTCACTTGACGCTGCAAGGAAGTTGAACAATTTTTGGCTACCATCTGATACTTCAGTCAATCCTCACAATTGAAGTAGTCATTGTCACACATCGAAACCTCTATCACCACCAAGTAACAAAGAGCACCCATGCGTCTTCTTTTTAACTTCAGCTGGAACATATTTTCCAGGAAGATTTAGACTAATTTGGTAGTTTGGTACTCATAAGAGATGCATGAAGGGTCAGGCTTTATCTTGGCTGCATTGGGCATAAATGGGAAAGATGGGAACTGCCGGTGAAGAAGGCATGAGATAGAAAGCAGACCTTGTCTTTTGGTGCAGTAATCTCTTCTCCAAGGGAATGGGAGTCCCTGTGTTTATACAGAAGGGAGCAGGCTGTACCCATTTCCATCCTTAGTAAGATGCACTCTTTCTTCGTTTTGAACCCAGCAGGCTCTATGAAACAACATGGGCTGGGCTCTGCCCATCTGTGCCTAGATGAAACCTCTATGGATTGAAGACATAAAGCTTCCCTTCCCACGGAATGGGAAGGAGACTGGCAGCCGGCAGTGGCTGCTCGGCACCGTGCCTGCTCATGCCCTGCCAGGATCTGCTCCTGCTCCCTGGTTTGACAACCCCATGGATATCCCTCTTGCTCAGCTGTGATTAAGACCCTTCTCTCTCTGCAAGAGCTACTTGGATAATTTAGCCCTAAAATCCTCTGCTGGGATGGGCAGATTCAGCCCCAAGTTTGCCAAGGGAATCAGAGCCAGCAGCCTCCCTCTTGTCATGGATGCTCTGAACCCACCTGGACCATTGTGACATTTGTCTGGACAAGCAGAGACATTAGGAATGAGGATGCAGCACAGCAGGCAGGGACATACTCACATACCAGGGGTAGGAAGAGGCTGCATGTTAAATAGTTTTAATAAATTCCAGGTTATTATAGAGGGTTCCTCAGGAAAAGAGCTCTGGGAACCCACTGCAGTGCTTGTATGGATTCCCTGCTAGCTCCAACACAGAGAAGTTGTGTTTTGGAGAGAGCCCAACCAAATCTCCAAGGTATTCCCACAGTCCTGCTCTGACAGGATGAGCCATGGCAATAATCACACAAATCCAACAGCTGGGAAAAACGATGTGCAAAAAGTTTCCATGTATGGGTGCAAAATTTGTACCTCAAAAGGACATGATGCTTCACACAACAGATTGAACAGATAACAAAACCAGCCATGATTATGCGCTGAAAAGCTGAGGGCGACTCATTGCTATTTTATTACAGCAAAAGTGTAATCTCATGGAAAACCCTGTCAACTGTGGTCTGACACCAAAGTGGAAAGCCAAGGCCATCAAAAATCCACCCCAAAGTAGACAGCCATCCCTTTCTCCATGAAAATCAAGTTTTCCTTTACCAAATTTTCTCACAGTGCTGTGCCAGCTCCACCAACCTGACTTAAGCTTTGCCTTCCAGTCTTCTGGAGGGTGAGGATGGCTTTGTGGGTGGGGTAGCCCAGGGCTATGACGGGCTCAATGAGGTCTCGCTCCTCTTGGCTCAGTGCAGAGAGCAGGTCAGCCGAGGAATCCGTCTGGGATCTGTGGGAGCTGAGAGGTCGTCCAGGCGTGGAGGCAGGGGGGAGGCAAGTGTAGGGGCTGAGGGACTGCAAGGAAAAAAGCAGATGGTCTTATTGCTCCAGGTCATGGAATGAAGTGAAACGACCCAGGTTGAGGCAATGCTTCTGAATGATGGTGGTTACCTTGCTCTCTCCAGAAGAGGAAAATTCCCATACAAGGAACATCAAATGGGCATCAAATGAGACTGGACTTAATTAAATCCAGGCTCAGCTATTAATTGCAGGTCAGAGAAGACACAGGTCAGCTCAGGCTGGGTGTTGTACAAATACACAGGTGTTTAATCTTTCCTTAAATACTCCATGTCAAATGCAAATGCATATAAATTACCTGGTCATTTATGTGTCTGATGGCTTTATTGCAGGTTTTCAGTAATTCATCTCCTAAATCTCTCAAGCAGCTGGATTAGATGCAATTTCTTAAAAGCAGGGTGCAATTCAGATTTAAGGTGACAGAGTATTATTTACTCCATCCTTTCACATCACTGTCTCTATCACTAAATGATCTGTATTTCTAGTAGGACTATGAAGTCCAAAGTTTCCCAGAAAAGACATAATGACTGTAAGGGAACATTTCCCTATAAACCCCACTTATATCTGTTAGAAGGGAATAACATAGCAAAAAGAGAACAAAACCCCCATATTTCACTCTTTTTTTAGTGATTCAATTGAAAATCAGATTAGACCCTGCTTGGGAAAAACAGAGATGTTTTGGTCAGAGCAAGTAAATGTGCACCCAGAAAGCTTCTTTCAACCTCAGTGAGAAAAATCAAACCCTTTCTTCACTTCTTGTGAAAACTTCAGCAATTCCTCATGGGTCCAGTGTTTCCGAAGCCCCATTTTGGTTCCTTTTTCTGGCCAGCCCCCACCAAATGAGACCAATTCGATGCCCTCCACCTCCCTCCTCTCACAGCAATGAACAAAGGGCCAGCAAAGGAAGCTGCTCACCGGTACTGTGGGCTTGTGCTGCTTGATGGGAGGGATTGGCGCCGCTGTGGCTGGTGGAGTTGGCAACTGGGACATGTGCAGACCTGGCCCATACTTGACACTGCAATTGGTGCCAGGACACTGGGGGAGCAGCCGTGGCACCGGGATCCCCCTGCTCCCTGTGGCAGCTCTGTTCAAAGGATGCACCAAAGCAGCCAGCTTCCTCCTGGCGGCTTCCAGCTCGTTCTTCATGTTGTTAAATATCACCATGGATCTTCTCTGCTTGCTGGGGTCTGGGCTGGCTGGGCTGTGGATATTGTTCTCTGGTGAGGGCTCCAGCCAGCCAGGCGATGTCTTTGGTCGGGTCTGGTAGAAGCCAGGACGTGAAGACACACTTCTCCCAGAGCTTCTCCTCCTGGAGAGGAGCCTCTCATCCTTGTCATTCTCTTCCCAAGAGGTTGAGGAGTACTCATCATCCGAGTACTCACCCTCCTCTGAGTGCCAGGTGTCACTCTCAGTGTCGGACAGGGCCGCCCTGCCCTTGGCATGCCCGTAGGAGCTGTCGGCTGCGCTCAGGCTGACGGAGCGCCGCACTGCCCCGTCCCGACCTCGCCCCCCGTAGGTGTCAGTGGGGTCCACCAGCAGCAGCCAGCATGGGGGAGCTGTGGGGACGACTTCGGAAGTGACACGATGCCGGGAGGTTTGCTGCTGAGAGGCCACCTCCACCCAGTACAGCACTTTCCTTTCCAGTGAGAAGTCGTGCTGTGAAAGAGCGAGAGCAAGCTGGTGAGGACATGTGAAACCAGAACACATGGCATGGAGCAAACCATGCACTCCACAAGGCATCTTAAGGCTGCAGCCTTCCCATATCAGCTTCTATTTCCCTGAACATTAGGGTTGGCTGTAGGATTGGGCAGTGGCAGCCTCATCTCTATAGGGAATCCCCAAATTTATACTTGAAAACAGTCTATCTACTAAGTCATTACTATTGTGAGTTGCACCTACAATTCTTTGGAAAAGTGTTTTATGCTTGGAGGTGTTTGTGTCACTTTGACTGCTGTGGAAGGTAGGAGGGTGCAGACAGAAGTGGGCATCCCAGTTTTAGACACCTGCAGAGAGGCACTGCATTCAGCCATAGGCTGCCCCCAGGATGGTGGCAGAGCTCGTTTGTGACCCTCAGCAACAGTGCTTGGCAGAGACACTTCAGGCACATGGGCCAGGGAAGATGCCACCTTGGGCAGAAGCAGAACCAGCCACGGGATTCTCTAGTGGCGCCAGGGGCTCGGCTGGTCCCCAAACAGAGTTGTCATTTCCACATAGTTCAGCTTAAAATATAAGTGTGTTTGTGACTGAAATCTGAGGGTTTTCCTGGAACAAACAAGTCTTGCCCGTCCCAGAGCTCTCCAAACAAGGTCTCCTCCTGACAGGCAGGCAAGTACATTCAGAGCCCAGGAATGCTGTTTTTACTGCTCCTGCCACTTGGGTC
Organism: Corvus kubaryi; assembly: GCF_017639235.1. Taxonomy (NCBI): domain Eukaryota; kingdom Metazoa; phylum Chordata; class Aves; order Passeriformes; family Corvidae; genus Corvus; species Corvus kubaryi. The sequence continues at coordinate 10,260,372 of NW_024581133.1, read as the reverse complement.
AGTTGTGGACCCAAATCAGCCTCCCGGAGGAAAACACCCCCACATCCCTCCAGAAGGATCAGCCTGAACCAGCAGCACAGTGACTTGGCCTCAGAGGGGAGCACCAAATCATCTCCAAGTAGGGAGAAACACGGGGTATTTTTGTATCTATTTTTATATTTATATATATTTATATATTTATATATATATATATAAAAATAGGTATATGCTGCCGGCACAGGTAGTGTTGCCTGGTTATAGCTGGTAGATTTATTGGTAAATATGTAATAGATATTATTAATAAAAGAGACAGTGGTAACTCCAGAGTAGAAAACAACCCTGGAGCAGAGCCTGAAGTTTGTCCTCCTATCCCAGAAAGACCTAACCCTCCTGATTGGAAAGGATTTTTAAAAAGCAACCCCAAACCAACCCCATTGTCACCGCCACACACCACAAATCATCCTCACCTCCTCCCAATACTGCTGCAAACCAGACAGTGAAGAGGAGGTCAGTTAGGAGGTTTCCCTTCCCTTCTTTCGTAAGAGAACACTGCTGACATCCCTTTGAGCATCCCCCAGCAGTGACCCGGGTGTGGACTCACCATGGTGCTCATGAGGATGTCAGTGCAGTCGGGGACCTCAATGTCCGGGGCAGTGATTAAAGTGATTTCTCCCTCTGAGTCCCCATCGAGGCTCATGGCCATCCGGAAGGGAACTTCATCCAGGTAGTTCATTGGTGCTGCCTGATTTCTTGCTGCCGGGAGGGAAACAAAAACTGTAAAAGGAAGGACTAGCATCTCTTAAGTTGGGTGGAAGGAGAGAAAGATGAGCTATTTCAAGCGCCAGCTGGGTAAAAACAGATTGGCAAAATCTTAATTACTGACAGCAGGAAGCTTTGTCTGAACTAACCTTTGCTATTCTCAACTTGAGCCAGCAGGACCTGACCAAGTTTATGGCTTCGTTTGGCAGAGACCCTGGGCATTTTTCTCCTCCATACCCACCCTGCTGCTTCCCATCCCTCCTGTCTCTCCCCCTCCCTCTGGTGCCATCGCACGGTCCCTTCCCCAAGCTGGGGACAGATTGAGCACTTATTACAGTCATAGAGGGAGAAAGCACAGCCAAGGAGGACAGCTTGCAGGTCTCCCCTGTCTGTGCAACCTGTGGTGATAGAGCTCATGCACACAGCCTCGTGTTGCTAAGCCACCACATGCAGCATCCCAAGGGAGCTGGGGTGAGGGCATCCCTTCTGGCAGCAGCCAACTGGGAGCCAGGCAAGGAGGCTGGTGCATCAGGCAAGCTTGGGAATTAGGGGGATGTCAAACAAGCCATTTTTAAGATCAGCTTTCAGGAACCATGCATTTATTTTAAGTGTGGTGATGGTTTTAGATCAGGAATTGCAGGGGAGAGAAAAATTGCTGGTGAACTGGGAACGGTGTCAGGGAAAATATTACTGCAGTAGTGTTGCCATCAGGTCTCTATAAATGTCTCGGTTTAGTAAAAAGCCATTACTTGCTGCATGAAGCCTCAAGCTTTCAGCTTCCCAGTGATGACAGTGTGTAAAATAATTTCTTTTATAAATTATAAACTGTTAGGAGCTGGTAGCCAGTCTTCCACCGAGTTCTGGTACTGGCAGTATGTGCCTGCTCATCCCAAAGTCCTCAGCACTCATCCTCAGGTCACACAGTAAATATGTATGTGACATCCCTAAGTGCTTTTCCCAATCACTTTTTTCCTTTAAAAACAAACAGCTTCTAGGACAACAAGGATAAACATACCACTAAAAGAAAATATGCAGAAGAATATACACAAGAATGACAAAACTGCCTGTTTAATGCAAAAATGAGAGTCTGTAATGGGAGATGGGGTTCAGGGTAGTTTCCTGTGTTGGCAAAGGACTCAAAAAGAGCTTGCAGGCCAGAAAAAGTGACACACACAGTCAACATGTACAATCACTCGGTGCAACTCAGCTGGCTGTACCAGAATGACAACAGGGCTGTCACTTTGCCTGCTTACACCAGGAGCCTTTAATAGCTCTGCACAAGCAGAACCCCTAACGAGCTTTCTGCTCCTGCACATGTCCTGCCACTAACATGCGACACAGGCAACGTGTTGGGATCCCACATGGAGCCAGGCCATCTGCTCAGCTTAAGAGGGCTCAGCCTATGGAACAATCCACGTCAGCACTGGCAAAGGTGACACCTGAAAACATCTGTAAGCAAAGCCACCTTCCCTCAGCTTTTTGCTACTCCTCGAGCAGCTCCTGCATGCAAGGGGGACAGACCTTCCCTGCAGCTTGGGCTGTAAACCGGCTCTTCTCAAAATCCCAGGGTGCTGAGGAAAGGAGTGTCTCAGCATCTGTCACCCAGAATGCCTCCACTCAGGTTCAAATTGTACTTCAAGGGATTGGGATGGGTAGTGTGTGTGTCTGAAGCCACAATTAAGAAATATATGAGGAGATGATGGTACTGTACTTTGCTGTATTTCACTGTATAAATACTGTGCTCTAAGAGAGGTTCCCACAAGTGTTAATTCCCAAAACCACAGTTTAGAAAACAAGAAGTACTTTGGGGCAGGAGCAATGACAACAAAAATGCTACTAGAAAAGGGTAAAAGAGGGTCAGTTATAAACACCGACTCCCACCAGAAGGGAACTCCTACAAGGGCTCTGACCTCATCTTCTCCACACCAGTCCTGCCCACTTCCACACTGCAGACACCAACCAGTGCACACCAGTTCACATCAGGAAGAGGATGTGCCTAAACAGCAGGAGAAACCTGACCTGCACCAGGACCAGGGGAGGAATAGGATACAAATGAGGCTTGGAAACTCACAGCCAACCCCTCTCAGAAGTGGGCTACACTAAGTTCTTAAAACCAGTGGGAAATATTATACTCAGAAAAACAGGAATCAAGTCTGAACATGCTTTTTAATTAATACCCTGTGCCCATGTATTTTATGAGTTGAGATTTTAAACATTCCTCCCCATGTGTGGCTTCAACAACTTCCTCACTAAAGCTATTAAACATTTTAATGCAGATGTTGCTAGACAGGAGCAAATACACAGAACAAACCACAGAACACACCTAAAGGTAGATCCTCCCCTGGCATTTTCAAGCCCTATGTTTATTAGCAATATGAAGCTGTCCTTACCATCAGATGAACTCATGGAGCTCTCCTCGCACAGCACAAGGGAGAACACAGCTGCTGCTTTTCTGCCTCCTTATCTACTGCTCAGCTCTTTAAATTCCTGCAGTGTCAGACAAGCAGCTGACTTGGACAGCTTTAAGATAATCATAGCTTAAGTGGTTGGCCTGTTCCATCAGACATGCTGATGGTATAAGGAGCCTAATTGTTGAAGCAGAGCATCCTCTGGTCACTAAGCTGCCTGAACTGAAACTGTTGCGTTTGTATTGGTTTTATGCAGTTTTTTTTATTTTTATATTTGAACTTGTGTGTTTTCATCAGGGAAGACTCCCCAGGATCGGCCTTGGGTCTGGAGTAATGAGATGCTGGAAGTGACATTAGGGATGGGAGGATGTAGGGAAGAGCAAATCAGAATGACACCTGCAGAGGACTTCATGGCAATCTGTATTTTGGGGTGCTACAGGTGAGCAAAAACTGCAAACTTCTGCACTCATATTCTATCAGAAACTACTAGTTCACGTCTCTTACTGACAGAAACCAGTGCAAAGGTTCAGCGAGGACACTACTAACATTACACCTAAAGCTCAAGTATTGAATTTAGGCAATGACGTGCATGAATTACGCACTGTTGTGACGCCAAGAGGCAAAGCACTGGAGAGATTAACTTGATTCCCACACATTGGGGCTAAGCAAGAATAAGGACTGCAGCTCTGGAAAGGTGCCACAGCAATCTGCGTACAACAGCAAAGCTCCAAATCCATATGGCCCATCACAGTTACAAGAAAACTGTCCAGAACATGGAAAGCTTTGACATCAGATGCCTCTGTCACCTTGCAGGAGGGAGAAGTTCCTTCACACAAACCTTTTCCCAACAATTCTCTCCTCGTTGGAGTTGTATTTGATGCAAAGTACTCAAACAAATCTCTCCCCCAGCATGAAAATGCTTTAAACAAAAAATCAAAAATCCCTTTTTCTCTATTTGTTCTACACAAAAAAAACCAACTTACAAAATAAAGCTGTGGTTTTTAATCAAATACTATAGACGTGATGTGTCCCTATACAAAAATATCTACATAGGCAAAACACTTGCAGTAGGTTAGACATCAGATTTTATTAGGTTTTTTTCCAGCAGGCTTATTCATCAAATTTTATTTATTCGCATGGCTATCGGACCTATTTCACCACAACTGGGAATTTTTTCCATGTTTTGGTATCAGTTTTAGTCCACAAAAGTAAAATAGCAGCAGCTGCTTTACTCAACCTTGAAAAACCCTGTCTTGTTTGTACTTCAGGATTCGTTTAAACTTGTAATAGGTTTGTCTCTACACCCAAAAATACAGGAACTATTTTGACAGTGATGCTTGACATGTTTCATTTAAGAAGAAAAACATGTTTACTAATGATCTCGTCTTATTTTTTTTAATTTCTTCATTTCTGAAGTTTTTCATCATCCTTTATAAAGACAAAAGCCACTAAAAATGGGATATTAGTACTGGCACAAATACCACTATCAGCAGTGTTCCTTTATTAAGATTGAGATTTAACAAGAACTTGCAGCAGGATTGTAATTCCACACCATGAGAAGCCTGGCAGCTCTGGGCTTGCTCAGCTAATTCCCTGCACAGTCAATCAGCAAAAACAATTCTTAAACTTTTTTTCAAGACGTTCCAGTAAAGACATTCCAGTACCTGGCTGCCGAAAGAGAGGACGAGACTTCCTCTTTGGACCCTCTCATATTTACACATGTAATTATAACAAAGCAGTCCTCCAAAGTTAAAATAATTTATAACTAAATTATCTGACAGCAGTGGCCCAAGTATCATTGGTGGGGAGACTTGGGAGAACCCATCCTGGAGGGATGCAGCTTGCTTCGGGGTGGTCAGCTGGCACCAAGTACTGATCCCATTCATGCCTTTAACAGAGAGAGCATTGTTTGAGAGGAGAGCTGGGATTTATTTGGTGGTAAGATTTATTATATACCCACATAGATGTTACTGATCAACACAAAACCCTCTATAATTTTACTCTTAAACTTGTTTTTCAAAAGACAAATGTGAAAATTCAATGTTCTGGTGTTAAATGGAATGGTCATGCATGGAAGTGCACTCTGCCTCACATGAGCATCTGTTGGATATGACTCAAGCAAGAAACTTGAAAAAAACCAGAACAATCCATTGCATAACCATATTTGGAAGCTGACAAACCAAAAGGGGCATTGAATTTATAATTGCAAAAAACACTGTTTGTCATCTCTGATAATAAAATTCTTTCTTTGGTTTTACCTGATCTGGATTAGAGCTGCTACAGAATGTTCAGCTTGTAAGTAGTAGTCTCTGAAAGGCTGCAGTAGATGGGCGAGCGGGAATTCAGCTGTGAAAACACAGACACAGAAACTGTTTAATAATCCGGAAAACCCTTCCATTCTAGTGAGTCTCAGAAGCCCCAGATTTGCCAAATCATTTGCTACTGCCTAGCTGTAACCTGAAATCAGGTCCCTAGATAATATATGAAGGACTGTTTACATGTTACACATCTCCTGGTCCGTACCACAGCTGTCAGAGGAAAGCCAAGACTAGCAAAACTTTTCCTGACTCCACCCTCTAAATACAGGGAACATACGGACACTGAATCTTTACAGATTACCTGAGTCACACTTACCAAAGCAGCAGAATAAAGCACCTATTGGGTTCTGGAAGTCTTCAATCTATTCTTTTTATTCTCACTTCAGTTTAATCTACAATCTCTTCTTGCAAAACATTATGAAACCAGCTTGAGATGTACTGCAGTCCATGTCAAAGAGCTCAACAGTTCCTCTTACACCACAGGTGTTAACAGCATTATGTTTATCCCTCGTTCTCAGACCATAAATTACTCCAGTGGATGATCCCTTTCTCAACCAGATCTGTGCCTGCATTTCAAATCCAGTGTCTGTGAGATGGGGATGTGGTACGGAAAAACACTGTTAAGAACAGCATGCAAAATTTACCTGGATCCCCAAACAGCTTGGAATCCATTTCCAGTTTCTGCTGTAGTAGTTTTTCCCTTTCCTTCTTCTGTTTCTTTTCCATTTCCCTCTTCCTTTCCTCCTCCTGTTCTCCCTCCAGCATAACCCTTAATGCTCTTTCCTCAGCTTCATACAGTTCTGTGCGAGTTTTGAGCAAAGTTTTGAGACTCTCCACCTGATTTTCAAATGCTTCATCTGCTGAGGGGGGTGGACAAACACCTGAACAGAAAGAAAAGTGATTTTAAGTTTTCATATTCAGAAGGGGGTTTGTTACCTGACTTGAGAGCAGAGCTGGCAGAATCTCAGAGGAACATGATCTTAACCTTGTTAACAGATGGAATTCTTACTGCAATAATCCTTCTTCTAGAAAGTGCTTGGAAACATAGGAACACAAACACTGAATTCAGCATTTTGTACCTATTCTTGTAATTAAAATCACAATAAAGAGACAGCTTTTTGAAGCTGCACCTTGTTAGTCAGCACAGGGCACTCTCATCTTATTTCCTGCGTGTGCAATTTAAAAAGTTTGGATCAATCTTGTAATTAACCTTTCCTGGCAGCAGCCTCTTTCCTCAGTTTCCGAAGCTTTTCCAACCCACGCAGGATGTCCATCATCCTCTTTGTGTCCGCTTGCTTCTTCCGGACTTCAGACAGGACACTGTCAGCAGCAGCCTTCAGCTCTCGTTCCTATGAAAGGAAGGAAAAAACAGACAAGATGCGTGAAATATTCCTTGAAGACAAGAATCCAATGATATTTTCAGAGATTAGCAAAGCACCAGAGAGCAGAGTGACTTCACAGTAATAGCAGTAAGTCAAGTCAGCCATCCAGCCTTGCCTTTTTATGAAAAAAGGTCAAAACACCACAGAGTTCAGAAAACAAAAAAGAATGCCGTGGGACTCATACATTTGGGCTGAATCATGGAATTGTTAAAGCTGGAAAAGATCATCAAGTCCAACTGTCAAGCCAGCAGCACCACAATGTTCACCACTAAACCATGTCCTCAAGTGCCACATCCAGACATTTCTGAACACTTCCTAGATGGTTTATGAATTGTGAAAGCCTGAGAGCCTTTAACCACAGAAATTTAGGGAAAATATCTAACAATAAACAGAAACCATCCCAGTTCCACAGTTCTGCAATTAAAGACCATTAACCTGCCATAGTCTGACCACAAACCCTTCCCCAGCAGCTGCTCTGGACCATCCCAGCAGCAAACCAGCAGAAAGGGAGCTCTTTAGCCAAAAACTAACAGAAAGGTGCCTACAGCACTTCCCAACGAGTCTAATTTGAGGTGGGTTTTTTTGCTTTGGAGATGTTTTACTTCCTGATGAGATCAAAAAGCTTGCAAACCACAAGCTTTAGAAGGATGAAAGCAGGAGGCAAGGCTGATGGATACTGAAACAGCACTGACCACCACAGGGTAGCTGTGAGCTGTATGGGTAGGCTGAAACTGGGAACCAGAGAGGAAAACCTCCAAGAGTTCAGAAACAACTTAAACCCCAATTTCATGTCAAGGCCTAGAATATGAGGGCAAAACCGAGCTGCTCAAGACTTCTAAGGAAGAAGCAGGATTGCAGGCCTTGGAAACAGCACGTCTCTCAGCATACTGAAATCATGCAGCACCTCGATGGCACCCACTGAAGCGCAGGGGTCAAAGCCAGGTGCGGGACAGGCACAGCTCGCCGTGACTCCGTTACCGGCAGGTCAACCCCGCTCCACCGCGCTGTCCTGGAGCCCCGAGGAGAGGCAGGACCAGGCGCTCAGGACCGTACCCGGTTCTTTTCCTCCACCTCCTGGATGCACTTAGCCCGCCACTGGTCGATCTTGGCCTCCCGCTCGGCAGCCCGGGCCGCCTCCTCCTCCTTGGCCGCCCTGGCTTCGTGCTTCCTCCGCTGCAGGCGCAGCCTCCTCTTCCTCGCCCTCTCGGCCTTCCTGCGCAGCGCCTCGCCGTAGCCGGGCTCCCGCAGGGGCCGCACGACCTCCCGCAGCTCCCGCAGCGCCGCCTCCGCCTCCTCCCGCGTCCGGGCCCAGCCCGGTTCGTCGCCCTCGTCCTCGCTGCGTCGCAGGGCCCGGCAGAGCGCCGTCAGCCGGGCCACCCGCCCCAGCGCCGCCACCGCCACGGCCCGGGCGCTGCTGGGGCTGGCGGCGGCGGGCGGCGGTGGCGGCGAGGGAGCGGCGTGGCGGCGGCCCAAGAACTGCGACAGCCACAGCTCATCCTGCTGCCGCTGCACCGCCTCCTCCTCGGCCGGTGCCCGCGGCGGGGCCGCCGCTAAGTAGGGGACGCCCGGCGGGAAGCGCGGTCCCCCCTCACCCGCAGGCGGCGGCAAGAAGAAAGGCGGGGGTGCCACCGGCCCCACCGCGAAAGGCGCTGGGCGGACGGTGGGGCCAGGGAAGGGCGGTGGGAAAGCGCGGAACGGCGGCGGGAGGCGGGCGGGGAACGGCGGCGGCTGCGCCATGATCCCGCCACAACCCTCAGCGCGCCGCCATGATGCACCTCAGCTCCCGCCTGAGCACAGCGCCACAGCGCCGCCTGGCGGCCGGGAGGACCCGCCCCGCCCGCCTCTCGCCCCACTTAAGTTCCAAAAGTACTCCTAAAACTTCCAAGATGTGGGGATGGCGTCAGGGATGACAACTCTCCGCTGCTTGAATATTCGCTTTTATTCAAACGCCAGAGGTGAAGTACAAACTGTAGTTACACGGCATTTTTGTTTCCTTAAAAACAGTTCTTGGTTACAGAATTCCAAACAACTTTCAAAACTAAGTTGTTGAACAGTTTCACGTAAAATGTCGTGGTTTTTTCTATCTGTTTAAAAAAGGATTTGAATTAAAGGATTCAGAATTAAAAGCTGTTATATTTTTTCACTCTACAAAAAGGAAAGTGAGGATGCAGTTACAGATAGTCCACCACAGATTCCCAGTTCAAGGGGACCAAGCTTCTAGAAACATCCTCAACACCAAACGCAGCTTTCTCTGAATCATTAGTGGGTCATTTAACCTGAAAAAATCTGAAATCTCAGGGGAAGTATCTGTTGCACCTGGCTACAACTGCATGTCACACTGCTGCTAGGGAAGAACACAAGTATTACATAAAATTTACATGACAAAAATTAATGACAAAAATAGGGTCAATAGATTTTCAGTATGCTTTCCTGTCCTAAAACATCCAATAGACTGAAAAGAAGGATGAAAGTTTTATTTAAATTGCGTGAATTAAAGTTTTAGGGAAACTCAAGTCCACATTTTCACTGAAGGACAAAACAAAGTTGTAAGTGACAATTTTAATTCCTGAAACAAATCAAAACCATACAGGTCCTTTAGTGTTTTTACAAAGACTTTTGTAAAGGATTGAATTAATTTGGTGGAGAGCAGAAGAGGGAGGATTGCTTGCTGTGAGACTAAAAATCAAAGACAAACCCACAAGATGCAATACTAGCATTTGAGAATATAACTTAAAAAGCACTGTCATGTGAACAATCACTACTGATTACAGCAAAAATATTATACATTTACTTATTTCATCTCTTAACATTTTAAGATAGGTTGGGCAAATACCTGGCACCAAAAAATTGATGCATGATAGTTCCAATATGTTAAACAAAATGTACTATATTAGAACATTAATATTTAAAAATTTATGGTGACTTCTCATCGAAATTCAAATGGTTTTACCTCTTCCTAGGAATCTTGTTTACCCCTCTGGAAAACTAGCAAATAACTGATTTCACCTTCTTTCACAGTATCGAAGGTGACTACTGCTCCCAATGGAGATGTGAAGGGTATTATTCAATATTCAAATTACTGTAACAAACCAGTGTCACATTTTAGCAGAATCTCCCAGCAGTATCATAAAGTGTGTCCCAGTTTTTCCAAAAGGGCTTCCTCCCCCACCAATGTAACAAGTCACTCCAGCACCCGCTGGGTTTCACACACCAGCAGGACTCTTAACACTGACCTGAACATAAACCCCCTGTGAGCCGTACCAGGAGCTAAGATAGTTTACTCACCCTCTACTAAATATTAATTTTGATTTCCCAATTAATTTTGATTGTAGAGTAACATTATTGTTAAACCTAACTATTGGCAGCACCCGCACTGCTGGTTTAGTTTCTGGCAAGGGCAGTGCGGGTGCTGCTGCATTTGCTATACATTTTAATTGAACAAGTGTAATATACAATTCATATTTGAACATTATGCCATCCCAGTCCACACTCTGTCCATCAAATCAATGTGATGCTGCAATAAAATACACAGTCTGATTTAGCTAATGAAGTTCCTCATCACGAATCGTATCCGAGACAGATCCGGTGCCTTTAGGATCAGGCTGAAGCCAGAGGCAATCGTAAGGAAAGAACCAAGTGAGCTTTTTGCGGGTGGAAGTTCTGACAGCGTTTAATGGTTTGCAGCATCTGCCTGTCGAGGCCAGCCTTCCTCCTCCACTCCAGAGTCATACTCCTCTTCTGACGAATCCTTAGTGGGAGCCCTAGGATTGAAAGGAATGATCAGATACCTTGGAAATTGGGGAAAAAAAAAAAACAAGAGACACTTTCCATAGCTTCTGACAAACATGTCACTTGCACAGTGCCCCATGGCAAAAGTTCTGACTTTCTGATCTGGAAATGCTGCTGTGCACATTTGCAGTGCCACCAGCACACAGTCTCATTAATTGAATTCAATTAACCTTCTGATTTTCAGTAAGTTGTTTGATTTAATCAATAAATTTGGTAGTTCTAGTGCTATACAAAATCACTTAAAGCAACCATCAGTGTAGTACTTTCCATTCCCTCCACCCATACCAGGCTGAGCCAAGCTTCAGGACAGACAAAGTGCTGTAAATGTACCTTAGTGGAGAAAGCCACTCAAACAACATTGTCAGTGGTAGAAACCAAGACACAGTTAGTAAATTTCAGACCTGAACTTTTTTAACCAGTTTTCACCTGACCCATTCCCTCTCATCTCCATCCTTCATTCACTAAAATCCTTGTTTTTTTTTTTTTAATCCAGATTTGTGCAGTGCTTTCAACATTCCACATCGTTACCATAATCTTTACAACATCAAAATGATTGTTTTAACTAGAGTTCAGCAAAGCAATAGATGTGCCTTTCTGTCTCTCCACTGCTGCAAGGGTAATGCAGAAAACTCTAGCAGCCCAGAGCTTGTATCAAAAACCCCACATCAGAGGTAAAAAGTAGGAGGAAAGAAACAGTTTCATTTCAGAAATTTCAGTACAGTCACAACTGAATTTCAATTTTTTCCTGTTAACTTAAAATTTACTTCTCTTTCTACGGGTATACATACACAAAAGTAACTTCACATATGTTTACTTTTAAATTTCTATTTAAAAACTGAAGTAATACAATTCCAAAGTCTCTAGGACAGAACAGGCACTAATTCAGCTGTGTACAATATACAAAGCATTGAATCTTTTTTAGTTTGTGTGCATGGATTTGTGTTTATTCCATCAGAATACCTGTCTAGTTGTATTACTGGTCTGTTCTGCTACTTCTGTTACGGTTTTACCTAATGTATCCTGGCTCTTTTTTGCCTTCTACAACATCTTTGTCAACTTCCACACATATGATGTCAGAATTGGGTACTTCAAACATGGGCTCCAACAGCAGCTTTTCCTACAAGAAAATAGAGGGGAAAATATTTCTGTATGCCCTCTTCTACAAGAGGGCAAGTAATTTTCAGAGCTAGAGAGTCTTCCTGAAAGAACTCTTGAATACTCATAGCTTTAGAAAGACTTACTGTATCCATGTAAGTACCAGAACTAAGTGTGGTTTTGACAGGAAATGGTCATGATTAGGTCCATACACACATCCAGGAAGGTTCATTTACTGTTATAAGACTTAATTTACTCACCATTATAGATCGAAGACCTCTGGCACCAGTTTTTCTGTCCAGGGCCAGTCTGGCTATAGCCTTCAATGCATCTTCAGTTACATTTAATTCACACTACACAGAGAAAAATGGGAAGTTCAGTTAATTATTTCATTTATGACTGTGTTGAGTACAAGCATTACTGAAAACAACATGTATTTATAAACAAGAATACCAGAGAGTCATCAAATAAAAAGTCAAACCTTATCCATGCTGAATAGTGCCTGGTACTGAGGAACCACCGCATTCCGTGGCTCCGTAAGAATCCGTACAAGGGTTTTCTCATCCAGGCTGTGCAGAGGAACCACAACAGGCAAACGTCCCACAAATTCGGGAATCATGCCAAACTCTATGAGATCCCTGGCTTCCACGTGGCGCAACAAGCGATCCTTCTCCTCAATATCTTCCTGTGGGTCAGACTCTCCACTTATATTGGCAAGATCAGCTGCTGCTGCAGCCCTTCTGCCTTTCCCCATGTTAGATGGTGTCCCAAACCCTAGGTACTGGAAGATAAACATGTTCTGCTTACAGAACTGCAATAACTGAGCTTTCTTTATGTAAATAAATCAGTTTCCACGAGTATTAAATAATCTGCAGTGACTGCTACGTCATTACATACTAATTCAAGCTCAAGAAACTACTTAGCGTAAAATTAGACCTCTAGCACACAATCAGTTTCTTATAAAATTGAATTCCCTCAGTGAAGGATTAATACATCAGTACAAGAGCAATTTTTTCTTAAAATAAAGAAGGTTATCAACATATTCTGGCCGGTTTACAAGTACCAGTGACACTTCATAAGAAGCAAATGCAGGCAAGTTTGCTTACATGGGAAGCTACACAAATTAACATGAACAGTAACTTGAATTTCAGTCACTCCTTTAGTGTAGAAACAGGGAGCACATTCTGTCAGAACGCTGCAGCAAGAACCCTGTCCCAGACATTAATCTACAAAACAGTGAACTGCATGACCAGGTATTTCAAGATGAAGATGGCCTTTAGCACCACTTGCTGAAATAAAGAAATTTAGTGTGTTTACAAATATGTCAAGACAAATATGTCAAAGTCAGTATTGCAAACAGTAATTAAGATGATGATTTTTCCAGCTCAGATACAGCCTGATGCACTCACTTTTTCATTTTTTCTCCTGCTGATAATTCTGTCAAGACCATTAAAAGCACCAGAAGCTACAAACAGGATGTTTGTTGTGTCAACCTGCACCGTTTCTCCACGTAGTTTCCGAGAATTCTTTTCTGGAACGTTTACTATTGTGCCTTCAAGTAATTTTAACAAGCCCTAAGAAGGAAAGAAGAAATAAGCAATAAAAAATTAACACTGTGTAGCATCATATAAGAGGGCACACCATGCTACGGTCATTTTCACAGATGCATTTTTTGCTCCCTTATGCCTTTATAGTAAGTGTCCAGAAAAGTCAGTTTTCCCTATGAGACAATCCCCCTAAGGACAAAAATGTTCCTTTAATGGGGCTCCCATGCACATTATGCATGTAATGATTAGCTGCTTTTAACAGTTTTGTTTAAGTGGGAAATGTTATCTGTTCTTGCCTGCATTATGAACTGGCTGTCTGAATGCTGAGAAGACATTTTTCAATTAAAACATTTCCACGAGGAAGTCTCAATTTGCTTTTGAGATGATGTTTTTAAAATTAAGAAATTCAAGAGGAAAGATGTGTCTTTTGAAGGTGAACAATTAAGAAACTGAAGAACTATGACTCCATAAATTCCCATGCTGTTTGACATGACAGGATCATACATCCTGTTTACTTAGGAAGTAAAATCACTCCATGGAAGTATTTACCTGTTGAACACCTTCTCCCCCAACGTCCCGTAACTGATGAATACCAGGAACACTGCCAATCTTATCTACCTCATCCAGAAAAACGATTCCTGCAGTTACAGAAAATGGGTTTAAAGACGACCCTACTTTTAAAGAGAAGCAAGAATTTACAGGAAATAATAACATTTGAGAGAGCAGCAGTCTGTTCTACTTCCGGATTGCAAAAATATGCAATTTTGTCCAATTATGGACAAAAACAAAACTAGAAGAGCTCTACACTACACTTTGAGCTCTTTTCAGGTTTATTCTGTCTGATTTAAACTTTGAGTACATCCAGCAGGAACACCAATTTCAGGAATATTAGTGGTCTCAAAAGCTCAGAGCAGTTAGGCAAAATTAACACAGACTCTGAAACACACATTAGAAGTTTACCTTGCTGAGCTTTTTCTACATTGTAGTTGGCATCTTGCAGGAGTTTTGCGATGACAGATTCGATGTCTTCCCCAACATAGCCAGCTTGAGTCAAGGTGGTACAATCGCAGATAGCAAAAGGTACATCTAGGCATTTCGCCAGAGTTTGAGCCAGCAAGGTTTTACCTGATAAAGCAAAAGCTGCATGTTAGAACTGCCACACGTTTCTCTTCGAGCACACAAATCCAAGTATTTGGACAGGGACTTTTAACAAGGATGTATAGTAACAGGACAAAGGGGAATGGCTTAAAATTGAAAGAAGGCGGGTTTAGATGAGATATCGGGAAGAAATCCCTTCCTGTGAAGGTGGGGGAGGCCCTGGCACAGGCTGCCCAGAGAAGCTGTGGCTGCCCCATTCCTGGAAGTGTTCACGGCCAGGTTGGTCAGGGCTTGGAGCAACCTGGGACAGGGGAAGGTGTCCCTGCCCATGGCAGGGGTGGAATGAGGGGAGCTTTAAGGTACCCTCCAACCCAAACCATTCTAGGATTTACCACAGGATCATTGTTACTCTTATTAGACATTCTGAATCATGCCAGCATCTTAATATAGGAACATTTTACAAAGGAGATAGCTTTCATAAGCAGTGGTTTTTACATTGGCAGGCTGTATTTCTGGTTTTAGTTTAATAATACACATTTTAAGGCAGCTTGAAATGCATACAGTATCACAAATAAAATATCACACAATATAAAAACCATAATACATGTACTTGCAGAGTTTAAAGATTAAATAAATCAGTAGTCCTTTGCAGACACTCAGGGTGCAGTGCAAAGTCCAATTGCTCCTGCTTTGAAGTTGGGAAGAAACAGAATTAAAATATTGTTTAGTGAATGTTCTCCCAAAAAGTCTGCAAAATGCCATCACTTCAGCACAAACATTCCCAAGTCTTATGAACATACAAAATAATCTCTCTTTCCAACTCCCTGCAACTAATCTGTCCCAGAGGTGAAACAGCACTGTCTTAACTGCAGCATCTCAGCTTGCCACCTAAGCAGAGAAACTATAAATGCCTTTTATTTCAGCTTAGTCAAAGTGGCATCTTTTATTCAGTCAGTAAATACAGGCATTAAAAATAGAAAAAAAAGAAAACCACACAACTACAGCTTGCTCCTTTTTAAGGTCACTAGCTCAGCATGTTAACATGTCACGAAAGCACTGAAATCCAAGTTTGAAACTCACATTTAGGTTTTTTATAAACCAAGCTGAATAATCACAGAAGAGAGAAATCACTAATTAACAACAAATTCCATGGAAAAATAGGATGCCTATAAAAACATGCAGCTGTATACCTGATCCAGTTGGTCCAAGCAGCAAAATATTACTTTTTTCAAGTTTAATGTCATCATTGGGTGAATCTAGTACTTCTCCTCCCCGTTTCTCCTGAGGTATCTGCTGGTTCATTTGTTGCTGCATTGATGCTCCCAAAGCATTACCATGTGGACTGATTCCAGCAATCTGCAGGAGTTCTGAAGAGAACAATAACAGTACTGTTTGAGTACCAACAAGGTCTGTCATTACCTTAAACACACAATAACAGCTTGGTTCTTTTGCAAATCTAGAATTCTACCTGTACAGAAGCTTACAGAGAGGACTGCAACAGAAATACAGCACAATTATTACACATACGGGAGTTCCAACCATGCTTTTGCACAGGCATATAGGAAAAGAATTTCCAAAGGCACAGTGGATTACCTAAAAACATTCCTCTGCATTAAAAGCAAGAGAAATTTTCAGTCCTTACAAATGTACTCATTTTAACTGTAATTTCTCATATATTTTTTCACATATGAGAAGAAATAAACCCAAGCTGTTGATTATCATGATGAAAAAGTACAAGAACTGGACTTCACCCAGCATTTCAAACAAGCAGTCACTAAAGACTGTTCTGCATATCATAAGAGTAGGTATTGCAGAGGAGGACATGAGGAGAGGGTTCACTTACTTGTAAATCTGTACTCATCCTCCCGTCTTCTGATTTCTAATTCTAAGAGAGAGGATGAAAACAGTAATAAAAATGTAAGTTTATAAAAGCTTATAGATTCTCCACCTCTTGCCCTCTTCTGAATACACCTTATTGCTGTCTATGAATGTATTTCTAACAAGAAATCCCCACCAGAGCTATTTTTTATTACTGTCAAAATTAACCCAAAACCCAACCTGCATGATTTTAAAACGCCAGCAAGCTTTCTACTTCTTAAAACATTAACAATCTATTACCTCTGATTAGATTTTCACTTTAGAACCAATTATAGAAGGAAAAAAGTACAATAACAAATTTGGTTTGGAAAGGCTTCCTTAAACTCTCCCTGAGTGTTACAATGTAAGACTTTGTTATAGGACAGAACTCTGAAATATGTAAACCTTCACTGTCAGTCTCTCTGGGTATGGACCATGTTATCTCCCTGGGGAGGGTCAGAACTTCCTAGTGCCAGGTACACAACTGCTCTCTTACCATTACCAGAACAGTGCTACTAATGTTCCCTCCTCAGTTAAAAGACTTAAAATTCAAAAAGCAAAGAAGATTTCTGTTTGCTTAACATGGTAACTTCTGCAAGACAGAACAAAACACCTTAAAAAAAACCCACCCAAGGTACGCTTTTGAGGCAGAGATGGTAACTTAATCCTGCTTCTAAAAATAAATTAGATCAACATAGCTACACACTTGCTCAGCAGCAAAAGTACTGCCAAGAGTAACTCCATCTACACCTGCTAGATATGGAACAATACTGTGGTGACCAGCAGATGCTGCCAGCAGAAGCAAGGGAAGTTAGAAGTCTAAGTACTCATCAATTTACCTATGCAAAATATCACCTTCCTGATCTGCATTGTTGCTTGCAGATTAAGCAGCAGATTTACTGTTAAGCAGTAAATGAGATTAGAAAGAAAAATTTAGGAGGCTCACTTTAGAAAGTTAAAGGAGAATACCCCATAACATGTATCAGTAAAAAAGGCTAAACATATGGTAAGCACCATAAACCTTCTGATTGCCATTTAAATAAATCACAGAAGTTCACAATGAAAGTTATATTTAGTAGAAATTCTTTTACATCATTTCAGTTATAGAACATCTAGTGTCAGGGTAAAACCTTCCTTGGATTTCTTAAGTTAGGGCCCTGAAATGGTGATTTATTTGACCAGAAATATACCAAATATCATACAAACCTCTTGGTGTTAAAGAAGTCTGTTTCTCAACTTCTGCTTGCTGTCTCAGGTTAGATGGGATATTATTGTAGATTCTCTTGTAATGATTATACACAGCAACTGAAAGCACCTTCTTGGCAAAACACTGACCAACAACATATTTGTCGAGGTAGTTGTAAATCTGAAAAATAGCTTAATCTTAGTAACACTTCTAAAGCACCTTGCAGCAGAAAAGCAAAAATAGTATATTGTGCCAAAGATGGACTTTGGTCTAAATAGTTACAGACCTGAGAAACAGAAACCAGCATCTAAAATACAAAACATATTCCTTTTGATAAATTTACCTTAAAAACACAGTGCTCACACACTCATATTGTGCCTGTCAGTTCTGCCCCACTAATACATAAACCAGTTGCCCTTCTCATCCAAATTTTTAAGAGGAACAGAAATTTTAAGAACACTTAGTTTCTTAAAAGAGGCCTATCAGAGCCATGTGCAGGTTCAGAAATCATTACAGTCCACCAGGAACTGAGAAACATAAAAGGCTTCCTCACTATTCTCTACAAGGAAACCAAATGACTTCAGAAGGATCATGGCCACAAGTTAATCAGCTACAGCTCTCACCCAAAACCACAGCAAATAAAAGGCCCTGCAGCTACAGAAAGAAGCTGCTAAAATAAGGATACAGAATGCAAGGCCATAGTGAGAAAGAATAGATAATATGGTTGGTGAGGGATGAGGTCAGCCTCAAGGTCAAAGGAGAAAATGAAGTCACAAGACAAAGACAGAGGAAAACAAGCTCAAATACCTTTATTGGATCTACTTGCTCCATTTATCAGTGCTCTGCTGGGTCACAAAGCTCACAAAGTTTAATCTTGAGCTAATCATCTTTATTGTTTGTTGCTCTGTCCCAGGAGCCCATTACACACCTGATGCAGATTAAGGGAAGCATTTCACCATGCTGCAACACAAGGGGACACTGGGTGGAATTAAAAACATACCTTTTTCGGTGGAGGTGGTGGCTTCTGCTGGAATGCCAATTTCACAGCTTCTGCTGCTGACTCGGGCTCTTTAACGATGCTCTTTTTTGTGTCTGCCTCTGACAGGACAACAAAAAAGTGGTGACACTTTTCACACTTCACAAAACGGGTGGAAGCTGCAGAAAAAGTCAAACAAAACAGTAAGAGGAATTGCTTCTGCCCGAGTTTATCACACGGGACAAGCACTGTAAGACAGCACAACCACTCTGTGTTTACACAACACTTCTCCCTCACTTACCTTAGAACATTTAAAAGCAATTATTGGCCTATGAAATTTAACACAGAGGTGTTGGGGTTTTAGTTTAGTCTTAGTTTTTTTCCTGTTAAAGGAATTTTCTCCCATATGCATGTTGCTAGGGGACAAATAGCTGTACTTAAGAAAGACAAAAAGGGGAGTGGGGCGGGCCTGGCTACTCCTTTGTCTACACCTGGGTGTGGGGTCAGTTCGCTCTGAGCGTCCGGAGAGAGAAGCTGCAGAGAAAGGAGCTGCTGCTTCTTTCTTTTTGGCCGTTCTTTCTTTCTGCTGGAAGCAACGCCGGGACCCCAAAAGCCGCTTTCCCTGCCCTGCTGGAGACCGGGCTGTGGCTGCCCTGCCCCACTGCTGCTTCGAGCTTTCGCTACGCTGTAGCCCTGCTCGCCCTGCCTGCCTGGGCCTCCGTGGGGTTCTCCCATCTGGATACATCTCGCCTGCCACCCGGGATTTGCGTCCGTCCCTGCCGTTCCAGCCGCCGTTCTAGCCTGCTGTTTCAGCCTGCTGTTCCTGAGAGCCCGGGATCAGCTGCCCAGCGGTTTGTGAAGCCTTTGTTCCATCCCTTCCCAGATCCCAGAGCACCAGTGCCGCGTGTTTCCCGAGCTCGCTCCGGAGCGCCCCCTGCAGCCGCGGGGGAACCATCGCACCTGCCCTGCTCACCGGGAGCCGCCAGCGCCCCTGCCGGCTGCGAGCGGAACTGCACCCGAGGGGAAATAGCCTGACAGCCGAGAAGGCTGGGACTGGGTTTGTGATTGCTGTTACTGCCATAGTTCTTGTTGTTTTGTTTGACTGGTTATATACATATATATATATATAGTAAAGAACTGTTATTCCTATTTCCCACATCTTCGCCTAAAGGCTCTTGATTTCAAAATATAATAACTTGGAGGGAAAAGGGGTTATATCTGCCACTTCAAGGGGGCCTCTGCCTTCCTTAGCAGACACCTGTCTTTCAAAACCGAGACAAGAGGGAACACAGTTTGCCCCAAAGAAATACAATTCTGGGCAGCAACCAGACATTGGATTAAATACAAAACTTTTTGATACTTATCCAGTAGCGCCACACTTAGGAGAGGAAACTCTGCACTTCTGAGAGAGACAAAATTAATGAAGGTTTTAGCTATGCAGGAAATGCTCCTAACTCAAACTAACAGTTTAAGTGCAGGGAAGCAATCTAGAACATCAAAGACAGCATTACAGGAGGGCTCTGGCAGCTCCTGCTCTCTGCATCCCACTGGCTTTGGAACACTGTGGATCAGGCCCGAGTCACCTAAGCCCAGGACACCAAGCACAGTGGGGTCACCCAAAGGGCTCATCCCAACAAGAGGCAGCTGTGGTATGCAACAGATCATGAGGACTTTGATGTTTTGCAAGATCTTCTGCTTGTTTATTTTACTGTTAAGACTAGAACAAATTTCTTTCAAATACCAAAAGCTAAACCCTCCTACCGCTGGCCTTGTGAACTATGTCTCAAGAAATCTGCAAAGGTTGGTTTCATAAGCCTGAAAATGAGAACCTTCATTGCTTTTCCTTCGGCAAAGCAAACTTGAAATAATAAAAACAGACAGTCGAGAAGAATAATAAAAGTAATTCAGAATAGATCCTTTCTAGCCATACTACTATGCTATTAAATGCAAATCACAAGCAATAGGATAGATTTAAAGGAAATATACTAGTAAACGTATTTAATTAAAAGTAAAGTAAATGTAGAAAAACAACCCCATGAAAAACTCCAATATCAGAATTTCTGAAATCATAAAAAGTTTTTAGAAAATGGCTTCAACACTGCAGCACGATCTGACTGTAACAACACCCTCTAGCAATAAACAAGCTGCTTATTTATAACTTGTTGTCTCCCATAGGACTGGCATCAGCAAACGAGGAGTGGGTGGGGTTTTTCTTACCATTAATCCCACTTTATACCTGGATAAGCAAGACCAACAGATTACTTTAAGAATATAGCAACTAATACTGTGACCAACACAGCTTTATTAACTTTACTTGAAAGAAATTTTGTGCAACAGCCTGAAAACTCTCCTAGCAACCTTCCAAATTACTGTTATCTGCCTGATGGGAATGTGATGGAGATCCACTTGCACGAACCCATTCCTGTTACGTAACTATTATTTAGCAACAATATTGTCAGGGAAAAAAACAACCCAGCCTTTCTCCCAGGGCTCACTCAAAACACCTCTGATATCCGTGATGACTACAGCGCCACGAGGCTGTTCTCCTTCCTTATACAACACTTATTTAGGATAGAAGAGCCATGAGAATGGTTGTTCCCTTTATAGATCCACATGAATGATTAAAAACCCCCAGAAAATAAGGAATGGGTTTTAAGAGTACTATAGGGCATTTTTAAAACATCACTAAAAAAAAATGAGTACACTATTGAGTTGCAGGCAACTTTGCTAATCCTAAATACTGGCATGTTTTCATATGTTCTTTTAGCAAACACATAAAAGCACAGCAAAGAACACCCATGTCAAATTACCCCCGTCATTAAGATGTCTGCAAATATTTACAGTGCGCCAAAATGCAAGTCAAGTGTTGTTTTTAATCATACAACATTGCCACAGAGGCTGCATTAGCAAAGGGATTTCTAAAGTCTGTGTGAGTTGACCTCGCCAAAAAGAAATGCCAGGTTTTTTACAAAACATACAGGAAACAAAAACAACCAGAGGATTAAACTTCAAAAGACTTGCAGGGTTGAGATAATGGGCTACTATCAAACTGCTTTAAGGTAAAAAAAAAACTCCCAACCAAACCAGGAAAAAGAAAGCAAGGAAACTTCCAAGTATGTACAGTAGCAGGGAAGTCTTGCTCTGAAGGATGGAGTAACCCAATGACATCAGGTGGAGACAGTAAAAGGAGCAACCAGATAAGGCTTCTTACGTCAATCAGCTTTACAGCTGTTGGATTTCACTCCACATCTGAGGATCAAGTCTTATTCCACTGATCACAAACTCTCCTTACAGACTTTCACAACCCAAAACAATACAGGAACTGCTGAGAAAGGAGGTCAAAGCAAAATGACTTTTTGTTTGCCTCATACTTTCCCTTCATTGTTAATTACTGGAAAACCACTGCCAAGCAAATCTTTCTGCAAGATTTGCAGACACAGAGTGAAGCTCCATCAAAAACAAACTCCACTGGAAAACCAGCCAGTCACACTATCACTCAATGGCAATTAATTTTCTAATGAATGTGGCTTTTATTCAGTATTGTGTTTCCCTACTTCTCTCAAAATGACTGAAAACCTAATATTTAAACTGAACAAATACTAATTGCATGTTTTCCTTTGGTTTTAGTTATTTATTTAAGGCTCTGCAGGTTGGCAATTCAAACCAGAACTGTGCAAATTTATCATTTTTCCTGACTAAGCAACAACAAAGGCTTATCCAAAAAAATCAACTTACAATAGGCTTAATACAACTTGCAACCCATTCATTTTGAGCAGAATGGGACAGATTTCTTTTCCTTAGTTTTTGTTTTCTTTTTTCAAATAATCTTTAAGATAATTAGAACTTCTGTTTTCCAGCTGCTTTATACAGTGTGGTTGGGAAGCAGTGTGCTCAAATTTACAGACTAAACCAGAATAACACAGGTCCAGAGGAAACTTCGCCAGAACTCAAAGGAGCTTCAGAAAAATGTGGGTTTCCAGTCCCAAGCTGTTTACAGAACCTGTGTTAATTCTCACGCTCAACTCAAGTGGATTCACTACTTGTGAATTTTAGATTGCATGTATCAAGATATGTTCTCCCATAGTGTTGGCATGAATAAATCCTGCTCCCAAGGAAGTTTCCAAGCATGTTTAAGTGTTCCCAGCAACACTGACAAAACACTAAATCACATCTCTGCTTTCAGGGATCATTCTGGGACAATGCTTGAATGGTATTTCCAGATAAAAGCACAAATTGCAGTACCAAGGCAAACACCAGTGAAGTGAGAGTTTCAAAAACATCTCTGCCTACTCGTGAATCATAAGAAGGTAAATAAACTTAAAAATCCTTCCACTGTTTCCAACCACGCCTAGTCCAGGGAGAGACCACACTGAACACCAGACAGGATCATATTTCTAGTTCCAGAAACTAGTGCCAGGTTTTGCAGAATACCTTGTTGCCTATAGTTTCAAACAAACCAGAAAAACAACCTTATTTCTAGGGGGAAAAAAGTAACTGAGGACTGATCCTTTTATCTAACATAAAGAAATATATTGTTATTATTATAGAACTGTCTTGTAATTCATAACACTTGATCATTTAAAATCCTATTTTATATGAGTAGCAGCAAATAACAGCACATCCACTCATTATTTTTGCCAGCTGTGATATTAACAACTGCTGACCTTGTCTTAAGCCTCTTAGTGCACAAGTCTGATCATGACTTGATACTTCCTCCTTAAGCTCCACCAACAATGGGTATTTGCTTTCTGACAACTGTTTTCTAAGCTAGTCTCATTAGTGCTGAAATGAGGTATGAAATGTCTTCAGGTCAGATAGAACCTAAAGGATAACTGGCCTTAATTGGGATTACACTTCCAAAAAAAAAAAAAAGAAAAAAAAAAGTAGCAATTGCTGCTGGAGAACAGGCATTCTGGATTTTCTAGCTGGACTTTCCAGCCTTCTGTTTGGAATGTATTGTAGCTCTGACTTTGCCATAGAAGACTGTTCTAGTAAGCCATCTGTCAGATACTAATTCCTCTGCTGGATAAGCACTTTGGTTACAGTAAATGCAGGATTAAACTTTTATTATTTAAGAAAGAAAGGACAGACATTACAAACCTATATAATTAAGCATATATTTATATAATAGACAGATAGAAGTACCAGTAGTTAAAGTGCTATTTTTAATGCATGATATACAATTAATTATTTTTAAAATATTCACAGATGCAATGTGAATTCCACTACCACATTCATACACACCATGGGAACTACTCAGAGACAATACCCACAGAGACAATAAATGGTTACACCAACAAGGCCAAACTAAGCATAACAAAATTTCTGACATCATATAATTAGGTAGGCTAAAACTTCCCTATCAGGAGTATGTTAAATGATAAAGTCACTTCTGTGCCTATTAAAGAAAGGGAAGTTTTAATGAAAACTTACACACAAAGGTCTCCACGTGTGTGCACAAGTCCCCACACTTTGGGCAGCGCAGTTGGTTCCCTCCTTTCCCAGAGCTTCCAGAGCTTGACTTTTTACCTCCACCCTCACCAACAGATTTCTGAAAGAGATTTCCAGACAATTAGCCCCAAACAATGGAGCTGGTAAAGTAGGCATTTAGCAGTGTGCTCATGGAATCAAATAATTCGAATTTTGCAATAGCTGAATGACAAAGTAGCTGTTGCCAGGATTTTTTAAAGGCTTTGAAAACTTAGAAGAATGTGACAAACACTTGGAAGTGTACACACATCTGCATTTCCTAGGTCTGCCAGTTTTGGATGCCCACGGAAGAGGTATCCCATACCTGAATTAGAGCTGCTTGACTGGCACTAAAACAGTAACAAGCTGTGTCAAGAATGCTTTAATAGTGTATTTTAATGTTTTAATGCCAGACAAGAAAACAAATGGTATTTAAAGAGTATTTTATTATCTCAACTGCATGGATTCTAAGGGTTTATGAAGCCACAGCTCCTCTCACTTCCTTGACAGGTGTAGCAATCTACTCTAGATGAAGCATCTCAAAGTGCTTGGAAATACTGTATTTTTTACTTGCATCTCTTCTATGCCTTCATACTTGGATTAATAAAAGTTATTATATTTTAGGAAACAGTAAAAATCTCTCTTCCCTTTTTAAAGGCAGTTCCCCATTTTTTAAACCTTTCTTGCCTACTGATTTCTCCTCACAACCCTTCTCAAGAAAAAAAACACTATTAAATTTTTAGGGGTTTTTTTTAAAGTTTAATTGCACCTTCAGAACACACCTGTGTCATCTGGACAGTTCCTCAGGTTCACAACACACCATACTAAGGCAAAGTTATTGCCTGTGAACTCTCAAAATGTTATTTGCTGACTAAAGAGCAGTTTTATTCTCAGGTAATCATTTATCTGAAGAAGCTGTTTATTAACTACAATTATAGAGAATGACTAGGATAAAAATAGACTACAACTGACTAACAAGAGGTGATCAATCTCATGTCCTCGCTGACTTGTCTTACTTAACACAAATCAGTTCTAAACCCAGAGACATTTAAAATGTACTTAGTTTGAAAAAGCCTACTTGGGAGCAGCAGGCTTTTGAAGGAGAATAGCTCTGATTACTACTTTTTCATGAGATCCTGAAACCTATTCTTGATTTATGACATCCAATAAAGTTTTCAAGTGTCCTCTTACACTGAGCAAAAAAATTTATAAAACTGGGAAAAGCACTGTGGGACATTTACAAGGTTTGCCTCCTAATAAATTCACAATACAGTTTATTTTTTCTTCACTGCAGCAATTTGAAGGGTTAGAAATGTCAAGAGTTGGCCAACATTTAAAGATCAACCTAATTTTAAGTTAAAAAAATATAAAAAAATTAAGGAACATTTTACATCAACGACTGAAACCCTGAGTGTGTGGAAATTACCTTGCTTCCATCTCCAGAACCATCCTTGCTTGCACCATCCTTTGAAGCAAAATATGCTGGTGTTTCTGAAAAGTTTCTAAGAGGAATTCGTTTTAGGGAACAAGTTTCAAAAGTCCCAAGTTTTCCTAAAACGGGGATGCGTGTACGACCACAAGTAATACCTAAAAAAAAAAAAACCCCCCAAAAAAAAGAAAAAAAAGAAAGGTAAATATTAAAAATACTCCCGTTTTGATTCCATTGCCACCAAATCTCAGAAGTTATTTACTTTAAGTGGCCCTTAAAGGTTTTGGCAACAGAATTCAGCTTTGAACATCCACATTTCAGTCATCAAAGTAAATTATCTTCACCACCTTAATGTTCATCTCATTAAAAGCTGCCTGGGTTTTCCAAAAACGACCCCCAAAGTAATTCCAGGTCCTCTGATATCAGACAATTGAGAATTCCATTGTGGCATGAAATAGGGAACATCCCAGTTATGAAACTGATCCTCAGAATGACAAACACAATCAACTTACAGCTCTTATTGTGAAATCATTCAACCCCCAAAATAAGAGAGACCTCTGAAGACTCTCTTTATTATAAAAAAATCACGTGTTTCAGACTCAATGACAGCGCATATGGATTTGGCTTTCACTTGGGAACTCCACTAAAAATTAGTTTCCAGGAATTTGCGGCACCTCTTGGCAACAAAATCCGTGCTGAGAAGAACTGAGAAGCCATGTCCTATTTGGCACTCACCGCCAGGCCGGCACAGGCAAACTCAGCATAATCTTAACCTTGCTGAAATACCTTATTGCCAACATGAAAAAAGAACCTCATTGAGGAACTAAACAGCCTTTTCCTCCTCTTGCAACATGGGCAGGATTACATTTCATGGCTGGGTACGATGTGAGCCAGCATATGTTGTGCTTGTGATTTCAACATCAACAACAGCCTGGAATCCATATCTCATCTCTCACATTTAAAGTGGCAAATTTCTCACTTGCTCTCTGGTTTTGATAAGGACTCTGTGCCTTACTGACAGCAGAGCTATACAGCAACAATAGCAATTACAAACTTGCTGGTAATACACAGTTTTATTGTTGTGGGGAGGAGAGAATACTATGGAAAATCCAAAAACTCTTAAAAAAATAAGAAAAAGTAGAAATGGCAAGAGGAGTGCAGCTTATTTGCTCTGAAAGAGGAAATAACAATAATGAAGAGCTGGAAACTTAGCTGAAAGAGGATACTCAGAAAATTCTCCTTGTTACTATAACAAGAAGGGAGAAAAATAAAGAAGAGGAATCTAAATTTACCAGGAAAACTCCTACAGGCCTCTGCAAAGTCACAACGAAGATGACAGTGTCAAATGAGATTTGAAGCTGGTTTATTAACTTACATGCTGCTTAAAATTCCTGAACCTGAAGATGACTTGCAGCTATTTTTAACATAACTAAAAATTAATCTTTTAAAAATCTCTCACAGCATTGCTTCTGTCTGTAAACGTGAGGGAGGAAGAACAATCAATGAGCTTCCCCATTTTAAATTCCTCTGTTGAGTGCCACTGCAACACATTTTAGATTACACAGGATAAGCTATGAAAACATCACAGAAAACTTGAAAACACTGGCTGGCTCTCAGAAGCAGTTGTGTCTTTGAATGTGCAGAGAACTCTGATGACTCCGTGTGCCAAGTGCACTTGTCAGTAAAGAACAAGCTTTGGTGAGTGTTCACAATGCAATAGCTGTTCTGAGCAGTCTTCGAGGCTCATTCCTCATAGATGGTTCCTTTACTGAGTTTTGGTTTAGAAGACCCCTTAAATAAAATAATCACCTCACCTCCCTTGAACAAAACCTGAAGTCACACAACTTTCCTTTCAAGACAAGGAGATTTGGCCTGTGGAAAAAGGCTGAAGCACTAACACAAAAGCTCAAACATTTCAGAGTCCTCCTTTTAATTCGGATTGCTCTTATGAGACAGAAAATGCACTGAGAACTGTATGGGATGAACTGTGAAACCTTACACAGCACTGGGTACTGAGCTGTGAAAACTAAACCGGAAAAAAAAAGTATTACTGCTACATCAGCTTGTGGCTAAACATAAAAAGCCTCATGTGCTTATCGTGAGGTCTGAGTGGTGTTTTTTTAACAAAACATCATTGTATAATTACACAATGAAGCAGTAAGAAAGTTATCACTGCTACTTCCTTGCGTCAATAAGCCCAGAGGGAGATTTTCAGGAGAAATCAACATTTCAGTCCAATGCCTGGCAGCTGCCACTGAACGATCCAGATACTGATAAATGTTCCAATATGTAACAGCTGGCAGGATTTGTTCACACACACCTGGCAGTGGTGGCTCAGGTGGGGTTTTTTTTTGGAGCACTAAATTCAAAGGACGTGTTCCTAACGCTGCTGGCAGCAATGGAACCAATCCAGCACGTTTGGATTTGTGCATTAAGAAACAATGGGAAGCTCCTTAACATCATATTAACCTTTAATTGATACTTGATGAAATAAATAGTGACTTCCGGGCCAAGCCTGGGGGATCTTGGAGGCATCTACTGCTCAGGAAAGTGACAGAGAGACTGTGACAAACTGTAACTGTCCCACATAACACTCGATTGACTACATTGATCTCTGCACTCAGAACTCTCTCAAGTTTGCACCACCCAGCCATAGCAAAGGAAGCACCTGGCAGAAGACATAATGTAATAGAAAAAATACACTAAAATAGGATACATTTATTTTTAAACAACTTTCATTGAAGGCTGATGGATAAATAGTTGTATTACTTTATCTGCATTTTAGTCTCATGTGCTCTTTTATATAAGCCTTTTGAATCTTAGTTCTGACCAAAAACCACACAAATTTTAAAAAAAGATAATTCTGAAATAAATTCAAAATAATACTTGCTTTAAAGTTTATTGTTTCAGGGGATTGCATAAAGCCAGACAAGCTGGACTTGAAAGTATAGGTTTGAACTTTTCAGCACAGGTGATATCTGAGATATAAATGCAAAGGCACCTACAAAGAGTTAACTCACCTCTTAAAGGCAGTAAATGATCTCTGACTCATCGGGCTATTGCTGAGGGTACAGTAATTGCAGATATTGTCACAACTGTGGCAACAGAGGGATTTTCAGCACAATTTGGGGGTGCTCTACCTTTCACTCAAAGCAGCACATGGTTTGTCTGCTCTCAGTACCCTCAAGAACACCGTGAGAAGAACAAAGACAGTAAAAAAGTAACAGCCTCCCACCACTTCAACTTCCAGTGAGTGGTTTGCACAGTCTCGTCCTTCTACCAAGTCGGAAAAAATTAATTTTGCTAACTAAGCCCATCTTTATAAGAAATATTCCAAGTTTAAGCTACAACGAAGGTAGGCTTTTAATCAGTTAACGTAATTAAGCCATTTTAAAGCAAATTAAACACATTTACTCTCACTGCGGAGTAACACACCCTGGCCGACAGCTGCTGAGAATCGCTCCTGTTGAAATGAACTATTCTCGCATTACATTTCCCCGTAACGAGGGCAAATTCTCCGATACTTCACACCACGCAGCACTGCCCTTACCCCCGACACTCGCACCGCGCGGGTGAGCCCAGCAAACGGTTAAAGGCAGGAAAAAAGAGGCAAAGGCCGCCGTGCCCCGCCGCTGTCACAGCGCGATAAGGGCAGCGGCGGGGCCGGGCCCCCCTCAGGGCCGCGGGCCGAAGGGCCTGACCCCGCCGGGCCCGGTGAAGGAAGGCCGGCTGCCCGAGCGCGGTTACCTCTGCGGGCGGAGGGCAGCGTGGAGCCGAAGAGGCGGGCAGCGGCAGCGCAGCTGTGGCAGGCGGACATGGTGCAGCGGCCGCGGGCCCGGCCGGCTCCCCCCGCCGACAAGGCCTCGCTGGCGGCGGTCCGGCCCCGCCCGCCCCGGTAACGCCCCCGTGACGGCACCGCGCGTCACTACGGGACTGCAAATCCCAGCTGGCATCGCGCCGCACCGCGTTCCTCGTGAACGCGCTCCCCATGCGGGGCATCATGGGAAGTGTAATCTCAGCAGTGAATGGTTGCGTGGGCGCCGTGTGGCATTATGGGGAATGTAGTGTGCGGCCGTAGCGACACCGAACTCTCTCGGTCTGCCTTCGGCACACCGTCCAGGTGTGTGCATTCCCGGTGATTCCTTTAATTCCTCTTTCCGAATACGACATAAGATGAATATTTCCCTTTGATCACAGATTTTTTTTTTTTTTAAAGCCTTTAGCGAAAAGATCAGGCTGAGACGGGAGCAGAAAGACTTCACGCAAACTGAATCGATTTGGGGAGCGAATAGAAAATGATGCCCCGTGTCGTGGGATGATCTTCAAGCAGCGAAGAGCATTCTATAAATATACATTATCTAATGAGGTGTATCCTTTAGGATATCTTATAGACAACGCACCTATAACTGCAGGTAACTATAGGTCTGTCTCAGCTCACCTTCAACTCCTATTTATTACATACCAATTAAACGGGGCTAATTGACTCCACCTCTTCATTAGAGGAATGACTCAGTAACACCTGTCGCTCTCCTTAATTAACCTGAGCTGCCCTGGAGCGAAAAAGTTGCCCGAGAACCTGCGGTCCATCCCTGGAAGTGTTCAAGGCCAGGTTAGACGGGACTTGGAGGAAGCTGGTCTAGTAGACGGCGTCCCTGACCGTGGGGGGGTGGAACAAAATGAACCTTAAAAAAACCCTTCCAAAGCAAATTATCCCATTAATTAACACTGGGGTCACGTGACTTCCGCCTCGGTAACGATGGCGCCTGTACCGCTCACTTCCGCCTCGGTAGCTATGGCGGCGGAGCTGTTTCCGCCCACGCCCCGCCCAGGGGTCACGTGGGCTGCGCGGGCGCAGCACCCGGAAGTGGCGGCCAGCGGGTGCCCCCGGCTGGGCGCGCGGGGCGGGGGGAGGAAGCGGGAGAGCGCTGGCGGCCGTGGTGCTCCTGGTTCTGTTCCTGTTCCTCGTCCCCGGGCCCTGCCATCCGGTGAGCGCCCAACAGTGATGGGAAGGCGAGAGTCGTCGCTGTGGAGACGGGCCTGCCCCTGTTGTCAGCGCCCCGCTCCGTGGAGGGAGCTCTGAGGGGCCGGGTGGGCGCTGAGGCGAGCGGGGTGGTCTCTGCTCCTTCGGGACAGTGCCACCACTGGAAAGGCTGCGCCGGAAGAGTCGGGGGACTGTGCGGGGTGGGGGATGTCTTTTGGGGTCTGGAGCGGGGTCGTTGCGACCCCTGAGGGAGGGAAGGGAGAGGGTTGGGATGCGGCCCAGCAGGGAGCCCAAAACCCCGCCTTGGGGCTCCATTTACCGGGGGTCTTTCAGGGGAAGGGGCTGCCTCAGCTTGTGCTACAGAGGGGAAAGCCTGAGTTGGCTTTTGTCCCCTTCTTCCTACAAAGCTGTGGAGCCAAATGTGGTTGAGGAGGGGGGTGGAGCAGGGGCTGGGGGCGGTGGGCAGCGTGGGGCAGGGTTGGTGGAAGCAGCGCTGAGAGATAGGGGAAGGCGCTGCTGCCATATCCCAGTTATCCATAAGTCTTCTTTCTCATTGTCTTTTTAAATCAATAATGAATGGAATATGTCATTAGTGTAGTGGAATAACTCACAAAGAGACTATTACCAAGAGCTCTGAGCACATCCATAGGTGATTCTTCCAGAGGAATTGTTTCTAAGAGCTTAAAGTTCTTCTTGGTTTTACTAAAAATGAAGCTTGGGCGTTTAGAGGCTGATCATGACCAGCGTCAGGCTCTTTGTGGTCTGAGCTACCTTCAGTAGCTGAATCCCTGTTTTGAGTTCATGGTTCAGCTTCTCTGTGGCTGGAAAGCACATGTAGTTGTTAATATGAGTATTTGTGTGTACAAATTGAATGCTGCATTTCTGTGCAATGGAAAAAAGAAACCCATTTCAGTAACAGGACATTCTCTAATCCAAGAGAAGTTTCCTCTTGCCTGGAAAGAAAGGCAGCCCTTAGGACTGGTGATCAGATGCTCCTTTAGAAGAAAGCTGGTGGAAATCAGCCCAGGTGTTAGTGGCCAA
This sequence comes from Corvus kubaryi, assembly GCF_017639235.1. Taxonomy (NCBI): domain Eukaryota; kingdom Metazoa; phylum Chordata; class Aves; order Passeriformes; family Corvidae; genus Corvus; species Corvus kubaryi. Next base: position 10,229,058 of record NW_024581133.1, on the reverse strand, counting down.
TGGCTCACTTCCGTGAGTGGTAACAGGTGAACTGGGAAGTTCAAAATTTGGGTTTCAGATGGACTCTAAACCTGCTGTGGTACCAGACAAGGTGCAGGGACAGAACAAAGTTCACTTGCATCGTACCCTTTCTTTACCTACTGTAATCACACAGCTCTGTGCTCCCAAACCACAGCAATTAGCTTAAGGGTGCTGAAAGACTGAGGTGGCAGAAGCAGCAAGATGATCACAGTGGGAAGAGGTTGCCAACCCTCTCTGGCAACCAGAGTGAACAGCAGGAAAAAATCTCCCTCTCCGGTGCCTCTGTGTCTGTGTGGGGCCCTGACCGTGGCTTGTGCTTCTTGGCCCTGCCAGTGCAACAGTCCAAGATAATGTGTGTTTTAAGGCATTTCCTGTGATTTGTTTGTCACAATTTTGTCACACTGTCGTTTGCTGAAGAGCTTCTGGAAAGCCATTGATGTGTGGTTATGGAAAGGAATTACTCTGAACCGCAGTTTCCTTGCTCCAATGGCTGCTGTCCCCTAGTCCAGGAAGGCATCCTTGCACCTGCTCTGCTTTGCAGGTTGTTGGAATAGATATTTTTTACTTTTTCTGTAATTTTACTTGCTGCCAGACTTTGATAGAGAGCAGAATAGTTAGTGCAAGCACCAAAGTGAAGCCACACAAATTTGAACCAATGGCCACACAGGTGAACATCCCACCTCAAACCTTTGAACATGGAAGGTGTAGCACATGCTCTGTGGAAGGTGTGTGTTTGTCATGCAATTTACAAAGTACTTTCCCTTTAAAAATTCATATTTTTTGCACTTGGAAGATGGCAAATGAAGACTGAAAGATGAGGAAATTGTAACTAACTGTTAATCCAGCTGTAACCCTATAAACTGGTTAAGCTGCCCACCGGCAGCTCTCCTGTAGGGACAAATGAATTGGAGTGACTCACAGAACACAACGAGGTCTTATTTTATGAAGAATTAAGAAACAAAACCTATTGATTTAGACTTGGCAACTGTTAAGTAACAAGAGCAAAAGTTTCTTTGTTTTTCTATGCTCAGTGCTGTGTGTGAATGCATGAAAATAATCTCCCAAAGCAGCTGGCTTTCAGGGTGAAGCTATTGAGTCTGCAAACTTCAGAAGTGTTTGATGCCATTTGTTGTATAAATGGAAGCTAATGGTCTCTTGCTGCTTAAAAAAAAAAAAAAAAAAAAGAGTTAAATCTTGGAGTTACCTCAGTGTTTATTACTAATTAATGGAGTATTATAAGATACTCATTATGTATGTTTGGGCATTCTGGCTGGGGAGTGAATTAGTGGCATTCCTTTGTGAACTCAACTCTGAATCAATTTGTCCTGTATTAATGGTGTGCTTCAAGGATTTCTTCATTGGTAACTCCTGATGAGTCTGCTTCTGTGCAGATAGAATTAAAACTTCAAGGATTTTCTGTAAATTAAGCCTTGGATCAGGTGATGTTCCTGATGTGCTTTGGGACTCGTTTGGGTCAGTTATACTTAGATGGAAAAACATGACCTGAATACTGAGTAGGTTCATGAAATAACATCTGTGGTATGAACTCCTGAGTGAATTGTATGAATATTTATTAACTATAAACTTGGAGTGCCTTATCAATTTAGAACAAACCAAGAACATGCTTTAGGTTTTAAAGCCACTTACAGCCTGCAACACAATTGACTTTCTCTGCAGCTGTCACAAGGGAATGCTGCTACAGAGGCATCATCATTTCATAATTAGGTTGGTGCAGTAAGGCAGTCAGGTGACTGCCTCTTGGGAGAATAATTGCATGGTTTGATGAAAACAGAGCAAAAGTGAACTTGGTGTGAGTCAGAGGTGGTGCCATCAACTGATAAGAGCAAATCACCCTGCACTGCTTTATTTACATGGCACAGCTTTCAAGAGCTGCCCACGGTCAGGTCAAACTGTGGTATTGATTTCTCATTCTCTCTCTTTTTCAGGCTGACCCAAACTGATTTTTTTCTAAACATCATGGGAGAGATTAAAGTCTCTCCTGACTATAACTGGTTCAGAAGCACAGTTCCTCTTAAAAAGGTATGTACATCTTGTGAGTGAAATATCTCCTGTTTTTTTAGGGGGAGAGACTAAGTGTGGTTAATGCAGAGCAGTTGTGGCTGTGCTTCTGACCTGTTTTATCTCCTGAACTGTTGTCCCACATGTCATGTGAGTGCATGAAAGCACATCCTTCATCTTCACATGCTTCTTGGAGGTCACTTCTGCCTGTGGTGGGGAGCAGAGACTCGCAGCTGTGAGCCATGGCAGCTGTACCTGCCATCCTGGTGCCAGCCATGCTTGAGGAGGGGGCTCCAAAGGAGTGGTGTGTGCTGGGCATCACATGTGTGGCTTCTCAGAGCTGCCTCTGTGCACTGGACTGAGCTGCCAGAGCCACCTCCACTGTTCCTGCCCATTGTCCTCAGGCCAAAGCAATGTCCAAAGGCAACTTCCCAGCAGTCAGGCAGCATGCAGGGTCCTGAGAATGGGAATATCCTTAACCACGGTGCAAAAACTCACACAGTTTCTTCTGCTTAATCACAGTGACAAACCACTTTCTCCTCTTGCTTGGATTTCCCCACTTCCTTTCACTGAGCCACAGGAGAATGTTTGAAGTGTGCAGGGTTCCAGCCTGCACTCTCTACCTGCCGAGTGGCAGAGGGCATGCAGTGCAGTAGTAGTATGTAACTCCTGACTCAATAAAGCACTCATGTACCTTTTGCAGGTCAGGCTTGCTGGGGCTGTGGTTACAGAGTGACCTGCAGCAGCCCAGACTCCTGCCAGACAGAGGGACAGCCCTGTCTTTACACCTTGCTGCTGCAAGCACAGTCACTGCTGTGGCTGCACAGGCTGAGCAGTCAGTGTCCTGTCTAGCCTGGGATATGTTATAGTTTGGTTTTGGGCTAAGCTGACTTTGGTGTGGTTCCCTTATCTGGATGACTTTGTGAGCTGCAGAAACACCTTTAGGGAAGAGCTGTAGGATTCTTATTAATTTTTTGCCAGTTTGTGTCTTCCGTAGATAAGAAAGATGTATTGCTGTTGACTCCACATGCTCTGTCAAGGCTCTGGCTGTCCATCTGCTGGGTCTGATTGTGCCACACTGTTGCCTTCAGGCAGTGCCTCACTGGGTCAGGGGCCAGCATTTCAGCAGAAGGATATGTGGGTGCTCTGAGGCTCTGCTTTGTGTGATGCAAGATGGTGAACGGAAGGAGCTGGAGGTTGTGGTTCCAAGGGAACGTGGTGCTGCTGCAGCTCAGTGTCAGCAGCCGCTGCCTTCAGCTACTGCCAGTGCTCAGGGTTTTGTAACTGGGGATGTGTGTAAACTGAAGCTGATAGTGACCTGGTGACCTTCAGAGCTGGGAATGCCTTACCCTCTTGAGTGCTTCTATCAGCTCAAAAGACAAATGATGTCACAGTGGTGAATGTGGGGTATGAAGAAGGTAGAAATAAGCAAACTAGTCCTGGTTATTGGAGAGAGAATTAAAAAACAAAAGCCCAATTTGAAAATGTAATTAATCTCTGAAGCAGTCTTTGGGAATACATTTGCCTGCATTATCCCTCCAGAAGTGCAAAGCATGTGCAGTACAGAGGAAGGAATAACTGGCCTTGGTTATCGCAGTCAGGTCAACCTAAGGAAGCAGAGCCAGAGCAGTTTGTTTGAGAATGTGCTAAGATGTTTCTCCTGACAGGCACAGGAAATGCTCAGCTCCATCCTCCTTCCTGCCCTGGTCAAATATAGGAAGTGCAGCACAGAAAATAACACTTTTTAACCGAGTCTCCTGCTTTGCCTGTGTGCCTCCATTTGCATACACCACTCACTGTCTTATCTGAGTCCTTCCTAAAAGTTTTCATCAAGGGACACCCTGGCCCTGCTAAAAAGTTCTGCTCTTTGTTTTGAGGCAGTGCAGATTTTACCTTTTATGTGAACTGTAGCTCATCTTGATTGATCAACCAGAAGAAGAAGGTTGGTGACCTCCCAAGTCAGCAGTTAACCACACTGCTGCCTACACAGCTCGGGAGCTGGAGTTAAACTGTCCAGCATGTGGCCAGAAATCAACTAGAACAAGTGCTTAAACCATTGATTCACTGTCTGGGCTCGAGGAAAGAAACCTTATCTCTCAGCCTCTGCTTTCTTGGTGTGGACTAACTTTGGTGGTGTTATTTCAAAGAATATGGTCTGCCTTTGGAAATACTCCTAAAGGTAAACTTGGTAGTAGCCACCCTGAATGGATCCAACATTACTGATGGAATGGCAGCTGAGAACAGCAAAGCCTGGAGCCCAGGGGTCGTGTATAAGGAGTTATTTTGGCGGGGATTGGGAGGGCTTTTGTACAAAGTTTGTGTTTAAATGGTTTCACTGGTGTGGAAGCTCTGGTATGCAATCTGTCTTTTTTTTATAGAGACTTTAGAAACAACGTTATCATGTGGTTCCTCACATGCTCCCAGAGCCTGAAATACTGGCTTTATTAGGAGCAGATTTGTTAGTCAAGCAAATCTGATTTGTGATACACTATTCTCTTCTGATTGCTGAGAAGCTTAACTGCTGGGTTGGAAAAGCAAATTGTGCTTGTGTATTACTGTTCAAAAAGCTATAAAATCTCAATACAGAGGAGATGATTTCTGGCTGCTTGACTCAGGCTTTCCCCAGAGGTTTGTGTTTGTTGGTCTCGTACAAGATGAAGCTTCTGCTGGCTTGTGGAGTTGAAAGAACATCTGGAATACAGAAGACAGCTTCTGGTAGAACAGGCCCTGTCAAAACAAGTCAGGCTTTTTTTCTGCTAGAAAAGAAGACACAATTCTTGCACTTTTGAAGATACCAATTATGCTAGGGCCTGTAGTACTGTATGAGGAGCTGCTCATAAAGGATAGCACCTCGTGTGTGAATAATCCCCCTCAGCCAGCTGTGTCCTGGGCAATCCAGATGCTCCTGAGATACTGCCAGTGGTGGAAGCATTTTTCCCTCCAGGTCAACCTTGCAGTGCTGCCCTGGGAGTTGTGTGTGTCTCTGTTTCTGTAAGTGTTTCAGATCAATAATTTGTGGTGATAGCTGCTTAATTCTGTAGGCCTGCATGGATCCAGACTGGAAACATCTGTACGTGGATGCAAATATCAATGGTTGTTTAAAAAAGCTGTCCCTGGGGCAGTACTGGCTCTTCCAGCCTCCAGCTGCTGCTCTTGGTACCCTGAACTGACCTCCTGTGTCTCTCCTGAGTATGGTGGCTCCTTTCCTGAGGTGCAGTTCATTATCCAGCTTATGTCAGGATGCACAAAATATTCTGTCTGATGGTGCGTGGCCACAATTCTATTCCAGCTGTATCCATATTGTCATTCCAGTTAGAAAACAGCCTGAAAGCTATTGTGAAGAAGAGTAAAAGAAGGTCTTGAGTATTATAACATTTGCTAGATGTTGGAAATTTCTAGAAGCAATCCTGGAAGCTGGCTGAAGAACCTCACTTGTCTTGCGTTTGCTCTCCCCTCTGTGCCTCTCTTTCCAGATAATAGTAGACGATGACGACAGTAAAGTCTGGTCATTGTATGATGCAGGACCAAGGAGCATTCGCTGCCCACTCATATTTCTCCCTCCTGTGAGTGGAACTGCAGATGTGTTTTTCCAGCAGATTCTGGCACTGACTGGATGGGGCTACAGAGTTATTGCTGTGAGTATTCTCAGTCCTGTGTCAACGGTGGTGTACTTGTGCTTGTTGCTCTCATTAGAGGTTGGATAATGAACTTCTTAGTTTTGACTTAAAGAATCCACCAAAAAACTTTGTGCTAAGTTGCACTACAGAGTAGTGAGCACGTGGATCCAGACTGGAATCTGCTATATGTCCACAGCAGCGTTTACCCAAAACCTTGTGCATGCATAGTGTTAACTTCTCAGCCTACTTTTCCTCTTGTGTGTCCTGGACACAAGTACTTTTTGCCTCCATCTGCATCCTTGTTAGCCCTGAGGCGAAGACATGAATTAGTTCAAGGTTTCCATGTTTTCCTTAGGGATGGTGGTTCTCAGCCTATGTAATAGCTGCAGATGCTATGTCACTCCTTAAATCCTACCAGCCTGCTCTTCTGGGGCTTCTCAGCTCCTGAGCTGAAGTGGTTGATTTGTACAATACATTAAACAGCCTGGCTTTAGGAGTACCCCTGTCTCTTGCAGCAGTCAATGATTTCTCTATCTGTTACATGGTACAAAATCGCTGAAGAACCATTCCAGCCTCCCCTCCCACTGATCCCAGAGTGAGGCAATGCTGCACTTTCCCCAGCAAACTCTTCTCTGTGGCACTTTGTGTGTTTTTGTGTAACTGAGGGGGAGGCATTTGCACCCGCAGGCTCTGGGGACCTTGAAGAGGAACTTCACGATACAGCTTGCTGTCTTGAAATCATTATTGTGAGAACTGGTACAACTTTGAAGCAGATTGATCTCAGCCAGTCTTTTCTAACTTTGTATTATTTTAGTTGCAGTATCCGGTGTACTGGGATCACCTGGAGTTCTGTGATGGATTCAGGAAACTCTTAGACCATCTTCAGCTAGATAAAGTGAGTGCTCAGAGATGGGGAAGTGTACGAATTGTTGCAATAAAAACCTGATGTTTGAAAGAGTCTCATTTAAGAGCCAGCGTAAAAAATAGGATACAAAAGTGCAGCCTATAAAGAGGCTGTGTTGCAATTTCACATTTGAAACTAGTTTATTTTTGAAGGTCAATGCCCTTGGGAATTGTCATACTTGCCCTAAATTCAGCTGCTATTCCAGGCCTATAAAATTGTATGGGTTAACTTCAGTTTTTGTGAGATCCTGTGGAACTTATCCTTCCTAACTCACATAGTACAGAACACCACAGTCACGTCTCTTGGACTGGAATAGCTATGGAGAACAAAGTGAAATGTTCGAGTTTTTTCTTAAGCTTGATGAACACAAAGAAATTTGTACTGTGTATCTGTGGGAAACATTTCCTACTGTTAGTATTCATCACATTTATATTGCACATAAAACCAGGAGATGAATGGAACAGTGATTCTTTGAAAATATGGGTTATGAGGACAAGGTAAACTTGAGTGACCTATTTTTATAATGAAGCACTGTGCTCAGAGGTCACATTTCATCATCTGTTTGGTTTTTTTTTTTCCCCCTTGCATTAGGTTCACCTTTTTGGAGCTTCTCTGGGAGGCTTTCTGGCTCAAAAGTTTGCTGAATACACACACAAATCTCCCAGAGTCCAATCTCTGATCTTGTGTAATGCCTTTAGTGACACTTCTATTTTCAATCAGACGTGGACAGCAAACAGGTAAAGAAGACTAAGACAAGAAAGCAGACTCACAGCATTAATTCTTCTGCAATGAAATGTCACACTGATTAGTTGGATATGTGTCTAACCTGATTCCAGCCTAGGGGAGGGAGGTGTGGGATGGAATACTTGTGACTTTTAAAGGCACACCACAAGAAGAATGGAAATGTTAACAATTCAGAGTGTGGAATTAGAAAAATTGTTCTGTGATCCTCTGTGGATGTGTGGTCAGATTTAAGAACTCTGCCTGTTGTCAAACAAAACCATTTAGAGCAAGAAGAGTGTTTGTTGTTCACCATGTTTAAAATATACTCTTGCCATGTAAAACTAAAAGCTGCTCAGAGCATTTCAAGCATCAAGCTGCCAGGTTTTCCATCTCTGTGCTTTTGAAGGTTCTTCAAGGATTTCATCTGAGGTTAAAGCACAAAGTCTGTGCAAGGAAAGGGAGCATTTACAACACAGCGTCTTGATGTTGAGTCCTTGGTGCTTGAAGATATTGTTACATCTTATTTCTGTTTTAGCTTTTGGCTGATGCCTGCTTTTATGCTGAAAAAGATTGTCCTTGGGAATTTCGCATCTGGTCCTCTAGATCCTGAAATGGCTGATGGGATTGATTTCATGGTGGACAGGGTAGGTAGCTGTGTGCTCTGATGGTTGTGGTTTCACTGTAGATTTACTGAGTGGGAGGTTGTAGATATTTCTGCTGCTTTTTTCATTCACTGACCCAGGAGGGAGGAATGAGAAGTGGCTCTTTACCAGGTGTTGACTGTCACAGCCCCAGCAGTTTAACTGATACACTGACCCTCTACCTTAGTTGTGTTTGTGTAGTTCAAGAGAGGGAGTTAAGGAACTGAGGTGGAAGAGAAGAAAGTTTTGGGATAGATCTGTACGCCATGCTCTGGGAGCAGGAACAACTAATGGAACGTGGTTTAAGCATTTGTCTCATGCAGAGTAATACTAAATTGGAATTATAACCTTCATCCCTTTGAAACGATCTTCTCTTTGGCTGTATTGTTAATATTGCATTAACCTCCTGCAGTGAAATATGTTGTTAATTGGTCTTTCTCTCTACTGCAAGCTGGAGAGCCTGGGCCAGAGCGAGCTGGCCTCAAGACTCACCCTCAACTGCCAGAACTCCTATGTAGAACCTCACAAAATCCGAGACATCCCTGTAACCATTATGGATGTAAGTGAATCTGAATTTTTTAATTAAACAGTATTTCCTTCCCTTGGCCATGATATTCAGTTAGCAACTTAGCAAGCATTTGCAGCATGTGCCTTCCTGTTTAGGGAAGCCTTCTGCTGACTGGCAGCGCTGTGCCTCTTCAGTGCTACATTGTGAATTGGATATTCTGTGCAGTAACACAGCCATATGTTTCAGTATCACAGTACTGGATTTCTAGCTGTCGATGCCCAGGTTTGCTTGTTTTCTGTTTCATTAACACCATTCCACAACGAAGCTGAGGGTCTCTTCTAGAAGCAGCATGCAGCCAGTCTGATGTAACAACAAAATCGGAGGTTCAGAGCTCACTGCTGGGACTTGTTCCATAGGTGTTCGACCAAAGTGCGCTCTCGACGGAAGCAAAAGAAGAAATGTATAAGCTTTACCCTAATGCCAGAAGAGCTCACCTCAAAACAGGAGGCAACTTCCCCTACCTCTGCAGGAGTGCTGAGGTCAACCTGTACATTCAAGTGAGTTCCTGAATTCAATCTGTGAACACGTTTAGCCACAACAGCAGAAGGCAGCTCCTGTTCTGAGCTTTTGTTTAACTTCCCTGAGTCTGTGTGCTCTCTGCTGCTGATACCAAAGGGCAGGCTGGGAGCAGCTGTGTCCATGCTAGGCCAGCTTTGGGGGTTTTCTGTCTCTGAACTCTTGTACTCCAGAGCCATGGTTTCACCCTCACAAAAGTTACTCAGAAGGAATGCTTCTCTTTTACCAAAATGCAGTGCTCCTTACACCTGTTTCTGTGTTATTTCCCATGTCCAACAGATCCATTTGCTGCAGTTCCATGGTACTCGGTATGCAGCCATCGATCCCTCCATGGTCAGTGCAGAAGAGCTGGAAGTCCAAAAGATCAGCCTTCACACCAGCAATGAGCAAGAAGGGCAGTAGGCTTGGGAGTGCCAGTGAAACAGAGGCATTGGTTTGGTGGTCTTCCTGTGTACACTCAACTGTTCCCACTCTGCCTTTTCCCTTGTGTTAGCCGATTATCACTGTGTGATTCCAACACGATCAACAGTCAGTAAACTACCCGTGGACAGCAACCTCCAGCAGTGTAATGGGATAGATCTGTTTAATTTTTATTCTTTGGATTCAAGGAAGTATCTTTGGAGACTACACTTTTAAAAATGAAGACATTTTTTCTACCAAAGTCTTCACTATATCATGTTCTTAAGCAGAACGGTATTTCTTTTTATATTTTTCACCCGGCTGTATATATTACCACATGCAGATTGTGTACTTAAAAGCTGACATATATTTTTGTTGAATATTTGACTTAAAAGATGTTTAAGTGTCAATGTTGCCATCACTTATTTGCTTCGTACATTGTGTTGTAAGTTAGTTTGTTTCTATTTGAAATAAAGCATTTGAATTTTTAACTTTCTTGCTGCTTAAAAATGGTTTTCAATAAAACCTCACTTTCAGCAAGTGTCTCTTGTTTTGACTCCAAGAAAACAGCAGCCAAAGCTCACTGCAGTCCTGGTTTGCCTCTATAGTCACCTCTGGAACTGAAGAAAACCACCACCACCTGCTTGAATTCCTCTCAAGCTTTAACTATAAAGTCGTACTGGTTTAGCTATAAGTAAGAATGCTGTAATGTTTTTTTAATAAATTTGACAAGATAGAACTTGTAACTTTAAAGTGTAAAATCTAGATTTATTGAAATACAGACATTATTTTCCCCATGAGATGCTGTAAAAAAAAAATACGAAGGATTTCATGACAAATTGGTATGTAAAGAAATCATCTTTGTGAGAGGCTGTGTAGATAACTAATCTCTTGAAAAGATGGTTTGAAAAGGTTAGAGTCACCTATTTGATTTATATACAGTACACATTAATGTACATTTATTAATGGTATGTGTTAATGTTCTTCTCAAACTTTTTGTGAAGAGTTAAAGCATTGAAGATCACAACCCCTAAGGTTCTAAAAGGACCAAATTGTAGCTTTGATTTTGCTTAAGTTCTCCTCTTATGGTGGGAATTTATGGACACACCCTAAGACATGAGTGACAGATACCCCCCACAGATCAGGTTAAGTAAAGAACATTCCTGAAAACAAAGGCTTTGCCCACATTAACTTAAAAAGTTGACAAGTAAAAATTTATATATAAAAATGTGCTGTAGACGAGTTACAGTAAAGCTCTAATATTTCCTGATGCAGTATGACAAGTGAGGTTCACTCACCAAATTCTCATTACAGTACCCAGACCGTAGGAAACTGCTGATAAAGATCTCCCTTCTGTGTAGAGCCATTTTTGACCATGAGCATTTGTTTAACCCTTGTCATTTCCTGTCCAGAAGGCTGCAGCAGTGCCAGCTCTATGTGACAAGAAGCCCTTAGGTTGCATCTGCCTTCTCTCAGCAGCAGAGAAGTGTTTCTCCTGTAGCTGAGACCCACGGAGGATGCTCCTGGTGTTACATTGCTGTGCACTTCCGTGGAGAGGTGGAGTCTGCGTTTGCTTTTTTCCGGATACTTTCTGTAAGAGAGAATGATCTACTGCACAGAAATATAAAGCCATGGCAGGATGTGTTCATTTATCAGAGAAAGAGGTTACATGTAATGGAAGCAAGGGGGCAGGGCAGGTGCTTTCAGCTCCTGTGCATTGGCTTCACTGAAGTTTTCCTTTGTGTATGTTGTCTAAGCACAGAATTTGGTAAATTGATTCAAATAATGCTCAGTATGCATTATTTGAAGGAAGACAAAAGCATTACCTGCTAAATCTCTTCTCCCGATCCCCACCAGGCCTTCGTACAGTCCCTTGATTGGATTTTCTCCTGCAGTGATCACACCATGGAGCCAGATCAGCAGCATTCTGTGGCCGTGTTCCCTGTAGCTTTTAGCGCCTGGCAGGATCAAACCACAGATGAAATCCTGCACTCTGATCAGAGCAGATTTCTGCACTGGTGGGTTTGCACACCCCTCCCTCCTCTTTGGATTTTACTAGGAGGCTGTAAAGCATGGTTTTAATTCCTGGTTGTGATGTGATTGCTGGATTTGTCTGAAACTTAACGGAGTGGCTATTGTTGCACAACCTTTCATGGCAATACAGTTTCTACCTTCAGAGCACAGCTTGGCCCCTTGCTCATATCATCCAAACTACAGAGTCCTTACAACAGCCAAACTAGCAGTGATCTGCTTCTGACTCTCAGACCCTGCTTCTGCTAATGTAATTCTTAAATTCTAAAGAATTCACTTCATGCCTTCTTGTTTCTTAGAAGAAAGAAGTAAAACCAGCAAATTTCTTCTTCTATAGAATAGGCCTGGTAAGTGTCTCATAAGCAAAGAACCACTAATTCCCCTGTTTGAATGTTTTATTCCTAGATAAATTACACTGTGTAGCTAGTTCCACATTCAGTAAAACCAGAATTTTTAACCTAATCTTTTGGTTGCTTCAAATAAACCAACTAGTTTTCTTCATGCTTTGCTCTTACTGCAGCTTTATCTGCTAGAAACAAAGTCCAAAGGAAGAATGGAAAATACCTGAGAAGTTTTTTTATACCTGTCCATTGTTGCTCAATGGCCCTAATGTGGTCATCTGTGAATTTCCAGTAATGTGCCAGCTTCTTCCATTCCCCAGGTTTGAGGTACTTAGTGGCTAATCTCCACATGACTGAGCGAATGTGCTGTGTTTCTAGCCTGTGATCCTGCTTAAAGGTCAAGTGCTTTGCCACCCACGAGCTGGAGTCGCTGTTCAGGTTCCCCTGAAAAGCCAGAACAGGGGGTTCAGTCGGGTGCTGCAGCAGTGCCTGTGGATCTGCAGCCTCCCCCATTCACAGCTCTGTGGTCCCTGTGAGTTCCTTCTGGCACAGCTCATTTTTACATTCTCTTTATTCTCATTTCACTCTGTGCTAATCAGGGTTAAAACTCTGGTAATGGCCACTTCGCTGTGGAACTCCATTCGGATCACAATTTGCATTTCTACACTGCCTTTTATCTGGGGTTTGGTGCAGAATCATTTAATTAAATCTCCTGCTTCCCTGCAACATCAGCTTGTGCTCACAGCCCTTACATGCCAGGCTGCAAAGAGGCTGAACAACATTTCCTTGGGCTGCATGGGAAGCCAATGCAAGGGCCTGATACGAAGAGCTTTAGTCCTGAAGCTGCACCTGAGCTACAGGCACATGCCTCCTTTTCTTCCTTTTCTTCCCCCTCTAGAGCACCAGTATGGGAAGATGCCCAAAATCTTAACATGCAAGGAGTATGACATTTGGCTGTACTTTCAGCTCACTCTGCTCAGCTTGGTTTGGGCACAGCCTTGGGGTAGGCAGGGTTTCAGAGGGGAGACTGGGGCTAAGAGGCTGCACTTTGTGGGAGAAGTTGGTTGTATGACTCCAACAGGAGCCATCTCCTCCCACTGCTGAAAAACTCCCAAAATCCCATTTGGTGAACTCAGGCCAAGCATTTTCCTGCTCAGTCCTTCAGTTTCTCCTTCTGGGAAAAGGAACTAATTCTATCCCTTTGGGAGCAGCTGTTAAACAACTTTTGGAAACCCCCATTCCCATCAGTACAACTTGGGATTTCTAACAGAGGCCTTTTGAAATAAGGAAAGCCTTAAGTAGATGCTGTTGGCATGGCGCGGACTTCTGTTTTTCTTAAGTAAGGGGATGAAAATAGAGGTCAGTCACGGGATGTCCTGTATTTCTTTTCCTTTGACAGCTGGTATGTGGAGTCTCAATGGAGAGGAGAAAGCACAGGGGCCGTTGTGTAAGCTGCTCACCTTCTCCCATTTGTAAAATCGATCGGCTTTGATAATCATGTCCACCAAGTTGATGTGATTGCCTCGGGCAGCGACATCCAGAGATGTTTTCCCTTGCTGAAATCAGAAAGGGAAAATGAGCTGGAAAAGACTTTGCACCTTAGGAGGTACAATCTCCACGCCCACCCAGCATCTGCAGCAGCAGGCACATGGACTATTGAGTAATGCATCCAGCCAGGACCTATTCTCCACCTGTCAACACCTCAGATGTGAGCTGGTGTCAAGCTCCTGTGTTCAGGGCATGGGGAGTGGTTTTCCAGGCCCTGCAACATCTCCTCTGTTGCTACAAGGGATCTGCCTGTTTTGCAGAAGGCACTGGAAAAGCTTCCTGCAACCCACCAACATGAGAGCAGCCATCAGAGGACCAGCTCAGCTCTGCAATCCAAGGTATTTTATAGCCTTTTGCACAGCAGGTTTGCTGACACATGAAACCAAAGTGATTTATACAACCTCATTAACTTTATAGGCTCCAGATACACATGATTAGAAATGGTCTCCTGGGAGAAGCACAGGCTGATGGGACTATGAAAATGTGACTATGTTCCTTTCATGAATATGATTTTGGATTGGGCAGGGGGAGATTTGTATTTCTATCTAAAATCAGAAGGCAGAAAAGAACAAGCTTTGAAAGTTGTATGAAGGAAAGCAAGCCACCCCAGGCACCAGGCATACCACGAAGAACAGTTCTAGGCTCAGATGTGAGCAGAAACCCAAATGGATACAGAAAAGCATGAATGTGTCTGTCCCCTGTGCTGAGTGTCACTGCGGTTCCACAGAGTGCTGGAAGGTGGCAAACATTCACCATAGCTGAAGGCCAGTTCAGCTGGGTGGCTTCAGGTCTGCACTTGCTCTAACCCACTGCAAATGGCAAACACTATTTTAATCTCTGCCCAAGGCCCTCCAGCATTTTCTGGGCACACACTACATTTTCAGGCCACCTGCAATTCATTCTGTTGATTTTATTAGATGGCAAAAGCCCCAGAATTGTGCCAGATCTATACCAAACAGATCCTTTCAACCCATTAGAACATGTGTGCTGTAATTTTTGAGGTATATTACTCATCATTATTTGAGGAAATCTTTGATATTACTGTTCATGATAGTACAAGTAGAAGGAACTAGAACAACTTTGAGAAGGAAAGCATTGTTCATTGTGTGAACTATTTTCTACCTGTCTAAGAACCAGTCACTTCTTTCCTGGAAAACACATCATAATAACCGACTCAGCTGTGTTTTAAGGCCTTATCCCTGGAAATATCTGGATTTTAATATTACTAGCCTTCCTTGAAAATTATGAAAACCACTGGGAGAGACCATCTATGTATATTTTCCCTCCATACTTCCACAGCACCTGCTTCACCTATGGAGACCTTTACCTTGTCTGTTAGCTTCAGATTAACTCCTGCAATGAGAATCATCTCAGCAATGTCCTGCCTGCCGTGCTCCGCAGCAATGTGGAGTGAGGTCTGCTGCCTCTGCAGAAGGAAGGAGAAAGGACTACACTTCAGAAAAGGACAAATGTGAGGCTGGAAGGCTGGAAAACTACCAGAAGGAACCTTGGGACTGTTTACTGGAAACTAGTAAAATCAAACATAAAATGTGTAAATTTTACGGCGTCATCAGGAGAGAACATAGCTACAAGTATGAACATTAACCAAAACAAGCTAAACAAAGGCTCTCATTCAGAAAATTACAATTTGGTGAGACAACCAGCTACCTCCAGGCTTGCCTCCTATTCTCAGCCCTCCAAACATTTTGCAGAATATCTTCCTGCTTGAAATTTCTCCTACCTGTTTCCAGCAAGGAGGAGAGAGCCTGACTATGCAATGCTGCAGGGGACACAGCACAGCTCTCAAGTTGGATGCTATCAAGTGACTACTTCACTGAAACACTCAGAATTGGTTCACAGGTGTCACATTTCCTAAGCTGCGCTTCCAGAACCACATTTTAAAGTGCTCCTCTTTAATCCTGTCCCCAAGGTGATAAAATCTCCCATGAAACTGGTTCACATTTCAAAGACAAAGAACAGGAGCTGCAGTCTTACATTATCTGGAATGTCAAGGTCACACTCTGCACTGATGAAGAGCTTCAACATGGCTGGGAAGTTCTGCAGGACTGCAATATGTGTTGCTGATGCATTTTGCTGTGGAAAGAAGATCCTGCACTTAGGGAGAGCTTAGCTCATAGCACTGAAAGGACCTGCTGCGCCCAGCATGTCCTATTCTATCACAGCTGCCAGTCTGCACTGGGGGATGACGGGGATACTGCAGCACTAATCCTCCCACAGTTGCTTCGTGCTCTTGAGCAGCTCCACAAACTGGTTTTACCTTTTTGTTGGTGGTGAGAGCATAGAGAGGGACTCACATGATTGAGAGCATCCACGTGGATTCCTGCGTCCAGGAGGAGCCTGGCTATCTCCTCATAGCCATGAAGTGCTGCATAATGAAGGCAGCTCATCTTTTTCTGAGAGGCAAGTCAGAAGAGTGGAGTGTTAGTCAGGGACTCACCCCAGCGGCTGCAGTTGTTACAGACTATCCACAGAGAGCTCCCTGCTCCCTCCTGCGAGAGTCCTATGGCCCTGCACTGACAAATTCAAGGAGATTGTCTCCAGCCAAACCAGTCCCAGGGAGCTTCACCTGCCTCTTTGTACAAAACCACATTTACCTTCCTCTAACTCCCTGTGCTATTCCTGAATGCAGGGTTCCACATGACCTCTCTCTATAATGGGTGACCTGGGAAGCGACAGGTCTGGGCATAAATCCACAAAGTAGGGTTTGGGAATGGAATCACCTCCATGGAGCTAACCTGGGTTTGGGCATTGACATCAGCACCTGCTTCCACGAGCAGCTTCACACAGTGGCTGTGTCCCCCCTCAGCAGTCAGGTGCAGAGCCGTGAGTCCCTCCTGCACAAGGCAAGAAAGGACACAAGCAGCATTTCTGTAGACAAGGCTGAGACAGAGCAGCAGAATGAGTCAGACTCTACCCCATCTTCTGAATCCATGACACATTACAGTACCAGTTCTGAGGGCCAGGGATCTCCAGTTGATTGTTAGGAAAATAGAGGACACAATTATCTGCTGTGGACATACCAGAGTACTGTTCTGTCCCAAATGTCATTGGCTGTGGGCCACAAGACAGTCACTGTGTTCACCCTCTTTCCTCCCCTCCAGCCTCTCAAGAAAGGATTTCACACGGACAGTAAAGACAAATCATTTTCCTGGAATAGCCCAGAGACAAAACTAGAAACCTGTGACCCTCAGTCACTGGTTCTCCCTTCTGAGGGTTGCAGCTCATTTCATTACAAGAGAACAGAAGCAAGCAGAATTCCTAAGTGATTTAATCTAGTTTTATTATTGCTCTTTGCACAAAGGGCAGCTCATGTGGGGGTAGACAGATGTACCAGTTACCACAGAAGGTGGCTCCCCCTTTCCTTCAGATCTTAATTACAATCGAATACACTTTCAAAGACAGTAACCAAGTAAGACTAAAAAAAATGCAGATAAACTTAATTGGGAATGTGCCCTGGAATAAGTAACAGTGATACTAAGCCAATATTTGCTATCTAATCATTAACTGTGTTCCAGCCATATAATTTTCCAGAGCGGATCTGTCAAAAGGGAGATCTCAAACAGAAGGTCCATATGTTCAGTAACTAAGTCAATATTAAAGCATGGTGAAGTTTAGTTTAAAACACACTCAATAACCATTTAGGCACTTGAATGTACAAGGGTCAGGGAGAGAAAGGGAGATTAAATGGAGTGATAAGGTAGGTGAGCAGATACAGCAGGAAGAGAATGCAACACTTTAAAGCTGGAAATTGGTCCAAGACGGATGTCGCCTTTCACTGACACTCTGCAAGTGTGACCTGCATTTACCCACGTAGGCTTTAGATAAAATCAGCTATTTTCTAGAGCTTTCCTGTCAATACTGACTCTTCAGCCTGATGACTGTGGCAGGAGAGTATTTCTAGGAAGGAAAAGGGCAAAACTGATGTGGTTTTCATTTAATTTAAATGTACTTACCAAGTTTTTTTCATCAAGGTCCACTCCAACATCTATAATCTTCTCCAGCACAAAGAAGTGTCCATTTTTAGCAGCTAAATGCAATGCTGTATTTTCTTCCTGAAAGTAAACATTACTTTATAAATGTATGTCTCACAGGACTGAGTGTTCATATGCCACAACCTTGCACAGAGTATATCCAGTGTGGCTGAAAGGGAGGTTGTAACCAGTAGCACAAATCTGAAGCAATCTTCCTATAGTTGCAGCAGTGAGGGAAGAACCCCAGCTACCTTAAACTGGAGCATGGTCCACCAGGCTTGCTGTGTGTCCTGCCAGAAAAGTCCTGGAGAGTAAATCATGAACTGAACAAGAAAATGGCTTGAAGAGGATAGGGAAGAAAAGCCCTGACATATCACAGCCATAGTTACAACTGTAGACAAGTTGCTGGCATGAGCCTCATTTGCTATCCTGTTCCTGGGTTTTCACATCCCCTAAATCCTTGGACTTCACCTCCCTTGCACATGGTTTTGTGCCTGTACCTTGTCTTTGGCACTGTGAGAACAACCCAGCTGAATGAGGAACTCCACCACCTCCAGCTGCCCGTACTCTGCGGCCAGGTGAAACGCTGTCCTGTCCATCTTTGAAAGGAAACAGAGAAACACAGTCCAAAAGGCTCAGAAAGCACAAGATCAGATCATCTGCTGCAAGAAGCCTGACCAGAGCCAAAATCCCCATAATCCCTAAGCTCACTCTGCAGGAAGGCTTCTGGGAGTAGTGTTGTCTGACTCTGATTCTCTTCCCAAGACCAAGTGCAACACTCCTACTAAGCTCAGCAAAGCAAGACCAGACCTCATGAAACAAAGCCATGAAGAGCCTTCCTACCTTGTCTGTCTCATCCAAACACACATCCTCCAAGTCCTGTATGATGAACTCCATGACCTGGATGTGTCCCCTCTGAGCTGCACAGTGGAGCAAGTTCATGCCATGCTGGAGAGGAGATAAAGGCCTGCTCATATTACAAGTCCAAGACTGTGGGGCAGTCAGTCTCTTTTGACAACCTGTTCCACTTAGCAAAGACCCATTTCATCCCTCCCTACACCTCTAGGGCTAAACCTCCCTGTGCTGCAGAAAGCAAGTTATGACTGAAATATTAATGCTCTTTTTCCCAGCCAAGGTCTGTTTTAGAATACGCAGACTGCTGTTTACAGAATCCATTTCCCATTTCTGTAACACCTTCCCCATCAGCACTGCACAAACATGAGGTGAGGAAGCTGTGTGCATCTCTAGAACTCAAATTATTCCACCTGTTTTAGGGATAAGTCAGAGTGCAGATGGCAGTCCCCAAAGTAGATGCTGTTACACACGACTGAACTCACAGGTATGCCTTTCTCTGTCCCCCAACACTGTCTAGAGCCAAGTGATGCATTCACATGGGGAGACTCTCACCCTATTGACACAGCTAATCTTGGCCCCAGCACTGATGAGGATATGCAGGACTTGGAGGTGACCAAACCAGGCAGACAGGAGAAGAGCATTCATTCCAAACTGGGCAAAAAGAAGAGAGATACTTACAGTTAAACTACAGCCACCACCATCCCCACCCTGGAGGGAAGCTGTTCCCTTAGCTTAATGAAGTTTCCCAAATCTTTTTGTTTCTCACTGGTATATTTTTAGCTGCACTTTCTCCAAGTATTATTATTCCTATCACAGATATTCACAGCAGCTGAGCAGAGACCTGCCTCTTGGCAGCTACTATATATTTAATGGTGTGTGTTAGCCTGGCTGTATGGGGGAGAGAAAACTTGTTGGCTGTCACTGTCATCCCACAAGCCCCATCAACACAGCCAGAAGAAGCCAAGCATCCCCATGGTCTATGGAAAACTTCACAGATTCTACCAGCCTATTCCAAGTCACTGTACATGCAAGGAAAAGGCCAAAATACAGAGCACAGACACGTGCAAACAAGGCTTGCTCCAGCCCCTTGCTCAGCAGGTGCAGTGTGTCACCCTGTGCCACCCACCCAGGGCTAAAGTGCAGTCTGTAACTGCTGGCCTAGCACCCAGTCCCTGGCGCTGCCCCAACACTGAACACATCTGCAGCACATGCAAGGGTCGCCTTTGTACACTGTCTTCGTCATCCACAGGGACATCGTGATCCAGGAGCAGTCGCACAGCATCCACGTTCCCTGCTCCCGCAGCCCAGTGCAGGGCAGTCCGGTCCGTCTGGAAGGTAAGGACAGACAGAGAAGGCTGATGTATGTGAAGTGTGTGTATCCACCAGCCCTTCTGAAGGCCGAAATATCCTTGGCCATCTATGGAGCCAGAATTTCTCGCACTGTGCAGGGTTTTCTTTGGATGCAGTCCTGGTTTTCTTTGGACACAGCCCACTGTCTCTGCTCTCCTGTCAGGCAGACAGGTGTTAGTCACCTTCTACTCAGGAACTGCAGTTCTGGACTATAATGACAGCACAGAGTGAAGAACATTGCTGACCATAAATGAAGAAACTGAAACACTAGGGATGGATGCAATCCTGCATTTCTACTAGTCAACAAAGAAAGACCTGCACCAGAAACAGAGTTTCTTATAGCCTCGCTGTACAGCAATAGCAAAATCAAAGCCTTTCATGGTAATCATGTCTATCTGGCACATACAGCTTTCCAGTGTGGCCAGGATGATAGTGCTGGGGGTCTCACTGTGTTGTGAAAACTGCTTGGTTGCCACAGGCCCTATTTGGCACTGGGTGTTGTATTTTAAAGCTTTGACAAATGAAGCAGTTAATGAGAAGAGCAGTGCTAAGGAGCTGCAGTTCTGAAGCATGCCCTCAGCACTTCTGCAGCTTAGAGGTGGAAAAACCCAGGACTTACATTGTTTTTGGCTTTGATGTCAACTCCTCTCTTGATGAGTTCCTCCATCCTGGCTGTATCATTTCGCTTCGCTGCATCATGGAACTCCTTCTCTGACTGAAGCACTGCAGCAGAGCAGAAGAATGAGCATTAAAATAGTGCTGGTAAGGAGCACGGGGCAACATGCCCCAACAAACCTCCCTTCATCTCACTGGGCCCTGTGGCTTCAGGGAAGGATGACTGCAGAAAGATTCTTCCAGCAAGAATCCCAGCCCTACAGATGTTGGCATGTTTGCTGGATTTATCTTCTTCCACTGTCTCTCCTTCCCTGAGTACCCCTGTGCCGCATCAGTGCTCTTCCAGTCCTACCCACTTCTCTTCTAATTCAGTGTCTTTCTCTGCATGGATTTGCTCCAGCTGCAAAACCTTTTGATCCATGAGGTCCATATCCTCTGGGTACCCTCTGAGGCCCAGAGTCAGCGTGAAGGCTCTGAGAGATGACACAGACCCTTTCTTCCATCCTTCCACCTACATCCCACTGCTCTACAAGGAGGCCTTTACACATGGTCCCCCTCCAGGCAACCTGAAGCAGCCAAGCAGCACAAAACTGCCAGCCCAGCCTGTGATTAGTGTTGCATCTCTTAATAAACCATGGCAGTTCTGCACATAATTTACCATGACTGGCAGTATTTGTCCTGCACAGTTAGGCATGATTTAAGAGTGTTTACTCTCCATGCTGGGCCTTGCCCCAGCAATCTTCTCCTTGATCGAATAAACCTTCCTGCCAAGAAACAAGAGCAAGGCTGTGACTGCCATGGCCCGACAGGGAGGCTCTAAAGGCTTTTGGCAAGGCTGGTGTCAGTGCTTGTTGCACTCAGTCTCTGTCCTAGTGCTTTTGGGGAATTCTTTCACTAAGTTCTTGAGTCAGACCCTTGGCCTGTCACGTCCCACTGGAGAGCTGGCCCAGAGGCTTTGCTCTCCTCTATACTTCTACAGAGCTCAGGCTGCAAGTTGAGGACCTCAATGCAACTTCGTTTTGTTTCAACATATCAACTAAATACTAACCACATGCCATGTGAAAGGCATCAAAACATATTATTGTTCCCATTCCACCACACTGAAGGAGATAAACAGGAGACTTGCTGCCTAAATAGCACTATTAATCCCTTCAGAGGGCACAGAAGAAAGGCATCCCTACTGTGGACTCTTAAAGCAACAGAGGTATAATCTCATCCTCCAATTTCCATTCCCCTTGCCTTCAAAAAAAACTTCATCTCAAGAAAAGCACAAATAACACAAATCTTAATGCTAGACAGGATCATTCAATAGTGTGTTTATCCACTTAACACCAGACATGGTCATCTGAGAGTGTGTATTCAAGAGTGCTGGACCTGCTGCTACAATGAAGGCAGTAGGATTTGGACACTGATTTCTGCAGAAACAGGATTTCCTGTACTGTATATTAAGACTCTGTTATCACCTGGTCAAGTGTGTTAACAGGATTGCATTTCATCCCGCATGGACCCTTCATTTGAGAGGAAATATCAGGAGAACTTGTGAAAAACATACGGAGTTTTTGTTAATTATTAACATCAGTGGCTACACACATACCACCTCCTTGTAAATGCTTATCTCCGTCCAGTGGAGTAAATCTTATGTTTCATTAAGCAAATGCTTCTGCCCCTGCTCTCCAGGTGACAGAAATGTGTTGTTACATTTTATGGTCACACAAAGTATCATTTTCAAGAGATGCCAAACCACCTTATTTATTCTCTGCACTGCCTGTGAAGATGCAGTAACAAACATGGCATTGCTAAGGCTGTAGAAGCCACAATTTATTTCTTTTCAGCAACACATGAGTACCAGTTTGATGGTCTGAGTTTCCTATTTAAGATCCACAGCGGCTCTGTAAGTGTAAATGCACCCCTCATCATGGCATCCACCTGTCCAACATTTCAGTGGATATTTAGCAGTTTTCCTTCTCTTTCAAACTCAGGTTCCAGGGTATTTCATAGCTTGTGTTACTGAAGAGGCATTCACTTACCCCAAACAGCATGGAAAACATTTTAAATTATTTACCCTCAGTGCAATGTACCAACTCACAGGCAGTTTATTATGCAAGAGATGTAGAAAAGCAGCAAAGGAGGTGAAAGACATGCAAAGAAACGTGCAAAAACCATCCACTGGGCTCTAACTGGGGCTGCAGGACACAAAGACAACCTGGGATGGGGACGGGGGAACCAAGAGGGCCAAAACCCCCAAGTGCGGGATACCAGAGTTACGTGCAGCATCTCAGCGGTACAGGATGCTCCGGGGCAACAGCAGTCTTGATTCACTGGTAGGTTTATACACCTGCTTTGTTTCCGAGCGGATTTTCACGTGTCCGGTTATTCTTTAGAGCATCCCGGCTCTGCCCCTCAGTCCCGCCGGCGCTCACCCGCCCCCGCCACACGAATCGCCCCTCACGGCGCTGCGCCCCGCTCCCCGCTGGGGCAGCCCCCGCCTCGGCCCCACGCACTCACGGGTGTCGCCTTCCGACGCCAAGTCGTCCCCCATGTCGCGACACAGCGGGCTCAGCGCGCCACAGGGTGGGCTGAGGCGCGTTCCCGCCGCCTCAGGGCGGGCTGACAGGCGCGTCCCCGCCTCCTCGCAGGTCACCCCGCCGCCGCAGAGCTGCTCCTTTGCTGCTCTTTAAAGCAAAATATCATGAACCAAGCCCGCTTTCCGACAAACACGATGCTTTCGGGCCGTTTGGGAAGGACTTGAGCGGGGGCACGCAGCCGCCGCCGTTTCGGCCTGGTGCCGCTCTTCACCTCAGCGCGGCTCTGCTGAGTGCTGCTGCTTCGAGGTGGTGGGTGGTTTAATTTAAAATTAATTTAACTCTGTTTCCAAAGCAACTGGGGAGGAGAGGGATTTCTAATCAGTAGGAAATACGGGGAGGAGAGGGGTTGGGCTTTTTTCCGCTGAAAGCAGGGCTCATGGGTTGATGTTTCCAGGGAATGAGGTGCCCTTGTTACCACGCGTCCCTCAGCAGGTGCAGGAGGGGGCAAAAGGGCTTTTCCTTCAGAGTTTTAGTGAATTCTCCAGTTGCAGCGCCTGGGCTGGTTTTGTCTTTTATTTTCTTCTCCATTTTGATAGTATGATAAGGAAGAAACCAGGCTGAGCTGAGGTTGGGGGGAGCATCACATCTGTTTCTGTGGGTTTCCCACCCCCCACCCAGTACTCCTTCACTGGAATCCTTCATCCAGCTCTGGGACTCCCCAGCGTAAGAAGGATGTGGAGCAGCTGGAGCGAGTCCAGAGGAGGCCACAGAAATGTTCCAAGGGTTGGAGCACCTCTGCTCTGGAGCCAGACTGGGAGAGCTGGGGTTGTTCAGCCTGGAGAAGAAAAGGCTCCAGGGAGACCTTAGAGCCACCCTTGCCTAAAGGGGTGCCAAAAGAGCTGGAGAGGGACTTTAGACAAGGGCCTGAAAGGACAGAACAAATGGGAATGACTGCCCACTGCCAGAGGGCAGGGTTAGATGGGATATTAGGAAGAAATTCTTCCTTGTGAGGGTGGTGAGGCCCTGGCACAGGTTTCCCAGAGAAGCATCCAAGGCCAGGTTGGATGGAGCTTGGAGCACCCTGGGATAGTGGAAGGTGTCCCTGGCCATGGAAGGTGGTGGAACTGGATTATCCTTAAGGTCCCTTCCAGCCCAGACCATTCTGTGATTGTTTGCTGCTGGTCTCAGGATAGGAGAGGTGACATCAGGTTTGTATGCCCTCTGCAGACCGTGCTGGCCCACAGATGGGGGCCTTGTCAGGACTCCCTGGAGAAGTCTCTCTGTACCGCTGATATTGGCTGTGAGCTCACTCTGATGCCTGTCACCACATGAGGGTGCCAGTGCTGTTCACCTGCCACGATTTCCTGCTCTAGCAATAAACTCCAAGGTGCAGATGGGGCTGTTCCCTGGGCTCAGGACAGTTTTGGGGTACATCCCTATCTCAGGGATACTTGTGTGGGTCTGTGTTGCTCCTGTGAGAGAGCGTGGGGCATTTGGTGTGGTGCGAGGTGGGGGGGAGGCAGGCAGTGTCCTGGGGGTATGCAGAGATGCAGAGACCCTCTGCTTCTCCAGACATGTCCCTCTGTGGGCACAGCATACCAGAAATGTCTTCAGGGCAGGTAGACGGTGGTTTCCATTTCAATGAAATCCATCACCGAGGGATTCAGCAGCCAAGTGCTTGCTGATGCAGTTGAGCTACCACTACCACGGCTTGGCTTGTCCAGCTGTGAAATGGGGAGGTGGACCCTAAGCTCTTGGGCAAACACAGAATGTGTGGGGGTTTATAGATAGCTGCTGCTCTCAGAGATTTGGATTTGTGTTTTGTTTGCCTTTTATTCAAACTGAAGTAAAAAAAAAAAGACAATCTCTCTGGTAGGAAAAGTGAACATAAAGTCTGTCTGGATAAAGGGGAAGCCCTTCTTTTGTACAATATCTTAGCGGGTGGAGCATCCTCCCCGAGGAAAGGGGAAAGCTGGGTTTGATCCTTGTTTCTGCCGGAGGGGAGGTGCAAACCTCAGGCCACACAAGACCCCAGAGAGCACCGTAAACAACAGGCTGCAAGCATGTCTGGTGCGAAGAGTTTTTCTTGCTCTTTCCTGTTATTTTAAATAATTAATGACTTGATGGAGCAGGGAGTGGAGAAGGCAGGTGTCCCGTCTCCCTGGAGAGCAGTCTGTGCACCCGGCAAGACAGAGTCTTGCTCTTTCGCGATGAATATTTAAGTGTCTTCAGACAAACTGGAACGGCGCCAGCAGGAATGACTGAGAAAGGCTGAGCCCTTCCCACTGGGTATCCTAGTGCCTGGGGGCTGAAGAAACAACGCTGAATAGGGCAGGGGAAAATCCCTGCTTGCATGGACTATGGAGGTACCGTGCATCCCAGTCTTAGGTGGGACCCCTGGCTCTTGCTAGCCTTTTGTTATGCTGTAAGAGATTCTTGGATGGAAAGCTGTCTGGATTTAACCTGCCACTGTTATAATGTCATTGTCTTCCAGAACTTGAATCAGCCAGGACTCATCACCCACAGCTCTTCTGCGGGTTAATGCTGATCTCGGAGGAGAAATAGAGCAGATGCACTGAGAGTTCGCATCTGTTTGTGAGCTTGGATGTTTCCAGCAGGCAGAAAAAAAGGCAATGTAGGCAGTTCCTTCTGTCCTTCCCAAAGTGGTATGTGTTCAGGGGTGGAAGGGACCAAGACTTTCTGCTGATACTAAGTACAGAATGCTGTGACGATTTATTAATGACACTGAACACTTGCCTAGCAATCCATTTATTAGCTTACAGACCTAAGAGAGCTCTTGGATTTTTCCACTAATGTTGTAGCATAAAGAATGACAGGGGAGGTGGTAATTTGAGCCCTTTTTGTAATATATTCCAGACATTGACCCCATCTTCAGAATGGTGTTAAAAATCTTTGACTTTATTTCACTTGAAGAATAACTTTAGCTGAGCCAGCTTTGTGCTCTTTCTCACTTAGAAGTGAAGCTCTCTGACAGAGGATTTTGTGCTCTTATCTTGCATGCACAATTTTTATGTACTTCTTTAGGATAATCATTATTTTCAATCACTTTCAAAAATCACGAGCCAGGCTGCTTAAATCCATGTTATTTTAAAATGTGCCTCTGTTAGTTCCCTGGTTTAGTTGTATACACTGTGATTTTCAAGCCAGTCAGATTTGCAGTTAGCCATGTAATACAACCCACAAACCAGTATGTGTTTATGCAGAAACAGTTGCTTACCTAGAGGTTTAGCGAATTGGACTTTAATTTATAATCTTCCTTTGGAAGCAAAACTGGAAGGTGACTCCTGCCTGCAACTGCGTGTAGTTTGGGAAGTCAAGCTTCTGCTTCCCTGGAGCTGCCCACGGCAGGGGAGCCTGGCTTGAGGAACAGCTTCCATCCTTGGAGGATTGTCTTTTCTGGCATATGCTGCCACAGACAGGAAGTCGAATATTGCATGGGAGAGGGGATGACCACGTTCCTCTTTCAGTGCCGATGGACTGTTTTTATGTGACAGGGTGTCAAAACAGCCCCATGTGCTAAGATAGCAACTGTGGGCTGTGCCTGGCAGCACCTGAACCAGATCTTTGGGCACTGGTACACGGCTGCCACTGATGATGTGAGGAGTTGTATGTTTGTGCCTCTTTATGTCCCTGCTATGGGTATATGAAAGGGACCAACCCTGCCATTTCTGTGCTCTTTCAGATACATCCCATTAGAATGGAATACACGTTACAGCTCTGGCTGCATGGCTTCATGTGTGGCTCCAGCTTATTTATTTTTTGTCTGGGTTTGGCTTCTAGTTGTTCTGTAGACTAGGTTATTTTTGGTGCTTTCTTTGATAACTGTTCCTGTGACATGCTGCGGAGCCAGAACTCCTCTGGGAACATCCCAGAAATGCACACAAACATCAGCCCTGTAGCTTCTAATGCTCAACATATGGAGCTTTCAGAAGGCCTGGACACTTCACGGGACTCCACAAACCCACTCTGGAAGCCTGAGAAGGGTTCCAGCAATTTCCTCAAAGGCTGCATTCATTTCCTTGCAAGGCTTCCACAGAGGAACAGCTTGTGAGAGGGACCTGTGGATCTTGGAAGCTTTGCCAATAATAATTCAGGCCCAATTCTGAAATCAAATATTTAGCTAAACAGAGACTGTCTGATGACTGGATTAAACACAGACTGCATCTGAGTGAGCTCGACACTTCAGGTTTTTGTCAGTGTCCATTTCACAAGTCTGTAATTCCATTTTTCCTGTCTTCTGAGACTCTGTCATGCTGTGTAGTGTTTCAGACAGCACAGAATAAGGTATTTCAGCAGAGCTGTTGCTCCTAGCTCAGGAAGCAGCCTGAATCACAAAGTGACGTTCTTTGCTTCAGGTTTAGGAATAATCCAGTATTATGAGACTGGGAGGAAATCATGTTAGAGAAACTGAAGGGTTTGTTTGTTGGTAAGGAAAAGTCTCAAGGAGCCAGGGGATTGGTGAGTGAGCCTTGCCAGTGTGCTGCATGGTGCTGACACAGATAGCTCAGTCCATATTAACAGCAACTGGACGTTTCAGCTGGTGATTTGGCATTTCCCTCTCCTGTCACTCTCACTTCCCAAAGCCTATAGGCCTTTAAATCGCTTGTAAAGATAAATGAGCTTAAGCTTCTATGTAGCTTTGAAAGTGAAGCTTACATGTAATTAGCACTGTGACGGGGGTTGCTCCTGACGGTCAGGCCACTCCTGTTGATCCCTGATCTCCACACAGAGCTTACTGACATGAGTCCAGTACATCTTCCAACTCGGTGTAGTCTCCTTCCAGCTGTGGAGAATTGGGCTCACATCTATCCTGCAGGAATACATGAGAGGCAAAAAAATACCTCTCCAGTATCTTTTGTACCTGAATGATATTTTAGAAATAACTGTAGGAGAAACAATTTGTTATTTCTGTGATGCTTGGCTGAGGGAGGTCTATACGAGCTCATCATGTTCACACTCTCTTAGTGGCTGAGTACCAGTGACCAGTAGCTGGGAGATTACTGGTTTGACAGTCTGTGTCTCATGGTGATGATCAGGTCACAGTGGTCATTCTGGCTGTGCTTTGAACTCTTTGCCTTACTGAAATCATGGAACCTGGTCTTTCAAAGCCAGGAATGTAACACTAGTGTGGTCTTAAAACATCTACGGTGTGACCAAAAGCAAATGTAGCAGGGAAGGATCTAAAGGCAAAATATTTTTTCTTGAATTTAAGAAGAGAAATGGCATGATGGAGCTGGAGTCTCAGCCCTCCCTGGTTTGAATGTGATGGTTAACTGAGCAAGTGTTTGGTTATGGGAGGTGGGAAAGGTTGCCTTGTATAAACCAAGCAATATTCGGGACACTGAATCCTAATCCCCTCACTGACATGCCTGCAGGCAATGTTTTTATTCTCACTTTACTGCTTGCCTAAAAAGAGGGAGGATCCTCTGCTTCCTGGGCCTCTGAGGACCATCTGGCTCCTAAAGACAATCTCTCCCTATTCTTTTCAAGACAAAAGTGAACCTGCAATGTAGGATCTTTTAACCATAAACCCGAAGTGCTGAAACCTACTTCCAGAGGCACAGCCCTGAGCTGCTCTTATGCCATGCTGAAGGACTCAGTGCAAATCTTGAAGTGAAACAGAAAATTGTATTTGAGGATTTAATAAAAGCAAAGTGGAAGCAAAGGGTTGCTCAGTGATGCCATTGCTCCCTTCTAATCTGACCCCATGGAAAACCATGGAGTCCAACAGGAGCAGGCGAGTACAGTGAAGCTTTGGAAGTGTTTCATTTCTGTCTCTCAGCAATTTTCTTCCAGAGCCCAAAACATCTGTCTCTGCCTCCAGCCACATGCAAGTGCACCGAGAGTGTTTTGTTCCAAGCCTAATGAGTAATTTTATGGTCTTGGAATTGGAGGCAGGGAGGAGGGGGCTGGGACAGCAGCCGGAGTCGTGTTCTACAAGGAGCTCTGCTGATGTCAAATTGTAGCCTGATGATTTTTATTTTACTGCAGCCCACCAGGCTTCTCTTTAAAGTCCTCTGCTAGAGTTGCTGGTGATCAGTGCAGAAACAGCTCTGACATGGGCTTCTGCATTCCCAGGGCTTCTTCACTGCTGGGCACAACAAGCAACATGGAAAATAATGACATCAGTGGAGAGGAGGTGGGGGAGCTCAGCTGGGCGTCAGCTCGGCTCTGTGTGTGGAGAGAGCACACCTGAATGCAGAAAGCGCACTTTGCCTATCCTGCCTCCGGCTTCAGTGCTCAGGAGGGATGAGGGAACAAACAACCCCGGGCAGATGTGTCATCACATCTCTCAAGTGTCGAGCAGATGGTGCTGAGATGTGATACACGTGGTCTGAGAACAGGTATAGAATGAACTGATTCAAACTGTCACTGGTCTCAGCAGTGTTTTTAAAACCCCAGCCTTCTCTTTGAAAAGGACAGGGTTATCTGTAGAGAGAGATAATCTGTACACAGCACAGGAAACACAAGGCAGATGTTGTCATATGTTTATCATATATTCCACCACAGGGTCTTCCTTTGGGACGGGTTTGCAGATCCTAGGCCCCAGAGCAGGACTTGCACATGGAGGGACCATGATGTGTTTATCCGGGGTCGATTATACAGAGCTCTTCCTCCACCTGCCCAAGTTCTCTTGGTCTGAAAAGCAAGTCTATATTCACTCACTGTGACTCAGCCATAGAGTCTGACTCATTTTCTTGCTGTTACTCATAGAAAGGAAAAGCCGAATGGCAACCAGTCTGTGCCTGTAGCCACCTGTAATTCTCCAGCTTTCTGCCGTTACTCTCTGGATGAGTTTCTGTCTATCGACACTAACACACTTATCCTGCTGAAGCTTTTAATACTTCTTTCTACAGAGGAAGACTGATTAGAAAATAAAATTTTCTACCGCTAAAGTGAAGAGGAAGCATGCTGAATCTCCATGGCTGCTTGTGGAGTTCCTGAAATGGGACTATTTCAAGTGGACACTTCACAAAGGTAGCAACAGGATGGGACCAGATGGAGCAACTACCAGGCAGAACTGGGAGCAGCTGCAGAATTGCTGCAGCTCCTTAGCTGACCTCTGTGGTCTGGAGGAGGTTGCTGGTGGTCTGTCTCTTTAAGGTGCTCGATGCTAGGAGATCCTGCTTCCAGCAACGATGACTTGCTGGTCACCAGAAATCTGTCTCATGCACTCTCTTGGCTGGACTCCCCACTGCAATGGAAGGATTTGAGGTGCTTGGGGTTCTGTGGGCTGCCAGTCCTCAAAGAAAGGGATGGTGTTTTACTCTGTGTAAGCCTCTGTTGCACTGCCAGCTCAGGAGTCTCTGCTCACTTCAGACCTGGCTGTTGCTCACTTGCACATATTTTGTCCGCTCATCAGGGTGAAGGGAAACACCAGGCCCTGGTTCCTTCTCTTGCAGTGTGATAGGTGGCTTATTCTGCACTAGAGACCGCAGGAGCATGAGTCAGAGTAGAAGACCTCACCCAAAAGAAGCTTTAGCTGTGAGGTGGGAATTGGTGCCTGCCACTATAGCTGGGCCAAATCCAGCCTTTCCCATTTCAGCTTCATTCCGTGTAAAAACTGCACAGGAGAGCACAGTGCAAAGCTCCAGGTGGGTGGGCTGTCCAGAGGACAAGGACATATCCTGGGTATGGAGCAGGGCTGTGTTAGAGCTCAGGCAGTTTCCTCTTGGTTGTGGGAGGTTGAGGTTCAAGTCACCAGGCTGAGTCTTCTAGAGGGGAACTTAAACCCAGCTCTCCCTTCTCAGCAGTCTGCTGCTGGGTGAGAGGCCACCATGGGGTTCTGCTCTTTCATCATTCTCCTGGATCCCATCTTAAAGCGTTTTGATAAGAATTGTTCCACAGACTCTCAAATGAAAAGCTGGGATTTTGGTTATTTTCTGGTGGAAAAATATTTGATTGGAAATATTCCTTGGCATGCTTTCAGCTGGCATACTGCCTGCCCCTTTTGAAAAAATGGCTCATTTTGAGTGCAAATGCTTCTTGTGAGGGTGGTTTTTTGGTTGCAATCCCTCACTTGGGTTTCTTTTTGCCTCAAGCAGATGATAGGAGCTGGCCTCTTGTTACATGGCACTGAAGTGACCTCCTGGGGCTGCCTGTGTGTCCTGCTACCCTTCATGGCAGAGCGTGGCTGAGTGAGGCTGGAGTAGTTCTTTAGCATGTAGGGAGCGGGCACTGCCCTGCTGCTCCTGGCTGTTTGCTCTTAATACCTGCCACCGCCCCCGGCTCTGGCAGCCATGTTTGCAAAAAGCTCTGCAGGCAGTGGAAGTGAGCTGGTTTCTTCATGACAATGTAGTTATCCTTTTAAGGGAAAATTCCCTCTGGGAGCCAACCCTCAATTACCTCCTGCTCCAGTGCCTTCTTGCTAGAGATGGCTTGTAACACAGCTGAGTTACAGCCACAGGAACTCAGCTGAGTGCCCAATCACTAGGAAAAAAAAAAAATTCTGTTGGCCTCTGTTTTTTGCTGAATCTAGAAACTGGGGTCAGAACCCAATGGCTGGCTCTCCTCATCAGTGCATTTGTGCAGAACCAATCTGTGGATGCTGCATCTTCAAACCCAGATGCCACCTATTCCCATGGTGTTTATGGTGTGTGCAGACCCCTGTATGCATGTTCTTACCTAAAGCAGTTTGTTGCAATATTTGGGAGCTCTAGGTAGGACAGGACTGGTGATAATTAGCCAATGCAAGTATCTGCTAAATGCCTGGGAACTGAGGTAGGCAGTGGCTGCATTTCAATTTGCTGTTTTTCACTGTGGTGAATGGGAAGGGCCCTCCAAAGGTCCTGATTTGAAAGCTGAAAAATTCCTTCTATTCTGCTGACATGTTTCATAGTTCACAGGAAGGATGTCTAACCAGGATGGGGCTGCTGTGGATGTTGCCCTCTGCCTCTGTCTCAATGAGCAGAACAGGAGCTGTAGAGAACAGCCTGTGCTCTTTCTATTCTATAGGAATGGTGGCCTTGGCTGCAAGCCCCAAATTAACATCTCTTGTGTTTAGTGCTGAAAATAGTTTAATTCCAAACAAGCAGCTTAGTAGAAGAACATGACATTCTTGAATGCAAACCTGTCACAGGAATGAGACCAGATTCCTTACAGATGTTTTAGTTTTAGGGATTCCTTTTGATGTCTAGAGATTTACTGGGATTGTGTGGGCATTTTCTCTCATTTAAAAAAACAGCCCTGTACCTGTGCAACTACTGTTGGCTTGAGACAAAATAAACAGACCACAGATCGTGGCATGATTGGATCATCTGAGAATGAAACAATGCCCCTTTGAGGAGCAGAGGAGCCAGGCTGGAACCTTGTGCCTCATTTTGAATGAAATGGACAGGAATCCCACTTTGTCTGCCCAGGTCAGACTCAAAAACCTTTCACATCTTCTCAGTTTTCCCAAGGGTTTAAATTCTCTTCCCTTTATCTAGAGCAAGGAAAAACATTAAAAAATTTTTAAAACTTTTGTGAGCAAACAAGAGGCAATCACACAAGCACCATCAAAATATGTAATTTCATATTTTTAAAAATGCTTGGGTTAGTTACTTTAAAAATTGTAAATCAAAGTGTTGAAATTGTGTTTTCGAGCTGCAGAGCAAAATTGTCTCCTTTTGAAATGTCAACTTCTCAAAATTTTTTTTGGTACAGTTTTTTAAACCAGCACACCTTTCCTTATCTGCAGTCCTCTGATAACAGCCTTGCATTGCTGTTTTGACCTGAAAATGTTTCACCAGAAAATTTCTCACCAGCAACTCCCACGAGGCCCTGATTCCACCCTTGAAGGTGGGTGGTTTTGAATGCACCTGGATAGAAGAGCAGAAGTGTGGCTAAGCTGAGAGCAGTCCTGCCCTTTGAATACATGACTGTTGTTTGCGTTGGTGGCCTTTCACAAGTTCATTAGCTCTTGGCCATGGAAAACAAGTGGAGTATATTTGCCTTGCTCAGGAAATTCAACCCATGCTGTTGAAAATTCAGCCTTGCTCCAGAGAAAGAGCCCATCAGAAGCTCTGTGGTTGGACAGGAAGGTTATCCATGGGCTGAGGTATCTCCTGTGATCTCCCATATAACATCTGGCCATGTTTTTTCCTTTGAGCTTCATTTTCCCCTCACCACCATCTCTTGCAAAGCTGTACAATACATGAAGAACTGGGCAGTGCTTTGCTGTCATGGTGATGTGGTCTAAACAAACCCAGAAGATTTTGCCAGAATTTCAAAACTCACTTCTTGTTGCGGATGAAATAGCAGAGGAACTTGCAGTTTTGTTTGCCCAGTTAGTCATGCTGGCTTGTGTATCTGTTGGACTTTTGGAGATCTTCTTGTGTTTTATCAGGTTCAGTGATAAATGTCCCTGATAAAAGTGTGCGGTGGTGTGCTAGATAACTTGTACGTAAAACAGATTAGCATTTGTCCTCTAAGAAACATTTCTTTCTGTGC
Organism: Corvus kubaryi; assembly: GCF_017639235.1. NCBI lineage: Eukaryota > Metazoa > Chordata > Aves > Passeriformes > Corvidae > Corvus > Corvus kubaryi. The sequence continues at coordinate 10,195,941 of NW_024581133.1, read as the reverse complement.
AAGGCACATTTCTCTGGAAGGAAAAATAACTTTCCTCCAAAACTAGAGTTTTTGTGGAAAGGGAAGGGAAAAATATTAATATAGTAAAGACCTTTGCAAGCATCTGAAACTATTTAGAGACCAAGAGAGAATTAAATGTTTCAATAAAGGGTAAAGGAAAGTCAGTAATCAGCATTCAAATATCCTGATTTCTGGATATGCCCTGCTGTGTTGTTCTGTGGGGAAGGAGAGTTTGAATCTGTTTGCATTGCATAAATGTCATATCCTTGCCCATGAATGACAGCTAGTACTTGGCATTGCATTCCCATATCTTGCCCTCTTCCTGCCTCTGACCTCCTCTCCTGATAGTCCCTGCTCCAGATGGCTTTGTCTTTTTCTCCAGAACATCTCCAAAATAGTTCAAGTTCTTATTTCTTGTTTTAAATGAACAATATTGGCGATATAACAGATGTATACAGTATTTTCATAGTATGTCTTATCCTATGGGCTGGGAATACAAATCCCTTAAGTGTCATATTGCCCAAAACAAGCAGGATTTGGAGGTGCATTCCAATCCCTGCTAAGGGTTAGAAAAGTCATCAAAGGACAAATTCTCAGAATTGGATATTTTTGTTTGTTTGGTCTTTTCGCGGACATCTGATATTCTGGTTATTTAATGTTTATTGCAAAATGTCACTAGTTCACCAACTAAAAATAAAAGTATCTGCTGCAGGAGAATGAGTTTGGAGCCCACCTTTTCAATGCTCTGTGCCTTTGCCTTCATTCTGCAGGGTGAGAAGCTCCATCATCTCTCCTGGTTTCACCACAAGGCAAAATTAATTCATGGCCATAAAACACCTTTAGGTCTTTGTACTGGAAGATTCTATAAAAGAACCACCAAGAGAGGTAGTTTTAGCTTTGAACATTTTGATTCCTTTGATTAATTTATTTTGAGCTAATAATTTTTAAATTAATTTCCTGACTTTGAAGAATGCCCATGTTCCAAAGCACAAACTTATCCTTCATGGGTGTGGGGTGGAAATAGGAAATGTAAAATTGGAGATTGTAGACGCAGGGGATGTAGAAACTGGATTGTAACTCTGGTAAAGGTGGGAGTAAGGATTTTCCTGGCAGCAGCACAACTAAAACTTATGGAAAGTTTCTATCAACACAGCATAGAGCTTTCTAGAGATCAGTTGTTCTGGCAGAGAAGAGGCATGAGATGGAAAAGTAGGGAGAGATGAGAACTGAAATCTGGAGCAGAAGAAGAGGATCCATTTTGGGAGAGCAGGCCAGGCTATGGAGGTGTGAGCAGGGTCTGCAGGGACACCACATTTATCATCTCACAACTCCTCAGAGGGAGGGAAGCCAGGGTTAAAGACCTGAGTAGCCTGTGAGGTTTATCATTCCCTGAGTCTGTTAATGTTCTGTAACATCACCTACCTGTGGTTGTCACAGGAATGTGGTGGGTTGCTTAGCTGTGAGGTAAGGCACTAGAACACAGTGACTAAGTTTCCTGGAATAAATTAAGCACTGGCTTTTTGAAGTGTGTGAATTTTCACAGCATAACAAAACAGTGATCTCCATTCTCTAAACGCTGGGGGTACCTTTCATGTCTATGAATTTTCTGACTCTTAAACTGGAAAGGGGAAATGTTGGAGGGCTTCACTGTTGATGACTCATGTTTAAGATAAAACACGCATTTTTTAATAGCAAGAATAATTAGTCATCAGTGTAGGCTAGCTCAGGCTGTAGTAAATCTTTTGGACCCCTGGGACTGGAAGAGATCTTTCCGCTCCTTTTCAATTGCAAATTACTGAGTTCTGTAGGATCACAATAAGGAATCTAGGACCTGCATTGTCTATTTCAGAGTCTATTGCACAAGACAGTCTCTTCGAACCAGTAACCCATGACTATCCATTGAATTAAGAGCAAGTCAGGCAAATGATTCATATGCCAATACTATGTATGTTTGCTTTTGCACTTTTTTTTCATTTTTTATTGTTTCACATAGTGCTAGACATTTCCCTTCCTTACCAACACCAATTTCAGGCCAAAATGTGATGTGTTGTGTGTTTTCTTAATAAGGGAAGAAGAGAGTCCCTTTCCCTACAGCGTATCTGTAGAAATCACCCGTCTTGGAGATTCCTTTGAGGAACAGCCCCCTTCCCAACAAGGGGTTAGAGGGTTTGCTAACCACAATTTTTCACCCAAATGAATGTTCTTATTGTGTAACAGGATGGCACGTACACTTGCATTCTTTCCCTGCTTCCTCGTAACTTTTGAACCTACTGACCAATTTTGGACCAGTTATTGCAGAAGGGAAGCAGTCACTGTGCCACCAGCTTCTCTTGCTGCAGCTTCCTGCCATCTGGGCAGAGGAACAAGGCTCTGGTGTTCCTCACCACCAAAGGAACAAATGCTGAGTGGGCTCCACATTCTGTAGACACCAGCGAGTCCACATGAATGTGTTACGAGCAGCCCAGCCAGCTCTGCTGGAGATTGCACTTGGTGATGTGATGCTTCCCACTGCTTTCCAGAAGGAGATCCTGGCCTCAGCCATGCCTTCTGGCCAGGGCAGCCAAGCTGGCAGGCAGGGATGAGTCAGGAACTGCTCTGTGTGCAACAGCAGCTCCAGCTCTGTGCCAGCGCCAGCCCCCAGTGCTTCTCCTTCCTCCTGTCTTGTGGTTAGCACAGCAGCAAGCTCACCCCAGCCTGACCACAGCCTGTGCAGCATTCCCTTCTCCAGAGCAAAGCCTTAACGTGCTGCTTCTGGTGGCGCTTCCTTGCTCCACTTCAGGACAAATGACTCTGAAACAGCACATTTTTAAAAGGAGGTTTTATTGCCAAATTTCAAAGCTCTTTACAAGCAGGAGACAAAGTGCTGCCTTTCCACGGGCTGCAGCAGCTGCTTTCAGATCGTCATCCACACTTGCTCGCTTGCAAACTCCCTTCCTTCCTGTCACAGACATGTAAACTGGTGGCACAGCCCAAAACACAGACTCACACTCCAGCACTCCGAGCCCAGAGGGTTTTCAGGCACAAAACCCCCTAGCCTTAGTGCAGCCAGGAATTAGATGCAAGTTTAAAAGCATGTTTAAAGAATATTGAAAAAAAAAGTGCATGGTGGCAGGATGTACGCTGAAGATGGGAGTTGCCATAGAAGGCTGGATGTTTTAGGATGAACCTGCTAAACCTATTAGAAAAAACAGTTAAAACCAAGCCTAACATAGCATTTGCAGCAGTAAAGTTACTGGGTGATGCAGAGATTCCACTTAAGTTATACCTATTTACAAGACATAATACAAATCTAGTAAGATCTGTTAGTACAGCATATACAGTAATTAGCTGTAGCTTGTAAAATGATTTAATTTGCCCATTTCCTAACAGGTAGAGGGTATTTATCTGTTAGGATTCCTATTGATGGGTATTCGGTAAAATGTCAGACATTTATTCACTGAATATTGAGTATAATATAAAAATATACAGTAAATATAAGCACATCCTGTAGGTTTGGGTGTAACAGAGAGGGATGTCTGGGTATTTTCACCAGTGCTGTGCCAGACAAATATCCACAGAACACACCGCCACAAGAAAACACTGGGGAGAGCAAAAACATTTGTATATAAATTAGGGTACTGAGCTACCCCATAAGCTGTTGTCATTCTCCTGGATTTCAGTTCTAGGCTTTGATTTGCCTGTCCTGAAGTTTAAGATTGGCTTCAGCTTTGGGATATGAACCTGTATGCAGAGTTTGCCCTGGTTTGTGTCTATTCCTGTTAGTGTGAACTGGGTTTTCCCCCATCTATCTCTTGTTCTAGAACTGCATCTTGCAAAAGCCTGCCTGCTCTCTGGAGCTGATGTCCCTTGACTTCCAGTACACACCACGTTCTGACAGCTCACATTCATACCGCACAGTGTTCGGTAAACAAAAGTGCACATGCAGAAAAATACATTTAGATAGCAGATAGGCACTGAATATTGTCTGTGTTCTTAGCCCTTGTCCTAAGTGTGTCTGGAAAGGTGAATATGACCCATAGTTGACACTGAACCTACAGCAGCAAATGGCACAGATCCAGAGTTTGCTCCAGGCTGTGTGCCTCGGGGTGGGCTTAGGACACTGGAAACTTCTTGTCTCAAAGCAAAGCTTTTTGGCACCTGAGCCCTGAGTGTTTGACTACGTAGAACTTTCCACATGACAGAATAATAACAAGTCAACTCATACAACATCTATGGCTGTCTTGAGAGGGGGACTCGCTACCAAAACCAAGGCTAATTTAATCAAAAGAAGCAGAAGCATCAGTTATGGTCACTATCTGTCTTGCTGGCTCCAAGTGGTGAAAACCAAGGTATTTGGAAGCCCAAAGCCAACCTTTCTGTGTTCAGACCTGAAGTACCTATGCCTAGCCTAAGAGGAGGCTTACATGAAACTTTACTGCTGCTGTGGGTGATGTTTGCAGCCCCCTGCAGACTTGTGGGACCTGGGAAATTAGAAGAAAAAGAAATGGATGAGCTAAGAACAAAGTGCTGGCAAATGAGATAAAAGAGTTTAGGTAGCGTGTCACTCCTTAAAACCAGACTGGGGAGATTGCCATTTTCCATGTTTCCAGAGTTTGGCTCAAGCAAAGGAGAAGACCTCTGGGCTGTCACACAATTCTCCTCAAAGCAACTATAGAGAACAGGGGAGAGGAGCAGCTCGGGTATGGGGCTATACAGCAGCAGTGCAAAGACATGATTTTGCCACTGCTGTAATCACTAAAGACCACAGGAACTGTGGTTCCTCCCAGCAGGTGGACAGGGAAGCTGTGGGAATTGCCCTGGAGCCTACTGCAATGCCTTCCTCACACCCTTCTGTAGCAATGCATTTTTCATATACTTAAGCCATTGGGACCAGCCCCAAAGTTTTCTGTGCAAAAACGCCTTTCCCTCCATGTGTGTCAATCTCTCAATAGAGAGATCTGGGCCAAACCATGGCTCTCAGGCTGACCAGGACACAGCAGGTAGAGATGTGTTTAGTGGGAAGGGGGATCTTGTCCAGACCCACTGCCTGATGTGCATGCTCCTGTCAGTTACATCCCGAGACAACATTAAGGGAACACACATCCCCAAAGCTTCTTAGTGACAGCTCTCCTAGGAAGCTCCTGAGGATCTCCTGGACACATGTCCTCCAAATGCCTGACTACTGGTTCCTAACAACACTGAGGGGATTCAGAGTTACCAGATATGGTCCTCAATAATAAATGTGTTGTCCTGGTAGAAAACACCTTCACAGGCCAAGTGTAACCTCAATTTCCCTATTAAGGAAAGAGGAACGATCAATACTTGCCTGGCAATGGTGCTTTGAGACTTGCGTTCATTCATGCAGTGCTTAGCACACCTAAAGCGCTGCAGAGGCAGCCTCAAAGTGCCTTCATACAGCTGCTCCACATCAGGGACACTACTTGGAGTCAGGAATTGGCCAGTTTGGTTTGCCTCTGTGTGAGGTCACTTTTTAACTGTGGATGTGGTTTGATGAGTATCTTCGGAGAAGATTAAACCGTTTATCTTTACATTCCTAGATGTCACTGGGCCAGGTGGTCTGGGAAACTGTGCCAGCAAGTGAACAAACACTGACTACATTTATCCTCAAATGATTTAACTGGGAAAACCAGATAGGTGCCAGTGTAATCTGGTATTTGCTTGTCTGTAAATACAGAGAGATGGGCTTTTGCTAGAATAGCCATTCTGCTCCTTTCAAAAAATCTGGCTTTGTCTGATTACCACTAATTTTTAAGGCCTGATCCATTGAAAGGACTTTGGACAGAATCCTTAAAGAGCATTCACATTTTTGAAACTGTTCGCTGTCCTGTAACCTTCTGCTGTGCTAAGAGGATTAGAACCAGACTGGTATGTACAACATGAATAAAGAAAGATCCTATAACTGAAAGCTCAATTCTGTCCCACAAACATGGTGTGTGCACAGCAAAACACCACCTTTAAACACTGGCCTCGCAATGGTACAAATCATAAATGCAAATGTTTCGCTTTGATTTTGGGAAAGAAGTCTCTGCAGAGTGTGTCAGGGAGCACTTCTCCTATAAAGAGTCACTAGATCCTTTTGCTTTTCTTTCTGTTTCTGTATTCCTTCTCTTTTCAGTTCTCCAAGACCTTTAATTTCTTGCAAAACCTGTGTAGCTTGCCGAAGTTGTTCTACTGCCTCATTGAGCAATGTCTCTGCCATCACTGGGGGTCCATTACCCCCCTGGGCCTGTTCCAACCCTTCACGTAAAACCTTCTGCAGAAGCTTTTCTGCTTTTTCCCTTTCATTAGCAACTTTCTCCTCCATTTTAGCTAAGCATTGATGGGAATCCTTTGGGAAACCTTGGCCTGGAAGTGCTCTCTGTTTATTTTTGGAATCAGAGAGTAAGTCTCCCAGAGAAGAACAGCGAAGTTTGAGACCTGAAGTGTTTTCTGTAGAATCTTTCTTCTCAATAGTTGCTTTTACACTCTCATGGTCTGTTTCTGTAGCTAAGGAAGTCTCTGTCTCTTCTGCTGAAGTTTGCTGTTCCTTCTCGGCTGCGGTCCTCCCATTTCCTTCTTCTGTTTCAGCTGTCGGGGATGTGAACTCTGCTACCTCGCTGGCTGTGATCCCATTCACCGGGGGCTTGGAGCTGCCAGACTCCTGCTCTTCCCAGCCCCCAGCTTCCAGGTCACCATGGCTGGAGTTCACTGTGGCAAGCATTTTCTCTGACAAAACCTTAGGAGGAACAGGAGGCTTTGTAACATCTGCAGCAGCAATCTCAGCCAGGTTGTCTTTGCCATCATCTGATTCCAAGTCTTCTGTCTTTTTAGGTTCAATGGTTGGTTGGTCCCAAGCTACTTTCAGCTTGTCTGGCACACTCTTAGGAAGTGGAATTGGAGCTTTTGCTATAACCCTGTTGCTGACCTCAGTGAGGTTCTCCTTGTTCTCCTCACTTGGTGCTTGCGATTCTTCCACATTCTCCTCTGGACTGAGAGAGTCCTCTTCCTTCGCATTTATACCATCCTTTGATGTGATGCCTTCCTTAAGCTTCTTATCTGGGGGCAACGGAGGAGACAGAGGTTTTTTATGTTCCTGGTCAGGAATATTGTTCTCTGCCTCTTGGTTTTCTTTTGTGCCAGTGGGTTTTGTAGGTGGCATAGGTGGCTTTGGAGTTTCTTTTTGAGGTGGTTCATTGTCGCTTTCACTGATAGTGGAATCAAAGGTTGGTGGTCCATTGTCTACTATATCCAGATCTAGTCGCAGGATACCATCTGATGTACACTTGGCAGCCTGAAAAACAAGAAAGAAAGTTTTCAATATCTATCCCATCACTGATCCTGTGTTTCATCCTTTAACTTCAAGTTAAAGTCCAAAACCCTCACAACCAGCATGGCAAGCAAGGGGTTGCTGCTTCAAGCTGAGAGAGTTGGGGCTGTTCAGCCTGGAGAAGAAAAGGCTTCAGGGAGACCTTAAGAGCCCCTTCCAGTGCCTAAAGGGGGCTTCCAAGAGAGCTGGAGAGGGACTTTTCACAAGGGCATGGAGTGATAGGACAAGGGGGAATGGCCTTAAGATGAAAGAGGGCAGGTTTAGATTAGATATTCGGAAGAAATTCTTCACTATAGGGGTGGTGAGGCCCTGGCACAGGTTGCCCAGAGAGGCTGTGGACTCCCCATCCCTGGAGTGTTCAAGGCCAGGCTGGAAGGGGCTCTGAGTAACCTGGTCTACTGAAAGGCTCTCTGCCCTGGCAGATGATTTGTAAGGTCTCTCCCAACCCAAACTAGCCCTCAATTCTAAGAAAAGCACAGAATTTATTTTACTACTTCCTTTGAGAAGAATGTCTTAAAGCCTGTTCCCCAGTAACCTAATTTCTTGGTTTTCCTGTGGGCGCTAGTGTTAAGCTCTGCCTTTTTATTCTTTGTCTTGTACTGGGATCCCTCTGCCCCCTTCATTTACAATGTGCCTCCCCAAAGGCTCACTTTTCTGCTTTTGCGCTTGTCATAAACCAAGGTGATCTTTGGATTGCTTGGCCAGGGACTGTAATCCTGTTGCCTTCTGCTTGCATCCTCCAACCTGATGTCATCCCTGCCTTACCAGGGCCAAGCCTCAGCTGGTTAAACCTCCTTCAGACCACAGGCTGTGTGCAAATCTCACTAGTAGGGAGGTTTTCCTAAAAAGGATGGACTTAGCAAAGACATTGCAGCATGTAAGCTCAGTGCCCCACAGGGAGAACCACGGTGACAGTTCCTGTGTGAGGGAACCCAAAACCACACAAAGGCATAGCTGCAGCCAGGGCCAGGCTCCTGCAGTGCAGAGTTTAGGTAAAGCCTCTCTGCCTTTCCAGCCCATGAGAGAGATGGAGGCAAGCTGCATCCTGGCGGCTTGGCCCTCATCCATCCTCTGAACACTGAAAATCAGTGTACATGCCATTTCCTTCATGAACCTGCAGCCAGCAGCCATGATACACATCTTCCTGCAGGCTCTATCCCCTCATTTCTGCTTCTAAATTTGTAAGTGAGTTTCCCCTGATTTTGGCTAAGGGTGAGAAGTCTTACAGGTACTAACTTCAGAGGTTATCTCATGAAAATAGTGATCTGAGCAGGGAAGAGAGATGTTTATAGTGCCTAGGGACTAAAACCTGCTACCTTACTGAACCCATATTAGGCAACAGAACCCACACTTCATTGTTGCTGTGACTTTTGTCATGTTTTCTTCTGCGGTTTTCTGGAGGATGGGAATCTATGATTCATTCTCATGCATTTCTCTGGGACAGACGGTCTCCCTCCATTTCTATGCAAAGTAAAAGTCTCAAGGCATCTCATTTTCTGCACAAGGGTCATCTGAGTGTTGTGCAGGCACATAAGTCAGTGTCTTGGAAGTCTGAAGAAAGAAGGTTTGATTTAAAAACCTTCCTTTCTTGAGATTAATGGTCTGCTAAAATATCAATCTGTCTGTAGAAACTTTTTCATAAATCACACGAATCAAACATTAGTAAGAACCTCTCCCCTGAAAATGAAATGCAGGTTTATTTTGTGTTTTCTTCTTTTTTTTTTAAGTGACAGACCCAGAAAATCAGTTAAAAGTAGACAGGTTAGTCTATAAAACTGCCTGGGAGAATAATGTATTCTGTTTCAGACCTAGGGAAGGGCTTGTAAGCTTGAAAGTTCATCTGCTTTCTCTGGTTAGCTTAATAAAAATACAGCTCTTCCTGTGGACCATGCAGTTCTTCTACCTTTAGACTACTGTGGCTACAACATTACCACATCTTTGAAAATAAATACAGGAGCTTCGGTTTCTTCTGATGAAAATGAAACTCTAATGGTTCTTACCAGATGGCGAAGTAGCTTATGAGTTATGAAAAGCTAAATATATGGTAACATGTTGCAGCAGATAGAGATCTATGGGAACCTGGAGCTTCGTTAGAGAGGTGCTGGCACAGTCTTTCCTGGAGGAAGTTGCTTCCCTCGTCAGCTTTCTCTGGGCTGTCCATACTTGAGGTTTTTCCTGGGGTTTGGTACCCGAGTGGAAGGAGCAGCTCCCGGTGATCCCAGCTGGTGGGTTGGCTCACTCCAACAGGGTGCACTTACCTCCTTTAGGTGACTTCTTGTGGGTGGCCGGCGTCCATGGGACACTTTCACCCTGTCCCGAGTTACGTGGTCTAAGGAAAGGCTCTCATCTACTTTTACCTTTAACAGGGGGAAGAGGAGGGAAACAAAAAAGGAAGAGGGTCATTAATTTCTCAAGATATGTCTATAAAGTTGTCACTGTCACACATGAAATTTCAACATTTCATTGGAGAATATTTCACCACTAGTCTTTACCTCAGAACTCAGTTACAGCCTGCCTGCAAAGCCCTGCACATATGTGATGGATATTTAAGGTCTCAGAGGTTTGCAACTTCTCTCCACCTAAGGGGCAGGGAACAAAGGACACGAGGAGCTTTGTCCTCACTGCACCCTGTGCTTGGACCAGCTCCTGCATGTGGCAGAACACAGCACCAAAACTGCTGTTTCCATCTTAGAGGTGAAAGCTCATTAATAACTGTGACCTGACTGTGAACTGTATCAGCAGCACTTTGTTACAGCCCTTCCCTTCCACAGCTCTAATGACTGCAGGATGCTGAGGAGAAGGTGTGAGCAGTGACCTGGATTAATTGCAACTCCAGCTGAATTAACAAATTTATTTCCTGGAATCAGAGGAGAAATCCACTGCCTCACATTCATAAGGAGGGAGGTCCCAGTGCCTTGACAGGTACTTCTCTGTGCTGGCTCTGTGACCACCCACCCACACTGTGATGGCCAAGGGCTGGAGTCTGCTCCACATTGAGAGGCAGCATCAGTGACCAGGGACACTGAAAACATCTGTGTGTCCTTAGTACGACAAGTTTGTACAACAGGAAAGCTGGTGAGGGTGAAATAGGGGTTTAAAATGGCTGGTATGGCAAAAGTGGTTTTACAGCTCCTTCAGGGGAGAACAGATAATCCAAGCTGGCTGAGGGCTTGACCCATTAGCCTGTGCCTGGCCTGTGTGGAAACACTTTAAATCTGAGGTTTGATCCTTACTGGAATGAATGAGTATTAGAGGCTGGCTCCCTCTGTAAGGAGGATAACCCCACATCACAGGGCAGGGAGGTAATCTGAGATCTCAGCTTGCTGTGCTGATGAAGGGTGTGCAGAGTTCACTGCCCACTGTACCCATATGCTTTTGCCCTCTGCTGAATAAAAGCAAAGCCCAACCTCTCAGAGTTTACATCTCTAGCACTGTATCTACACCAGTTAGTCCTTTTCTCAAAACTTTTACTCATTGCTTTGGTTTCCTTTGCTAAACAGATCTTTGTGATTGCTTTGTCCCTCCTTACCCTGCTCATTTTTTCTTGTGTCATTCCCATGGTGGTGGTTTTGTTCACTTCCTTTCAGTTACTGAAAGAACTGCAGAAGAGATGCTGCTCCTTTGGTTTAGCTCAGGGCCGATTTACAAACTAAGAGGGAGCAGGGCAAGGTTAAACAGGCTCTAGGTTATGCAATTTTCATACTCCCCTCTGTGCAGCAGGATGGGAGGAGAATTTGAAAGTGCAGGTGTGCTGGGGCTAGCTGAGAGGCAGGCAGGTTTGGCCAAGGCCATGTAGTAACTTTCCACCAGACTTCTCTCCAGACTGCAGGCGGAATGGCTGGTGGACTGACTCACTTCAGACTTTTCCAGTCCTGAAGACTGGGCTATATCCTAACCAAATACCTCCATTTCCACACTGCTTGGTGCTGAGGATCATGGCAGCATGGGGAGGACGAGTCTCTCCAAGCTGCATCCCAGCTCTACATAACTCAGCGCTGCAGCTGCTTCTCTGCACTGGCCATTTCCATTGGGAAAGGGGAACTCCCAGAAATCCTCTGATCCCAAGCTCTGAAGAGAAGGAACCTGCCCTACCTTGCACACCATCCTTCTCTTTCCTTGGACCATGGCTGGCATGCAGGAAGGATGGGGAGAACAGGGGTTCAGGCAAGTTCTGCTTTTAGCTAAAGGAGCCATGGATGAGAAGACACAGAAACACAGGAGCTTGAAAACTGTTTCTCTTACCTCATCAAATACTTTGTTTTTGCCTCTATTGATCCCTTCATTAAGAGCTTTTATCCACGATTCCTTTTCTTCCAAAGTTGGAGCTTGAAATTTGATATCATGAACCTGCAAGAGCAGAGAAACAATTTTTGCCTGAGCATTCCTTGTCAGGACCAGAGGTACCTCTGAATCACTACAGTTTCTATATAACATCCAGTTCTAGCCTGTGTTTAAACTACAGATTCCTTTGTGCTTTGGCATAGCTCCCATGAACAGGATTTTGTTATGCTGGACAGCTTGTTGCTGTAGTTTTATTTTGGTAACTACTAAAGTAGTAAAAAAGTAAGTTTCTTCCTTCTGCAAAACACTTGGGTTAGTTCTTGGAGCATCAGTGAGTTGTACAGCAAATGGTCACACTGCATAGAGTCAGACTGAAAGTCCAAGTTACACTGGCTGGTTCAGATGGAGTAAACTACTTTATGTCCCACTTCCCCCAGAATACAAGGAACGGGAAGGCTGCATGCAGTGGGCTTTGCCTGCTTCCCTGTTCCTGTGGCTCTGCAGAACAGAACTGATACAGGTATGTGGGGCACTGATGTTGGCTGCACTAACCCTGACCCAGCTGGGCAAGGGAATGATGAGGCATAAGAGAATGTAAGTGCAAAAATCCACCATATCTTTTTCTGTTTGCAGATGAAATCCATCAGTGAACGCTACAGACAGGCACTCTCTGGCGTCTGAAGAGCTGCCCCAAGAAGGGAAGAGCTGGCCATGTAAGAGGGAACTGGCAAGAAGTACGGGGTCACTAATAAGGAGGGAGGAGGGGTTGATGATTGTATGGCCTGTCCTCCAGCCAGCCAGCTCTTCCCTTCCTCCAGGACAGCCCCATGGCTTTGTTCAGTGTTTCTAATCTCTTCTTGCCCACAGCAGGGACAATAGGCAGGGTGTCATTTACTTCACTACTGTTTTCTCTGAGTACCTCACCAGTTTTGCCCCAGAGTACACTTCAGATGAGAGAAATATCATCTTCACTTTACAGGTGGCTCCATGGCAGACCAGATGGGATCCGAACAGCTCTATGTGGTGTCCTAATCCACACTGCACAGGCACACAGAAATACTCCTGTGCTAAAGGACATCAGCAACACTGCAAAATCAAGCACTTAAAAGTTAGACACTCCTAGTATTTACAGGCTGTAGGGATATCAGCCTGCTGTGTGTGTTCCTTCTAGCACCATCCCTAACAACAGGCTGGCACTTCTTACTAAGTTATTCCATCATGTGTTTTATCCTCCCAGGTCAATATGTCTTACTGATTTCACTCTGCTTCAGCCCTGCCCTGAAAACAGAATTACAGATTCCCCTGACAGTGTTTTTAATTTCCTATTTACCACTGCAATATCTGGGGGGCTTCACAAGTTCCTTTTCAGAGCAACTGAAATTATCCACCTCCTACAGGTGGGGAAGTGAGCTACAGAGAGGCTTGTTCAAAACACAGCCATGGAGCTTTGCTTTGAAATTTTTTTTGCAGGTATTTAACATTCTATAGGTACTCTGCACCTTCCCAGTGCTTTCAAGAGCAGTTGTAGCCTCAGCCTTTCTGTAAATGAGGCCCCACATTCCAAAATCACAGCAGTGCCTATATAAAACAGGGACTATATTAAATGAGGGGGACAAAGCGAATGGTGACTGACAGTCAAGTGCTCTTAGCAGCTCCCTGTTCATGGCACAACAAAGCAGCAACTGTTCTGGGTCTCAGCAGCTTCTGAAGGGACCATCAGAAATTCTGCAGAACTAAAGCCTGATCTCCTTACACCCACTCTTGCTGTTAGAAACCAACTGTTCTTCCTTTCTGTATTTATTTCTCATGTCAATGCCATGGATTTACATCACAGCTGCCAAGTGCCAGACACTCACAACCAGCATGGCAAGCAGGGAGTTAAGGAGTAATTTGGGGAAAGAGTCTTTATTTGATCAGTTTCCAGGAAAGGTGACAGGACCACATGCCTTCCTGAGAGCTCAGAGGGGAGGTTAGGGCCTGACCCACAGCCCTCTGGAGAAAGAGCCCTTTGTCTGGGATGCAGAAGGGCCACTCTAACCAGGGAACCTAAGGGAAGGCAAGGCTCCAAAACAGAGTGACGGCCAGATTTTGTTTTAGTCCAAGCTGGCCTGGTTTTGTGTGTGCTTAAAAACTTTTTTTGTTTGGAAACGATTTTGCCCTAAAGCTTTGTGATTATAAAAGCTTATAAGAAAGCTCTACTTGTGAGCAGCTGAGCTGCTGCACTGCCTGGCAAAGACCTGGCAGCCTGCACCAGGGTTTAGAAATCTCCGAACATGTTGTTCACGGGAAGGATTCCTGCCTCACTTCAAGCTTCCTCTTCCAATGCCACTTTCTGTGCCTCATTCCAAATAAAGCCTCCCAGACTGTGACTAAGCACTGGTGTCAGCAACTCTGTGGCAGAGCAGAGCAAACCTCGGGAGGGTGGTTCCTCGTTAATGAGAAGCTGAGATGTCCCTCTGGCATGCAACCCTTTGCCATCAAATGCAGATCCAATGGATGGTGAGAGAAAGGTACTCAGGGAAGGTGGCAGCAGAAGGGAGCTGGGCGAGGGAGGATGAGCAGCACAGTGGGACCCAGCTCCCTGCCATGGGGCAGTGTGGGCAGTGCCAGCCTCATATTGTTGCAGCCTGGCTCCCTGCTTGCACAGCTCCCTGAGGCTGTGACACAGAGGGGCAGGTTCCTCCCAGTGCCCAGGTATCTTAGAAATTTTTTTTCTCCTTTTTATAAAACACTCACAGACACCAAGGCAGAGTCAGGCTGCTGGGGCTCAGAGGCTCATGCTCTGGCTGCTGCCAGCCACAGCCTCTTTGCTGCCCTGCAGTCCCTGGTCTGTCTGCATCCATCTGTGGCTCCTGTCCTCGGCCAAGGCACTGGGGAAAGGAAGCTAACCCAAACCAGGATGGGAGCTCTCTGTAAAGCAGGAAGCTGCAGAGGAGAGGCAGGAAGGAGCTGCCTGTCTCAGTCCTGCCTGTGACTGGGACTCTGCACACTACTCTGAGACTCCCAGGCTCTCAACAAACAAGGAACAAATGAATTTCTCTTGTCTGTATTTTTACTCATTTGAGTATTTACAAACATCAGCAGATGCATCTAAAGATGGATATTTCCTACAAAACATTAAGCAGGGTCTGTTCTCCAGCAGAAATTTAAGGCAGAGAGTCAGTGACACCAATATGAGAGGGCAGCAGGCAGGGTAACACATTTGCACTCCTTCTTGCTAAGCCAGCTGAGACTGAGTCATGCCATAAACAACAGGCTGGTGTGCCAGGAAAAGCTGTCATGGCCAAACCTAGTGACCACTGTAAGCCATGAATGCAGGCTACGGAATTTACTGACAGTTACTCAGAGCACAGCACAGCCAGTCGGGTCCTACTGAATCACTGCCGGGATGTCATGCAACAAGAGCTCCCACACGGATCACTGTCCATGACGGCAGCGGGCACTGGCTCCCCGATTGCTCCTTGTCTTCCCCAGGACATCAGTCTCCTTAAGCAGTGACAGTCTGATGGCAATGCCGAGCCTGCTTTCCAGGAAAGAGAAGTATTCCTGGGGTCAGTCTGTTGTACCTGCACTAAATGATTTAACAGACAATCTCTGGAGAACTGTGTAGCTGCAGTTTGAGACTGTTACCAACACTTCTTCTTTGCTAAGCAATTCTGCAGATCTGCTGCAGAGGTGGATGACACAAACCTGTGCTTAGTCCTCACCTGTATCAGTGCAAAGCCTGGTGTTGGCTTCAGTTCTATGGGGCTGGGCTAAACTGGACTGTGAATCGCATGTGAACTGCTGGGGGGATGTGTTCCCTTCTGCTGACCTTTGGTATGGGGTGGTCACCTCCAGCAGAAGCTGGAGCAGAGCCGGGTCAGTAGCATCTTAAACTACCCTGAGTGCAACAGAGTCTATCTGCCAGATGGGATGTCATTTCTTGCCTTCTTCTATATGACTTTGTTAGGTTAGATCATGAAGGGGAAAGGAGAAGACAAGGGACTCCCTGCCTATGACAGGGAGGTTGGAACTAGATGATCTTCAAGGTCCCTTCCAACCCAAACCATTCCATGTTTCTATGAGATGATTGTCAGAGGATTCTGGTGGCTTTCTGTCGCTGAACCGAGAGCTACACAATCCCTGGGAATAAGGCAGCATCTCTGACAGACTGGCAGACCCCAGGAGCAGACTCCCCCAAGCCTCACTGCATTCTACTGCAGCTTCAGGCTGGACCCCTGGTGAGAGCAGTTCCAGGTACCTCAAAAATTGATGAAGGGAAAAATAAGCAATGGAAGTTTCCATCCCTGACTACAGGTGCAAGGATGCATGGGGAGCTGCAGGACTTGCTGGTGGACTCTTTTCCTTACTACGACCCTCTTCCCAATATTAATATTTCCCTGCAGCTGAAGGTTTTCAGATCCACTGAACACCAGACTTGTGCCAACCTCGGTAATTTCCAGAGTTTACACCAAGCATCATTTACACTGCTTTTTGCATTGTGAGTAGTACATTTTAAAGTCTCCGGGCCAAGGCTGCTGCCCTTTCTTAGAAGCCCAGCTCTCTGCATCCAAAAGTTTTCATTTAATTGCTGTGGATGGAATGAAGCATTTGAGATTTCTAAGCAGAACAGGACTTTTGCACACTGTCAGCTTCCTTCACTGAAGAATTGAAGCTCAGGGCGCAGTGCTTTCTTTCAGTTCCATACCAGTGCAGGCATGTGACATGCTCATATTGTCACAGCTTAACAAAAATGTCATCCTTGAGAACAGGCCAAGCAGAACCTGGGGTACATCAACGACCAGTGTTTAGCAAGACAACTTATTTATTCAGGTGCAACTTCAGCTGCAGAGTAATTTTAACTCACTGATTCATCTCTGCTCAAAAATATCCCATCCAAGATTTAAACTGGGATTCCCCTACAGCTAAACTGGGCTCCCTTTACTCAAGATTTGTGCACTGAAACAGAAATGGCCTTTTCTAGCTTTCCCAGTTCCTAAGTCCCTCAAACTCATTCCTCAGCATTATGCTCAGGAGAGAGGGTGAAAAAAAACCCTAGCAAGATGTGGACGGGCTTGGCAAGCTGGCTCACAGGGTGATTTTAAACTGTGGATGGCAGCAAGCCTCCCAAATGGAAAATGTTTAACTGATATATATCACCACAGCTGCAATTTCAAAACAGAAGAAGGACAGTTGTGTACGTTGGCCTCCTAATTGAAGCCTGTGCTAACATCTGCCAAAGTATGTTGTGTGTCAACACCCGTACCAGATTCCCAGCCAAAAGAAGGGTGGGAGGGGAGCTACAAACAGGGAACTTTTCATTTATAAAAGCCCTTCCTTTTACCAAAAGAGCCTTATAAAAAGTAGCCTCTATCTAGGTCTCCATTGAATCAGTGGCATGAAAAACAGGGTGGCTGTAAACTTGCCAGCATGCCAAAAGGATGAAGTTACCCTTTTGGGCACAGCTTGGGCATATTTTTCTCATAGCAAGAAATGAGAGGTTTAGGAACAGGTCTCACACCCTGTATTGATTCATGGAGCAGAACAGAGACATATGCAGCTAATACACAATTCTCTCAGTAACATACTTGCAGATAATACCTGTTCTTACTGTGCTGCCCATCTCTGAGCACACAGGGTATTACTGGCCTCCCTGGGAATAGGTATGCACTTGGAATCACAGAATCCTAGAATTATTTGGGTCGGAAGAGATCTCAAAAAACATCTAGTTCCAGCCCCCCTTCCACCAAAGGGAAGGGACACCTTCCACCAAATTATTCCAAGCCCCATCCAACCTGGCCTTGGACACTTCCAGGGATGGGGCAGCCACAGCTTCTCTGGGCCACCTGTGCCAGGGCCTTACCATCCTCACAGGGAAGAATTCCTTCCTAATGTGCTCTGGGCTCCGGTGCTCTGCAGGAGCTCACTAGCCCAGGGTTTTGGAGCAGGACAGCCCTTGTTTTGTTGTTTTGAATGAAGTTTAGCACAATGATGCTCTGAACTCAGCTGGGGTCTTATTATACGAATAAACATGAAGTGACTGGAGTGAAAGAATAAGCAACAGTGACAACAAGGACTAAACAATCTCCATTTATTTAAACCAAATGGAGATGGGGGAATGCAGCAAGATGGTATTTTATCCTGTTCATGTTCTTATGGAAATGAATGTGTTTTGTCCCTCACAACTTCTCAGATTTGCATGGGGAGATTTAGTAAGAACTCTGAGGCCAAAAAAATCATATTGAAATTAGAAGGCAAAGTGCGATACCCTAAAGCAATAATGAAGCGTTCTAGCCCATAAAGATGCTGAAATGGATAGCATGCAAGTAGGAATTAAGGAGAACTTCCAAAGATGTGTAGTGATGATGAATATAGATAGGAAGTAAAGCAGGATGTCCTTGCATACACTCAGTGCTCAGATGGATGTATAGTCTCTTTGCAATGCCAGCCTGGTTTTTAGCTTCTGGATCTAACCAGATGCTGTGCAGGAAGCTACAGATGTAGGCTTTCATGGATTCTGCAAAATAAATCTTTTCTCCTAGGAACTATTTGGCTGCAAGTAACTTTGCACTGGAGTTTTTCAGATCAATGGTTCTAACTCCAGGAACTGTCTCAGTACATGGATTGGGATTATTGATTTCACTGGAACTTGAGCAAAGCTGCAGCATCTACAGATGCTCAGAGGACATGGAGGAACTATAGGGAATGGTCATTTTTCACTTCTTAGGGAGTACTGGAAGAAAGAAAATGCTAAGGCAGGAAAAAAAGCAAGAGAAAAAAGTCAAGCCACAGGAAGACCCTTTCCCCATGACAAGAAGAAAGTCTACATGACAGTGGCTTTCTTTCTTACACACTGTAGACCTTTCACAGATACAGGTCATTTCTCCCAGCTGCCAAGGAGCTCAGTCTCAGAGCTTTTCATCTGCTCTGGGTGCAGCTGGCTGGAACTCACTTTGGAGTTAGCAGACTCGAGGGTGATGAGAAAGGCAATCCTACCTTCTTACCCGGGGAGCGGATTAAAATGAAACGATTTTTCCTTTTTAGTAGTGCACGCAGCTCCTGGCACTTGTCATAACTCTCCAGTTCCACTGTTTCTATGCACTTCTGTTCATCCTACAGAGAGGGAATGAAACATTATTATGAATAGAAGGCACTGAAATCAATCACAGACCATCAAATTCTGCATGTCTTCCCTTTGCATGTCTAAAAGCTCTTCTGCCTTAAAAATAACCTGCATGCAGACAGCAAGCCCCATAAATCAGGCTGGCATCTCACTAAGAAAACACCCTGGTCTTTAAGCTACAAGCCTAGTGGTCCACAGTGGCTGAGCAAATAACAGGTTATGGACAGTAACACCAGTTTCTGCCATTGCTGTTGGCCTCATCTAGGGATGTGCAGCCAGAAGCGACACTACCTCCAACTGACAATGAAAGAAGGAGATGTGATCCTGCTTTTTCACAGGGAATATGACACAAGCAACACGATGGTCCAAGCATCCCACTCAGGAAGCCTGAGAGCAGGGATAAGAGGAGAGCCCTGCTGCCACAGTGAGCTGGGGCAGACTGGTCCTCACATCACAAAGGTCAGCAGGAGCCATGTGTGATGGACACAGTCCTCTTGCAGCCACGCTCTGAGTTGTCAGAACGCTTAGGATTGGAAATACAGCCCTGTACAGCCAGCAAAACTGTCTGGGCCAGCATCTCAGTGGGGAATATTTATCTCTGGAGTATCTCCACTGATGACTGCCGGCCGCAATCTTGGCTTATTTCTCCCAGTAACATAACTAAAATTCCACACGTGGTGCGTGGCTCAGTTCAGCTGCAGAGCACCATCCCTAATAGGAATCACAGCGTAATGCTGGGCAGATAATATTCTTCATGTCTCAGTAGCCCAGCAGAGACCAAAGCTCCCTTTTGCTAAGCACAAATGAGCAGTGAGAATCTCAGAGCAGTTCTTGCCAGTGAAGTGCTACAGTCAGCATGGCTCATGAACCTCTCCAGTACCATCCTGAATTAAAATCACTGGCCATTACTACCCCCAGCTCAGGCTCTTGTCCCAAGGCAGCTCCTTGTGCCCATATGAGTTTGTATTTAGCAACTCCTGTAGTGGAGAAGGGGGTGTGGGATGAGGAAACATGTTGCAGTCAGGAAGCTGCTGTGTGGCTGGAGGCAGGGAATGGAGAGTTCAGAGGGAAGTGGGCTGCGGGGAATTTCCTCCCTTTACCACTTGACATTTAAGTCACTGTGCAGAATTTAGGCTGTGTTTCAGTTTTTTCAACCCTCCTATCTGGGGATAGGGGCCCGGCAGAGCTGATGCCAGTACACAGAGCAAGTCCTGAGCCACCGAGGGATGTCTGGATCTAATTTAGGTTTATTATTTTAATGACATTACTGTTTATTTCATTAAACACTGAGTAGGTGAATGTGAACTAGGAAAATGCATACTAGGAGGAGGAGATTAATCCTGCCCAAACCTAAAACCCAGCTGATAAAATCCTGCTGATGCTACCGAGCCCTTTGAAGGCTCCTGCTGCAATCCTGGTATCGCAATGTCACTGCAAAAGGACAGGGATGGAAATAATAACCCCTCCACGGCCAACAAATGACAGAGAAGGGTGAGGTCAGGAATACATGCCTCGGGGATGGGTGATCTCATCCTGGCCTTCTGAGGATGACCGCCCACGTTACAGCCCTGTCGCATGGGCCGGTGCAGCTCCCAGCTCCTTCCCTGGGCTCAGGATGTAGAGAGCTTGGCAGCGCTCTGACCAGAGACCAGCCCCAAGCCTCTTGCCCACTCTCCCTGCTCTCAAGAGCAGCTCTGTCCCCAGGAGAGCCCCTGTCACCCTCCTTGTCCATGCCATCCTTCCTGCCTCTTGGACAGGAACTTCTCCTCTGATCTCATGCAAGCTGTGCTCCACTTCCCAAGGGCTGTGGAGCACCAAGTTAGGGAACAAGGGGACTTGGCAGGGTGGAGAGATGTGGTCTTGCTGTGAGATTGCCTCTTGCCTTCCAGCTGCCCATCTTCTCCCTGGGGAGGTTTTGGGGACTGTGACTTGGCTAGGGAGCACAGGCACAGAGGATGGGGACGTGTAGGATGCTGTGTCCCAGGGACACCTTGACTGTTCAAGTTATGGCTCCTTCATCTCAGGGACCTGAACTTCTTAAGTAAGTTATCCTCTTCAGGGAAGGCAGGGAAGAAAGCAACCAAAGAAATATAAAAACTCCATGTATGAGGCAAAGGAAAAGCATCTGAGTTCAGGGAGCACCAGAATGGGGCTTTTGTCCCCGTTTTACCCTCGGCAAGCGGCCATCCCCTCTCTGTGAGCCTACCTGGGTCACAAAGAGATCCTTTATGTCTGTCCTGCACCACTAAGGTAAAGAATGAAAGACCCAACCCTGACGCAGGTCTTCAGGTCCCTTCAGCTTCCTGGGACCTGAAGGACACTCAGCACCAGGCAGAGACAAGGGTCAATTCCAGAGTCCTGCCCTGACACATGTTCTGGACAAGCTTGATCCTGGTACAGAACCCCTATATTCATGATTTAATACAGAAAAACTATTTCAGTAACTCTTCATGGAGCAGATCCTGTGGCATAAAATATCTGTGTCTGTTGGCTTGGCCCTTAAGAAGAAAGTTACTGAACACCTGAACATATTAATGCATGTGCTTAATCAAAGAATCATACTTGGCAAACAACTTCCTTAATGAAAAGTTGATAAAAAGGAGGGAAAAAAGACTCTCTGAAAATTTTATTATTATTATTTATATGAAGGTGTAATTCCCAGCAAAGACTTCTTCACTGACGCACACTGAGACCCTCCAGTCAGTGTAAAATGTCTAGACCTGAAATAATATGTTT
Organism: Corvus kubaryi; assembly: GCF_017639235.1. Lineage (NCBI taxonomy): Eukaryota > Metazoa > Chordata > Aves > Passeriformes > Corvidae > Corvus > Corvus kubaryi. The sequence goes on along the minus strand of NW_024581133.1, from coordinate 10,174,513 downwards.
CTCTATTTGAGGCTCTCAAAGTGTTTTAATAAATCACTTTTGGGTATATCTTGCTATCACTTTACCAGGGAAAAATGCAGATGTTAAGTGCCCAACTGCTGAACACCAAATGGATCCTCCGGTCTCTAGAATCTAGCAGGATTTTTCCCTGTCGAATAATACACTTACAAAGAAACCCTGAAACAACAAGAAAACAGCTCTAAGCACTAGCTACACTGTTTAAAGGAAAAAAGCCAAACTCAAGACAGATGCTTTCTAATCCATGAAGTGGTGATATTGATCTGTCTAGTCACTCTACACAGGATTGCCTGGTCTTCAGATGCTCTCTGTAGGTTTTTTTTATTCTGGCAAGAACATGCAGAGACAAGAAGACAAGAAGTCCCACTAGAAAATAACCTGCTTGTTTCTATGCAGACCAGCACAGCAGTTTCTTGGGATCCCAGCACCCTGTATTTGCATCAGTGCCTCCTTTTCTGATATTTGGGTACGTCATATACAAACATCTTGCTTAACTGCATCTTTATTTAGGTGAGGGTACAGATGCAGGGTGCTGTAGATGGAGGCACAGCAGAAAACAAGAAATCCATCCCCCTTCATTCCCCATCAGCTGAAAGAAACCTGAAGCCGTGTGGGATAATTTTCACCCCTTCTGCTCCAGGTAACACAATAGGCATTTACCATTTGCCTTCAGGAGGTGGCTATGCTTTAAACCAAACCCAAAGCCTGACTAGCACATGCAACTTGGGGAACACACTCCCAGGGCAGGTCAGGAGCACATTCCTGGAGATTGCTACTGATGACGATATACAGTATTTGTGTGCTGCTCAGACACTCTCAGTGCTGCTCAGTAACACTGTACAATGTTCTTGTCTGTATCTTGTGTTGGCTGTCCCTTCTGCTCTTGTTTAGCACCTAAACCTCAGCTACAAGTGCAGCCAGGCTCATGCAAATGCATCAACAAGGTGGCCTGTGTAGGAAACAACTGCTAAAGGCAACATTAGCACCTCTCTTCGAAGGGCTGGACATGGGAGGGACTGAGAAAAGCACACTGAGTCCAAGGCACTGCTCAGTTCCTGGAAACCTGATGGGCTCAGACCAGCTTAAATGCTCAGCCTCTGAACCTGCCTGCCCTCATGGAAGCTGACTTCCCTCCCGTTTAACCCATCTAAGTCTAATTTAGGATACATATGGAGAGATGCCTTTTATTCCTGTTGCCTGAGGTTTTATCTCCTCTCTTTTTCAGCAAGCACTGAACAATCCCATTTGTAAATGTTTCAGCTTGAGGATGGTCTGGAATGCTGTGTCCTTCTCCAGGGTCACATAGAGCAGATAAGTGGAGAAGGTCCAGTGGGAAGAATGGCACCTTGAGCTCCAGAAATGCAAACCACCATAGCACACTGCACCACAGACTCTCCTTAGTCATCAGCCCTTCCCATCTCAAAAATTTTGTTCCCCACTTGTAAGATAGAGACAGCCACACTGCCCTGACTCACATTAAATGAAGATAAATACCGTAATAAACATGAACTGCCTCAATTCTGTGGCAACAAGACCCCCCCTGAGTGCAGAAAATTGCCATTTCCTTTGGTTTCCCTGTAGTAAGGCTGCACAATCACATGTTATCCTATTGTGCTACCAGATAATTTTGCAGCAATTTCCTCTCCTAAGACATTTGACTTCACTGTAAGCCAGTTTAATAGCCTATAGATATTAACATGATCCCTTATTTACAATAATGGGACCTTGCAGCTACTGTAGCTTACAGATGCAATTTATTACAGGATGTTACCACAATCCGCAGGCTACCAGAAAACATTATGCCTGGTTGTTACAAATGCCATTTTCCTTGTTGAGATAATAAAATAACCCTTTAAATGGTTGGGATTTTTCCTTCTTCTGAATGTCTGTGAAAATTAATCTTACTTTAAAAGCCTCCTTTTCCCTTGTGGTAATGAGAGCCTCCATGTAGCTTGTTTTTAAAGGCATACCCTTTAAAAAAAAACCTACGTCATGTTTATAGATTTTGAACCTGCAAGTTCCTGAAGCTTCAGCTGGAGTCAACAGGTGTCCAGGGCACTGGGAAATGATCTACAGAGAGTCAACAGGACCAGGCTGCATCCCTCTGGGTAAGAGCACCCCTCCTTGCTTCTCCTGCCTTCTGAGCTGCTCATCACCTGACATTGACTTCTCCTGTCATTATTATTGCACCCTTTGTGACATTTCATATGAAGAGTGAACAAACGACACCAGGAAGCGTTGGGATTTGGGAAGAGCAGGAGTGTTCAGCATAAAGGGAAGAGGTAATACCCTTTAACCTAAACTGTTTATAACAAATCTTCTTTATTAGGCAAGAGTATGTTTTTAAAAAAGAGAACTGAACTCACTGTCAGCCCTGTTGTTCCTGAAACCATCGCAGCAATGACTTTGCTGAAACATTTCCCTATTCTTCTTCCCTTGACACACTGCACATGAAGCTTTACATTATTTTGCTTTTATATCGTCTTGATGCCCACACATGACCCAGATCCTCTTGGGCCAGACACCTCACAGGCACATGCTCTTTGTGCAGACCACAGTCCCCCACCCTGCTGCACACACAAGCCACCACAGGGCTCAGACTTACCCACCCCTCTTCTCAAACCTCTCTTGGTTGTAGCTTGTGCTTTGCACTGTAATTTCTAACTTTTTGGGCAAACTCTGCTCTTGGAGAAGCGGCTTCCAGCCCAGGAACGAGGGCTTGACTCAGTACAAAGCCACCTTTGCATCCCAGCAGGACCAGCCCTGCACTTTTCATTCTTCTTGCCTGAAGATGCAGGACAGATTTGGCTTGGCTCTTATTCCTCATTTGTCTGGAAACAGCTCTAAGTGTGGTCATGAACTTAAGGCATGCAGTTTATCTAGGGAAGTCCAGGACAAGGCTCCCAGGGGTCCTTTGCTCAGAATTGGCTCAAGTAAAGGGAAAAGATGAGCCAAATCCAGACTGTCTGTGCTTAAGGAGGACAGCAAGCATTCACAATCTCACTCTGCATCCTTCAGTGGCTAAAAGAAACCCTGAAGAGTCTGGCTGGCAACAATTTGAGCTGCTTGAGGGATGCCAAACAGCTGCAGGGTTGCCTGCCATCCCCTCAAGTGGCAGGTGGGAAGTCAGCCTGCTACAATCACTTCTATCCTTCAAAAGCCAAAACCTCATAGCACATATCCTGCTTCCGCCCAAAGCTTTACTCCGTTCACCTTCTCACAGGATGTCCTGCCCCCCATTTTTTTATTCTGGCAATGACTCTGTCAAAATATTCAGTGGCTAAAATATTTATGCTATATAGTATATTTAAAAATGCAGCTGCCATCTCTTTTATAGCATTTACCCTTCCTGGAGATAACTGGAGAAGCCCTTTTGAAAGGAGTGGGCTGGAGGGTAGAGTTAAAAACACAGGGACGTGCATGTGTCCCCAGGGGCCTGCTCCTGTCCCTCATTCAAGGCTGTTAGCTGTGACCATACCTCATCCTCGTAGACAACGAGCTGTGTTTTCCGTAGCTGGATGTAACGATCCTTCCACAGTCCCAGGAGCCCCCCGCTGCTTTTTTTAATCCAGCCATATTTCTCTGCAGTTGGAGCAGACTTTGGTTTCTCTGAGACCTCTTCCTTTGTATCCTGTAAGGACAGAAGGGATAAGGAGTTTCCATCACCAGAAAGCCTGCCCAGGGAAGATTTTGGCACCCACCAAACGTGGTCCCTCCCCACCACATCACAACAGGAGACTGGCATCTTCCAGAGGAAAACTCAACCAGCTCCCATTGGGCTGGAGGGTGGGCACAGATCCCAGATATCCCTTGAGACAGTGCTGGGATGGAAACAAGCGAGCCTTGCTCCTCTGCTCTCCCAGGGGCTTTGTTTCCCTCTCTGGGGAGGTACTCCTTGCTTACTTGTGCACCAAGTGGACCTTAAAAAAGAGCAGCCTCCTCTCCTCTTTGCTCCTCCAGTTTTCTGATGAATCCCAGCAGGATGGATTCTGCTGGCATCTGCAGCAACACACATATTTTAGCCCAAGGCCACTTCTGCCAGCTTCTCTTCTAGGTGTCTATGCTTGGTCATCATCCCCAAACCAACTCCTGTGGGCAAATCCACGGCATGAGGGCCAGGACTTCATCATGTCTGCACTAAAATGTTCCCAGCAGGTTAAAGAAGAGAGCTTTTCTCCTCTTCAATGCACTGGAAGAGCCTTTGCAAAGGCAGGATCCCCGTATCCCTTCACTTGGAGCACTCTGCTGCTCCCAACACCCCATGGAGCCCTCAATAAGCCTCTTTCCCTGGAGCAAGGCAAGGGGAATCCCTCGCTGAGCCAAATCCCCTTACATAAACACCTCACCAACCTTGCAAATTGTCAGGAGAGGCCAAGCCCAAATCCTCCAACCTCCTCCCAGGGACCCCACTGTCCCTCAGACTCCATTTCCTCCATGTCCCTACATGTAATAGCAGCAATCCAGCTGCAGAGAGCTGGCACACAAAAAGAGGATGTGTGACAAGAGAGACCCAAACATACGAAAATGGCCCTCACTGCAAACTGGACCGGCTGGAGCTCAGACATCTTGTTTCATAACATGAGAAAATCCCAAGTGCATGGAACAGAGTCAGATCTGGACACTCCCATAGCCAGGACAGAGCAAGTGTGTACGGACGAGCGCCAAAAATGTGGAGAAAAGCCTTGCTAACAAATATGTTTTCATGCACCAAACTGCCACTGAACATACCCTTGGACAGCAGCTTTCATCAGGGTAGGCTCTTATTCCAAAGAGGGAGCTTGCACCCATAAAAAGAAGAAAAACAGCTTAAACACCCCATGCACCCACATTTATTCTGACCTCCACTAAGGTCTGGAAGGGGCTGGGCTTTGCAAGTAGGCTCAGGTGCAGACTAGGAACAAGGAACTCAAACTATGTTTCACCTAAAAGACAATTAGGCCAAAACCTGTTACAACCTTGGTAGCCTTTTGTAGAAGTTATTTCAATTGTACTGAGCTGCATCTGAAATGGCCACAATACAGGATGACTGAGCATCAAAAAGTTTTCCGGGAAATGAGAGGGACTGCGTAGGGTGGGTTTTTTTTAAACTTGACTTTTTAGGTTGCCAGGAAGTTGTATTCAGTTAAGACCTGCGACTTCAGCAAACATCAATTCCTGCACAAATACAGACCTGCTGGTTTCCTGATCGAGAACCCTTTTGATGTAATTTTTAGATAACTGGGCATGGACTTCAGCGTCCCTCGTAGCACTTGTGCATGGATGTAGCTGTATGAAGAGTTTATTCAAGTGAGTGCAGACCAACAACTGCTAAAATGTTTTTACTCTTTAAGGCTTTTTTTTTTTGCTTGGCAGGTAAATTTTTGCGGGTTTTTTTTCCCCGCCTGGCAGAAAGGCTGAAGTCACATGGTAAATACATCTATCCACGCTCTCTTCTGCAGAGTGAAAACGACTCTGGTTTTAAAACAAAAGTACTCCCTGTGAAGACACAGCACATAACATCTACCTCTGAAAAACAACCTCTCATGTTGGGCTCATGTTGGCACCTCTGCAAAAGGCACAGCAAGGGCAGAGCTGGTTTGGGGCCTGGCTCTCCAGCCTTCCAGGGACAGTACCTCCCCTCCTTGGCATTGAAGGGTTGCCTTGGAGCTCCCCAGATCACTCAGGAGCCCTGGTTGGAACCCCTGCCTGAAAGGAGCCATGCATGGGGCACCCTCCATACCAGGTAAGACTTCCTGCTGTGCCGGCACCTGGGATCATCCACACAGAGGATCCATGACTCCAAGCCCCACCTGAGCAGCCCAAGAGAGGGAAGGTGATGGAAAGTGCAATGAAATGGAGAGTGCTGGTCTCAGCAGATGACAACAGCCACAAGTGGAGGGCTGTGCCCCTTGCCCTGCACAGAAGTCACCTGAGCCTGAGCTGCCTCTTCTTGTCCCTGCTGTGTGGCAGGGGGTGAGATCCAGAATTCTGTAGGGATGCTGAGCTGCTGGGCTCTGGCTCAGCGGCTTCCCCCTTGCATGTACCCAGCACATCCCACAAGGGGAGACAGGTGCTGTAATCCCTCACCTGCGGCTTAAGGACATAAAAAAACAGATGATGCAACTGGGAAGTTTGTTCCTGCAAAAGCAAGAAGAGGCTCAAAGATGGTGCCTGACATTTTTGTGGATTATTTTTATGCCAGCCCTGCCCCAAATTGGCAAGGCACTGTTGGCCAGGGCAGGGCACCGGCAGCAGGGCATTGTGTCCATCCTGTGTTCTCTGCCTGCAATTCCACAGTTAAAATGGGAGCATGACACAAAGACATGAGCTGCTGTTAACTCAGCTATATATGAGCATTCTGCAAGAAATATAAGGGTATCGTTCCTGGGATGTTCTTGGGTTGGATTCATTCCTGTGGTAAATCCATGAGAAGAAGCCCCCTGACATCAGCCAAATGAGCCAGTGTAAATGAAGGAAGAACTGAGTTATCCTGATGCTCGCTCATGCCAAAGGCATTGCTCCCAAAACCAATCCATAGGAGCTATTTTTGCATTTTACATCATGGTGGCATTAGAAGTGAAACACGAGTTCCACTCCTTCAGCTTGGTTTAGTCTCACATTTTGCAGCTCAGCAGAAAACCCAAATCAGACAGGATGGCTTTTTATTTAAAAATTAGGCAGTTCTTTCTCCCCTGCCCTGCCCTGTATTTTACAGGCCCACAAACCCACATACTCTTCATGTCTTCCAACACAACAAACCCCCAAGAGTTGAATCACAGTGGTGCTTTAAAGTTACACAGAGACAGAAGTGTCTTAGCCAGTTACATCAACTTCATTGCAAGCAAGCATCTCACTTATCACACACTCCTTTCTACACGGCGCTGATGAACAAATCCCAGGAGAAAACCTGCATCCCGACACCTCCACTCTTTTTCTCCCTTTTCACCTTACCTCCCAAACCTTGCTGTTAGCACTTCCACTTCTCCCCAGCCTGCTCGAGCAGAACTACCTCACTGGAAACAAACTGCTCAGATCCACGTGGAACTTGGGGAACTGCCTCTGACACCCCTTCTGCAAGCAATCCCTGGAGGATGCATGTGTTGCTAAAGAAGAGAAGCCCGTGAGACAACCAGTCAATGCTGGGATAGGTGCGAAGCCCCTTTGGCCAGCAGCCACCAGCTGGAAGCAGTTTCTCTGCTGTGGATTAATTTCATGGATGCCAGCGGATAATAACAACTCTCAGTCACTACCAACTTGGGCTGCTTTGCTGTCTCCCTGCTGTTTTAAAAGAGCTTTCATTCTTGCCACAGAATGTTGGGAGATGAAATAAGGAGGTGTGAGGGGGGAGAGACAAGCCACAGCTACAGGGATCGCATGTACCAGACAGAGCTTAAAGTCCTCCGGCAGTCTGTCCTACCGGGAGCTTTCTTTGTGCATGAGCAGCAAAACCTCATCCAAGGAGAGGAAGCAGAAATAATTGCATGGCCAGACGAGGGGAGAAAAAGACCTGTTTAACTTGCTAACAAATCTGTGGCATTTTTATCAATCCTCACAGGGATGGATTATTGGAGTGTGGGATCCCATGGACGAGAAAACCTACGTGTGCAGAACAAGCACCACTGCCCTTCTCAGAGTTAAACCCGTCCCAAGCAGAAGGAGGAGCAGAAGAGAAGTGGGGAAGGCTGGAGGTGCGTAGACATGTCCAAGCTGGCGATTTGACCCAGGCCTGGCTCCAGCAGGGCAGGACAACACCCCAGCGGGAGTCACTCGGGGTGGCACGAGCACGCGTGGAACCAGCCCGGCTTAGCCAGCGCCGGCCGAGCCCGGCAGCCCCTCCTGGCCGGGTCCAACATCCCGAGGGATGCGGGGATGCGCTGCCGAGGCTCTGCCCGAGCCGCTCCGGGGGCTGCTGGGGATGGGGAACCCCCCGTCCCGCGGTCTCCTTCGCTGTCTCCCGGGCGCAGCGGGGCCGGGATGTCCCAGCGCCGGCGAACACCCGAAAACACCCCGAAGTGGCCGGTGCGGTACCCCTGCCCCGGCAGGGGCTTCTCCCGCCCGGCCTGGGGGTCCCCCCTCCCTGTCCCGGCGTCACCCCCTCTCCCCGTCCCGCTCCCGGCCGGACTCACTTGCTCCATGGCTCCTCGCCGCCCGCTCAGGGGCTCGGCCACCTCCCCGCTGCCCCGCTGGGCTCCGGGCGGACGGTCATGCCGGGCGGGCCAGGGGGTGCCGGCCCGGGCCGCGCCGCTCTCCCTCCGCAACAACTTCTCGGGAAGCCGGAGCCGCGGCAGCAGCAGCACCGCCGGGTTTCCGGCGGCTCCGGCGCTGCCAGCGAGGAGGCGGGGATGCCCCCGCCGCCGGCCCCGGCCCCGCCGCCGCCTGGCCCGGCCCCTCGCCTGGCCCGGCCCCGGCCCCCCCGGCCGCCGACGTGGGCTTGGGAGCCCCCGGGACGGGTTGGGACTGAGCCCGGGGAAGGGGGATGAACGGGGTCCCTGCGGTCAGGGGTGGGACATGGACCCTGGGGTGGGACAGGATAACCAGGGATGACAGGATACCCGGGGTGGGACATGGAGCTTGGGGTGGGAAAGATCCCCCGGTGTCGGATAGGGTCACCACGGATTGTTAGGACAATGTCCCTGAAATCGGAGAATCCTTGAAATTGGAGGATTCCTGAAATCAGAAGGTCCCCAGTGTCTGTCGGGGTCCCCAGGGTCCAATAGGATCCCCAGGATTAGACAGAGTCCCCGAGGTCAGATACAGTTCCTGAGGTAAGGCAGGGCCCTCAGGGATCAGGCTAGACCCCCGTCGTAGGAGAGTCCCTGAAATCAGCAGGTCCTAAAGGTCAGGGGGCTCCCTGGTGTCTCACATGGTCCCTTGGGATGAGAGGGTCCCATGAGACCAGGCCAGACCCCTGTAGTAAGACAGCGCCTGAAATCAGTGAGTCCTCAGGGTCAAGCAGGGTCCCGGGGGTGGGGCAGGGTCCAGAGTGTCACAGTGTCTCTGGGGCTGCGGTCAGGTCAGGCCCCAGGAGCAGCAGGACAGGGTGCAGGGTGTAGAGAGGTTGAGGGATGCTCCATGAACCCAGTGTGGAGCAATGTCCAGGGCTCAGGTCTGTGTAGCCATGTGGCTCCCTCAGCCACAGTGCTAGCTCCTGGCCATGGGGTGGTCTCTGGACCGTGCATTTTGGCAGAGGGCTGATGCCACTTATTCACCCGAGGAAAACAGCTGAGGAATGGTCTTTGGTAGCAGAACTGGTTAACACTAGTCATGCTCAGAGCCATTGTTCACCACTGGTATTCAGCTTTGCAGACTTCTGCAGCTATTTCAGGCCTGCTGGAGGGCTCGTGTACCCAACAGCCTGCCTGGTTTTTCTTCTAATTATTTCAGTCAGTCTAAAAAAAGACATTACCTCCCTCTGCAAACCTTGCCTCCATTGTTCTCAGCACAGAAAATAAGAAGGAAAGGAGAATAAAAGTCTGACACCCTCTACCTCCAGGTTAAATGCTCTTCTGCATAGGTAAGGGAAGTGCTGAGAGGAAAAATAGGAGGCAGCTTCTGCTAACCAGAGGTGGAAGGGATAGCAGAGCATCCATCAGGGCTGGCTACCCCCATCCTGCAGGGCCAGGGGTTAATGGGGGAGCTGGGAATCACCCTGGGACACACCAGGACTTGAAATGAGAAATCCTGGTACTGTCAAGGCACATTGACAGGAGAATGATTGCCGTGTCAGCAGAAAGACATCTCATATGGGAGGGAGCAGCTAATAGCTTTGCTGTGATGAATCTCGGTTTTGACAAGGGGCTGAGGCACCAAATACACTTGGAAAAGCCAAGGGAGGACAGACAGGGTCTAACTGGCTGTAACTGCTGTGAGCAGCAAGAAAGCATCAAGAGGGAAGATGCATCATGCTGACCACCATGGTCGAGGCATTGCCCCAAGCACTGCACTTGCCCTCCCTCTCCTCTCACCTGCAGGATTTTGGGGTAAGACCCTCCTGTTTGCTCCAGTTGCACAGGGCTACAGGAGCAGCAGGGGTTGAGCCAGGACTGGAGTTCTTAAGGGAAAGTACACACAAATAATTATTAGTGATAATTAGCAAAAACTCACTGATGACATCTCCTTCCTATCAGCTTAGCTCCAGGTTCGGCAAAGACTCTGGTCTCGCCGAGACAATCCCCATGTTGTATAAACACCTTCTGTGGCCTCCCCTGCTCCTCCTCCATGGCCAAGAGCCAAATTAGGCAAAATGCTGCCACAAGCATCGGTGATGGCACAGAGGGGCCTGGCCAGTGGCCAGGGGTTTGACAGCATCCTTCAGATTCCGTCTTTACCTAGCACAACAGGCACCTCTGAAAGATATGACAAGAAAATCATGACTGGCCATCAGCATTCAGAGCTGTCACCAAGCCAGTGTTAGCTCTCTGCTGCCTAACGCCAGGTGGGAGGTGGTTTTAAAACATGTTTTCTTTGTTTAATTTCCTGAGCCATCAAAACGGGATTTTGGGTGGGAAGTGGGATCATAACAGCTCACCCACAGCCTTCTCAGTGGGAGTGTGAGTGCAAGACAGGGTGTCACAGTGCTGAGTTTGGCTCCAGGATGGTGCCAGACATCACAAAATAAACTATTGAAAACAGATTATATTTTAGCCAGGCTTTTAAAACAACCAAAAACCCCCAAATTACTGGAACTGTGTTCAGTATTCTCTGTTTTCCTGGCAGGGCTGGGGGAGGTGAGGGGAAGCCTCTGGCTGTACAGATAGGGTGCGGGCTGTGGTTCCAGCTCTCCTGGAAAATTTTAATCGGTCAAAAACTGAAGAATATTTTTAGCATGCAGTCAGCATGCATGTAAGGACGTGTGTGCTGTGAGAGCATGCGGTGCAGAGGCCACATCCCTGTGATCTATCAGCTATCCTTAACCTTGCAGGCAGACCTGGAGAGACCCACTCTGACCCCCTCCAGTATTGCAGGGGAACCTGTTGTTTGCAAGAGGATGTTCAGTTCACAACAGGGAGGTTGGTCCAAAAATGCTGCAGGGAGAGGTGTTGAGCATGTGTCTGCAGCCAGGACAGGCTGGCCTGTTGTCTTCTACTTTGATAAGAGGTGGTGAAATGCTGCTGCAGCAAAGTGAAATGGAGTCACGAGTGACACCAGGGAGGGTGGGATGGTGAGTCATTAACTGAGGAAGTTTCTTCGCAAGGGGTCCCATGAGTCTTCCTGCTCTGTGCCTCAATGGCCGCATTTGGGGTCTTGCAAAACTCGGTGGGGAGGATGTAGAGGAATTCCGCGGTGCTGGGTGTCAGAAGCTCTGGCTGCAGAGACACAGCTTCCCCAAAGCCACTCAGGGATGAGACAGGACTGCAATGGGTGGGGAGTCCCTCCTGCCCTCCCAAACATGGACAAACCAGTCTCTCCAGCCACAGACACCACATTAGAGAGCTGTGGTCACCCTCATGTCTACCTGCCATCCTTTCCCTGCTGCAGGCAGGGAGCTCTGTCTCCTGCATCCAACCTGAGGTACCTCATGACCAGGGTCAGCGACTCCACCTGCTCTCGCCTTGGTTTTCCTCCACTTCAAATGGCAATAACCCATCTCCGGGGTGCTCTGAAGCCAAGTTCATTAGTGCCTGGCTTCGTTAATTGGTTTGAGCAGGGCTGGACAGAGACTCATGGCAATTGCCCTGTTATCTGCTCAGCACTGGGGAGGAGGAGGTGAACACGCCTGTGACACTGGAAACCAATGCTGGGCTCAGTGAGGCCACAGGGCTCCTGAGCTGGAGGAGAAATCCTCTACCCCTTCATATACATGGCAAATTAATGGGGGTGTTCTTAATTTCATCTGTTTGGTTGGGGCTAAAACAGAGAGGTCCAGAGAAAGTGCTGGGTCTGAATGGATGCGCAAGGGTAGGGCTCAATTCAGGCTCTTGATGCCAAGTAGAGCCCATGGTACCTTCTCACAATGGCATGGTTGTGGGACTAAATCAGTTCTCAGGTGGACTGCAGTCCTCCACACTACCTGTGCTAGCCAAGTACTGTGGGGGTGGCCAAATACTTGGGTGATGCATGGGGAATTAGCAGCAGCAAAGGCTGGAGAGATGGGAGACCACACATCTGGAGCTGACACAGAAAAAGGTCTTTCTTCACCTCTCCACCAGCTTTCTGGGCTTAAATCTTGTGGTTTTTGGACAAGCCATGTGAAAGGATGGTGCTTCCAGCCACATTCCCTGCTGCAGTGGGGCAGTCAGGGTTATCATGCCTGGTCTGAGGCTTGGCCTGTAAAACACGACCTGCCAAAATCCTGGTTTTACCTGTTTTCCTCTTGGCTGATACCAGTCCAAGCTTCTGCCCTAATCAAACCTGGGTTTTCCAGCTACTCTTGCTCCCTATTTTAGTTACATATCTGGAAGAGAAGACCCAGCTATCTGCCAAAACCATCAGCCTGCAAGCGCTCACAGGAATTCATGTGCTCTCCCTGCTGATCTTGATGGTTTTGTAAGGAAAAGCAGTCCTGGCTGCAGAGGACGTCTGGTGCTCACAGGAGGGACAAAGCAGATCCAAAACTGTCGGTAAGGAGGTCACTTGCTGGGGGAAAATGGGACAAGTTAGTGGTTTAAATGATCTTAAAACCAGCAGTGAGTTGAAGGAACATGGCCAAGCCCTGTGGCAGAGTGGAAAGTGGGCAATGAGCAATGCTGCTTTGTGCTCTCTTCTTCCTTTCTGTTTTAACTCAGCATGAACAGTAAGCCCTGATGAAAGACAGTAGGTGCAGGCTGGAAGAGGTGACTGATGATGCCAGAACATCACTGTTGGTGTCCTGGTGATGGCCATGGTTTATGCATGAAAGGTGAGAAGGAGTGAAGCACCTGGTGGGTGAGGGCTCAGGATAACTCTCCTGCTCCATTGCTGCACAGGGTGAATGGGAGCAGTGCGGGACTAGAACAGGGCTGGAATAGGATGGTCCATGCTGCTTTTAGTCCCCAGGTGTTTTGAAGCCAAGGCTGTGCCCCACATCCTGCAGGCAAAACCCGATCCCTGTGTAAATGGCTTGGAGCAGCTTCCCACATCCCTCATCTCATCATCCTGTGCCTGGGACAGTTGCCTCTGGGCTCTCCCAATAGCTCTTCACTGTTCCTGGCCTTCACTGACATCTCCACCAATGACAAAATATGCCAAAAATAACCCCTGCTCTCCAGCAGGAAGGTGGGATATAAACACACTGACTATTTGTTAGTATTAGTACTTTCCAGGCTTTCAAACCAGACTCAGTTTGGGGGGGAATCACTTCCTGCTCCATAGTCCTGACCTCCCACTGCCTCCCTACTCTGTCTAGGCATGGGAGCTCCCCAAAACACCTCTGCTCTGTGCATGCCACTTTGAGAAGGTGAAGCTGCAGCCCCAAAGGTGCTTGAGGGATTTTTCTTGTTGAGTTTAAGGTAAGGCAGCATCTCTGGGTGCATTGCAGCCACTGGCTTTCCTGCATGCAATGCAACATTGGAATCCTCCTGGAGCTGCTGGGATATATAAAAATATGTTATAGATATACATGGTAACATCCTCAGAACCTGAGTTTGTTTGCTGTGGCAAGAAACAAATCCTCAGAGAAGTGTAATCTGGTACCTGTAGCACTGATGACCTCTGGTAATACAATCCTGCTTCATGTACTCCTGCTCTCAGGCCCATCCCATGCCATCCTGATTCTGATCCCTACCTGCCACCTTGCCTGGTTCCTGAGCACAAAGGGACTCGGGAGTTTTGTGGATCGATGTCTTGCACAGTGAGCAACCATGGAGTTGTCTGAAATTATGTTCTTTATGACATGGATGAGCATGTAGAGAACACAGGGAAGCAGCAGAAGGGGTTAAATCAATAGTTACATTTAAATCAATATTCTGATTTATGCTCCTGTTCCAGTGATGCTGACTTCCTTTGCCCCCTGGTTTGAGGGTGCAGACCTCAGTGGTTCATTCTGAGCCACCATTTCTGTGGTAAACATGCATTTTGGCAGACATGCTGCAGGATTGGGCTGGCTTGTTGGTTTTTTGTTGAGAAGAGGGGAAGCAAAAATTAAACAACTTGACCATGGCTGTGATCTGTGCACCTAACCCACTGGTGAGATTGGCTCCCCAAAACTGGGTGTAAAAAGGCGTATCAGCAGTTGTTTCACCTCTGGGTTTCCCTGCAGATGCTGATGGCCGAATTCCTGCTGCCAGTGCTTGGGTCCCTGCAGGAGGAGGCTGGAAAAATCCTGTCTCCTGGATCAGGACTTCAGGGTGATGCTTTCCCTGAAGATGCCTTGTGCAGTGGCTGTGGAAATGAGCTGAGTCTTGGTGTGAGCAGGGAGGGGGTGAAATTTACAGCTGTGCCCTGGTTTTGCTGGTGACTCATGAGGTAGGATTGGATCAAGTGAATTCCGCAAAGATTTACAGCAAGTAAACCTTTTCACGTGCAGGGCTTATTGCATTGGCCTGTTGTGTGCAAGACAGGTTCTGCACGTACTGCCATTGGCCAAGCAGCCAGTGTGAAACCCTCTCCTGTGACAGAGTTTTCTCCCTGACAGGGGTTCATCCCCCTTTAGCCCTGCAGTGAGGTGGTACTGGGACCACAAGCACTTTGCATCCCTCTCCCAGCATTGTGGCCTCCTCTCAGCCTTTCCAATGAGGCCAAGAGCTTGGGGACCAACTGCCCAGCTCTCAGCCATGCCAGTGTCCCACGTTAGCACAGACCCATGGATGAAACAAGCTGTGGGATCCAGAAGAAAAACTGACTGAGAACATGTAGGAAATACTTCCCTTCTAAAATTTCAAAATGTAATTAATGTCAGTAATGACCGTTACGAGCCTGAGTGGGGCAAGGAGAGGACTCAGATTGTCTGACAGCCACAGCCTTTGCAGTAATGCCTGATTCGGCAGCCTGACGTGATACCGGGTCCTTGCTGCCACCAACATCCCTGCCACTCTGTCTCCAGCATCCCGGCCATACTGCCCGCATCCTTGTTCCATCCCTCCCCTCAGCCTTTCCCTTTAGCCCCTCTCAGCCCATCCTGTCAATCTACCGCAGCCCGAGCCCCCGCTGCTCCCCGGGCAGAAGCAGCAGCAGCCCAGCCCGAGCCCCGGCGCTGCCCTTCCTCCCGCCCTTCCTCCTCCCCGCGGCGTGGTGCCATCCCCACCTAGTGCCGGCCCGGCGCACCGGCCGCGGGCAGCCTTGGGGCTCCCCGGACTCCCCGGGCTCCGGGGACCGTGGCATCTCCTCCACGCCCCCGGCTGCACCCGGACAACCGTGGCACGGCCCTGCGGGGGATTTCCGTGCCCTGGCCCTGAGGGATGCTCGGGGGTAAAGGAAAGGTGGGAGGAAATGAGCTGATGCAGCCTTTGCACTGCTCCAGAAGACGGGGGCAGGCAGGGACCACCACAGATCCCACATCTGCTGAGGCTGTTGGCCTCTTCATGCCCCATCCTGCGGCCCGGGAAAACGGGATTCCCCCCTTTCCAGGACGGGTAACCCAGATGAGAAGGAGGGAAAGGGCCACATCCTGTCCCCAGTCACCGAGCTTGTCCCATCACCAGGGCTGGACCCCTTTGGGTATCACTTTGGGGATGCTCCTGCACATCACAGGTTTGGAGTTCTTAGTGACATTTCCCAAGGACACATCCCCATGGACCCCACATGTCTCAGTGCCTGGGGAGCATCACCTCCCTCACCCCCCTCCAGACCCTGTAAGCACCAGTTGTAGGTGTCTAGGGCAGAGTAAGAAGCCAGGAAATGCCTTGAGCAGTGCCCCCCTGTATCAGGTCTGTTCTTGTCTCCCTCCAGCCTATCAGAGACTCCCAGAGCCACAATGTCTTTAAATTTTTCTTCCCCTCCTTCACCCTGTTGCACCTCAGATCCACATACAGCTTCTTACCTGCCCTGTCCCTGTGTCCAAGGGCTATTCTCTCTGCCCAGATGCTGTCCAAGCTAGCCAGGGCATCCAGAGGTATCTTCTCACCTGGAACAAAGAGGTGAGCAGTAATCCTCTGCTCAACCACACCAGCTTCCCTGGGCTTGCAACATCCTTCATCCACTATAATTTTGGTTGGATGGACCCTCTACAAGTTGCTGCACCCAGTCCTTGGAAGGAAGTGGCTCTTTGCACTGACATTTTCTGAAATTCTGCTCTTTTTTTGTGCTTTCGTACCTTTTGTCTGGCATCACCCTCCCTGGCTGTTGCATAGGCACTTTCCTCAGCTCACTTGGGTGCTGTGGCCTTGCTGTCCCAGCCCCACAGGAGATATCAAGGTCCCCTGGAGTTTCCCCATGTCTCTGGGGTATTCAGAGGCAGGATGCTCTGCAGGAGGATGCTCCTGCTTGCCCATGGGGTACTATGGAAAGCTGGGGATATGCTCAGAAATTTCTGAAGACCACAGGAAAGCATGGGAAAGACAGACCACAGGTTGGAGAGGAGGCAGGAAGAAAGGAAGATTAAGGGGTGATGTGGCCTCCTTCGTATTTCCTGATGAAACAAGGAAGAAGCCCAACACTGCCCCTATTTTTTCTCAGAAAACCCCTTGCAGCTCAGCCCTGAAAGTGGGATTCAGCAGCTTGGTGCAACTCAAACGTTTCCTCTGCTGCTTTAAAGAAAATGTTGGAACAGAGTGAGCTTAAAGCCTGCTGAAGAGGCCCATTTATCTGGGAACTGAAAGAAAATATTGGGATAATATTTGGAAAAGCCTGTGAATGGGCATGGCCCAGCATGTGCCGGGCAGCAGCAACCTGTGAGCTGCGGGGGGAGAAGCCACCCTCTGCGTGTGGTTAATTTTCCCCTTTTCCCTCATTTCCTTCCCATTTCCTTCCCAGCTCTGAAAGGTTTTGCCGTGCCTAGATAGGTCCTTGAGATGTGTTTCCCCCAGGAGAGTTGTAGTGCTGGAAGAAAAAGAGATTTTTCATGAGCAGGATGGGCACAAACCCTGCCCAGTTTGAGTATCCGGGGGGGCTGATGGAGAGGTGTTTCTTTCCCCTGGTTAACAACTGAGGCTGATCTGCAGGACACACTTAATCAGATATCACTAAACCCAGGGTTGATTCCTGACTAATTGGTCAGTAATAACCATTTAATTGGCAAAGCTGCAGTGACACTCCAGCCCTCCCTTCCCAGAGCCATTAGCAGCATCTATTTTAACATTTGGAGCCTGGCTGGGATTCAGTAAATGGGTTTTTGTGGGTTTTTTCACATTTAAAAACATTAACGTGTGTTCAGAATTCAGTTGGACATCTCATTTGGCTTTGAAGCATAATTATGCTTGATGAGGACTAATAAGCATCTTTCAAATCGAGACCAGGTTAGCATCTCTCCTGCTGTCTCCTGCGGGGAAGCCGATATTCTCCAACAGCTGATTTTTATGGGATTAATCCAGATATGTCCAGGGCTCCATAGAACCCTGCTTTGTCTTTGACTGTTTTGTTTTGGTTTTTTTTTTTAGATAGTCTTTTTCCACTTAGGATGAGTTTTTATTGTTGTGGAGTTTTGTTCTGTGTGGGATTTCCACCTGCTGTGGGTCTCAGGGGGCTTTTGCAGGATGCAAAGTGTGATTTGCTGAAAACAGGCTTTTTTACCTCCCAGACTCATTAGGAAAGAAATAAACATTGGAGGGTTTGGTTTTTTCAGTGTGACAAAGGAAAACTCTAAATTCTCAGCCCCAAACTGATCCCAAGTCTTAAGACCTTGGTGTTGGCTCGAAGCCTGGCTGCAGGCTGAAGCAGATGTTGCCAGTCCCTGGCACAGATGATCATTGATGGGCGATGGCTGATGGTTGGATTGATGTCGAGGTCGGCCCTGCTCCAGCACCAGCGCCTGCCCTAAGGTGGAGCTGCTTCTCTTTCAGCATCGTGGCCGCCCAGAAAACATTGGATCCAGTCTGGTCACCCAAATACTGCCTGCCTGCAGCTTCTGAGCAGAGCTCAGAAAAAAGAAAACCTATCCATACTGTGGGTTTGTGTTTGTTTTCCAAGCTCCCCCGTTGAAATTCCATGTCAAAGGTAAGCTCGCTTGGAGATTTGGCAAGTCTTGCTATGCTGCCGAAACCTCCAGAAATGCCCTTGGTGAGCCCGAAGCATGCTCTGCCACTGGGATGAGGAGTGAGTCCCGGTCCCAGCTTGCCAGGGGATGAGGGGACACAAACATGGCACACCCCCTTCTCCACCAAAAACTGTCCCTTCCCAAGGGCAGCCCTCCTGTCCTTTACCAGCAGAGCCCCTCCACAGTCCCACAGGACTGCTCTCACCCATCACTCCCACAGCTGTCTCTCTGGCAAACCCCAAAGCTGCTGCTCTAAACCCCCTAGATTCCCAGCTGAGTCAAAATACTCCAAAAATCTAAAAGTGGCAAAGGAGAAAACCCCTCCTGTCCTATTCTGTCACAGCTCTGGGGGCTGCTAGGGGGGTTAAGGACACCAGCTAAAAGCTATAGGGGAAAGACCTTTAGTTGTGAGCACTTGGTGCTTGGGCAGCTCTCCTACCTTTTTTTCTAAGACATTTTGCAGCAATTAAAGAGCTGCAGGTAAATGCCAAACCCCAAATCCTGGCAAAGGTGCCAACTGCTCTGCAGTCAGGACAGACCCAGCCACTGACTCTGGGCTGACCATGTTCCAGCCCTAAATAGCTGCTTTTTAGGGACAGGTGGGTCACAGCAAACTTTATTTTTCTGGAAACAGCAAGCACATTGTGCAGGGCAGGCTTTCCAAGGATGCTCCCCACACCCTTTTCAGGAAATACCATGCATCTCTCCTTCGTGCCATGCCAATTTTTTTTTTAATTGGCATAAAAGATAGCCTCGGCAAGGACACACCATGTTTTCCCTGGGCTGTCGGATTTTATTTTGAAATCGCTGCTGGTTTGATCTTTGCATCTCTCCACCCCCAGGCTCATCTCTCTCCTCTCGTGTTTCTGCTCCTGGTGCTTGCTCCAGTGCAGTGGGATTTGCTGGGAAGTGAAAATGTGGGGAGGGGGGGCTCATTCTGTGCCAGTCACAGCTGGGTCCTTGGTACATCACCCTACCTGGGGGTGAATAGAAGAGCTGCCACAGAGAGCAGACAGCAGCTGTCGCTTCCTGGTGTCCCCCTGCCCCTTCTAGGAGTCCAGCTTTTGATCCCAAGTCCAGCCCTGGAGCCATCATCCAAACACCAACAGCCATCTTTCCTTTGGGGGAACTTGAAATAGCTTCCCCCTGCGTGGTGACAACACATCCCCCACGTGGCACCAGTGTAACCGGCTTTTCCAAGACCTGCTCTTCCAGGGGTGGGGTTGGGTTGGCTCGGTTTATTACCAGCACCCTCTTGACTCCAGTGTTTCTCCCTGGTACGTTGCTCTCAGATGAAGTGGGATAGTGGCAACAACCAGGAGAGGAGGAAGAAGGATTCCTACTTCACATGTGGGATGGGTGCCACCAGGACACATCCCTGCAGTTCCAGTCCCAGCACCCTCTCCGGGTAAGGCATCTGCCCATTCTACCACCCCTGACATGGGCATTTCCTTCGTTGCCCTAATTTCCAAAATAACAATAAACCCCAAACCTATTCAGGATGAATGAAAAGGCTTGGGTTTGCTCCTTTTTAGTTCAAGACCAGCACACAGGCAATTATCTTTGATTGATTTTCCCACCCTATGGATGTGTATACTGGGCCCAGCAGTCCCCAGAGTGCCCTTCGGCCACCAAGCTTCAATTGTTTCGAAACTTTGGAATCCACCTTTTGGATATTTTTTCAGGCCTGAGTCCATAATGGACCCTTTCTCTTTTCTTTTTTATTACTAACATTTTTACCAGGATGACATTTGGACTAGGCAGGGAAATCTTCTTGCCTGCTACACCAGTACCTGACAATCAAGATTTAATCTTTCTGGAGAGGAAGAACGCATCAGATGTGAAAAAAAAAAAAATTCAGATATCTGTGAAATTGCAGAAAAGCCAAGCAGGAGGAGCCTGTGGGAAATCTCCAGCCCAGCCTGAAGCAGCACAGCAACTGCGCAAGCCCCAACCATCGCCGGACAGATGTTGGTCTAATTACAGCTAAAACCTCTGGTGCTGGGGATGCTCTGCTCCCTGTACCCCAAGTGTATCATTGCAGCCAGGCAGCCTCTCTAATCCCCAGTTTAAATCCCTTTGGCTGCTGCCGTCAGTGCTTGGAAGAGGTGCTGGATGGCAGAAAACCATTGGCACATCCTCCTTGGTCATCCCTGCGGTTCTGAGCTCTTCCATCCTAGCAGGAGCACTATTTCCCCTGTAATTTTCCCTGTTTCTCACTGAGAGCTGCCAGGGATCAGAGATTTATAAACTGTGTGTTTCAAGAATTTGGAAATTAATTTCTCTGTACCTGCGGTGTTGTGACCAGGGCTGGGCACCAACACAGAGCTGCTGCTTATCCCCACCTCCTTAGGCCTTACTCCACCTCATCCCCTCCTTCCTCTCCATCACATTTGATGTCACCTCTTCAGACTGAAAGCTTAATCCAGATTTAGAAAGGGAAGGAAAAAGGCAGGGACAGGATTGTTTCAGTGAGCACAAATCTCCTGGGAATTTACCCAGGACTTTCCCAGCTGCAAAGCTGGTGGCTGCTGCATGGTGACAGCAGTGGTGGCATTGCCACAGCCTGTGTGCTGCTGTGACACATCAGCTGTGGAAATGAAGCTCCACGGAAGCTCCAAGCCTTATTTTCCACTGGCAAGTTTCACTGGCAGCTCACTTGTGTGCAGGATTTTACCATTGATGTCCCCAAAACCATCTGGCCACTAGTGAGTCTGGGGTTATTTTAACGCCTAAAAGGGCAAGCAGAGAAAAAAAAGAGATTGTTTGAGCTGGGTGAATATAAATGGAAGAATACTGATTTTTCCTGCAGATTTACAAGTCCCTGGAGTGGAGCAGGGACAGCGGCCGAGAGCCCGGTGCTTTGCCATCGCTGCTGTGGGCTGGAATGAGAGGGGGCAGCTGCTGGGGAATGCTGGAGTCATTGTGCTGCCGGACAGGTTTGAATGCTGGTGTTAATGAACTGGTGTTAATGGGCTGGTGTTAATGGGCACCCTGATGTCGAGAAGTCTGCACTGGAGCTGTGCAGGGGCTGGAGCTGGGGGGTTCTTCCACGTGGGCTGTCACCAGAGAGTAAAGAGTCAAGCTGCAGTAACTCCCCGGTGCAGACAAGATCCTGAACTACATCACTTTAATTATGCCAGCACAAATTTCATTCATTTGGTTAAGCCTTGGAGCTACAGAAAGAGCTATTTCCAGGTGTGCTGGTTTAATTATTGCATGCCCTGGATTACCCACCGTGCACAGCTGCATGGCTGGGGTTTGTCGGGCTCTCCGGCAGCTGCGCAGCCATCAGCACGGTGATGGTCCTCCTCACGCCTCTGCACATCCTAGCGCACGGTCTGCTTGGGTCAGATAAATGGGTTTTAACCTGATTTGTACTGTAATCTCCATGTCGACAGGCTCTCATCACGCACAGGATAAAACCCCAGCTCCTGTGGCCGGGGCCCTGTGGGGTTTCACAGGGCAGCTCCTGCCAGCAAGGCCAGCCGATGACTACAAGCCAAGTGGCTTCCCTGTCCTGGCATTCCAGGGACACCTCTGGACCATGGATGCTTGCAAAATGGCTTTTGTTTGCTTAACTCCTTGCACTGGAACAGGCAGAGGCACAGCTCCCACTGTCTTGTCCCTCCTCCACAGGCAGGGACAGGGTGACAATCCTGCTGCCCAGGGCAGGCAGCTCAGTGCCAGCCCTGCCATCCCACCCCTGGAAAAAATAGCACCTTTTGGGTGCGTTATTTGTACTTTCCTTTTCTGAATGTGCCTTAAAAAGAAGGGCTTAGTTTTCAAAGAAGCAGCATTTAAATTACATTCTTCCCTGCTCGTCCAGCTCTTTGCTGTAATCTTATTGCTGTACGGAGCAACGAGCGTGCGTGGGACGTGGTGGGATTTTAACTGTAATTCATGGACAGATATAAAATGCCAGGGTTATTATGAATTTTATTCAGGAGAGTTTAAATGTTACTGGTTCAGCAGTGCCTCTTTCCATGCTTCCTTTGCAGCAGCTTCTGTTTAACCTCTCAGCTCACAAAATTTATTGTATTGTTGGTGGCTCGCTGTAATTCTCCAGGTTTTCAAATAATCCCAGGAAAAGGGTTAACTGAAGCCTCTGCCTTAGTCTACATCCACTGCAAAGCATGTGGGACAAAAGTTTGTCTTTCCTGACACCCCTGGTAAGTCCCTTGGGTTCATCTGGGAAAACTGCCACTCTGAATTTCAAAATTATGTCAGTGGGAAATGGGTCAGTTGCAGTGCAGGGACCAGGGAGCACCAAAACCTGGGTCCCAATGTTGCAGTTAGCATTTGGACAAGGCTCTCACCCAGCTCACATGGTGTTCCAGGCTGAGCTGGACATCACTGGACCCACAACAGGGCACAAGGTTTTATTGGTACGAGTAACTATTCCCCAGGCAGATACATCGTGGTGAATGGCCTTGGGATGGAAGGTCTGTGACGCAGCTTGTAGCTAGGTTTTGATGGCCATGATGATCATTGATGACCATTGCAGTGGGATGCAGAACACTTCCAGACATGGATTCAGCCTGATTCTCCTGGGATTCATCCATTTTTTGTCACCTAACACAGACACAATGAGGTTTTGCACACACACCCCCATGAAGGCAACCCCTTTCCCATCTTCTCTTTCTTCTGAAAAGCTTCAGAAAGCTTTTCTCACTGCCATACCCTAAACCCTCCCTGCTGCTTCCAGAGCTCATTCACCTTTCTCTGCTCCCTGTGGAGATACTTTTCCCTTCCTTTGCATCCCCTGCTGACAGCAGCGGCCCCTTCAGACCTTCCCCAGCAGAGCAAGGTGGATGTTGTGAAACCAAAGGGTTTTCTTTCATCTATTCCCACCTCTCCTCTGGCTCTGCCTTGCTGCATCTCTCTGGACGTGCATCGCACACGTAGCACACCCAGCACCCGCCAGCCTTGCTCATCCATCTCACACACCTTAATCAATGGGAAACTTGAGGAAAAGCCCGTAAACCAGATGGGAAGTGAGGATTGGATTTGCTATGTGCTGGTACTAATGGAAACCATCCTTCACTGCATAATCAGGAGGAATGGCCACACACAACCCATCATTTCTGCCCAGGGTTTTCACAGGGCAGCCCTGTGAGGACATGTGCGGTGATGAGCCCTGGAGGCTCCAGTGTCCCTGCAGTGATAACCCACAGTGATTTCCATGAGCAACAGCTTATGGTGGGTGCAGAGTCACCAAACTCCCCATTGCCTGCAAAATGTGGCAGCAAATTGTCACATCCCTAATGCCAGCACAACACTGTTTGCACACAGAAACCCTCCAAATCCCCATTTTGCTGATATTTGTAATTTCACAGGACAAGCCTGCCTGTGGCACAGGGACTCACCTCCGTCTGGCCCCTCCATGTATTTGCTGCCTGCAAATGGGTCAAAGCCAGCCCAGCGCAGGAGCTGCCAGAGAATTTTGGCCCTGTCTGAGGCAGAACAGGCTCCCTATAAATTTCACTTGGATTAATCTCATGGCTGAGCTGGGAGTACTTCCCTCCAGCCTTCCTCAGGCTGTCACTAGCTCACCTGCCCTGTGGCAGGGCTGGTACAAATGGGTGGCACCAGACTGTGATTTTCCCCTCCAGCTCCAGTGGTGGGTTGTACTTATCACTCCTTGGACACCCCCTTCCCCTCCCACACCCAGCTGGGTTTTGCAAATCTGTTTGGGGCTCAGGAAGGTGTTTGTATTCAGAGGGATGGGGTGTGGGGCTTGTGCCCCAAATACCACTCAGTTTTGGTCAGGGTCTGGAAAACAGACGACATGCACTCTGGGAATCACAGCCACCCCTGAGACCATCCTGACTGGAGCCTGTGGATGCAGCTTCTCATTGCCAGGGCCCTGGGAGCCCTGGGCACATTTCTGAAGCTCAGATGTGATTCAGGTGAAGCTCTGGTGTGATGTGAGTGAATGCAATGCCACTGAAACATCCTTTCATTTCAGGCAGTCATCAGTTCCTTGCCAGCCTCGGCCCGCATTGACAGGGAGGGCTGTGGAACAGAGCATCCCTGGCCCACTCCTGAGCCCGGCCTTTGAATGCGCTACCACCTTCTCCAAACAAAGCCCAGTTTCTAATATCCCACGACGTCTCTGCTGTTCCCTGAATGGCATGCGTGGGAGGCAGAGTCAGCACTCCAGCCCGTCTGCCCCAGCCCATGGCTTATGGTGGTGCCCCTTGGGTGTCCATGGCCAGGTTTTTCCCCTGAGTCCTCTCCCAAAGCCCTCCCCACCAGCCAGTTCCTTCTGGCCTTTCCCAAATCCGTAAGGAGCTGGCTGGGGTTCACCTGGGGGTGTAGGGGGGTGCCAGGGGTATGGGGGGCAGGGGGTGCTGGGGGTGAAGGGGAGATGCCCAGGGAATGTGGGGGCAGTGCTGGAGGGATGCAGGGGGAAGGTTCAGGGGGATGTGCTTGTGGGGGTGGTACAGAGGGATGGGGGTGAGGGAGATGCCTAGGGGGATGCAGGAGGAATGGGGTGGGGGAGATGTGGGCAGTGTCAATGCATTCCAGGGAGACAGAGGGGGAGGGGGGCTCAGACTGGCTGTCTAGGGGGATGCAGGGGCTACGTGGGGAGTAGAACCAGGGAATGCATGATGAGCTGGCTGAGGGAATGCAGGGGGAATGTGGGGAGTCTCTCCACGGGGTTCAGGAAGTACCTGGAGAGCAGATTTGGGAGGATGCATGGAGTGCTGGCCAGGGGGAATGCCCGAGAGTTGCAGAGGCACAAAGGAAGATGCAGGGAAGTGCAGGGGGAAACCTGGAGAGCAGTGCTGGGGCACGTAGGGGGATGTGGGGGCGATGCGGGGGCTCTCTCTGAAGGGTGCCATGGGTTACCTGACGAGCAGAGCTGGGATGATGCATGGGGGCTGTCTAGGGGGAATGCAGGGGAGGTACCCCGAGGAAGCGGGGGTACAAAGGACGATGAAGTGGGGTGCAGGAGGAAACCCGCTGGGCAGTGCTGGGGCATGCAGAGGGATGCGGGCGGATGCGGGGGGATGCAGGTGGTTGCTCACGGAGAAGCACCGGGGCGCGCAGGGAGGATGCAGCGGGTACAGGGGATTGTCCGGTCACATACAGGGGGAGGCAGGGGGGGTTCCGGGGAGCAGCACCGCGGCCC